>NW_024070185.1:25366189-26004243 GCF_014754425.2 Oryx dammah
CCTCCCTGCCTTTTCCCCCTTGCCTTGCACAGTAGCAGACCTCTCTTCAGGCACCTAGAAGAATAAAGCAGTTGTTCCAAGGTGGGCAGCCCGGCTTCCACTGTGCCACACGCAGCAGCACAAACAGCATTCTGTGGTTCTTACACACCTGGGGACCAGGTGGGGATGTAGAGAAGCTGGGGGAAGAGACTGTGTGACGGACCATTTGCCAATGAGTTAACACTTTTTTCAAATCTGCTCCTTCTCTTCCAACTCTTTGGGGGTCTTTTCCACTTGGGCTGTGCTGTGTCCAGGTTACTGTAGGCTGCTACAGCATCCGTGGTGGGCTTCTTTTTTTTTTTGTCTTCAGAAGTCTAGGCTGAAAGGAAGTTAGAAAGCTTCCTTCAGACTATATTTGGGCCTAGTGTCTTTCTGAAACCTAAGTGGACCAAGGAGGTGGTAGGCAGCCATTCTCCCCTTTAAGATCAGCCCCATACAGTACTCTGCAGGGTCTGTGCCCCAGCACAGGCTGACACAGGAAGAGCTCAATTTTATGATGATTATGTTCTCCTCTGGCTCCTATAGGCTCATCCGTCCATTGAATTCTCCAGGCAAGAATACTGGAGTAAGTTGCCATTTCCTCCTCCAGGGGATCTTTCCAACCCAGGGATTGAACCCAGGTCTCTTGCATTGCAGGCAGATTCTTAACCAGCTGAGCCACCAGGGAAGCCCAATTATATTCTAAAGTGGAGGAAATGAGTAAGTGTGTTCCTAGATTTGATTTTTCTGAAGCTGGTAGAAGAAACTAGGAAAGGGTATCAAATCATCACTCTCCACTTTCCTCTGAGGCAGAGGTCTCCTCTGGGGATCTCTTATGCACCAGGGAGTTGCATTTACACCTGACTAAATCCAGACAAAAAGACCTCAGGATCACTCTTCTTATTAAACAACAACAACAACAAACAGGTAATCAGTTCTAAACCAAGGTAAGGACAAAAGTTCAGCCTTCTAGAAAGACACAAAAGCAGGATTGGAATACAGAGCTTCAGACACCTGAACATATGATTTCCTTTTAGCTAGAGGCAACCCACTCTAGTATTCTTGCCTGGGAAATCCCATGGACAGAGGAGCCTGGTGGGCTACATTCCATGGGGTTGCAAAGAGTTGGACATGACTAAGGGACTAACACTTTCACTTTGATAACTACCTACAGCCTCTGGGCACTCATTTAAATAAATTCATATACTGTGATAAACAGGATGTAGCTGTCCAAGTTTTAAAGTTCTTTGTGATGTGCTCTCGTTGTTTTTCAAGTTGCCTAGGGAGATAACAGTGGGGGCATGAATCATGTGTGTCTCATTTACTCAGGAGTACAACCAACAAATACAGTCGGACTGCTGGTTAAGAAGGCTAATTCCAGAGACAGGCTTCCTGCATTCAAACCTTGCCTCTGCCTCCAGAAAATGTAGGACCGTAGCAAATTATTTAAGCTCTCTGTTTCACTTTCCTCAACCTTGAAAAACAGGCACAATAGTAGTACTTACTGAACAGGGTCGTCACAAGGATTAAATGAGATAATAGAGGTAAGGATTTAGTAGAATAACTGGAAAACAATACTTGCTTAATAAGATGATTATTCTTTCACAGAACTGTTTTACTATATAGAGGTATAATGTGATTTTATATAACTATAAAATAATTATTTTAGAGTAATTACTTTAAAATGGGACTTCCCAGGTGGCTCAGCTGGTAAAGAATCTGTCTGCAATGCAAAAGATGAAACATGGGTTCTATCCCTGAAGTGGGAAGATCCCCTGGAGAAGGAATAGCAACCCACTCCAGTATTTGTGCTTGGGAAATCCCAGGGACAGAGCAGCCTGGCAGGCTACAGTCCATGGGGTCACAAAAACTTGGACACAACTAAGCAACTGAACAACAACAATTACTTTAAAACAACCTGATAGCTTAATAGCAAGTGACTTGGATGAAGAAAAGAACCTGGGTTCTTGCCTTGGCTCTGCAGCTTTTGGGTCATGATACCAGGAAAGAGATATCCTCTTTGATCTCAGGGTTTTCAAGGGTAAAATGCAATAAGCTGTTCATACTTGATACTATTTCTAGATCTTTCTAAGGATCCGGAACTTAATGTGTCCATGACATAGAGAATTTATTTACTATGTAGCAATCATTATACTTTACATGCATCTGCTTACTTAAATGTAACAAAAACATTCCCATTTTACAGATGGTATCAGTGAGGTTTACTTACAGGGATTAGGCAATTTGCCCGCCATCCTAATTCCAAACTGGCAGTGCAGAAATTGTATTCGGGTCTGACCGACTCCATATGCTGGCACTAATCACCGTGCACTGTTCCCAATCTGTTCAACTGGGGACCCATTAATGAAGTAACAATGGTCTCTATTTTAACCACCCAAGTAAGTAAAAGTCCATTATAAACGGAAAATACTAAATCAGTTCCCTATTAGCCACAATGGCCATTTTCACTCCTAAAAAGATTAATAAGTGTGAGAAGCTCAATTTAAATCTACAAATGGCCAGAGAGTAAACTAACACAGGTCTGTTTTGGAAGGAAGCTTTTAAAAGGCCAGAACTCAACTTTTCGAGTTAACGGGACTCAAGCTTTCAATGCTTTCCTTTCTCCTTCCCTTTAACTAAACTCAACTTTGTATTTTTCATCTTGTTTTTGGAATCTTTCCAAGTCACCTCTGTTAAGAAACACAAGGCCCTTGGCACTGAACTTTTGGGACTGTGCCCACATCTGCCTCTGGATGTCTGCTTGACTAACTTTGATGCTGCATTCAACACCTAACATAAAACAAAGCAGGGCTTGAGACAAAAAGCTACTCAGTACGATGGATCCAGCTCACCAATCAGTGGCCTCGGTGATAAATATCATGAGCAAAAGAGGACTGAAAACCCCCAAAGAGTTCAATATTTCAAGGCAGCGCCAACCGATTTTCATTTAGTGGTGGAAAAAGAGCAGTGCTACATTACAGAGGAAGAAAGGAGTAAATGACAGCGACAGTCATGCTGATTCATTGTTTTTTTTTTTTTTTTTTTTAAGTAATTCTGAAGCATTCTAACTATGTTGGTGCCCCGTAGATCCTTCCCAGAGCTCAAGAAGTTTGGTTCCTATTCATATACGTTCTTTTATTTATAAAAAGGTTTTCATTTTGACATGATAACTCCAATTTCAAATGTGAAATTCTTTGCTTTAGTTCTTTAGATTTAAATATGTCATTCATCATCTTGGTGGTCCCAGTAAACTGCCCTGGAATTCTCATCCCAGTTTTCAATAGTTACGCATCCATCCATATGGTAACAATATTACCACAACCAAATTCCTGCTACCAGAGACATCAAATAGTTTAACTTCACCCCACACCCAGGATATTTCCTTGTCTCTAAGTAGGGAATTTCAATCTCTAAATCATCAGGACAGAATAAATATGAAATAAACTAAAGTAATATGTTCTATTGAACGTACCCTATTGTACCTTTTGAAGAGAGGGGGTAACCACTTATATATAGGGCAGAAAAAAGCAGAAGAGACTGGGGTGTATTTCTGTTTCAAACAAGATGAACCTCTACAAAACTTGGAAGAACTGAGTCAAACAATCACCTTGGCTGAAAAGCAGCCTTCTGCAGCAAGGGCTTTGCGTGTTTGCCTCTGAACAATAGCTTTCTTATTCTAGGATCCTGAAAGGAGAAGTCTGAGATGAGGAATCGCTTCTACGGAAAAATGAATGGAGGTAGAAGAATGCGCCAGGGCTGCCAGGTCCTGACAGATCAGCCCCAGTCTCAAGCTCCGTCAGTGTCAGCTTGAGGCCCTCAGTACATCAGCAGTAGCTGGGTGTGATGGTTGCAACAGACTCAGGTAGGAACCAGGTAGCCTTGGTTCTTTCCCTGTCCTCTTGCTAATTAGATTTTCTGGAAATCTTCTAGCTTTCTGTACTTCGGTTTCCTCATTGGAAAAGGAGAGAATCCAACTCACCAACAAGGTCATTTTTATTTCTAAACTTTCTGCTGGGTGCATTTAATCAAGTGGGACTTCTTCTACATACCTAGCTGAATCAGAGCGAATTACAGGAGCTACCATTTCTTACATGATATCTGTTACAGGCACTGTGCTAGAGCTTTCCCTATGTGATCTCTAACCTCCCAGAGCCTTCTCAGGTTGATATGATTCCCATTTTACAGATGAGAAAACTCTAAGTTGCTTACAGTCACTAAACTAGTTAAGTGACAGGCTGGCATGGAACCCAAACAGTCCTTACTCCCAAAGCTCGAGATGTTTTGCTGCCACACAATGACCAGTGTCCAACCCTGCTCTGAGGGGGCCATTGCGGGAATACCCAAGGTCCCCACCAGGCTACCCATATGCCATGTCCAGGAACATGAGGAATCACAGATAGGGACAAACTCATCCACAAAGCAGAATAACAATGAGATTGCCTTTCAAATGCAAGACTTAAGATTTGTAAAGTACTTCGATCAGTATATGGCCTATGGTAACATAAAAACTTTCCAGGTGGTGTCAATGGTAAAAGAATCCACCTGTCAATGCAGGAGATACAAGAGACCTGGTTTGATCCCTGGGTGGGGAAGATCCCCTGGAGAAGGAAACGGTAACCCACTGCAGTATTCTTGCCTGGAGAATCCCACGGACAGAGGAGCCTGGTGGGCTACAGGCCATGGGGTCACAGAGTCAAATATGACACAACATAACACATGCAACATAACAACTATAGACGTGTTTGTTATACAAGTTCAAATAAATAAGAACCTTCAAGAAGTAGAAGACTAATGAATGTGTAGGCTTAAAGAGCCAGAGGGAGCTACAGATTGGAAGGGACTGGAAGCTGGGAACGGGGCAGGAGAATGCAGCAACAATAGGAGCGAAGTGAGAGGGCCAGGCTGACTGCCGTCAAACAACCTGCAGTCCCTAACCTGTGGTTTTGTTTTGTGTTTGCTTGTTTCTTCTGGACGTATTGCACTTGGATGGGTCTCCTTACTCCTCCCTATCATTGATTTGGGGTCACCTGCCCCTTGCGTTTCCAGATGCTGGAGGGCCAATTCCTTAGCTCGGAGTTCTGTGTAGTGCCCGTGGTCCTGCGAAGTGGAACCCAAAGGTAGCTACCACAGAAGCAGTTCCTCCCATTTCTGAGACGCAGGTCCATGAACTTGTGTGTCTTCCTGATCTGGGCAGTGGTCGATATGCTGTCTGACCTGTGAGTATTCTTGACAGGGGACTGGGTTCATAGTGGGAACTAAATCAGAATGAAGTTGTTCATGAGGAAAGTGCTGCGCTATTTCTGGGTGAAAAGACTCAGCTCCAGGGATGAAACAGGAAGGTCTGAGTCACCTGGCTACTTTCACCATATCTGTCAGAAGCCAGGACCATGCCTTTGAGCTTAGTGGAGACACATCTACCGGGCCTCAGAAGAGGCCCTCCAGAGGAGAACTCCGCTTAAATGGCTTCATCAGAATGACTAGAGAGATTCCAAACTCCCCTGCTGAGCTTCCTTCCCAGCCCCCTGGTCTCTGAATTCAGATCAAGGCTCAGATGTCAAGTATGTGGTGTGGTCAGACTTGGCGCCTGTTGCTGTTCATGTCGTTCCCACCCCTACCTCAGTGCGGTTGATTTACCCAGCCTTGTGGATCCGCTTACACCTTTTCTAGGATTGTAACTTGTTACTTCTTTATCAGCATTAATGGCCAAAGGCAACTCTGGGGTTCAACGCCCCTTTCCTCATCATCCCAAGTACTCAGGATGGGTCCATTCTGTGTGGAATGCCAAAGTTTCTTCTATCATTGTTTTCAACAAAACCTGTTTGTGAAACTCACACACGTATCAGCCATTTAAAAGTTTCCAAATTTAAAAGACTGTATAGATATGGTTCCAAAGATGTTGATAGAAATAATTAAAGTGTTAACAAATAGTGAAAGGAAAAGTTAGATTATCTCTTTGAGGATCTAAATAGTTATTATGAGAAGGAAGCAGGGAATAAATAAAAATTAAATCAATTGCAGTTTAAGATGTTTCAGTTAAAAGAATTTCAGCATGGGTGGGAATCCTACATTTTAGTGCTTAATGAATTTTCTACTCTCATGACAAGAAGAGTAGGTTGTACATTGCATAAACATTCTTTAAGACTACCAGTGTTTCCTTGAAACACATGAAGTAATTTTTTGGAGGGAATGGATGGTTTAGCACTCTGTACTAAACATGAGGAAATGAAGTTTGATTCCATTAAGAGACATTCTACTGGACCTCAAGAGAGACTTCCATACAAGGAATTATGAAATTTGTTTCCCAAGACAGTAAATATGCCTATCACATTCTTCATAGGTAATGCTATTTTATTAATAGTAACAGATTGAGTTTGGAGTTCCTGCATTAAAGTCAAGGACTTATTCCCAAATATGAATGCCCAGGAATCCTTGGCTAGATCAAATGTATCACAAGTTGTTTTTTTTTTCTTAATTTTCTAAGATAAATTCTAAGAAGCTTAAGGATCTTAGGTAATATTACCTATTCACTACCATACAAAGCTTTGAAATAAGCTTTCATCTCCTCATTCTTCATCCCAACTGTTTACCTGTGGCATAGACACTTAAGAAGGTAAAAATCTATGGGAGGATTTAGAATTAGAGAACTATTTTAGATCCATTGCACCAAATACCAATGACATAAATATATTCTTTGGGAGTAATCAATCAGGATTATATATTCTCTTGGTTTACCAAAGAAGGTTGATTTCAAGCCAAACTAGCTCATGCTGGATGAATGTTTGTAACTGATACTTTCTTCATTGATCTCTGCTGGGGTTCAGATGAAGGAGTGGGAAATTCATTTATAGATATTAACATGCAAAGGAGAGAAGGAGACAGAAAGCAAAGAAATAAGATTTTAAGATTAGTTTTGAAAAATGAAAGGGGGCAGAAATATTCTTTAAAAATGTAAGAGGAGGTGAAACTTTCCTAAAAGAGAACTTAAAACCACTAAGACCTATACAACTTAACTGATATACATATTAAAGAAGAAACTTTTTTAAAAATAAAAAACACTCAGTCTAGTGAGAATTATGTTCACTTCCACTAAATAAAAGTGTAGCTTGTTATCTGTACACCAGTGGCCTTATATAGGAAGTATCAATAGGCGATGGCTTGCACGTAGGCAAAAGTTAAGAGATCAGAAGCTTGGGACGGAAGCTTCCTTGAGTCCAGTTCCTTTTCTTATTTATTTATTTTTATTTTAATTGGACAGGGCAGTAAGAGATATGGTCCACAGTAGATATTAGATACCGAACCAGGAGTAGAAAATCGTGAGCTCTACCTTTCTCTGTCCAGTACTCTTTTGTATGTCAAGGCTTGACACAACTTTAAGTCTTTTAAATTAATGCAAATCTCAGGAAAAAAAAAATCAATACACACGTTTTCAAGGGTCTTAATCGCTCCAAATAGGTACAACCCCCTGGGACAGAGAACAGTTAGGCAGGAGTGATCGTGTTTGCCACCTCCTTACCACACAAAATATCTTACTAAACCATAATCAGGCTTAAAGGTTAAAAGGTAAAGTATAAAAGATTAAAGCTTATATATGTAATTTAATAAGTAAAAGGGGTGATATTTTCTAATATTGATATCTAAAATAGAGAGATGCAGCTAAAATAAGATGAGCTACAAAAACTAATGGATTCTCCTCATGGTCCCTTTTATGATACCAAGCTACTCTCATTCTTCTTCACCATTTCTATAGCCCAAATGGCTTCTACCATTTGAGGTGATACATGTGAATAGTGCCTGAAACTTACAAAACCAACATAAGTCATGAAATAAAGAATTAAAGGAAATTATCTATGAACTGCCTAAGCAGTTATAAGAGTGGTTTAAAGGAAGATTGAAGAAAAAAGTTCCTAATTTTCCCAGGTTGTAATTAACTTGTAACTTCACTGGGCCTGTGCCTTCTTTACACTGAAGACCAGAGCCCCTCTGCCCGAGGGATATTTTGAGGCAAGAATACTGCAGTGGGTTGCCATTTCCTCCCCCAGGGGAGCTTTCCAACCCCGGGATCAAACTCATATCTCCTGTAGCTCCTGCACCGGCAGGCAGATTCTTTACCAATGGGCCACCTGGGAAGCCCCAAGTATCTAAAATGGGGTTAAGAAAAAGACATGTATAGGACTGGAAGGATTGGGAATAGGATTGGACTCGTGAGCAAGGCAGGGGAGTATGATAGAATAAAATTTTACCTAAATAAGAACTGAAATGGTCAATTTTGTACTTCAGACAGATTATCTTGCTGGTAGGGAGAAGACTGCTTACGGTCTGTTGGAACACACGTAAGCACTGCCGACCAGCTAGGAGACTAGTAGTTCGTCATTTGAAAGGTGGTGGAGTCTGGTCTGGGGTAATGACAGCAGAGGCAGTAGATATGAAGGAAAAGTAGGCAGATTTGAGAGATAAGGAAGTTGATTTGATAGAACTTGATGAACATTTAGTGTGGTTTAGTCGCTAAGTTGTGTTCGATTCTTGTGACCCCATGGACGGTAGCTCACGAGGCTCCTCTGTCCATGGGATTTCCCAGGCAGGAACACTGGAGTGGGTTGCCATTTCCTTCTCCAGGGGATCTTCCTGATCCAGGGACTGAACTGGTATCTCCTCTATTGGCAGGCTGATTCTTTACCAACTGAGCTCACAGAGAAGCTCTAATGAATACTTGGGTTATAGGAAACACAGGCAAGGGGAAAAGAGTTTATTTAGATAATATTTAACGCCTTGATAAAATGGACCCAAATGTGCACAGTGAGAAGAGAAGGTAGCTGATGACAGAATGTGAGAAACTCTGGTATGTCAGAAATAAGCAAAGAAAAAGGTATCTGTCAATAAGAGAAAAAAGCAACCAGAAAACCAGAATAAAACCAAAAAAATTAGTGTCCTTTGAAAAGTCTGACCTAACTTTAAAAGCTAAAAGTATAAAGCTTCCAGTAACAATGTAGAAAAATCTCAAGTGTCTTTATAGTTTGAGGAAGGCAAATCAAGTCCAATATCTGCTTCTGTTTGTAAATATGGTGAAATATTCACCTAGCTATAAAATAGAAATTAGACTACATTAAAAATGAAAAATTCTACCACATAAAAACCAGTTCACTCTATAGCACAGGGAACTATATTCAACGTTGTGTAATAATGTATGGTGGAATAGATTTGAAAAAAGAATATAAATAGACACACATATGTATGTACAGTTATAGATTTAAAACTTTTTTTTTTAATTTTGGTAAAACATTTTGTACATTTATTTTTTTTAACCTGCATTTTTTTTTATTTTATTTATTTTTTATTTTACTTTACAGTTCTGTATTGGTTTTGCCATACATTGACATGAATCCACCACGGGTGTACATGCGTTCCCAAACATGAACCCCCCTCCGACCCCCCTCCCCACATCTCTCTGGGTCATCCCCGTGTACCAGCCCCAAGCGTGCCGTATCCTGCATTGGACATAGACTGGCAATTCGATTCTTACATGATATTATACATGTTTCAATGCCATTCTCCCAAATCATCTCACCCTCTCCCTCTCCCTCTGAGTCCAAAAGTCCGCTATACACATCTGTGTCTTTTTTGCTGTCCTGCATACAGGGTCATCATTGCCATCTTTCTAAATTCCATATATATGTGTTAGTATACTGTATTGGTGTTTTTCTTTCTGGCTTACTCCACTCTGTATAATAGGCTCCAGTTTCATCCATCTCCTTAGAACTGATTCAAATGTATTCTTTTTAACGGCTGAGTAATACTCCATTGTGTATATGTACCACAGCTTTCTTATCCATTCATCTGCTGATGGACATCTAGGTTGTTTCCATGTCCTGGCTATTATAAACAGTGCTGCGATGAACATTGGGGTACATGTGTCTCTTTCTATTCTGGTTTCCTCAGTGTGTATGCCCAGCAGTGGGATTGCTGGGTCATAAGGCAGTTCTATTTCCAGTTTTTTAAGGAATCTCCACACTGTTCTCCATAGTGGCTGTACTAGTTTTCATTCCCACCAACAGTGTAGGAGGGTTCCCTTCTCTCCACACCCTCTCCAGCATTTATTGCTTGCAGATTTTTGGATCGCAGACATTCTGACTGGTGTGAAGTGGTACCTCATTGTGGTTTTGATTTGCATTTCTCTAATAATGAGTGTTGTTGAGCATCTTTTCATGTGTTTGTTAGCCATCCGTATGTCTTCTTTGGAGAAATGTCTATTTAGTTCTTTGGCCCATTTTTAGATTGGGTCGTTTATTTTTCTGGAATTGAGCTGCATAAGTTGCTTGTATATTTTTGAGATTAGTTGTTTGTCAGTTGCTTCATTTGCTATTATTTTCTCCCATTCAGAAGGCTGTCTTTTCACTTTGCTTATATTTTATCTATTTGTTTTACACCTAAAACTAGCACAATATTGTGTATATCAACTATATGTCAATCAAATAAATAAAAAATAAACAATTGCATCATGTGCAGAATTTGATATAAACCACATGCTTTTAATAGTTAGCCATACATATAATTTCTTGAATATTATACTGTTTTACTCTGGCAACTCTAGAGCAATTTTATCACTTAAAAAAATGAAATATATAAACATCTTTATTGAATAATTTCAAATATCCAGACCATTAAAAAAATTCAGCTTAGATCTTTTCATCAGTGCACAAGGCTGATAGTTCTCAGGTAGAAAAACTGGTGTCTGTGGTTAAAAAAAAAAAAAGTGAATGTGAAATTATGACTTCCTAAAAGCAAAATGTTTAAAGATCATTAGGAATCCTTACAAGTTACTTAAAGTTTCCTGCAGTCTGTCTTATAGACAAAAATACCTCTCCAAAAGTTTTTTTCTAGGTCCAGCTATTTGGAACACAAACTCTTTAGGCATTTCACTAGAATTTATTTGAACTCTATGGCATACATTTAAGGTATAAAGTTTAGGTAAATTGTAAAATTCCAGGTAATTATGTTATACATGGTATAATAAAACCTGGACTTGTTTACTCAAATGAAAGTATGTCTTAAAGACTTGCTTCAGAGTCCCTCCCATTATACTAGGTTATCAGTATCCCCTATAGACTATACAACTATAGTCAATTAAGTCATTCCTACAGATTCTAAAATCAAGGCTTCCCAGGTGTCTTAGTGGTAAAGAATCCACCTGCCAAAGCATAAAATACAGGAGATGTGGGTTTGATCCCTGGGTCAGGAAGATCCCCTTGAGGAGGCAATGGCAACCCACTCTTAATATTCTTGCCTGGAAAATTCCATAGAAGAGGAGCCTGGTGGGCTACAGTCCATGCTGTAGCAAGGAGTCAGACATGACTTAGCAACTGAGCATGATCACAGAGGCTAAAATCAGGGGCCAGAATTTTCTTTTTGTGAAAAAATTTCAACAATTTTCCAAATTCAATTCAGGAAACCCTCAAATCTTCAACTATCTTATTACTTTATAAAACTCTGAAGGTATTAAAGAAAAAAAAAGAAAACTTTTAAAGTATGGTAGTAAATCTAAATACTTTGAACGTCTAATGGTATTAATATATTTTAATATCAATTCACATAGGTATGGTATCAATGGTTCAGATTTTCATTTTTGAAGTTTTTTGCAATACATGGTTTTAAAATAGGAAAGCTATGAGGTTATTTAATGGTGACAGTGAATAGTAAGATTGTCTTAAATTGAGCCTTCCTTACAATGTATGAAGTACCGGAGGTCCAGAATCTAATCTTTTTATTACAGGGTAATCTATGTTCAGAAAATTTGGTTACATTTTTAACCAAACCCACAAAAGACCTCTGTATAATTACGACATGTGGAAACTCCATTATGAAGACTGGAATATTGCCTTCCCAGTTTGGAACTAATTAGTGGTCAGTAAACTCCAATACTTCGGCCACCTCCTGCAAAGAGTTGACTCATTGGAAAAGACCCTGATGCTGGGAGGGATTGGGGGCAGGAGGAGAAGGGGACAACAGAGGATGAGATGGCTGGATGGCATCACCGACTCGATGGACATGAATTTGAGTGAACTCTGGGAGTTGGTGATGAACAGGGTGGCCTGGTGTGTTGCAATTCATGGGGTCGCAAAGAGTCGGACATGACTGAGCAACTGAACTGAACTGAACTGAGGTTGTTAGTAAATATAGAACCAGGGAAAAAATGAGTTTGGTATCTGCTTAGAATATTTTCACTGTGTTGTAGTAGCCTGTCTCAAGCCAACAAGTTCAGGAATATTTTTTTTAATACAAAAGACATATGTGTAGATCTGACGTCCCTTTGCCATTTGAATTTGAGCCCCATGGATAAGAAGAATATTTCTTTTTCCCACATGTCTGTTATGGCAATCAGCCCTCTGAGGGTCATTATATTGAGATGCTGACATATTTCACAATGTGTTATTCAATATTCAGGTTAAGACATCTAAATTATCAAGAGCTTTTATTATATATTAAAGATTCTTTGAAAAATATAGATGGTTATGTTCATGAGGATTTGTCTTGGCTAATGGAACAATAGAAAATGTTCTGAATAAAGAACTGGAGAAGAGAACACTCAGCAGTGGCAGTTTTAAATAAGAATAAATGGGAATAAATTGAAAATAAATAAGAGAGAAGTCTTTTAATTCCACTGGATTTGTTTTGTTCAAGCCTCAGTCTTGTGACCTAAATTGATAACAGACTCTAATTTGTTAAAGATTATTTTGTCTACCATATGAATTTGGAAGAAATGTGTAAATTAGCTAGATGAATTGGCTTATTTAGAAAATGATTTGTAAGTATGTTAAATGTCAAAAAAAAAAAAAAACAAAGAAAATATTGTCTGAATAAAACCACTATTTGGACTATGAACTTCAACTTTACAAACTAGCCAATGATGTAATTTCAGAATTAAAGTGGAAATAGCACCACTTTAGGCAGGAGAGAAATAACTTTCTGTATAATCTTTTATGAATCATAAAGTTCTATACAAGGACTAAATCTAGGCATATTTGTGTGTGTACACGTGCACAAGCATTTATGAAGAAAGTGATAGCTCACAAGCATCTCTCCTGAGAAGTCTCCGGCAAAAGACTGCATGAAACCTAAGTCAGAGCTTTACAATACAAATGGGTATTATGCTTAGAAAATGAATAGCACTTCTGGAAACAGAAGCAGACTGTTTAGGCACACTCCTCTCCCTTTCTGTATATTTTATTTCATGAAATGCTTACTAACACTCTAAGAAGTAGGTATTAATATCACTGTCTCTTGTTTGTCTTTTTTTAACAATGATTTGACAGCTTAAGTCAATTTGCCCAAGTCTTCAAGGGACAGTAGGTAATAGAGCTGAGATTGAACCAAGGATAGTTCAATCTCACTTCAAAGCCACTTCACTTCAAAGCCAACGAAATCTCTACTCTACCAATGTCTTCCCTGGGTTGGTTATGAAGCCAGAGTAAGGCCTCCAAAGTAGGATCTACCCGGAGCCTATGTATATCTTGCTGCCTTGGACAGGACTGGGGCTTTCCTGGTAGCTCAGATGGTAAAGAATATACCTGTAATGCAGGAGACCTGGATTTGATCCCTGGGTTGGAAAGATCCTCTGGAGAAGGGAATGCCTATCCATTCCAGTACTCTTGCCTGGAGAACCCATGGACAGAGGAGTCTGGCAGGCTACAGTCCATGGGATCATGAAGAGTTGGACACAACTGAGTGTCTAACACTAACACACTTGGACAGGACTAACTGTACTAGTCGGAGTCCCAAGGGTATGAGTTAAGAATATCACCTATCATATTAAAAGAAATTCTGTCTCTAAAGAGTCCCAATGAAATCACTAAAATAAGAACTATTTTTGAATACCAGGCAAAATTCTGTCTGAATTGCTTTTTTTTTTCCCTCTGTCTTATACTGAAAGCTACATATAGTGAGAATTTTCTTGGCCAAAAATTATACTCATTTACAGTAACTGGATCACAGCCTTGTTGTGGCAAAGGGCTTTGGGTAACTCAATGAGCCATAGCCGTGCTATGCAGGGTTACCCAGGACAGACGAGTAACAGTGAAGAGTTCTGACAAAATGTGGTCCACTGGAGGAAGAAATGGCAAACCGCACTGGTATTCTTACCAGGAGAATCCCATGAACAATATGAAAAGGCAAAAAGACATGACATCAGAAGATTACCACCCCCACCCCCCAGGTCAGAAGGTGTCCTATATGCTACTGGGGAAAAGCAGAGAGCAATTACTAACAGTTCCAGAAAGAATGAAGTGACAGGGCCAAGTGGAAACAACCCTCAGCTGTTTCTGGTGGTGAAGGTAAAGTCTGATGCTGTAAAGAACAATATTGCATAGGAACCTGGAATGTTAGGTCCATGGATCAAGGTAAATTGGAAGTGGTCAAACAGGAGATGGCAAGAGTGAACATTGACATCTTAGGAATCAGTGAACTAAAATGGACAAGAATAGGCAAATTTAATTCAGATGACCATTATATATATACTACTATGGGCAAGAATCCCTTAAAAGAAATGGAATAGCCTTCACAGTCTACCAAAGAGTTCAAAATGCAGTACTTGGGTTCAGTCTCAAAAAGGACAGAATTATCTCAGTTCATTTCCAAGGCAAACCACTCAACATCATAGTAATCCAAGTCTATGCCCCAACCACTGATGCTGAAGTAGCTAAAGTTGACTGGTTCTATGAAGACCTACAACACTTTCTAGAACTAACAAAAAAAAAAGATATTTTTTTCATCATAGGGGATTGGAATCCAAAAGTAGGTAGTCAAGAGAGACCTGGGATAACAGGCATATTTGGCCTTGGAGTACAAAATGAAGCAGGGCGAAAACCAACAGAGTTTTGTCAAGAGAACGCAGTAGTCATAGCAAACACTCTCTTTTCCAATAACCCAAGAGACAAGTCTACACATGTACATAATCAGATGGTAAATACTGAAATCAGATCGATTATGTTCTTTGCAGCCAAACGTGAAGAAGCTCTATACAGTCAGCAAAAACAAGAGCTGGAGCTGACCTGCAAGACCTGAGCTCCTTATTGCAAAACTGAGGTTTAAATTGAAGAAAGTAGGGAAAACCACTAGGGCATTCAGATACGACCTAAATGAATCCCCCTATGATTATACAGTGGAGGTGACAAATAGATTTAAGGGATTGGACCTGGTAGACAGAGTGCCTAAAGAAATATGGATGGAGGTTCATAACATTATACAGGAAGCGGTGACAAAAACCATTCCAAAGAAAAAGAAATGTAAGAAGGCAAAGTGGTTGTCTGAGGAGGCTTTACAAATAGCTAGAAAATAAGCGACGTGAAAGGCAAGGGAGAAAGGGCAAGATGTACTCAACTGAATGCAGAGTCCCAGAGAATAGCAAGGAGAGATAAGAAGGCCTTTTCTCAATGAACAGTGCAAAGAAATAGAGGAAAACAATAGAATGGGGATGACTAGATGACTAGAGATCTCTTCAAGAAAATGAGATATCAAGGAAACATTTCATGCAAGGATGGGCACAATAAAAGACAGAAATGGTAAAGATCTAATAGAAGCAGAATAGATTAAGGAGAGATGGCAAGAATACACAGAAGCACTATACAAAAAAGGTCTTATGACCAGAGTAACCACAATGGTGTGGTCACTAACCCAAAGCCAGACACCTTGGAGTGTGAGGTCAAGTGGGCCTTAGGAAACATTAGTAAAAACAAAACTAGGGGAGGTGACCAAATTTCACTTGGGCTATTTAAAATCCTAAAGGATGATGCTGTTAAAGTGTTGTACTCAATATGTTAGCAAATTTGGAAAACTCAACAATGGCCACAGGACTAGAAAAAATCAGTTTTCATTCCAATCCCAAAGAAGAGCAATGCCAAAGAATTTTCAAACTACTGTACAATTGCACTCATTTCATATGCTTATAAGGTTATGCTCAAAATCCTTCAAGCTACACTTTAGCAGTATGTGAAATGAGAAATTCCAGATGTACAAGCTGGGTTTCAAAGAGGCAGAGGAACCAGAGATCAAATTGCCAGCATCCGCTGGATCATGGCAATAGCAATTCCAGAGAAACATCTACTTCTGCTTCATTGACTACACTAAAGCCTTTGACTTTGTGGATCACAACAAACTGTGGAAAATTCTTAAAGAGATAGGAATACCAGAAACCACCTTACATGTGTCCAGAGAAACCTATGTGCAGGTCAAGAAGCAGCAGTTAGAACCAGACATGGAACAACAAACTGGTTCAAAATTGGGAAAGGAGTACAACAAGGCTGTATATTGTCATCCTACTTATTTAACATATATGCACAGAACATCATGTGAAATGCTGGGCTGGCTAAATCATAAGCTGGAATCAAGATTGCTGGGAGAAATATCAACCACTTCAGACATGCAGATGATACCACTTTAATGGCAAAAAATAAAGAGGAACTAAAGAGCCAATTGATGAAAGTGAAAGAGGAGAGTGAAAAAGTTGGCTTGAAATTCAACATTCAAAAAACTAAGATCATGGCATCTGGTCCTATCCCTTCATGGGCAGTAGAAGGTGAAAAAGTGGAGCAGTGACAGATTTTATTTTGGAGGGGCTCCAAAATCACTACAGACAGTGACTGCAGTCACGAAATTAGAAGACGCTTGCTCCTGGGAAGGAAAGCTGTGACAAACTTAGCATATTAAAAAGTAGAGATATCACTTTGACAACAAAGGCCTGTATAGTCAAAGCTATGGTTTTTCCAGTAGTTAAGTACGGATGTAAGAGTTGGACATTAAAGAAGGCTAAGCACCAAAGAATTGATACTTTTGAATTGTGGTGCTGGAGAGGACTCTTCAAGAGTCCCTTGGACTGCAAGGAGATCAAATCAGTCAATTCTAAAGGAAACTGACTTTGAATATTCATTGGAAGGACTGATGCTGAAGCTGAAACTTCAATACTTGGGCCACCTGATGTGAAGAACCAACTCATTGGAAAAGACCACGATAGAGGGAAAGATTGAAGGCAAAAGTAGAATGGGGCAGCAGAGTATTAAATGGTTCAAGAGCATCACCAATTCAATGGACATGAATCTGAGCAACTCCAAGAGATAGTGGAGGACAGAGGAGCCTGGTGTACTTCAGTCCAGGGCATTCCAAAGGGTAGGATATGACTTAGCAACTAAATAACATCAATAAGTGAGTTAGAATATTTGGTCCCTGTTCCCTTATCTTTTCTCTCAATTATCGTTTTTACACGGTTACTACATTTGTCTTATTTGGAAAGCTGTCTGAAATCATCTTTGCAAGAAAGGCATGGAATAAATAGATGGCAACATTTAAAAAAATAAATAAATCACACCTGAAGCCATTAAAAATCCTTTGAAACCAGATCCCTTCTTTGCCAGATAATGTGATATACATGTCCAGGCATTCTGTCCACTCACAAATAATTACATTCTGAGATGGGAAAGAGAAAGGAAGATATGAGAAAAAATAATATATCATTAAGCTTCTGCTGGGTTGGGTGCTTCATGTACATAATTCCATCGTATTCCTCACACCTTTGCAGGTGATGAAAGAGACTCTGGTAATCACTAAACCCAGGCCACTCATTAGTGCCAGAGTTGGGATTTTAAATTCAGTTATGTCTGATTCCTAAGCTTATGATTCTTTTTACTCTGTCCAGCAGCCTCCTGATAGAGTCATGCTGAACTCAGGTACTCCAATGGGCCAGAGCATACTGCCTTTCAACTTCGCCTACAGAAATAAATGTATAGGTTCTAATTTAGAGGGGTGGGATGAGGGATGGGGTGGAGTATATATACTTATGGCTCATTCACATTGTTGTACAACAGAAACCAACACAACATTCTGAAGCCACTATCCTCTAATTAGAAAAATTTTAAAACTTAAAGTAACTTCACTTACAAGTATGTAGTCGTCAGCAGTCTATGCTCATGCTATATGTTCATACGGCAACATTTTTTTTTTTAAAGAAAAGCTGGCCTGCTACTTATCAATAAAAGATAGTGAGATAGTAAAACTTATATGTGATAGCATGGGGTATGCAGTTTTTCCTGCTACTTGTTTATGGAAAACTTCAAAACTAGTATCTCTATTTATATGTAATATTTTCATTTTTAAATATAAAACCATGAAAATTTTATAAGGCTCCCAACCTTTTCCCCAGATATTGTGTAAAATGTATGTTTATACCTATGTAGGATACATGAGCTGGATGAGATCCAGCCATGAGCATAAAGTGAGGAGTGTGCCTTTTGTAGTTAAATAATATATTGACTTTGGGCTTGTGCTAGAGGGATTGTTCTTGCCTCCAGCTCCTGAATTTACTACAGCTGCCAAACACTTCCAAAACCTCTCAGTCTCAATCCCAGGCCTGGAGAAATTCCACAGCACTGGGAGATCAAATTTCACATCAATATTTTGGTGGGCTCTTTGCCAGTGCCTTATCAAGAAAAAATATAATTATAGGCGAGACTGCAGCAAGCTGATTCTATAATATTCTCCCCTCCTGTCTCAGCTGCTAAAATATAATGCAATAAAAGTGATATAAGATACTACATCTGCCCTTTCCATAATTCCATTTTCATTTTCGTTCCATGACTGGATGGAGGAAGATTCTAAGCATGCCAGAGCTACTGACGCTTAGCTCCTAAAACTCTTAACATTTGATTTAGGAAAGTTATAGCTTAAAATAGAACTCACGATAGAAAGAAAAGATGGCAGTAGGGGAGAAAATCTGGGGTCTTGTAGTAAATGGGGTATTCCTGGTTTCCTTCCTAGGACTGTTTTAATGAATAGTTCAACTTCTACATCAGCAATACAATTACATTAAGGACCCCAGTAAGCCATTCATACCCCTATGTGTCTATTGTTCATTCAGATTGGGTTACATCAAGCTTTTGTCCATGGCCAACCCAGGAGAAAGGCATGATTTGATCCGTGGTAACTTAGAAACCATAGTTAACAGGATGGGGTTGAACGATACCAAGAGTCATTTTTTATTTCTCTGTTTTTCCAGCTTTATTGAGATATAATTGACATGTAACACTGTGTAAGTTTAAGGTGTATAGCATGATGATTTGTATAGGATATGTCAATATTGCAAAAAGATAACCACAATAAGTTTAGCTAACTATCTGTGATCAGTCATTATTTTAAAATACAGACTTTTTATGGCTGTTCATCAGTTATACACCCAAGTCCAGATGCTTTAGTATTGCATTAAAGACATGTCTATCATCTTGCCCCACCCCAACATCCTTCCTTAGCCTTATCCTTCATTCTTCTCCATGATTATTTTCCTCTATCTGCCACATTCTTTTCTGAAGTCCTTTCAACTGATTTCTGTATTCTCAAACAGTTGTCACCTTCTCATACCTTTTACTTTTATCTCTTATGCACCTCTCCTTCCTCTGCCTGTAAAAACTGCTTGGAAAGTATGCCCTGACTGTGCCATCCCCAATCTAGACTGAACTAATGATTTCTTCCTCAGATTCATAATCACCTCCTATTCACCTCACTTCCCCTTCCTCGTTTACATGAGTGCCTTTGGACAGGATCATGCCTACCCATCTCCAATACTGAGCATCTAGGAAGTCACCAGCATGCAACTGGTGCTCAGTAAATATTGGTTAATCAGTGATTTCATGAATTGGCTTCCAGGAAGGCAATGCATCTCTTAAAATACAGTCCCTAACAATTTGCTTGCTTAGGGCTACACCTAAGGGTTGTATGTCTTTACAGCTGGGATTTATCTTGTTTTTACAGCTTGGGATTTATTTTGTTTGTTGTTCAGTCACTAAGTCCTGTTTGACTCTTTGGGACCCCATGAACTGCAGCATGCCAGGCTTCCCTGTCCTTCACTGTCTCCTGGAGTTTGTCAAACTCATGTCCATTGAGTCGGTGATGCCATCCAGCCATCTCATCACTTTGTTTGTAGGGAGTCACTAGATACTGGATTCTGAAGAAAGAATTCATATTCTAGCTTCACCACTTTCTACTGTGTGAATCTGAGATGATAGTCTGCTGAGATCAGACATGCGTTTGCTCTCTAGAGCAGTGAAAACTAACAAACTGGTTAACTGGCTAACCTGACAGCCAGGCAAGCCCTTCTTAAAACAAGATTTAATTTTTCCTATACATTCAGTTTCCTTCTCAGATCTTGCAGGGTTATCTTAATCAATGATGTTGTTTCACACTTTTATTGACTTGTAATGCCTCTTTCACAGATGTCTTCTGTTATTGGAGTCTAATACAGTTACTCAAGTTTTCTAGCTTGTATTTCTTACCCTTACAACTAGATCCTAATTTACTTTAAAGTAGAAAAATCATCTTAAATATCTTGAAACTCCCATAATCTAAAACCATGCTGAAAATACTTAACTGAATAAATGAATGAGAAGCCAAGTTCATAAGATTGGTAAACAAGTTATTTTTCTTCCTACCGTATTCTCCTAATAGGATTACTTTGAACACAAAATATACCTCTATTCCTTTACATATTAATCTCTGGGTCATGATCTTTTGTCGTGATTTTAACATTAGCCCAAAGACATTCCTATCAGTAGACTATAATCCATTTGCCTAACAAAAGGAAGATTTATATGTCGAAACAAGGTTTGGAAACCTGAGGTGTAATCGTTGCCTCTCTGCCTCACACTGTGGCTTTAGAAACCTAATTGCGACTCTGATCTTTAGCAGGTGCATTTGAAATGGGAAGGCAATTTCTGATGTATTGCTAGTTCCCACAGGTAAGGGAGAATCAACACATACATGGGTTGACTAACTTTCACTTCTGCAGAGGAAAGAGCCCAAATTCTCTTGTTTAAAATTAGAGGATCAGTTGCTAAATGCCCCAAATAAAAAGAAAACATATGCCCACAGGGTCTGACTCTAAATGGAGTCATGAACGGGTCTCTTCAGTTCACTCTTTGGAGCAGGTCATTTAAGTCAAGAAAAACACAATCACACTATGACATCATGCCAAACACCCATGAGTCTAATTCCGTCTATGTTTCAGTCAATTTGGTAAAATGCAATACTAGAAGAGCATAGTGTTTTGCCCAGTCACTTATTACAAAAGCAGGAATGTCACTGCTATTTAGCAAGAAGCTACATATAATTAAAAATGACCTACTGTGAAACTCAATAAAAGTGGAGGATCAGTAATTTGAGGTTTTTATCAGCTTTTGCTAAATTTTCTCTATTCCAAACCAAGAAACCACTCTTCGTTTGCTAAAAAGATCTGGAATATATTTATTGGCTCTTTCTTATTCCTTTGTATTGGCAAAAATAAGGGTTTTGAAAAAAAAAAATAACTGGCCTCAATGTTTTGCTCATGGTTGACTTTGCATTTAAATCCAATTGTAAGCAACAGGTCATATTTCACTTAAATAATGGCAGGCAGCCCTATGTTAGAGACATTGTCACATAAAAGTTCCATAGAAGGAAAAAATCATTCTGGGAAATAATGAACTTGACCACAAAGAGGTCAAATGTATGGAAACCAGAGCTCTGATCTTCAAAACGTTTCAATAGCCTTCATTCATTTACCGGTGGAGGGGGTGAGTGGGGCCCTGCAGGGCCAATGTGTGAATATCAGTTCCTCAAGAGAAATGTGCTAATACTTAAATACTTCTGAATCAATTTTTGGTTAATATAGAAGATGACCAATTTAATTAAATATCCAATGTTTAAGATGAATTTTATTAGAGTAAGGAAAATCCAAACCACACTATGACTGATTTCTGTAATTATCTAGCAACCAATCTCAAATTATTGCTCCTTTTTTCTTGAGGTTGAAAAATTACATGAAGGAAAAATGCACACGTTTTTAGTGTGTAACTGGATGAATTTTGATAAAAGAATTCATCCATATAATCACCATGATTGATACAAATTTCTGTCACCCTAGAAGATTTCCCACTGTCTCCTTCTAGTTAAGCCCTCCATTCAGAGGTAACCAGTATTGATTTCTATCCTTATACATAAGATTTCCCTATGGTTGTATATTATAGAACTAGTAGATATCTGACTTCCTTCACTTGATATAATACTTGAGATTCATCCATACTGTTGTAATATTAGTTCTTCTTTGAACTGATAAGGAGTATTGGCTTGTATGAAAACATCATAACAACTCGGTTCTCCATTCTACTGCTGATGGACAATTGGGATGATTCCAAAATTAGGCAAACTTGAATATACCTGGTGTGAACATTCCTGTGTATGTGAAGGAGGAAACAGACAGAACAGGCTCCATCTTGAAAGCAGGACTCCATCTTGGGCCAGACTGTGGACTTCGAGCTAGATGCCCAATATCTATGGAAATGACAAACTAACTGGAAAACCAGGCCCCCTGGATGGAAGAGCCCCAGGGCTCGTGCCTCGACTCTCTGTTGCCTAAAAGAGTACTTATGTGTGTAACCGAACAGAATCATAAATTCTATTATGCTTTTTGGGGTATGACCACGGGCCTATTGATAATTGTCCACTGTTAACCACCTAGGTTTAAGGCATATGAATCATGGGTTAACTTTGACTGTAACTTTCTTTTCCTTTGTTCAGACTAGTTTCAGGGAATTTGGGGAGGTGGGTTTGGGCACATACGCTTAGGGTATATAAGGTTTTCAGAAAAACTGGTCAGGGTCCTTGGCTAAGAGGAGACTCTGCCTTGGGCCCGCTGGTGTAATAAACCGCACTCCACTATCTGCATTGTCCTTCTGAGTGCGTTTGTTTCCCGGAACGCGTGGCTACAACATATGCCTTTTTTGTGGAAATCATGTTTTCATTCCTCTTGGATGAATACACAGAAGTAGGGTTACTAGGACACAGAGCATGTGTCTGGTTTGACTTTATAAGGAACTATCCAACTTTCGGCAAAGTGGTTGTACCTGTTCACACAGTCATCATCAAAAGATGCTGCTGCTGGGTGCCCCACATTCTTGCCAACACTTGGTGTCATCAAAGTCTTAAATTTTATCCATTCTATGAATGCGTAGTAAACTTTATATGGTTGCAATTTAATTTCCCTCAAGAATACTGATATTGAGAACTTTGTATGTTGACGGACCACTTGCAGTTCTTGGTCTGTGAAGTGTCTGTTCAAGTCTTTTTGGCCGTTACAAACACTGAGTTGCCCCTTATTATTGATTTGTGGGAGTTCCCCATATATTCCGGATACAACAATTTTGTCATATATGGATTGGAAACATTTCCTTCTAGTATGTGGCTTGCTTTTACAGTTTCTTAACAGTGCCCTTTGATGAGGATGAATTCTAAATTTTGATACAATCTGTAATTTCTTTTCACATTTAGTACTGTTTGTGTGCACTTTGGGCTTCCCTGGTGGCTCAGGGGTGAAAGAACCCAGCTGCAATGCAGGAGACACAGAAGACGCCGCAGGTTCGATCCCTGGGTCAGGAAGATCCCCTGAAGGAGGGCATGGCTTCCCACTCCAGCATTCTTGCCTGGAGAATCCCATGGACAGAGGAGCCTGGTGGGCTACAGTTCATAGCGTCACAAAGAGTCGGACATGACTGAAGTGACTGAGCAAGCACTCACACAGTCCCTCTAAAAAAAATCTTTACCACTTCAGGCTATAAAGACACTCAAGGTTTTCTTCTATGCTGTGACTAGAAGCTTTCGATTTTTACCTTTTAAGCTTAGATCTATTGTCCATTTTGAATTGTATTTTGTGTGCACTGTGAGGCAGTAATCAGTGTTCTTTTTTTCCCCTTATATTCACCTAGGAGCTCCAGCATACTTGGTAAGAGCACTTTCCTTTCCCATTGCACTACACTGGCAGTCCTGTCAAAGGTCCATTTACGTGTGGGTCTGTTTCTGGTCTCAGTTCTGTTTCATTCATCTAGTTGTCGATCCTGGTACAAACACCACACTGTTTTTATTATTGCACCTTTAAGTCTTGAAATCAGGTAGTGGGCTTCCTATTTAATCTTCTTCTTCTCAAAATTCTTTTGGCTCTTCTGGGCCTTATGTAAATTTAAGAATCACCACAACAGTATCTACAAAGAAGCGTGCTATAATTTTAAATGGCATGACACTGAATCTGTAAGTCAAACTGGGGAGCACTGGCATCTTTAGCAATATTGAATCTTCCAATTCAGGCACATGGCATATCTTTTCATTTATTTAAGCCTTATTTGATTTATCTGAGCTATGCATGTGGTTTTGCACATATTTTGTTAAATGTATTCCTTATGTATCTCATGTTTAATGCTATCATAAAAGTGTTTTTTTAAGTTCAATTTCCAATTGTTTGTTATCGGTATCTAGGAACATAATTGATGTTTGTGTATTGAATTTGTATCCTGTGACTGCTAAATTTCCCTTAATTATAATGAGTGTTTTGTATATTCTTTAGGATAAACAACTATGCTGTCTGTGAATAGAGTTTTACTTCTTTCTTTTCTTTTACTTAAAACTTACCTGTGGCTTTGTATTTAAAGTGTGTCTCTTGCAGAGAGCATAAAATTTAGTGTAACCTTTTTTTTTTTTTTTTTAAAAGAGAAGTTATACTGGAGCAGGTAGACATTCCCTTCACCATGGATCTTCCGACCCAGGCATTGAACCCAGATCTCCTGCATTGCAGGCAGTTTCTTTACCATTTGAGCCACCAGATTTACTACAGAAATTATAGGTTCATAGCAAAATTGAGCCAAACTTACAGTGATCTCTCACATACGCCCTCCCCAACATATGCATAGGGTACCTCATTACCAACATCCCCCCTCAGCATGGTACATGTGTTACAATTCATAAACCTACATTAGTATTATTTTTTATTCATTCTGTCAATCTGAATTTTGTCAACTAACAATGTAATTATAGATACAGTTTATTTATATCCACTATTTTGTTATTTATTTTCTATTTGTTTCACCTATTTTATATTCCTTCTTATCTTCTTATTGGATACCTTTTTTTAGTATTCCATCTAAATTTCTCAAAAGGCTTTTTAATCAGTTCTACATATACTCCCTTAAATCATCAGTTTACTTAGAATTAATGTTGTATTATTTTACATGGAATACTGTATTTTGCAAATACTACATGTAATTATATTAACCTCTCCCATATTCTGTGATAATCATTTTTATACATTTTTGCTGACTTATTTTTTCCACTGACTTATAAACTGATGCTGCAGATGGTGATTGCAGTCATGAAATTAAAAGACGCTTACTCCTTGGAAGAAAAGTTATGAGCAACCTAGATAGCATATTCAAAAGCAGAGACATTACTTTGCCGACTAAGGTCCGTCTAGTCAAGGCTACGGTTTTTCCAGTGGTCATGTATGGATGTGAAAGTTGGACTGTGAAGAAGGCTGAGTGCTGAAGGATTGATGCTTTTGAACTGTGGTGTTGGAGAAGACTCTTGAGAGTCCCTTGGACTGCAAGGAGATCCAACCAGTCCATTCTGAAGGAGATCAGCCCTGGGATTTCTTTGGAAGGAATGATGCTAAAGCTGAAACTCCAGTACTTTGGCCACCTCATGCGAAGAGTTGACTCCTTGGAAAAGAC
This sequence comes from Oryx dammah, assembly GCF_014754425.2. Classification (NCBI taxonomy): domain Eukaryota; kingdom Metazoa; phylum Chordata; class Mammalia; order Artiodactyla; family Bovidae; genus Oryx; species Oryx dammah. Next base: position 25,391,761 of record NW_024070185.1, read on the forward strand.
TTTGATGCTGGGAGGGATTGGGGGCAGGAGGAGAAGGGGACGACTGAGGATGAGATGGCTGGATGGCATCACTGACTTGATGGACGTGAGTCCGAGTGAACTCTGGGAGTTGGTGATGGACAGGGAGGCCTGGCGTGCTATGATTCACGGGGTCGCAAAGAGTCAGACACGACTGAGTGAACTCAACTGATAAACTAATGCAATTTTTGAATTTTGTATTAAAATCAGTTATCTTTTAAAGAAATTAAGAAAATGGTCTTTGTATTTGCCATTTATTTACCATGTCTAGTGTTCTTAATTTCTTCCTCTAAATCTGGAATTCCATCTGGTATCATTTCCCCTTTATCTTAAAGAAACTCTTTTAGCATTTCTTATTGTATAGGTCTGCTGGCATCAAATTGTACTTGTTTTCATTATCTGAAAATATGGTTATTTCACTTTCATTTATAAAAGATATTTTTGTTGGATACAGAACTATACATGGACTTACTTTCCTTTAAAGGAAACCTGAGAAGTTTCAAGTCCTATAAAGGACTTTACAGATATTTACACATTTTCTTCAGTATCAGTTTTTTTAATTCTACAATAAAAATGATTGCCAACAGTAGCTTAAAACCAAGTAAATATACTTCACAGTTCTTTAGGTCAGAAGTTCAAGTACAGCATGGTTTAGCTGTTCCTCTGCTTAGCAACTCGCAAGACCGACAGCAGGGCGTTGACAGAGCTTCACTTCCTCTGCAGGCTTTTGGGGACAGTGTATTTCCTTGTTCATTCAGGTCACTGGCACAATTTGGTTCCTTGCAGTTGTAGGGCCAAGGTCCTTTTTATCCTCGCTGGCTGTCAGTTGAGGGCCATTCTCAGCTTCTAGAAGCCTCTCTATTCCTTCGCTTAGAGCCCCCTTACTCCCCCTTCAAAACCAGCTTACAGAGGGGGTACAAGTCCTCCAAGTAGCAAATCCCCTTTGCCTCTTCTCCTTTATTTCTCTGACACCAGCTGGAAAAACCCTGATTTTGAAGGTTCACGTGATGAAATTGAGGATGAGACAGTTGGATGGCATCACCAACTCAATGGATATGAGTTTGAGCAAACTCCAGGAGATGGTAGAGGATAGGGAAGCCTGGTGTGCTGCAGTCCATGGGGTTGCAAAGAGTCAGACACAACTTAGCAACTGAACAACAAAATAGCTAGCCATAGGAGACTCAACTACTACCAGAATTGGAAATTCCTCCTTCCCTTGCCTTAGTTTAAAAGTTAGAGAAATACTAAATTGCTGCAGTTCATGAAATAAATGATAATAACAGGGCAATTAACATGATTTTATATTTAAGGAAATCCACTCAACAGATCAGTAGACTATTTAGACTGCTATATAAATAGAATATAAAATTGAAAGAAAAATATCCAAGTTTTTAAGGATATGATAAGCTTAAAGCTTAACTCTATCATTTAACTGTGTGAGCAAAGGTAAATAACTTATATTCTTTGATCCTCTTCCTTTATTTGTAAAGTGTTAATAATGAAGTTATGAATATATATATTCAATAGTCTATACTCAGTTAAATAACTTAGCATAGAACTTGGAATATAATATCCTTTAAACCAGAGTTGGCTGGATCTGAATCACTCCTAAAATGGCCTAAAAACAAAAACATTTTTTAAAAAACTTTTCAACTACAGGGACCATGGACTCTAGATTCTCTAGAGAATCAAAACCTCTGGGTCACTTTTTCAAGTCACATATGCCCCTGGAAGCACTGACACAACACTGCAGGGAAAGACACAACCTTCTCCCCTGCTCAGGAACCAGTGGCTTAGATCAATTTTAGGAATGTGTAGCAGACTAAAAATGTTGTTGTTGTTGTTCTTTTTTCCAAACAGCTGTTCTTCTAAACCAATGTTTCTCAAACTTCTGTGTATGTTAAGATCACCTGAAGGGCTTGTTGAACCACAGATGGCTGGTAATAATTCTGAGTTTCTCATTCAGTAAGTATGGGGGGCCGGGGAGGCAAGAATGTACATATCTAACATGTTCCCAAGTGATGCTGCTGCTGCTGATCCAGGGAAAGACCACAGCTTGAGAACTATTGGTCCAGAAATTTGAGAATGAGAGAACAGGTGTATCTTCATAAAGCACACTTTAGGGCCATCATCTAGAAGCACTGCTGGGTCTGGATGAACTATGACCTGGCTGAGAGGCAATGATGTTGCAGAACATGAAGTGAACTCACCAGTGCAAACGAACATCAGTGTTGACACTGACCTTGACAAATCACTGACTACATGTATTGTATTGTGAGATGTGCTTTATATCGATCATCTGATCTAGATCTCACAAAACCCCCGTGAGGTATCCATGCTACCCAGAAGCAAACAGAGGCTCAAAAAGACTAAATCAGGGGTCCAGGCAGCACAGTAAGAGGCAAGTGAGCAAAGCTTCATCTGTATTTACAGCCACCCCTCATTGTTCATATGACCACCTGAGCTCCCACTGATTCTGCATTATGGCAAGTTGTATAATCATTTCACCATATATCACAAGGTAATAATAGAAATATGGTACACAATAAATGTAACATGCTTGAATCATCCCTAAACCACCCCACCCCCCACAACCTGGTCCGTAGGAAAACCGTCTTCCATGAAACCCATCCCTGGTGCCAGAAAAGTTGGGGGCTACTTGACTAAATAACATGTCCAGAGCTTGTGAGTGGCAAAGCTGGGTCTGCCCTCTACTCTATTTCAGGAAGCATCACAAAATACCAAAAGAGTTCTATTCACTCCTTCCAAAGCCCAAAGTCAACTGCATCCTGTTTTCCAGGCATGGGATTGAGAGAAAATTCAGACCTGGTGTCTGTCTTCAAGAAATTCACCTTCTCATAGGAGCAACTGATTAAGTCCACAAGGATTGCAAACATCATGAACACTGTTTTGATAAAACTGATTTTAAGGAGGTGGAGGAGTGCTTGATTTTAAGCTGATTTTAAGGAGGCAGAGGAGGGTTTCACCTGCCTGGGGGTGGACATGTAAGGGACCTTTCCTTCCTGAGGTGGGATCAGGCTGGGTGCTGAAGTAATTAGTCTGGGAAAGCAGGGGGCTAAGGGCCTTCTAAGAGGCTTTCAGCCAAACCTTGGCTGCACGGGAGAAATATCCAGAGAGACTTTTAAGAAATACCGATGTCTGCGCTTACACTGACCAGCTGAATCAGAATCTCTGGGAGTATGACCTAGAGATCAGTATTTTTAAAAACCTCTCCAAGTGATCCTACTACGCATTTAGGGTAAAGAGAACTGTTGCCCTAAATGATTGTTAAAATAGGTTATTAGATATAACAATCACATAATTCACCTGGGGAATGTTCACAATATGGTCTAAATTTCCCTGATGACTGAAAGCACCTGGGCCTTTTGGAGAAAGAAAAATCAACATCTGAGGATCCCTCCCCTGCAGATTCTGTTCCAGTAGGTCAGGTAAATTTGGGATACAAGATAAATGGTTCTTAGGGTGTTATCCAGGTTACATTAGCATAGCCTAAGAACTTCTTAAAAATGCAAATTCTCAGGCCCTACCCAGACCCACTGAATCGGGAATTCTGCAGTGTAAGCCAGCAAGCTATGTTTTTAAAAATCTCATTTGATTCTGATAGACACTCCAAATTTAAGAACCACCCCAAATTTGAAAACCAGTTAGTGAGCTGTGTCAGGTCAATGTCATGCGATGATGTTTGCTGCTACAGACCTATTTTAAATCCAAGGCCTTTGGTCAGAGGCAGGGTCAGTGTCCCTTATTACCGTTCTAAAGAACTGGCTCAATGGTAAAGTATCTGCCTGCAATGCAGGAGACACGGGACTTCGGCTCGATGCCTGGGTTGGGAAGATACCCTGGAGAAGGAAATGACAATCTACTCCAGTATTCTTGTCTGGAGAATCTCATGCACAGCAAGCTTGGTGGGCTACAGTCCATACAGTTGCAGAGATTCGGATACAACTTAAGCGACTTAGCACGCAAAAGATCAGAAGTGTTCTTCAGCTAGTGGTGGCCAGAATCAGCACATTACTCATATAAATATCATTAAAAACACTCTTTCCCTTATAGGTTAAGCTATTAGGGTGACTGCCATTAGGAAAAAAATGGAGAAAGATCAATCATCTTTGCAGAAAGTTGAATGGCAGCACGTTCAAGGAACTTTAAGACAGTGGGAGAGGTTGTGGATAGGGTTGTGGGGTAGACAAGAATCAACAGATTTGATTCCTGTTTTCAAACTGAGGGTGAAAAATGGGTTCCCAGAATACCCATTTTGAGGCTTTGCACAGAAGACTTGTGTTGTTCCAGGAATTTTTAAAGTACCCAGTGGGAACATCTTGGCATAGCATTTGCTGTGATCCATCTGGCTACCTCAGGTGAAGCTGTGTGCACACTCCAAGTCACTGGCAGGCAACAGGAATTCAGGTTCAAGTCCAAGGCCAGTGCACAAGGCTACCACTTTGCAGCCATTTCCTGTGACTCCTGCTCTCACTTCAATTTTTCTTCCCTTTAAATCTTCTTACATGTCATGGTATGGCATTTCAATTCCCACCCAACGGAGGCTATGAAATCAGCTCAAGGTCTTTTGCTCCAGCAAATGCCAAGATGAACACTGCTGCACTTTAGGCACACTGTCTGGTTTTAATTTCATTCACAGAAAGCCATCATCCATCCCGCTCTCCAGAGGCAAACTGGTCAACACCCTGAGGACCCATGTTACAGGTTAAAGTTCAGATTCCTTACTTTGTCTTTCAAGACCCTTCTGATGAGAACTAAACAGTTTCACCAGTCTCATCTTCATGACTTCCCCTCATTACGCTAAATGACTGGCCATTGCCGGAACACTGCAAGTCCTCTCATTCTATTAGGATATGAGTTTCATGGGAACTAGTACTTGGTTTTAGTTGCTGTTTTGTATCACTGCATTCAATAAATATGTAATTCTCTGTGCCTTTTCCCATTCTATTCTGTCCCTGAAATGTAGTCTGCTCACATGCCCCTTGGCAAATGCCTTCTTGGCCATTAGGTCACATTTCTAGCCCACCCCACCACCACCACCAGCATAAGCAGAGGGCGCTCTTTATTCAAGCTGTGTTATAAGTGTTCCTGAATTTTTCCTATAAAAGTAATTCACAGTGATAACCTAGAGTGGAGGGATGGGGGTGTACTGGGAGGGAGCTGAAAGGGAGGGGAGTCCCTGTATACATATAGATGATTCATTTCATTGTACAGCAGCAATGAACACAACATTGTAAAGCAATTATACTCCAATTTTTAAAATAATTTTTTAACTAAGTAAATTTACAGTAAAACTTCACTAAATAAGACTCATGAGAAAGTGATTGTTAGATTAATGCAAATAGGAATTACAGAATAGTCCTAAAATCCATACAAGTAAAAGAGATAAGACATTTTTGAAAGCATAATATTGATTAGAAAAAAAGGTTTACAATTAGCCTACTAAAGAGTCCTCAAAAAAAAAAAAAAAAACACAAAAGCCTAGGCCCTTTTGTTACAAAGCTTGCCTACGTTAATAGCACCAAATGTGTTTCAGCTTAGTTGCTCAGTCATGTCCGACTATTGGCGACCCCATGAGCTGCAGCACGCCAGCTCTCCCTGTCCATCACCAGCTCCTGGAGCCTACCCAAACTCCTGTCCATTGAGTTGGTGATGCCATCCAACCATCTCATCCTCTGTCATCCCCTTCTCTGCCTGCCCTCAATCCTTCCCAGCATCAGGGTCTTTTTAAATGAGTCAGCTCTTCGCATGAGGTGGCCAAAGTATTGGAGTTTCAGCTTCAACATCAGTTCACTTCAGTTCAGTCGCTCAGTCGTGTCCGACTCTTTGCAACCCCATGAATAGCAGCACGCCAGGCCTCCCTGTCCATCACCAACTCCCAGAGTTCACTCAGACTCACGTCCATCGAGTCAGTGATGCCATCCAGCCATCTCATCCTCTGTCGTCCCCTTCTCCTCCTGCCCCCAATCCCTCCCAGCATCAGAGTCTTTTCTAATGAGTCAACTCTTCTCATGAGGTGGCCAAAATACTGGAGTTTCAGCTTTAGCATCATTCCTTCCAAAGAAATCCTAGGGTTGATCTCCTTCAGAATAGACTGGTTGGATCTCCTTGCAGTCCAAGGGACTCTCAAGCGTCTTCTCCAACACCACAGTTCAAAAGCATCAATTCTTTGGCGCTCAGCCTTCTTCACGGTCCAACTCTCACATCCATACATAACCACTGGAAAAACCATAGACTTGACTAGATGGACCTTTGTTGGCAAAGTAATGTCTCTCACATTTTGTAAATGTGTTTGGAAGCAGTTTATTTTCTCAATGTAGGCACACAACCTTCTTGTACTTTTTTATAATTGTGGTTTTCTGAGGAAATACTTTGCTTCACTGACAGTATTAATGAAAGATAAATCTGAGTGTGTATCCTAAAGCATCACTATGAACAAAGCTAGTGGAGGTGATGGAATTCCAGTTGAGCTGTTTCAAATCTTGAAAGATGATGCTGTGAAAGTGCTGCACTCAATATGCCAGCAAATTTGGAAAATTCAGCAGTGGCCACAGGACTGGAAAAGGTCAGTTTTCATTCCAATCCCAAAGAAAGGCAATGCCAAAGAATGCTCAAACTACTGCACAATTGCACTCATCTCACATGCTAGTAAAGTAATGATCAAAATTCTCCAAGCCAGGCTTCAGCAATACATGAACTGTGAACTCCCTGATGTTCAAGCTGGTTTTAGAAAAGGCAGAGGAACCAGAGATCAAATTGCCAACATCCACTGGATCATCGAAAAAGCAAGAGAGTTCCAGAAAAACATCTATTTCTGCTTTATTGACTATGCAAAAGCCTTTGACTGTGTGGATCACAAGAAACTGTGGAAAATTCTGAAAGAGATGGGAATACCAGACCACCTAACCTGCCTCTTGAGAAACCTGTATGCAGGTCAGGAAGCAACAGTTAGAACTGGACATGGAACAACAGACTGGTTCAAAATAGGAAAAGGAGTACGTCAAGGCTGTATATTGTCACCCTGCTTCTTTAACTTATATGCAGAGTACATCATGAGAAACGCTGGACTGGAAGAAACACAAGCTGGAATCAAGATTGCCGGGAGAAATATCAATAACCTCAGATATGCAGATGACACCACCCTTATGGCAGAAAGTGAAGAGGAACTAAAAAGCCTCTTGATGAAGGTGAAAGAGGAGAGTGAAAAAGTTGGCTTAAAACTCAACATTCAGAAAACGAAGATCATGGCATCTGGTCCTATCACTTCATGGGAAATAGATGGGGAAACAGTGGAAACAGTGTCAGACTTTATTTTTTTGGGCTCCAGAATCACTGCAGATGGTGACTGCAGCTATGAAATTAAAAGACGCTTATTCCTTGGAAGAAAAGTTATGACCAACCTAGATAGCATATTCAAAAGCAGAGACATTACTTTGCCGACTAAGGTCCATCTAGTCAAGGCTATGGTTTTTCCAGTGGTCATGTATGGATGTGAGAGTTGGACTGTGAAGAAGGCTGAGAGCCAAAGAATTGATGCTTTTGAACTGTGGTGTTGGAGAAGACTCTTGAGAGTCCCCTGGACTGCAAGGAGATCCAACCAGTCCATTCTGAAGGAGATCAGCCCTGGGATTTCTTTGGAAGGAATGATGCTAAAGCTGAAACTCCAGTACTTTGGCCACCTCATGCGAAGAGTTGACTCCTTGGAAAAGACTCTGATGCTGGGAGGGATTGGGGGCAGGAGGAGAAGGGGACGACAGAGGATGAGATGGCTGGATGGCATCACTGACTCGATGGACATGAATCTGAGTGAACTCCGGGAGTTGGTGATGAACAGGGAGGCCTGGCGTGCTGCGATTCATGGGGTCGCAAAGAGTCGGACACGACTGAGCTACTGAACTGAACTGAACTGATCTGATAATCTGGGAAGGATTGGTGGTGGTGGTTTAGTCACTAAGTTATAACTGATGCCTTAGACTGTAGCCCACCAGGCTCCTCTGTCCATGGGATTTCCCAGGCAAGAATACTGGAGTGGGGTGCCTTTTCTCTCTCCAGGGGATCTTTTCAACCCAGGGATAGAACCTGGGTCTCTCATGTTGCAGGTGGATTCTTTACCTATTGAACCACCAGGGAAGGATTATTGATTACAAATACCAATTGAGGTTTTGCTATCTTGATATCACACAACAACCAACACTATACATATTACAGAGGAAATGAGATAGACATTTCTGGAAACAGTGACAGATTTTCTTTTCTTGGGCTCCAAAATCACTGCAGATGGTGACTGCAGCCATGAAATTAAAAGACGCTTGCTCCTTGGAAGAAAAGTTATGACCAACTTAGACAGCATATTAAAAAGCAGAGACATTACTTTGTCAACAAAGGTCCATCATAGTCAAGGCTATGATTTTTCCAGTAGTCATGTATAGATGTGAGAGTTGGACTATAAAGAAAGCTGAGTGCTGAAGAACTGATGCTTTTGAACTGTGGTGTTGGAGAAGACTCTTGAGAGTCCCCTGGACTGCAAGGAGATCCAATCAGTCCATCCTAAAGGAAAACAGTCCTGGGTGTTCATTGGAAGGACTGATGTTGAAGCTGAAACTCCAATACTTCGGCCACTTGATGCTAAGAACTGACTCATTTGAAAAGTCCCTGATGCTGGGAATGATTGAAGGCAGGAGGAGGAGGGGATAACAGAGGATGAGATGGTTGGATGGCATCACCAACTCGATGGACATGAGTTTGAGTAAACTCCAGGAATTGGTGAGGGACAGGGAGGCCTGGCATGCTGCAGTCGATAGGGTCACAAAGAGTCGGACACAATTAAGTGACTGAACTGAACTGAATGTTCATGGGCTCATAATGATTTCTTTTTTTTTTTTTTTAGAAAGTAGTTTTTACAAAATTCTGCTTCTTGAAACCCCTCAGGAGCTGCTAGAGGTAGGAATGGGAGTGAGAGAAGCTGGCCAATTTCTGACCCCTTCCTTCACCTTCACATCCAAGAAGCCCAGGTTCATGTTGCTTTACAGACAAATTGGGTTCTGTGTGAGAACAAATTTGAACCAATTATTCTACAACAGAAAAAAAAGTTTGAAAGTCACTGTTTTACAACAGTGACAGACATGTAGAGGACATGTAGACAGGAAAGTAAAAATATTAAACTGATGCTTAAATAGACCCTGAAAGATTTACATCTCCCACAGGCCAAGGTTAAATTCATTTTATTGGTGTGGAGCAATGTAGCTGTCTAAATGGGTAGAGAGCTATGGGAAGAGAGCTGTCATCTCCCCGTGGATCTAGCAGAGAAGGCCCCACAGAGGAAAGAAGACCAAAGCCTGGAGGATGAAAGGAAGTGAGCTTAGTGGGGGGCGCAGAAGAGAACTGCAGGATAGTCTAAGTCCAGGTGAAAACTGCAATGGACTCCATGATGATGAAAAAGTGAATTCTTGCTGCTAAATCCATTCATGGTCATAAAAATGTCATCTTTTCCTCGTTAGACAGGATTTTGCTTTACTCTCTTTGGTTTCAAATGTCAGTTATTTCACAGTCTTATTAATGCCCCCCCACACACCCCCAGGAAAACATTTTATTTGATTATTGAAGTATAGTTTTAGGTGTTCAATACACTTGTATTGTATTGGTTCCCAACTTATAAAGGTTTATAGTTATTATAAAATACTGGCTATATTCTCCACATTTTACAATGTATCCTCCTAGTTTACCTTATACCTAATCATTTGGACCTCTTACTCCTCTGTTCCTATACTACTCCTCTTCCCTTCTGTCTCTCCCCTGGTAACCACTAGTTTGTTCTCTGTATTTGTGAGTCTGCTTCTTTTTTATTATATTCACTAATTCCTATAGTGTTCTTTGTGTGTGATATATGTGATATCATACAGTATTTTTCTTTCTCCATCTGACTTATCTCACTTAGCATAATGCCTTCCAAGTCCATCCATGTTGCTGCAAATGGCAAAATTTCATTCTTTTTATGGATAAATAGTATTCCATTGTGTGTATGTGTGTGTGTGTGTGTGTACACACACCACATCTTCTTTTTCTGTTCATCTGTTGATGGACACTTAGGTTGCTTCCTCATCTTGGCTACTGTAAACAATGCTGCTATGAATATTAGGGTGCATGTGTCTTTTCAAATTAGTGTCTCTGTTTCATTCAGATTCACACCCAAGAGTGAAATTGCTGGGTCATATGGTAGTTCTAAGTATTTTCAGGTTTTTGAGAACCCCTCACTCTGTTTTCCACAGTGGCTTTACCAGTTTATATTCCCACCAACAGTGTAGGAGGGTTCCCTTTTCTCACATCCTCACTGACATTTGTTACCTGTGTTCTTTTTGATGGGAGCCATTCTGAGAGGTATGAGGTAATATACCCCATTGCGGTTTTGATATGCATTTCTCTGATGATTAACAACATTGAGAATATTTTCATGTGCCTGTTGGCCATCTGCATTTTTTTCCTTGGAAGAAAATGTCTATCAGTTCTTCTGTCCTCTTTAAATCAGGTTGTTTTTTGATGTTGAGTTGTATGAGCTGTTTATATATGTTGGGGGTTTGATCTCTGATCAGGGAACTAGATCCCACATGCCACAACTAAAGATCAACTAAAGATCCTGCATGCTGCAATGAAGAACTAGCATAGCCAAATAAATTAATTAATTAAAAAAATTATGTTGATAATTTTAAAAAGTGCCATTGACTCCCTAGACACTGCTAGACCCTTCCCATACTCTATCCTTTTTAATTGTTTGAATAAATTTGATGAAAAGAAAAAAAGTATGAGTTTCTATGGCTCCTTCCTTATATATTAAATCACCCTTGTGAATCGAATATTCTCTCATGGGAATGAAGTTCAGATCATTTCATGACCAAGATATTAACTCAGATCCTTTTTCTGAGTTACACACATTCATTCCAAAGTGGAAACCAAAATACAAATATCTTTGGCTATCTTTTAACAATAAAAATTAAATAGCCTTTTGCAAAGACTATTTTTTATTATAAGTATTGCAAGTATAGGATTTAAAAGATGCCTAAAACTCTAAGCCATCATTAATTATTAGCTAGAAATTTGATACTTAGGCATAAAAGAAAATATAAGTAAGTAGTTATTAGATTGTTATATATGCAATTAACTCTTAGAAGCCTCAAGCAAGGAAAATATTTAAATCATAATAAAATCAACCAGTTTTAAAAAAATAATAAAATAAATAAATAAATAAAATCAACCAGTAAATATTGATAGCGTACCTGCTATTTATCTATTTAGATAACCTGTTTACATATTTATATCTTTCTGTTTAGTACAAGAACACTAGGAGTCTAGACCCTCAATATTTTACAGTTTTATTACAGTCAGGACCTAAACATATGGAAAAAAAGGAGAAATAAATAGAAAAAGCAAGAGAATTCCAGAAAAATATCTACTTCTGCTTCATTGACTACGCTGAAGTCTTTGACTGTGTGGATCACAACAAACTGTGGAAAATTCTTAAAGAGATGGCAATACCAGACCACTTTACCTGTTTCTGGAGAAACCTGTATGCAGCTCAAGAAGCAAAAGCTGGAACCAGACATGGAATAACAGACTGGTTCAAAATTGGGAAAGGAGTACGTCAAGGCTGTTTATTGTCACCCTGCTTTTTTAACTAATATGCAGAGTACGTTATACAAAATGCTGGGCTGGCTGAAGCTCAAGCTGTAATAAGATTGCTGGGAGAAATACCAACAACCTCAGATATGCAGATGACATCACCCTAGTGGCAGAAAGCAAAGAGGAGCTAAAGAACCTCTTGATGAAAGTGAAAGAGGAGAGTGAAAAAGATGACTTAAAACTCATCATTCAAAGCAACTAAAATCATTGCATCAGGTCCTATCACTTCATGGCAAAAACATGGGAAAATATGGAAACAGTGAGAGACTTTATTTTTGTGGGCTCCAAAATCACGCAGATGGTGACTGCAGCCATCAAATTAAAAGATGCTTGCTCCTTGGAAGAAAAGCTATGACAAACAGTGTATTAAAAAGCAGAGACATTACTTTGCCGACCAAGGTAACCATATCAAAGCTATGGTTTTTCCAGTAGTCATGTATGGATGTGAGAGCTCATTTTTATCAGTAACAATGGCAATGCCGCAAGGCAACAGGGCCTTGACGAGGTAGAGAGTATTATCTTGGAAAGCTGTTAATATCAGTAACTCATTTGTGTGGCGTTGTAACAGTCCTCTCCAGCAGGCTGAGCTTTATCTTGATGTTGGGGTTCAGTCCCTAAGTCGTGTTAGACTCTTTGAGACCCCATGGGCTGCAGCACGCCTGGCTTCTCTGTTCTTCATTATCTCCTGGAGTTTGCTCAAATTCTCATGCCTGTGCCCAAACTCTGTCCTCTCCTCCGGCATGGAGAGTTCCTGGAGTGGCTGAAGTACAGTAGAAACTTAGAAAAGGTAGAGGTCACGTAATACCAGAGCTTTTGACGAGCTTTAATGAAATGGAACTCCCACTGAAACTTTAAAGATGGTATAGCCTTGGGACTTTCCTGGTGGTCCAGTAGTTAAGAATGCACCTTCCATTGCAGGGGACATGGTTTTGATCCCTGGTTGGGAAACTAAGATCACACACGCTGTGGGGCAACTAAGCCTGCACACTGAAACTACTGAGCCCACGTGTTCTAGAGCCCATGTGCCCCAACAAAGATCCTGCATGCTACAACTAAGATAATATGCAGCCAAATAAATAAACTTTTTTTTTTTTTTAAAAAAGATGGTATAGCCTTAACTCTTTGCAAATGAGTACAATCTTCCATACTTTTTCCTGTGGAATATAACGTAAGGCCTCTACGATCAACTCATGTGTCTGAAATTTAGAGGGCCTGCCATTAGCACAGAATAAGAAACTTTTTTCACATATTTGGAATATAAGGCAGTTAAATTTAGATAATTTTATATTTATCAAAATAATGTATGCACACCATTAAAAAAGACAAAAAGTGCTCAAAGATTTGTAACCAAATCTGGAGACTCTAACACAATTTTCTTCACCCTCCAATTTTCCTAACTAACATAATCACTTTTTGTGTGATTTCTTCTGCTTTTTGCTCTATTTTTCTAAATATGTTTTGTAATATCTTGATTAACCAAATTAAAAAACCATATATTTGCTTCTGATAATGTTACATGAGGATTTTAGTTCTTTTACACTCCTTTCTAATTATTCTGCTGCTGTGCCGCTAAGTCGCTTCAGTCATGTCCGACTCTGTGCGACTCCATGGACTGCAGCCTACCAGGCTCCTCTGTCCATGGGATTTTCCAGGCAAGAGTACTGGAGTGGGTTGCCATTGCCTTCTCCTTCTAATTATTCTAGCCAACTGCATTTTATCAATTCTAAGTTACATTATTTTCATATATTTTAATATCTCTGAAATTGATAGGTACTTTGTCATGAATTTGTGTTGTATACTCTTTTTTCTTCCTTATGGGTACCTAAGATAATGGTGCATGTTATAACTGAAGGTAACTTGGACTGATAAGGTAATTTTGTATTATATCCATATTCCTACCTCATTATTATGACTACAAAATTAGTACATACTGTAAAGCTAAGTAGTAACTTGATTATATTTTTCTGCTATAATTTTTCACTTACAATGAAATAACTGTCTGATTTTTTGTCATTAAAATTCTTTTTAGCCTATAGCTAATTTACCCCAAATATCTGTAAAATGCCTATCAATATAATTTTCTACATGGACCCATAGTATTAAGAAATCCTTAGTTTAATAATTTTGTAAACTTCCTTCTGAAACCCGGCATACTTCTGCTCTCATTTGGGCTGAGCACTTTAGGCTCGCTATTCAGCTGTCACCCCGGGATTTAGTTCTCTGTCTTCATCTTATAAGTTTCCTTTGCCTTTCTCCTGTATTAGGTCATCTGCTCACTGGATCTCATCCATGGTTTTGTGGTCACCACCCACTAAGAGCTTCCTTAAAAATCATTTTCATCTTGAATTTTGAAAGCATTGTCCTACTATCTTCTAGCTTCCAATTTTGCTGATGAGAGGACATGTTCTCTGGAAATTTTTAGGCTTGCCCCAGTTTCCTTGGGATTTTGAAATTTCATCAATGTCAAAGTGTGCTTTGGTGCAGGGTTTTTTTCTGTTTTTTGTTTTTCATTTTACAGTTTCCAGACTCGTGACTGTTTCTGGCTCTTATTCCCCAGATCTATGTTTGCCATTTCCAGCGAGTTACCTTTGGCCCTGGAAAATTCTCACACCCACTCTCTGCTTCATCACTCAGATTTTTCATCTTCAGCTTTTAGCCAATTCTGATGCAAGCTAAGAATTCCATGTTTGAAAATAGCAAGTGTGTATCCTGGTCCCATGATTGTTTTCCTCAGAGAGAACATGGCAGGGCTCAGAAATAAGCCAGTTTCTTGAGTTGTGTCTCTGAGATTCCTCTTATGTGTGGCATTCAGAACACCTAAGTTCAATTCTAAGCAGTATGAGAGACTATTAATAGCTTTATCTACTCTGCAACATTAACTGCCATTTCCACAGATGATAGTAGTAGTTGTCCTATGGCATTTCCTTAAAACCTGACTAACTTGAGACATATCAAACTCTTTTTACCAGGTCATTTTCTCAACCAATGGAGAAGATACAGATGGACACCAAGGAGGAAAAAGTTCAGATGCATACAGTAAAAACTATGTGAAGAGGCAGACCAATGTGGCAGCTCAGAGGCCAGGCACTGTCATCAAACTTCTAGGTTTGAACGACCTCCTAGCTGCAGGATATTGAGAAACTTACCTAACTCCTCTCAGCCTCAGTTTCCTCACCTACCAAATGATGCTAATAATAATGTTTTATACCATGCAGTTATTATGAGGACTAAATGAAGTAAGGATACATGCTGCCTGACAGAAATGCCAGCTATTACTATTCTTGGCTGACACTAGTTCTGTGACTGAGCAAAGTGCTTACCCCAAGTCTTTTTTTTTTTTCATATGAAAAATGAGAATACTTGAGTGCTTACTTCATAGGGTGATTCTGAAGAACAAATGGTTAAATGAGCATACAGTTCAGCTCAGCACCAGTACACTAAGTACTTAATAAAAGTTAGTTACCCACACACCCCCAACTCACCCCCCGCCACACACACACTGGAGATGATACCTCTGAGTCAAAATTGGGTGCCCTATGGCCCATGGTTACTGCTACTGGATTCAGAGTAACTTCCCCCACCTTTTATTGTGGATATGACCTTTTTTGGCACCTGATTTTGTTTTCTGGCATCTCTTTCAATTATAAAAGAGGAATCTGTTCTCTATGACTCGTGGGATGTATTTATTTTTACACCATTTTTTGGCCCTTTTGGGATTTGGGTTCTACTTTCTTTATATAAGTACCTGCTCTTCTCCATGCCTTTACTTTAACTCTAGCCTCCTTGGAGTTTCCTTTTTCTCCTAATCACTGCCCTCATCCCACTTGTTTAAGCCGCTTTCTTTCCTCTCCTGGGACTATATCCTAGCACAGAGAAGCTATGTCTGGTTGTAGCCAACTCCAATTGAGAAACGATGGGTTAGTGGAATGGAGACTAATTCAAACCTGCAGGTCTCTTTTTATGATGCTACTTTATCATTCCACGTTAAAGAAAAAGGTAAAAGAGGAAGTGGAACTAAATGATAAATGCTGCCAATAAAACAATAGCATCAAGTCCCCTGCTCCAAAACGATACCAAATGACCCCCAAAAGACTTACTGAGGTTCAAAGAGTTCCCATTTCTGAAATACTAGGTACAATATTTTTTAACAGAGTAAATAGAGCCCAAGAGATAGTAAGTCTTTTAAACACTTCTCTCCCTTCCCCTTCAGTTAAGAGGAGCCAACTTAATATATTTTTCTTCCAATTGAGCCCAGGGGACCCTATGCACTACTGGGGAACTATAAAAGGTATTTGGGAGTCTAACCAACAGCAGAAGACAGATGGCAGGCTCTGTGGCAATCACAGGTTCATCTGAGGGGTGCTTATTAAGCCCATGCCCTCTTCCAGAGCCTTCTGACACACATCCCTTTTGAATTTGACCCCTTTCATTTTCGTGTGGCAACTTGTAGCTCATGATGCCTTGGGGCTAGTTATAATAAGTTCATGTCTGAGATTACACATCTGATATTTATAAAAACACAAATACTCCAGAACTTTCTCCAGGCAGGAAATGACAAATCTTTGGTAAGCTATTTTCAGGACTTAAAAAAAAAAAGAAAGGAAAAAAAAAAAGAAGTTGGTGATGAACTAACCATTGAAAGTATGATGTTGCCTTACTGCATATTGAAACCAGTCCCTTCTAACAAAAATGCCAAAAGCCATTATCTATACAATTTAATACTGTGCAGTAAGTCCTTGGCAATCCCCAGTAATCTGAAACATTACTTAGTATTGCACCGGACGGGACATGAGATAATATGGACTGACTTAATTAGACTTGGGGATGCCGGCCTATCGTGACTCTGTAAGTCCAACTTTGTTATTTCTCAATGAATTCCAGTTGGAAAATATGATCTCAGGTGATAACATTTCCTTAACTTTTATGTATCTCCTTTTATTACATCAGAGGATCATGGTGGTGGTGGAGGTGGTGGCCAATGGCAGCTGTGGTATGTTTTCTTTTTAAAAGTACTCAACTTTAGTGTTTGCCAGAAAGCATTATTGAAGTCTTCAAGATACAAAGTCCCTCAAAGCAATGCTGTCTTTTTAGTATTCAAAGCACAGATTCTTAATCATGTTTACCTCTGGTATGAATGGGGGAAACAAAGAGAGAGCTTCACTGTGATATCTTGGTACTGGATGACCTTTTGTAAAATGCTTGTTCTTGGCTCTGTGAGGTCAAGCTGTTCAAAACCAACTATTTCAGCAAAAGGTCATACACTGATATAATACATGACTCAGAATCGTAAGTCCTTGTGCTATTACTTAAAAAAATTTCTTTAATTCATTTTTTTCTATTTGTGTTTTGAAGATTTCAAGCATAGAGAAAAGTTGAAAGAATGACATAGCACATTAAGATTTTGCCATCTATATTTATATGTATATATATTGATGTACATTGATATCTATCAAATAGATATAAATATATAAAATACTATTACATATATGACAATTGATAATTATTCTCTAATTTGATACAAACGACAATCATTCTCTAACTTCATCTACTATCTAGCTTGTACTAAATTTTTCTTAATTATCATCCAAATATTTGTGGGAAATAGATGGAGAAACAGTGGAAACAGTGTCAGACTTTATTTTTTTGGGCCCCCAAATCACTGCAGATGGTGACTGCAGCCATGAAATTAAAAGACGCTTACTCCTTGGAAGAAAAGTTATGACCAACCTAGATAGCATATTCAAAAGCAGAGACATTACTTTGCTGACTAAGGTCCATCTAGTCAAGGCTATGGTTTTTCCAGTGGTCATGTATGGATGTGAGAGTTGGACTGTGAAGAAAGCTGAGCGCCGAAGAATTGATGCTTTTGAACTGTGGTGTTGGAGAAGACTCTTGAGAGTCCCTTGGACTGCAAGGAGACCCAACCAGTCCATTCTGAAGGAGATCAGCCCTGGGATTTCTTTGTAGGGAATGATGCTGAAGCTGAAACTCAAGTACTTTGGCCACCTCATGCGAAGAGTTGACTCATTGGAAAAGATTTTGATGCTGGGAGGAATTGGGGGCAGGAGAAGAAGGGGATGACCGAGGATGAGATGGCTGGATGGCATCACTGACTCGATAGACGCAAATCTGAGTGAACTCCGGAAGTTGGTGATGGACAGGGAGGCCTGGTGTGCTGCGATTCATGGGGTCGCAAAGAGTCAGACACGGCTGAGCGACTAAACTGAACTGAACTGAAATATTTGTTGGTTTGTTTTTATCTAGTTTGTTTATTTGAATCAAAATCCAATCAAAGTTTATATGTTGCATTTGGTTGTTATGTCCCTATAGTTTCTTTTAATTTACAACAGTCCTCACAGATGTTTTGTTTATTTGTTTGGTTTATAAAGATCTTGACTTTCTCAAGGGTCAAAACTAGCTCTCTTGGAATGTTTTATATTTTCAATTTGTCCAATTGCTTCTTTGAAATAAATATAATTTTGCTTAATTTTTTAGTTTCTGGATATTTTATCAACTAGAAGTTAGTTCTAAAGGCTTTTTCAGATGAATAACATATTTTGGCTGGCATACTTCAATAATTATGCATTTATCAGGAGACACATAATGCCAGGTTGGCCCACTGTTAGTGATGCTAAGTTAAATCATTTAACTAAGGTGATACTGTGGGTTGGAGAAGACTCTTGAAAGTCCCTTGGACTGCAAGGAAATCCAACCAGTCCATTCTAAAGGAGATCAGTCCTGGGTGTTCTTTGGAAGGAATGAAGCTAAAGCTGAAACTCCAGTACTTTGGCCACCTCATGCGAAGAGTTGACTCATTTGAAAAGACTGATGCTGGGAGGGATTGGGGGCAGGAAGAAAAGGGGACGACAGAGGATGAGATGGCTGGATGGCATCACCAACTTGATGGACATGAGTCTGAGTGAACTCCAGGACTTGGTAATGGACAGGGAGGCCTGGAGTGCTGCAAATCATGGGGTCGCAAAGAGTCGGACATGACTGAGTGACTGAACTGAACTGAACTGAAGGTGATAATGAACTGATTTCTGCATGGTAAGTGCATTTCTCCTTTTTGTTATTACATTTAAAAAAATCTGTACCTATTTTGATGTTACTTAATATATTGTGTATAAATCATTACCATTTCATCTTGAAGAATTTTTAACCTCAGATCCATAGATAAGCTTGGAGGATATACATGAACTCTTTGAAATTGCTTGCAAAATGTTATATACATGCTTATGCCTATGGGTAATGAAACTCATGCAAGTTTCAAAGGGGATAAAGACACAAAAGTGACAGGAACAGTGTTAGCACATCAAAGTCTTCCTCCTTGAATTATATTGTAATACAATCCATTTTGGGAGAAGGAAATGGCAACCCACCCCAGTATTCTTGCCTGGAGAATTCCATAGACAGAGGATCCTGACAGGCTACAGTCCATGGGGTCGCAAAGAACTGGATATGACTGAGCAACTCAGCACACACACCATTGTTTTTCCCTCTTCTTCCTCTGGCAAGTTGGTGCTCTCTACACTGGAACCTCTCAATAAAGCTGATGATTTACTGACGTGTGACCTCACTGCTACAATTCATGGACTCATCACTTTGGGACCATAAAGTTGTGTGGCCCATTCCCATTATGACTATGATGTAGACTGGCACTTTATAAAGACATTTTAAAAGCATTATTGAAACAGAAACATGACATGCAGGTGTAGCAAGGGGAAATAGGAGGAGGAAGTTCATGAGAAGGGGGAGGATGAGAGGGAGAGAGACAGATACTGTGGTCTAAGCTGATCTCAGTAGTGATAAAAGAAAGGGAGAAGCAGAGAAAGCAGAAGAAGGGGAAAGGAGGAGGGAAGAGAAAGGAAGGGAAGAGAAGGGCACAGAAATCTACCAAATACAAAAAACTGAGAAGCAGCATAGGCCTTCCTCCTCCTCTTACAACCCATGAGGATTCCCTTAAAACACTCGATTAGCCAACCTCCTCCTATCATTGGCCTTCCCTTGGGTCTTATTTATCACTGACTTCATTGTGCAAAATTCTGCTCTTGGGAAGGGCGTGCAGGGCTCAGTTCAGCTCCCTCTCTGGATCCCACAGAATGTTCCTTGGAGGTTTCACTAGAAAGGCTTCAAGCATTACCACAGGCTCCTCCTTCCCCAACAAGTTCAAGATGAGCCCAGACTTCCAGTAGGCACCACCAGGCAGACCCATCACCAGACCATGTCTCATTTATGTAAATGTGGAGAATGGCGACCCATGGGGCAGAAGAACTGGACAAAGGAAACTGCCTCTACCCTACCTCACCTCCCCCATCCTGGGCAAACAGTTCATTGGCTCATGGCTTGGCCCTCAGAACCTGGCAGGCTCTTGGTTCCCTTCACCCCACTGATTGGGCACCATTGCACCATTACTGTTATTTTTAGCCTGTCAAGCAAAAGACCCTAATAAGTAGATTCAGGAAAAACAATTCAAGGAAGAACTTCCCTTCCCTTCTGTTTCCAATATTAGAGAAACCTGAAGAATCCAGGTTTATAAACATACTCCTGCTAAGTATCCCCCTCCACTAATAAAGTGGAGTCTTTTTGAACTTTTAAGAAAAACCACTCCACATCAACCTGGGATTCAGAAGATTTTTGGCGTGAAATTTCAGGTTGGCAATTACAGGTATTCCATTCATATTGGTTCATTTACCCCCAATAATGCCTCTGTGTTTTATAATGAAAACCTCAGCACAGGAACTCTCTTTTTAAGCCCATGCAGCTGGACGACAACTTAAATTCATGGTTCTGAGTCTGGTAACTGATTTTTCCTATTAGCTTTAAGGAAATATTTTCCCTGTTATTTCAAGTTTAGTACAGTTTAATATGGCTATTACAATATATCGCCTCGGCCTCCACTCTGCCCCCAACCCATTTTTGACCGATTAGAAACACCATATTCCTTATTTAGTATTTGTAAATCCTTTGATTGTAGAGTCTATATAAATAACTCATGCAGTGTCTAGAACTAAGACCCACTCTTTGGGCAGAAGGTAATGCATCCTAACAATAACTAGGTTAAGCAGAAATTCATCCTCCTTCCTATATGGGCCAAGGCCCATATTACAATCCTGCAGAGGGAAGGAATGACCAAAGACCATATGAGGGTCTCAGAATCTGATTTTCCCCATGATTGTTCATTTGCTCACTCTGGCAGAGCCTGAGACAAACCGTGAGGAAAGCAGAGTTCATCTTCTTGGCCACAGAGCTCTTTATGTGTGACTTGTAGTGTTTGCCTCTGAGGCATGAATCTGGGTTCCCTTGTTAACGGGAGCCACACTGCACTGGACTGGCCCAGGCAACTTCCTTTTTAAGTGGATGACTGCCTGTCTAATCAGTTAACAAGGTTTTATAGGTTAACAAGTCTATAGTTAAATATACCTGACTCCACTGGTGGTGGAGGATACTACAGGTTTTTTAGACCAGGAGACTACAAACTAAAACCTGTGGACCAGGTCCAATTTATAGGTTTTTTTTTTTTTAATGAAGTTTTATTGGGACACCTGTTTATTTATAAACTGTGACTGCTTATATACCACAATGTGATGAGCAGTTATGTCGGAAATTGAATCATATAGCCTATAAAGCCTGAAATATCTACTTTCTGGCCTGTTACAGAAAAACAAAACAAAACAACTTGCTGATCAACCCTGATATATATAACAACAGCTACTCCTTTCTTCCTTTTTGCTGTACAGAACCAAACCATTTGGCATTTTGTCACTTACAGTTGATTCCATTCTCACTGGTATATCCCCCTTATGAATATTTCTGTGTACCACTTGCCATATCCCAACTTAAAGGAGTGCTTGCTGCTGCTACTAAGTCACTTCAGTTGTGTTCGACTCTGTGCGGCTCCATAGACGGCAGCCCACCAGGCTCCCCCGTCCCTGGGATTCTCCAGGCAAGAATACTGGAGTGGGTTGCCATTTCCTTCTCCAGTGCATGAAAGTGAAAAGTGAAAGTGAAGTCGCTCAGTCGTGTCCGACTCTTAGCGACCCCATGGACTGCAGCCCACCAGGCTCCTCCATCCATGGGATTTCCCAGGCAAGAGTACTGGAGTGGGGTGCCATTACAGCAGAGGAATTGATTGGCACCCTCTAAGTTTGGTGTGATAACATAATAACCTGGTCATGCATACCTCTGAACCTCTTCACTGAGAGTGTTATCCGGCTCCAGTTTCTGAATGCCATTTGTGTCCACACAGACTAAGAGTCCACGGGATAGGTATTTCCTGTTTTCATCTTTTTGCAGAATGGTGAAGTGGGAGACATTGACTTTTGGGTCAGAAATACCTGGATTGCATTTCAGGGTTAATAAGTTTTTGACTGTGTAACTTTCGGCTACTTATTAACCTCACTAGGGCACAGTTTGTTCATCTCTAAAGAAAGTGCTTGGTGCATAACCATGTCATGTTCGAGGAAGTATGTGAAGGAAGAAGGTAGCATCTTTTTACAAAGTTTCTGAGAGATAAAAAAGTTCAGAGGGAATGTCTGGGACCAGATACTCCCTCAATAAATATGATTTCTATTCTTCTCAGCTAGTTATACTCTACTCCTGATACTTCCAAATCCTGAATAATCATGACTGGTCTTGAATCCCTAAGACTGAGAACATGCCTGCTACCCTGGTCTCCTATTGACTGCTTTGCTTACCATTTGATCCTATTGTTCTGCACTCTATTTCTTATAGGCAACTCTAGCACCCAAGATGTCAAGCTGGGCCAGACCTCTGCTGATTACTTGCAGTTCATGTGCTCTAGCCCTGTCTAGGATCTGAACTTCATTTGAAATTTCTTATTAATTTGGCTCTGATGGCTCACTGGGTAAAGAAGCTGCCTGTAAAGAAGCTTCCCTGCAGGAGACACAGGGAAGATGTCCTGGAGGGGAAAATGATAACCCACTCAAATCTCCTTGTCTGAAAATTCCCATGGACAGAGGAGCCTGCCAGGCTATAGTCCACAGGGTCAAAAAGAGTCAGACATGACTGAGTGACTAAGCACACACATTAATGGCTCTTCAGGAGTTATCTGAAGCTTCCTTTAGGGATTAATCTTCTAAATCCAGATCTTTATTGGAATTAATATCCCATTTATCAAATGACTAGTTCCTGACTTGGGTAATGTTCCAGTGCCCAATGCTGGCCTGACCCAGACCAGTCCAAGCCCTGCTGCTGAGGCTCAGCAGTACCTTTCTCTTCCACTTGTTCCAGTTTCCCTCAGTCTACCTCACACAGTTCTCATTATCTTATGTATGTGATTACTGAAATATGAATGTGTGATTTTGAATGATCAACACTTATAGGCTGTAAAGAGTAAAGGCACATCCTCATATTAAGGGGAAAGCTAAAGTCAGTTAAGTCACTCAGTCATGTCCAACTCTTTGTGACCCTGTGGACTGTAGCCTACCAGGCTCCTCCATCCATGGGATTCTCCAGGCAAGAATACTGGAGTGCAAAAAGTCTCAGCTAAAAGGTTAAGTCATTTGTAGTACCTACAGGTACATGTTTTGGATAATGGAAGAGAATTTAAAGAGATTACTTTGGAGATGGAAGTGTCTGTGTGTCAGAGGATGGGGGAGGTTGTCTTTTGGTTTTGAGCTTAATCATGGCAAGAATCCAGCAGACAGCTTATCGATTACAGGTATAAAGACAGGAAACATGGAGTCCACAAACGGTGCTGGTTCTAGCTTATTGGGGCTGAAGTAGATATTTTAAGATAGGGGGTTGGGAAAGACAGTCCCTAGGATCATATTGGCTACTATACCTTCACCTAGAACAATGGCTGGCATTCAGTTCAGTTCAGTTCAGTTCATTTCATTCAATCAGTCATGTCAGACTCTTTGCGACCTCATGAATCGCAGCACGCCAGGCCTCCTGGTCCATCACCAACTCCCAGAGTTTACACAAACTCATGTCCATTGAGTCAGTAATGCCATCCAGCCATATCATCTTCTGTTGTCCCTTTCTCCTGCCCCCAGTCCCTCCCAGCATCAGAGTCTTTTCAAAAAAGTCAACTCTTTGCATGAGGTGGCCAAAGTATTGGAGTTTCAGCTTCAACATCAGTCCTTCCAATGAACACCCAGGACTAGTTTCCTTTAGGATGGACTGGTTGGATCTTCTTGCAGTCCAAGGTACTCTCAAGAGTCTTCTCCAACACCACAGTTCAAAAGCAGCAATTCTTCGGTGCTCAGCTTTCTTCACAGTCCAACTCTCACATCCATACATGACCACTGGAAAAACCATAGACTTGACTAGATGGACCTTTGTTGGCAAAGTAATGTCTCTGCTTTTGAATATGCTATCTAGGTTGGTCATAACTTTTCTTCCAAGGAGTAAGCGTTTTTTAATTGCATGGTTGCAATCACCATCTGCAGTGATTTTGGAGCCCCCCAAAATAAAACACTGTTTCCACTGTTTCCCCCCTCTATTCGCTTCATGTGATGGGACCTGATGCCATGATCTTCATTTTCTGAATGTTGAGCTTTAAGCCAACTTTTTCACTCTCCTCTTTCACTTTCAAGAGGCTTTTTAGTTCCTCTTCACTTTCTGCCATAAGGGTGGTGTCATCTGCATATCTGAGGTTATTGATATTTCTCCCAGCAATCTTGATTCCAGCTTGTGCTTCTTCCAGCCCAGCATTTTTCATGATGTACTCTGCATAGAAGTTAAAGAAGCAGGGTGACAATATACAGCCTTGACGTACTCCTTTTCCTATTTGGAACCAGTCTGTTGTTCCATGTCCAGTTCTAACTGTTGCTTCCTGACCTGCATATACATTTCTCAAGAGGCAGGTCAGGTGGTCTGGTATTCCCATCTCTTTCAGAATTTTCCACAGTTTATTGTGATCCACACAGTCAAAGGCTTTGGCATAGTCAATAAAGAAGAAATAGATGTTTCTCTGGAACTCTCTTGCTTTTTCGATGATCCAGCAGATGTTGGCAATTTGATCTCTGGTTCCTCTGTCTTTTCTAAAACTAGCTTGAACATCTGGAAGTTCATGGTTCATGTGTTGCTGAAGCCTGGCTTGGAGAATTTTGAGCATTACTTTACTAGCATGTGAGATGAGTGCAATTGTGCAGTAGTTTGAGCATTCTTTGGCATTGCCTTTCTTTGAGATTGGAATGAAAACTGACCTTTTCCAATCCTGTGGCCACTGCTGAATTTTCCAAATTTGCTGGCATATTGAGTGCAGCACTTTCACAGCGTCATCTTTCAGGATTTGAAAGAGCTCAACTGGAATTCCGTCACCTCCACTAGCTTTGTTCATAGTGATGTTTTCTAAGACCCATTTGACTTCACATTCCAAGATGTCCGGCTCTAGATTAGTGATCACACCATCATGATTATCTGGGTCATGAAGATCTTTTTTGTACAGTTCTTCTGTGTATTCTTGCCACCTCTTCTTAATATCTTCTGCTTCTGTTAGGTCCATACAATTTCTGTCCTTTATTGAGCTCATCTTTGCATGAAATGTTCCCTTGGTATCTCTAATTTTCTTGAAGAGATCTCTAGTCTTTCCCATTCTGTTGTTTTCCTCTATTTCTTTGCATTGATCGCTGAGGAAGGCTTTCTTATCTCTCCTTGCTATTCTTTGGAACTCTGCATTCAGATGCTTATATCTTTCCTTTTCTCCTTTTCTTTTCACTTCTCTTCTTTTCACAGCTACTGGTAAGGCCTCCTTAGACAGCCATTTTGCTTTTTTGCATTTCTTTTACATGGGGATGATCTTGATCTCTGTCTCCTGTACAATGTCATGAACCTCCGTCCATATTCATCAGGCACTCTATGTGTCAGATCTAGTCCTTTAAATCTATTTCTCACTTCCACTGTATACTCATAAGGGATTTGATTTAGGTCATACCTGAATGGTCTAGTGGTTTTCCCTACTTTCTTCAATTTAAGTCTGAACTTGGCAATAAGGAGTTCATGATCTGAGCCACAGTCAGCTCCTGGTCTTGTTTTTGCTGAGTGTATAAAGCTTTTACCTCTTTGGCTGCAAAGAATATAATCAATCTGATTTCAGTGTTGACCATCTGGTGATGTCCATGTGTAGAGTCTTCTCTAGGTACTCAGTAAATATTTGTTGAACAAATAAGTGAATGATGGCATTAGAGCCTCTAGTTTTTAAGCTGTCTTCTGCCACCCAAGGAACCATTGGATACTCAAGGGTCTCAACTTGTTCAGGTATAAATATGAATAAGTTTTAATTTTTGAATAGCTACTCTCAATGGGTATAGAGCTTCACTCTGGCTATTAGAGTTTAATCTGTTTCATTTTAGAGCTTTAACCTCAAATTTAATTTTAAGTTCTGTTCTTATCCTCTTGCTCACTTCCTCTACAGCCCTGGCTAGATGACCTGGGGTAAAATTTGATCTCTCATCCAATTCACAAGTCAGCTTTCAACCTCATACTCTTACAGCCCTGTGATGGAGTAGGATAAAGGGAAAATACTGTCTGTGATAACTTGGTTGTTGTCATTTCTGGGTCTAACATTGAATGGCATGGGACCTAGGTGTGTAGCTGATTGATGAATCCTAATTGTTTTGTGGAGTATATGTGTTAGCTTTGGGGCAGATCCTGCTGTGGGCTTTTGCTCCACAGTCCCTATATGAGAGATTCATCTTGGGCTTGACCCCTGCCTTACCTTACCTCAAGCCTCTACCCTGCTAGTAGCTTGAGAAGTGGGATGACAGGGGAAAAGTTTCTTACAAGGTGGCTCAACCCCAGCCATCTTCTTTGGTGTCCATGTGATCGATGGTGAACTTGGCCTCCACGCATCAAGTTGTGGGAATGCACGACTCCTCCTGGCTCTCATTTAGCACAGTTTTGCCATCTTGCTCTTGCTAGGTTTTCCACCCTGCTGCAGCACCAGGCAAATCCTGTTCTATAGCAGAGCTACTTTCGAGAAAGAGACCAACTCTAGTTCCCGACGCGATAGGGAAATCAACAGTGATTCCATTTAAATGTATTAGTCAATAAGATCTAACAACCACAGGGTTCAGCATAGAGCTAGTAATGCCATCATTTTCCTTTATACTTAAAATTATATTCATTATAAAAAAATGAAAGACAAAGATCAGCAAAAATTACCTATAAACTCAGTACATAGGATAAACTTTGATATATGTGCTTCCAGATTTTTAAAATAATATATTACATTAAATTTTAAAAGTAGGAGAATTGTGGAACTATATGTATATTGCTTTGTGCCCTGTTTTGGTCATCCAGTAATAAAAGTACATCTACTACTCTACACTGCTACTTATGCTGGCAACATGGCATTTCATTTTACAGATACACAGAAAATCTCATTGTAGGACATTTGGGTTCCATCCAATTTTCCACTCTTATAAATACTGCTTTAGTAAGTATGTCTATACTTGTAATTTTGGTACCATTTCCAATTATTCTTCAGGATAATTCTTGGAAGTATAATAGCTAGGTCAAAGGATGTTTACAATTTAAAGTCTGGATCAAAGGGTTTACATCTTTGTGAGGTTATAACCAAGACACTCTACAGAAAGCTTGTCAAAATTATGTACAATAGTGCTTGTTACCTACATCCTCATCCGAGAGTAGGTTTTTTTTTTTTCTTTCTCTGTTTTCATCTAGTGATTATCTAAGAATATCAAGGAAAGGATAAGCTTATTTTACTTCACCTTATAAAGTAGGTATAAGTCTAGCCTCTGCAAAAGGGTAGTGGAATGAACTTGGGCAATTTCTCTTAGTGGAAAACAAGTATAAAACTGGATAAAATTATTCAATATAGTTATTTTAGGAGTGGAAATAGCCAAAAATTGGCAACAGTTGGATAAGTGTTTATTCATGAAAAACAGCTACTGTATTTGATTAAAAACTGAATCCACAGCCTTGTTACTTTTGAGTGTTCCCATCCCCTTAAAGCTTAGATGGCAAAACTTCACAGCTTTACCAGTTGAAGATGATAGACTTGAGTAAGGTTAGGGGACAAAGCAGCTAGGAATTTAAGGTAGAAGGGATTTTAGAAGTGAGAGAGCTATAGAAGTGTTGTGGTAATAAATTCTCCATGCACTGCTGGATGACTGTTAATCTATACATGCCTGACCAAAATTGAAAGTCTGGGGACACATAAGAATATGCTGTGCCTTTATGTCTTCAAGCCCCACACAGCCTAATATCAACAATGGAAACTGGCTTGACTGAATATAACCCATGCCGAATTATTGGCTGGATAGCCACTAAATTACATAAGTGCAAGTAAGATGCTTAGGAAGTCATTCTAAAAACAAGAAGAAGGAAAAAAGGAAGCTGAGCTGAGATACAAGAAGCTGCTCATTCTGAACGTGACAGATTTCTTTCAGACATATTTCAGCACAAGAAATTTAATCACCTACAAAGCAAAACAAAACCACCAGTTTCCTCCTAACAGAATGAAAGTCAGAATTGATATAGCATATTACCTACAATGTCCACGTTTCAACCAAAAATAACTAGATATTCAAATAAAACATAAACTCATTGAATAATGTGCTTAATAGAAAATGACACCACCTGGCCCATATGTTAGCAAAAACTTTTAAGTAATTATTATAAATATGTTCAAAAACTTAAAGAAAATATGTCCAAATAATTAAAGAAAACATATACTAAGTAAACACAGAGAATGTGTTTACTTTTGGTTAAAACCAAAAGATAGAAACTAGAGAAATCATCTAATAGAAACCATAAACCTGAACCTAAGTCAACTTGACATATTTGAGAAGAAATAAGAATCACTAAGGGCTTTCCTGGTAGCTTAGCCAGTAAAGAATCTGTCTGCAATGTGGGAAACCTGGGTTAGATTCTGGGTTGGGAAGACCCCCTGGAGGAGGGCATGGCAACCCACTGTAGTATACTTGCTCAGAGAATCCCCATGGACAGAGAAGCCTGTTAGGCTACAGTCCATGGGGTTGCAGAGAGTTGGACACGACTGAGCAACTAAGCACAGCATAGCCAGCACAAGAATCATTAAACTTGAAGATAGAGCAATAGAAAATTTTCAACTTGAAGCACACAGAGAAAAAAATTTTAAAGAAAATGAACATAGAACTGAGGTATTCCAACATGCATGCCATTGGAATCTCAAAAAAGAGAAGAGATATAAAAAGAGGAAGAAAAATATTTAAAGAAATAATATCTAAAACCGACTGAATTTGTTGTATTAACTACTGTGAACTATATCAACTAATTAAATTAACCAATATTAACTGGTTAAGTTAATTAATGTTAACTAAAATGTTCAAGGCTGTATATTGTCATCTTGATTATTTAACTTCTATGCACAGTACATCATGTGAAATGCTGGGGTGGATGAAGTGCAAGCTGGAATCAAGATTGCCAGGAGAAATATCGATAACCTCAGATATGCAGATGACACCATCCTTATGGCAGAAAGTAAAGAGGAACTAAACAGCCTCTTGAAAGTGAAAGAGGAGAGTGAAAATGCTGGCTTAAAATTCAACATTCAAAAAACTAAGATCATGGCATCTGGTCCCATCACTTCATGGCAACAGATGGGGAAACAATGGAAACAGTGACTGACTTTATTTTCTTGTGCCCCAAAGTCACTGTGGATGGTGACTGCAGCCATGAAATTAAAAGATGCTTGCTCCTTGGAAGGAAAGCTATGACAAACCTAGACAGTACATTATAAAGCACAGGCATTACTTTTCCAGAAAAGGTCCATCTAGTCAAAGCTATGGTTTTTCCAGTAGTCATGTGTGGATGTGAGAGTCAGACTATAAAGAAAGCTGAGCGCCAAAGAATTGATGCTTTTGAATTGTGGTGTTGGAGTAGACTCTTGAGAGTCCCTTGGACTGCAAGGAGATCAAACGAGTCAATCTTAAAGGAGATCAGTCCTGAATATTCATTGGAAGGACTGATGCTGAAGCTGAAACTCCAATACTTTGGCTACCTGATGCAAAGAACTGACTCTTTGGAAAAGACCCTGATGCTGGAAAGATTGAAGGTGGGAGGAAAAGAGGACAACAGAGGATGGTTGGATGGCATCACTGACTTGATGGACATGAGTTTGAGCCAGCCCGGGGAGTTGGTGATGGATAGGGAAGCCTGGCATGCTGCAGTCCATGGGGTTGCAAAGAGTTAGACGCAACTGAGCAACTGAACTGATTGACTGAAGATGCTCAAAGACACCAAGGAGGACAAACTGAAAAAAGACACACTGAGTTCAACATCTCAGCTAAAATGCTGAAACCAAAAATTACAAAAAGAGTTCTTGAAAGTATCAAGGGAAGAATAGTATATCATATACAAGGAACAATGACATGATTAACAGCTTACTCTTCATCAGACACAAGAGGCTGCAAGATACTGTGTTACATAATTAAAATGCTTCAGAACAAAACAAGTGTTAACCAGGAACTTGATATCCATTGAATATATCCTAGAAAGAGGAAGGTGAAATATAGATGTAAGAGAATTTGTCACTATGTTGTCAACAGACCTATGTTGTAAGAAATGCTGAAGGGATTTCTCTAGAATAAGGAAGTGACAACAGGTTATAACTTAGATTAACAGGTAAAAATGAAGAACCACAAAAATGGGCTGTGTATGTGTGTATATATGTATATGCATAGCGTGTGTGTGTTATTTGCTTCTTTTAATTACTGTAAAAGATATATTGCTGTTTAAGCTAATAGTGGTTAACATTGTACTTTGGGGTTTACAACTTATACTGGTATAAAATAAAAAAGTGAGAGAAAGAGCTATACTGATATACAGTTCCTATATTTTAACATAAGTCAGTTAATTTCAAGCAGATTGTAAGGGAAGGATGTAAATTGGCATCTCTCGAAGCAATTGTTAGGACAAATAGATGAAAAGTAAAAAGAACTACAGAAGACTGAAAAATTTATAACTCATCTGACCTAACTGACATCTATAGAAAGCTCCAGTAATAAATAGATACATTTTGTAAGTACATATAGAAAATTCTATTCATTTTATGACCAGCATAGACCACATATTAGGTCGTAAAATAAGCCTGAAAATATTTTTAAAATCTGGAATTACGTTCTCCAACAACAGAATTTAATTAGAAATTAATGACAGAAATAAATCTGGAAAATTTCCACACATTCCCACAATTCAAAATAACCCATGGGTCAAAGAAGAAATAAGAAACTATATTAAATTGACAGAAAACAAAATACCTAATCAAAATCTGTGGGATTCAGCTAAAGCAATACCTATGGAGAAATTTATTGCTTGAAATCTTTATGTTAGAAAGTCTCAAGGAATCCAAAGAAACCTACTAGAATTACAAAATGAATTTAGCAAGGTCATCATATTTCTATTTGGTAATAACATTTAAGAATACATTGATAATATGATCAAACAAAACACTTAGGAATAAATTAACAAATGATATATAAGACCCAAACACTAAAATCTACTAATCATTGATGAGATAAATTAAAAGAAGACTTAAATAAATTAAAATATATACTAAGCTCATAGATGAGAAGATAGTATTGTTTGGATGGCAATCTTTGCCAAACTGTTCTATACATATAATGCACTCTCAATATGAGTCCAATAGGCTTTTTATGTGTATGTAAAATAGAAAAGTTGACTATAAAATTAATATGGAGATTCAGAAGACTAGAATAGCCAAAATAATTTTTTAAATAAGAAGAAAAGAACCAGGGGACTTACACTTTCTGATTTAAAGGTTTACACCAAGTTACTATTATCAAGTCAGTGTGATTTTAGAATAAGAGACTATCCATAGATCAATGGAACAAAAATTAAGGTTAAAAAAAATAGACTCACACTTGATTTGATATATGAAATGTTTCTTGAGAAAGGTGCCAAGTAATTTAATATTGATAGGATAGTCTTTTTAATTAATGCTGCTGGCATAACTATTTTTATATGGGGGAAAAAGTAAACTTCAATCTTCACATCATACCATAAACATTAACTTGAAATGGATAAGAGGCCCAAACCCAACTGCTAAAATCATAAAACTTTCAAAGGACAGAAAAAAATCTCAGAGACTGAGTTAGGCAAAGATTTCTTAGGACACAAAATTAAATCATAAAAGAAAAAAAAAACTTATATATTGGATATCAAACAGAAACTTTTGCTCATCAAAACTATCATTAATAAAATGAAAAGGTAAACCACATATTGGAAGATAACACCTGCTGAATATATATATATGACAAAGAATTATTTTCTAAAATATGTAAAGAAATTTTACAGCTCAATAATAAAACATAAATACCCAATAAGAAAGGGGTTGGAAGATAGTTTTGAAAAAAAAAAAAAAACTCACCAAAGAAAATATACAAATGGCCAGTAAGCACAATGAGATATCAGTACATACCTACCAGAAAAACTCAAAGAAAATATACTTTTAGTGAGCACATGATCAATTCAGAACTTTCATACTCTGTTGATGGGAATGAAAAATAGTGCATGCACCTTGGAAAACAGTTTAGCAGTTCAACATAAAGTTAAACATGAACTTATCATAAAACCTAGCAATCTTACTCCTAGGTATTTATCCAAAAGAAATGAAAACATGCCTACATAAAGACCTGTACACAAATATGTAAAATAGTTTTATTAATCATAGTCCCAAATTGGAAACAGCTTCAAACATCCATGACTCATAGATGGATTAACAAATACTGGTACAATAATACTAAAAAATTAAAAAAAAAAGAATGGATTACTGATACATGAAAGAACATAAATAGCCCTCAAAAATATTCAATGTCAAAGAAGTCAGACTTAGAAATAATGAAATAACAGAAATTATACAGCATCTGATTTGACTTATAATTCTACAAAAGGCAAATCTATAGTGACAGAAGGATCAGTAGTCACCTGAGGCTAGGGGTGAGACACAGCTGCCAATGAAATAAGAGAATGTTTATGGTGATGGACTCGTTGTGAAACTTGATTGTGGTTGGTGGTAGCTGGATGACTACATGTATTTATCCAAACTCATAGAGCTGTACACTTAAGTTGAATTAATTTTATTATTTGTAAATTATACATGAATAAAACTGCTAAATCAATGGGTGTGGAACTATGCCAAAGCACTGTGAATAACAGTTTTTGTAAATCACTATAAAGTAATGTGCATAATAATGGGAATAAGCAAACAAGCTCTCTCTTATCCTCATTTCATCACTTTTAGCTTCAGTTATCAGAGTCAGTGACTAAGAGGACTTTTGAAATTAGTTTTTACTCTTTCCCTAAATACTCCCAACTGAATAGCGTCGGTTCCTTCATCTAAAATACCAAATACAAATTCTGCCCAGATGGACAAAAGATGTATTGTCTTCAAACCACTCGGTTGGCTCTCTCATACTTAACTTTTACTTCAGATATCCAACTTTAAAAGCAACCAGATGACGTTTTATGGAATTTTGTAAAGAGAAGGGGGAAAAAAGAAGACAACAATGAAGAAGAAATAATGAAAACAACTTTTGCTCATGGGAGGAAATTTTCTGTGCCAACTTTTAGTTCAGAATGATCTTTCATTGGCTACATTTCAAATTCCTCAAAGTACAGGCTTATAATGGAAGTGCTGACACAATCTCAAATGTAGCGCTGTGAACAGGATGATATAATAAATGGTGGGTAAATCCACTTACTATCTTTTATAATAGTCTCCTTCTTTTGCAACAATTCAACTCACTTTAGTTTCTGTTGTTACCGCAGAATTATGTGAGAAAAATGACTGAAGACCATGTCTTTTCCATACTTTATTTCATTGCACTTATATATAAAAATTAACCTTGGTGCTGAAAATTCTCTCTACATGGACATAATAAAATCTTTTATTTTTTGCATCAAGTACAAACTTTCTTTTCATTTTACCCACTCCTGTTGTCTTACATAATAACTCAAACATCACAAGATTCTTTTTAAAATACTATGGCCCTCTATGAAGATATCATCGATTTCTATCTGAAAAAATTTAAATAGATTAATAACTTATTTATTTGGGGGAAAGAAATATTAGCTGAGTTTGCACATGTGTGCTTTTGTACAGTATATTTCCTGCTCTATGAAGCAACTAAATAATGTTGCATTATTACCATATGTTAATTTGAAAAAAGTATAGATGGCAAGAGCACTAGATATCATGTACATTTTTTAAAATGTCTCAAATAAACCATGTCTGGAGAGAGTGTTAATGATTCAGATTTTTCCATAACATATTTGAAATTGTTGGACGAAACTGCATGGAAGAGTATTCACAGTTCTTACTTTGGCAATGCACGTGTGAGATTCTTAAACCTTTCATTTATTTCTTTTCCATGGTTTCTGGGATTCATCCTTCAAATTATTTAAGCCTAAACGTTAAATAGGTCTTTCAAATTATGATCTGCATGTGTGCACCAAGGGGCATGACTTACAGTGTTGTGAGAAGCATACATGAGAATTTCCTGAATTTAGTGCATATAGAAATCTCTAAGGGTCTTTCTGCACAGTTGACAATGATTAAGATTTGGTATGATAAATGCAGACATTTGATACTCAACCGTGGAGGACTGATCACTCACAATTGAGCAACAGGATGCAGAGTCTTCACATTACATTTTGCCCATTGAGATCTAGGTCCCATCCAAGGAAGGGGATGGGGTTTACCACATGGCTGGCACTGTGGGTGGAATGAATCTGGTTTCAACTTTCAGGTGGGATCAACACATAAAACATGCCATCCTAATGGTACACAATTGACATTCTCACTGGTAGAATAAGAATGACGCCAAGAACGAAATTAGCTGAAAATACACTCAAATGTGGAAGATGATTGTAGCTAAGGGGCCTGTATGGCCAAAATTGCCAGAGATGTCTGCACTGCACTTGATTAATTTTCTACTTCTCTGCTCATAAATAAATGTCTTAATTTTTGTGGGAAAGGCTCAGCGACTACTATATCATTTCTGAGATATAACACTAAAAATATTCTACTATGAAGGTCAATGTTACAATGAGGTACATATCCTGAACCCTTTCCCCCCATAAGCATCTTTCTAAAGGCAAAAACAAGTGTGTCTATTTTCAGTATCTTGTTTTTAAAATTACATTCTCCTCTCCTTCCTTTCAGAGAAGGCAGTGGCACCCCACTCCAGTACTCTTGCCTGGAAAATCCCATGGATGGAGGAGCCTGGTGGGCTACAGTCCATAGGATTGCGAAGAGTCAGACACTACTGAGCAACTTCACTTTTCACTTTTCACTTTCATGCATTGGAGAAGGAAATGGCAACCCACTCCAGTGTTCTTGCTTGGAGAATCCCAGGGACGGGGGATCCTGGTGGGCTGCCATCTATAGGGTCGCACAGAGTCGGACACGACTGAAGCGACTTAGCAGCAGCAGCAGCTCCTTCCTTTACCTTTTAATTTAGGCAAATGATGCCTTTACTCATTAAAAAACATTGTAACAGCATGACTGCCCTCATTAGGAGAGCATATAAGACAGAACAAAGATTGGTACAGAGTTTAATTGCCATGAGTTCAAAGAAAGGAGTGATACCTGTAGTGGTAAAAGAAAGCTTAATGGAGGAGATAGGAATTCAGTGGGAAATGGGTAGGAAAGAGACAAGTAGATTAAGGAGAGACAAAGGTCTAGGATGGCCTCAGTGATGTCTAGGAAAACCATTTTGGGAAAGGGGTGAATGGGAGTGCTCAGCATTCAGAGAATGCCTTTTCCATGTTTAAGTCCTACAATATTAATATAACTCCTAAAGGATACCTTCATTGCACAAATCCTAAACTTAAGCATTAACAGAGAATGGGAACAAATCAGCCATTTTACAATGACCTTTGTTAGGGACATTTTTATTTATCTCCTGTATTTGTTAAACTGAGGCTAGATACTGGAACAGATAATCCATCAAAATTTCATTAACTTAACATGATAAACATTTCTGTCTTGCTTACAATACAGTCTAATGTAAATGTTCCAAGTTGGGTGGCCTTCTTCCCACCAACCACCTGATTGTTCTGAAACTCAGGCTCCTTCCATCTTGTGGTCCCACTCCCTTCTAGGGTTTTAGACTGGTACAGAGGATGAGGTGGTTGGATGATATCATTGACTCAATGGACATGAGTTTGAGCAAACTCCAGGAGTTAGGGAATGACAGGGAAGACTGGTGTGCTGCAGTCCATGGGGTCGCAGAGAGTTGAACAAGATTTAGCCCCTGAACAACAACAAAAAAGAATGACCTGTCACTTCTACTCATATGTCCTTTGGCTATAACCAGTCACAGTGTCCTAATTAGATGCAAGGAGGCTGGAAAATAGAGTCCCTAGCTGGATAGGTACTTCCCCATGACAACTCAACATTGTGTAAAGGAAACACTTCTCCTGCAGCACCTCTAAAAACATATATATGTGTGTCATTATGTCTAAATGATCTTGCATTTTTGGATAAAAGTCCAATAAAGCAATAGATCAGTTGGATTATGATAGAAATACGAATGAGATTTACATAGGAATCAATCTGCTGCTGCTGCTGCTGCTGCTGAGTCGCTTCAGTCGTGTCCAACTCTGTGCGACCCCATAGACAGCAGTCCACCAGGCTCCCCCATCCCTGGGATTCCCCAGGCAAGAACACTGGAGTGGGTTGCCATTTCCTTCTACAATGCCTGAAAGTGAAAAGTGAAAGTGAAGTCGCTTAGTTATGTATGACTCCCAGTGACCCCATGGACTGTAGCCCACCAGGCTCCTCCATCCATGGGATTTTCCAGGCAAGAGTACTGGAGTGGGTTGCCATTGCCTTCTAATTAATACTCATAGTTTTCATCTGGCATTCATTCCACTCAATTAACATCCTAGAAAGAAATTATCAGAAATTCAGCTTCCAACAGAGGCTTTCTGGCTCTCAGGAAGGACAATAAGATAACTCGGTCTTTGTAGATTTTGGTATTCCAGCTGAAGTATCTCAGAAGTTTTTCTGGCCTTTTATGGAAAGTAGTCTCCTACAGACAACACTTGATTACAAATCTCCCAAAAGTTGCTTTTCCAAATTCCTGGTCTCTAAGATGTCACTGAACAGAGCTAGAAACTCATCCATGAGCAAACAGGATAAATATAAATAAGCAGTAGGGATACACACACACACACACACACAAGATGAAGAGGAAATAATCTCTCCATGGAGTTTCCCACATTGGTTTGTGGTAACACTTAAATTTGTTTACAGTTCTGGGGAAAGTTTAGGGTATGGCATTGAACAGCACCCAAACAAAACTGCAAGGGGCTTGTCCATACATTTTCCCAAGGAAATGACTCTTGATGGTTCATCATGTTTTCAAGTAGGTCAGTTATAAAATGAAAAGAGACATTTTTGCAAAAACCAATTAGTGGCCAAGATGATTATGCTCTAATTGTCCCTATATTTTAATGGAAATCCACTGCCAAATTTACCAATAATGAGACCACATTGATCTGTTCTTAGAAAACAATTACATATTCTCCTTTTGGAGAATGGCATGGTTTTTACTGGCATTCAACTGTCAGGTATTTTCATTTGATGTTTTATGTACTTTTGTAGATCTCCAAGTTTTGGGTTTATTCAAAAGACCTATAGAAAGAAAGTGAAAGTCACTCAATCATATCCAATGCTTTGTGACCTCATGGACTGTAGTAGCCTGCCAGGCTCCTCTGTCCATGGAATTCTCCTGGCCAGAATACTGGAGTGGGTTCCCTTCCCAGCCGAGGGATTGAACCCAGGTCTCCCACATTGCAGGTGGATTTTTTTTTATCATCTGAGCCATCAGGGAATCCAAGAATACTGGAGTGGGTAGTCTATCCTTTCTCCAGGGGATCTTCCTGACCCAGGAATCAAATTGTTAAGGGAAGCACACTAACTGAAACTGCCCACCCTGGCCAGGTACCGTAGTAACCATTTGCATGAGTTGTTTTATGACAGGAGATCCTGATAAGGAATATGGAGAAGGAAATGGCAACCTACTCCAGTCTTCTTGCCTGAAGAATCCCAGGGGTGGAGCCTGGTAGGCTGCCATCTACGGGGTCGCACAGAGTCGGACACGACTGAAGCGACTTAGCAGCAGTAGCAGCAGCAGCAAGCCACCACCAACTGGAAGAGTTTGGGAAAGGTCTAAAGGAGACACTGTGTGTCCGTCCACTTCCCAGAATCCCTCTCGCTAGCATCCATCTTGGCTGAGCGATGCGTGCGCCACCAGGAAAGACTCTGAATTAGAAAGATTGGTCAAAGAACACCTGAAAACTAACCCCATCAATCACCATAAAACCCGGCACTGCAAGCCACGTGGCAGAGCAGTTCTTCTGGGTTTCCTTACTCTACTGCTTCATCCGGGTGCCCTTTTCCAATAAAATCTCTTGCTTTGTCAGCACGTGTCTCCTCGGACAATTCCTTTCTGAGTGTTAGACAAGAGCCCAGTTTTGGGCCCTGGAAGGGGTCCGCCTTCCTGCAACAAAACCAGGGTTCTCCTGCATTGCAGGCAGATTCTTTACCAACTGAGCTACCAGGGAAGCCTTACCTATAGAAGAAGGTCTCAAGAAGTCCATGTGGAAGGATCCTGCAGTGTTCTTCCTTCATTTGTAGATGCTTATCAAGCACTTACGACATAGGGACATTATGCTAAATATTTTAAATGGTACAAAAGTAAATTGGACCCTCCCCTCAAGGAATTTAGAACATAGCTGGAGAGAGAAGATATTTATACAAGCAACTATAAAGCAAGAGTGTACACGCTATGATATCATATCACATTCCCTTATTCCATAGGCTATTTTCCAGTATGAATCCAAAATGGATTATTATTTGTTCTATAAATGTTTACCAAAAACATTTTAACACATATATGATTTTCTTCTTCTATAGCTATGTAACAGTATAGACTGACTAGGATATGTACAACACTTTATATAGAATCTCAGAACTCTAAGAAATACCATTTTTTTTTTAAGACAACAATCTTCTTTCTCTAGGATCCTTTGAAGTTTTAAATGGTACTGAAAGTTGAGCTTATTGAGGGATATATGTTTATTTCTGAAGGAGTTAGGTATTCAATTTTATATGCCATAGGAGAAAAAGAACATAAAAAACCCAATGAGGTATGACTCAATAGTCTTATTTTCCAATGTCATGAATAGACAAAAGATCTTACTAGCAAAGGAATCACCATGTGCTGTATAGAGAACCTATTTCAGGTTTCCTTCTTTTAAAAGTACATAATGAAAATGAGCCAGTCTGTCAGCTGGAAAGGTATTTGATGATTTGAAAAGGATTCCACTGCCCTTTTCTCTTCCGCTTTCTCTCTGGCCAACCCACACTCCTGGAAGAAAGGAAAAACATATTCCCTAAGGCTAGAGAAATGAATGGAAGCATTGTCAGCTCAGAGAGGATAGGAATGCTTGACACGTTTATCATCATTTTCTTGTTAATGTCCACTCCTCTCTCTTTCCGTATATATTTTTAAATGACTAATATCTAACCAAATGACATAAAAGCAATTCTGAAATCTTATCATGTGTATTTTTGTGGAGCTGCTGTGGTCTGCAATTTAAAATGGATTAATTAAATCAAATTAGAAAGAAACTAGCAAGTAGGGAAAATAAGCCACTGGTCTTGGGACTAATACCCAGGGGAGGTTATTTTGTTTATTTATAATGTTATAGTCAATACAGGAACCAGTGACTTCAACCCCAGACTCTAGAATATAGATGAAAGGGAAAAAAGAGAGATCAGAATAAACACAGTGAGCAAAAGCATCTAGGGAAAAGCATTCCAAACTTGAATCTAAGATTCAGCTTCCCAAGCTTCTGGTAAAAGACACATAATTTAATGTGGCAATTTAAACCAGCAAAAGGTTCACATCTTCCTGGCTTTTAAAAAATTTAATAAAGAAGTATTTATTTCTTATTCAAATGAATTTTCAGTGCAATGCTTGCATTTCAAAAATCTGACCATTTATTTTGTAAAATACAACTTAGAAATTGCTGGATCAAAATGTTTAAAAATAAAAGTGATTCTAGAGTTTACTTTGAGAAAAGTGAGTGAGATTATGAGAAACTAGAACTCAAGGTAAGAAGACTTCTAAGGTAACTTTCATTCAAAAAGAAATGTATGGGTCAAAGATTCTACAAGAAAATACCTTGGCTTCTGGAATCAGTGTCCTACTTTTCTAAGATTAAAAAATTTTAAGGGATAGATAGCTCCTGAATAAGTTGAGAAAAGTTTAAGTGTTTATGATTCATAAGCTAATTTCTTATTACTTTTCTAAAGTTAAAAAATAATAAAGGTAGTTTGGGGATCAAGTTCTCTATCTAGAACATTTACAGATTGACTAGATTGAATTCTGTCTATTCTTTCTTGACTTTTCACAGAGTGCTGACCCCTTAACTAAGAACTCCTGTGGACTGAATGCAGTGGCAGGTTGCTTTCTGCGAGCCACATGCTGAAGTCCTGGTAATGCACACATTTTACATTTCCTCCCATTCGTCCTCTCTTCTGGTGGCAAGAAAAACGTGTTTCTGATAAATTTCTGAGTAAGAACTAATCTGAATGCAATTTGGCCATTTGCAAGACTCAAGTATCATGTTTACCAGCTCTCTCACCTGAAAGACCTATAAAAGATAAAAGCTCAAAACATTACCTTTTAAATACCATCTGGAACTGAACTTGGCTGATACTCATACAATGAGGTAAGAAATCACTGCATGACTGACTATATTGCCTCCAAAACTAGTCCCCAAACGACACCGCACCTAACTTGGCCTTGGGAACCCAGACATGATTCAAAATAGCTCCAGTGCACCTGGGAGAATACTAGTATAAACTGCTGTTTGCAAGGTCCTGCACTGCAGGCCATTAAAGGTCATTGCAGTTCTTCAGGCAGAGTGTAACGAAATTCGATCAAAACAAGCAGTGGCAAGATATGCAGCCTGCCATCCATCCTGTGCCTGAGTAAGCTCAGCCTTGCTGTGTACAGTCTGCAGGTAGGAACGGAAGAGATTAGAGGCAATTCAATTCCAATGGCGAGGACCCAGGAGGATTCATCTCAAGGACCCTGGGCCTGAAGTGTCATTGCAGTTTGGCAAGCCCAAGCCTCATTAACTGTATTTCACTTGTCCAGAGAAAAGGACAAGATAAAACATAAGATAAAAACATGAATTACTGTTTTGAGGCTCAAAATGGAAAAATTTCAGAGTCAGAGGTTACTCACATTTACTCAAGGGTGGTCAACATGGTTAATCACTATGGTCCCTAAAGTGAAACCACCACCTTAGTGAAGAAGATGGATGCAATTCATCTTTCTGGAGGGTGACCCCTTAGAGACACCTGCATTCCTCTGTTCTGGCTTTACATATATAAGCTCAGTAAACAAATACAACCTCTTATTCTAGTTTCAGCTTTCCCAGATATAGGGAGAGTATGTCTCACTGTCACTCGATAGTTTGTATAACAGTAGAAACTCATGAAGCATCCTCTTTGATTATGAATGGATACCCATATTTACCTCTGACTACTTAAATCACTTTGATCAGTAAGTCTCATTCAGTTCTCTTGGATGATAGGCTTTGGATCATCCAACACAGTCTGCTTGTTTTAAGAAAATATTCTTTTACATAGTTTTTAGAAAAAAAGTTTTCCTCCTCATATTCATTTTATTTATTTATTTAAATCTTTTGGCCACATAACCAGGCTTCCCTGGTGGTGCAGAGGTTAAAGTGTCTGCCTGCAATGTGGGAGACCTGGGTTCGATCCCTGGGTCGGGAAGATCCCCGGAGAAGGAAATGGCAACCCACTCAAGTATTCTTGCCTGGAGAATCCCATGGACAGAGGAGCTTGGTGGGCTACAGTCCACGGGTCGCAAAGAGTCGGACACGACTGAGTGACTTCACTTTACTTTCACTTTTGGCCACACTGTGTGGCTTGTGCGATCTTAGTTCCCTGACCAGAGGTCGAATCCACACCCCTGGCTTGGAGGCACAGAGTCATAACTACTGCACCACCAGGGTGGTCTCAACAACACAGTTATTTTTAAACTGAGAACTTGATGCTGGTCCACACTGAGTTCACTAAGCTGATGGCCCCCTCAATGACGCCCATTCCCTTGTCACAACATCCTTTCTCTCAAACCACAATTTACCCAGGTGAAAAAGTTATACTAGAAAATGAATGCAAATGAAGAAATGATAATGGTTTTTAGGTAAAGGCAAGACAATAAGAAGCACACAATTAAAGAGAGTAGTGGTTCCCGCTCTTCTTCTAAATATTAGGGCTGTGCTGTGTCCAGACTCTCAGTCGTGCTAACTCTTTGTGACCCCATGGACTGCAGCCCACAGGCTCCTCTGTGCATGAATTCTCCCAGCAAGAATACTGGAATGGGTTGCTATGCCCTCCTCCAGGGCATCTTCCCAACCCAGGGATCGAACTCGAGAGGTTCTTGCATTGCCAGAAGGATTCTTTACCACTAGTGCCACCTGGGAAGCCCTAATATTATTAGGGATATCCATACCTAATAATGCTATAAACCAGGGGGTAATTTTTAAAAAATTAATGTTTTTAAAGTTATTAGTCTATTTTTACTTTCATTATTTTAATTTTAAATGTAAAGTTTTTGATTTCAATGTGAAAAATAGCATTCTAAAAACAATGAGCTCTCAGTGTACTTATTGGCACAGTCTGGCTCTTCATTCTGAAAGATGGGTACAGTTCAGGTAAAATAATCCTGCCTCTATCATATCTGCAAATTTATTGCAGTTCAGCCCAGTTTTCCCATAATTTAATTTTCTTAAACAGTGAAGCATCCTCCTTCCCTTTGGAACTGTATAGCATGTATGTGAAAATATTCTGTTTTAGATGATTTTAAAAGGCATGTTTGTAAAAACTTCCCAGTGCTCATATAAATACAGTAGCTAACATAACCTATATATTTTTAAAAAATGAATAGTAAAAAATTCATATCTTTGCAGACTGTCAAATGAACACAGCCTGTTCACAGAGTTGAATAAATGGAATATTTTACTGTAACTTATTCAGTTGTTCAATATATATTTACTGAGAACCTATTAGTGATAGGAAACAAAATAGACAAAAAATCCTTGGTTTCATGCAATGGGAGAATGCAAAAATAAAGGATGAAAGATTAAAATAAAATGTGCTAGGGATAAGAATGTAAGAGAATAAATAAAGTAGGAGGGGAGGTATAAAGCTTTGGTGCTGGAGTAGGGGTAAGGGCAATGCTGACATTCAGATGAGCTGGTCAGGCAGACCTCACCAGGAAGGTGAGTCATGAGTGAAGACCTGAACGAATTGAGGATTGAGATGTGCAGATACCTGAGAGAACAGTGTCGGGAGAAAGGCCCCAAGGTAGGATGGGCCTGGAATATGCAGGGAGCTGGAGGAGGTCAGTGTATATGAAGCCAAGGTCAGCGTTTCTCAAACTGGATTCCTTGATCCCTAGAATTCTACACTGGTTGTTTTTCTTTCTTTCTTTCTTTCTTTCTTTTTTTTTTTTTTTAGCATTTTTACTATGAGATTATGAGAAAATAATACAACGGTGGCTACCACTAATTCCAGCATAAATAATGATTGAGGACTTGTAAGCCAGGCACGGTGCTAAGCACTTTGCCTTATTTAACCCTTACAACAACCCTGTAAAGCAAGCTACTATTATTAAAACATACAGTTATTATAACCGTTTTGCAGAAAGAGAAGCAAAGTCTGGGAAAAATAAAGTCATTTGTCCAGTGGTACACTGTGGGTGGTAGAACCATTAAATCTAAGCCATTTGAATCTCAATACAGAGCCTCCAATACAAATCAATGCCACATGCTTCTGTGTGTGTGTGAGTGTGTGTGTGTATGTGTAAAAGAGAGAGACTTTAAAATTTGTCTACTTCTACCATTTGTATACCAAAATCAGCTTTGATAAGTGTGTTCACTGGTCACCAGGAAATAACCTGTAATAAGCATTAAGTCAAATGCCCATCGATGGGTAAATAAAGAAAATGTGATCTATGCATATAATGGAGTCTTATTCAGTCAGGAAATCCTTCAATTTGCAACAACAGGGATGAACTTCAGGAACATCATGTTTGGTGAAATAAGCACGTCACAGAAGGACAGATACAACATGATTCTACTAAGTCAGATATCTAAAACAGTCAAATTTAAAGAACCAAAGTGTGGAATGGTGGTTGCCAGGGGCTACAGGGAAGGGAAATGGGGAATTACCAATCAATCAGCATAAAGTTTCAGGTGAAAAGATGAATAAATTCTAGAGATATGCTCCACAACTTGTGCCTGTTGTCAATAATACTGTCCTATACACGTAAACTGGAGAAGGCAATGGCACCCCACTCCAGTACTCTTGCCTGGAAAATCCCATGGACGGGGGAGCCTGGTAGGCTGCAGTCCATGGGGTCTCGAACAGTCAGACACAACTGAGCGACTTCACTTTCACTTTTCACTTTGATGCATTGGAGAAGGAAATGGCAACCCACTCCAGTGTTCTTGCCTGGAGAATTCCAGGGACGGGGGAGCCTGGTGGGCTGCCATCTATGGGGTCACACAGAGTCGGACACGACTGAAGTAACTTAG
Organism: Oryx dammah; assembly: GCF_014754425.2. NCBI lineage: Eukaryota > Metazoa > Chordata > Mammalia > Artiodactyla > Bovidae > Oryx > Oryx dammah. The sequence continues at coordinate 25,436,116 of NW_024070185.1, forward strand.
CAGCCGCATACACGTAAACATTTAAGAGAGATTATTATCTCATATTAAGTAATTCTTACCACAATGAAATACTTTTTTAATGTGAAAGAATAATTTTATTTATTTGAAAGAAAAAATTTTAATTAACATTTAAAAAAATCTAAAACACACTGTCATTAAATTGGAAATAGAAATTCATCATGTCAGGTAAACACTGTACTTTCTTATGTCCTTCACTTCACTCTTCGTGGCTAAGGAAATGAGGAGTTGCCTGGCTCCCTCAGGGGCCTTGGAAAAGGGTTTCTTTCTTTCTTTACTTGCTACAACACAAAACATGTGGGGTCTTAGTTCCCCAACCAGAGACTGAACCTGTGCCCCTGCATTGGAAGCGCAGAGTCTTAACCACTGGACTGCAAGGAAAGTCCAGGAAGGAGATTTCTTAAGCAGTACCCCTGGCTTCTGAATGCCTCCTCAGCTTCTCTGTGGACATGACTTCCCACCTCTACAGGCTCTTCTTCTGGATGACTCACCTCTTCAGCTGAGGGTGCTCCTGTACTGCACCCAGGAATTTAAACTTGGTAGGAATGAATGTGTTTTAATGAGGACTGATAGGTGATCAGGTGTTTTAGAACAGTAATTTTGGAGGCAAGGTGGAAGATGAATTTGAGTCTGTAGAGAATGAGCTCAGAGATTGATTTAGAGAAATCTTAGGCAGGAAACGATGAGATCCTGAAATACAGATGAGGAGGCCTGGGCTGCCATAATAAAATATGACAGGCCAGGTGGCTCAAACAACAGACATTTATTTCCTTGAAGATCTGGAGGCTAGAAATCCACAATCATGGAGCCAGCACAAATTTGGTTTCTGGTGCGAGCACTCTTCATGGCTTGCACATGGCCACCATCTCACTGTGTGCTCACATGGCCTTTCTTGCATGGGTGTGTGGGGTGGGGGTGGGATAGAGGGAGAGGGAGAAAGCACTCTTTCTGGTGTCTCTTCTTATAAGGACACTAATGCTATCAGAGCAGAGATCCTTACGACCTCATTTAATCTTAAATTCCTTAGAGACCCCATCTCCAAATACAACCACACAGGGGTTAGGGTATCAATACATGAAAGGGATGGGGATGGGGAGATAAACATTCAGTCCACAACACTAACTGGGATTTTGGTTTGGAATTTGAGTTCAGGCTAGAAAGGAGAACGTCAACATATCAACGAGAGCTGAGCCAATTCATGTCAATGAGATTACTGAAGGGTACTGTAGAAAGGATAGTGCGGAAGGCTTCTAGAACTCCAGATATTGCCAAATTAACAAAGCACATGGAGGAAGCATCAGGAGCCAGGATATTAAGGAAACAAACAGAAAGGCAGAGGTATGATCCGGCAAGAAGGATGCTAAGACATTCAAGGAGAGGATGACTGGAGACTGAATAATGTTAAGACCCCTTTTCTAAGTAGCATGTGCGGTGAGAAATACCCGTTAGATCTGATACCAAATGAGTTATTAGTAACCTGCATCCCTTCAACATAACTTGCACCATCACATGGCTATGGTTTCTTTATTGAGCAATCATTTACCGAGCTCTCATGTGCCAACCATCGGGCTAGGGGCAGTGATGAAAAAGACACCTAACATATGCTGTCCCCTTCCAACAGATGCCTTCGAAGGTCTTAATAGTGAAACATTTACTTTACTGCTGTCAGAGAGCTCTGGGCTACAAAACCTGAGCACACAGGCTCAGGGCCTGTACGCAGTCTCCTTGTTCTAACTAGTCTGGCACAGTCTAACCATTAATCAAATGTGTAGCAGGCGGTTATAAATATTTTCAGTTTCTAATTTTTTCTCGTAATCTGTTCAAATATTCTTTCAGTGTGGATCCATGTGCACACTGGATGAAAGCACTCTCTCCATAGTCATCTGAATAATCCATATGGTCTCTTTCACCTCTTTTTGCACAACTTGACCAGAACCAGTTTATCTTTTAGGGCCCACATACCCCAGTGATCCCTCTTGGGTTTCTTCCACCCTCCTATTTGAAATATTTCTGGTAGACTTGTTATCGGTGTATCAGTACATAGCTCTTATCTAGAGAAGGGAATGGCTACTCACTCCAGTATTTTTGCCTGGAGAATCCCACAGACAGAGGAGCCTGGCAGGCTACAGTCCATGAGATCACAGAGTCGGACACAATTGAGTGACTAAACATCCAATACAACTCTTGTAGGTATTGTATAAGAATCTCTGGCTTGTACCCCTCCTGTTCTCAGATTCTCCACTCACTCCCCCTAGAAGCTTCAGTATTTCATCACATAAATTGTCACATTCAAGAGTAAAAGAAATTCACTGGCAGCCTATCCATTGAACGGGTCTTGTATGCTTTCTTTGGCCAACACTGTATTGTAAATTAAAAAAATAAAAAGTTTCTAACATTTAAAAGTCAGGATTTCTTGCATTAAAAAAATCTGGATTTCCACGTTCTCTTGAAAAATCTTGACAATCTGACCACAATCCTGCCTGCCAAGCACTGGTTAGAGCTGTTGGCCCTGCATCCTTTACTAGGATCATAGGTGCTCTGATTTGCCATATTCTCTAGCACTCCTAACATGCAACCCACAGCTCCTTTATACTCTGCCAGTCATTATTCTCATTTCATATCTGATTGGGCTCTTAAAATATTTGGGTTTGTGACCTTCACTCTGGAGAGATTCATCTACAATGAAGTTGTAGGGCTTGCTCAGCAATATCAATCATGCAATATTTCAGTTAAATTCTCACTTTTTAAAATTCTAGCACATCTAAAACTATAATCTATATTATAATTGTATCTTTCAAGCCAGATGAGAAATTCACATATTTTACTAAGGATGAGTTTCAGAGGTTTTATGTTAAAGACTCATTAACCCCTGCTGCTTTCACGGAGCACTCACATTTATCAATCATTACTAAGCTGTTTTCCTGTCACCTGTCGAAGTCTATTTTTTCCATGCTCTGAGTTCTATTCTTGATTTTATTTAGGCTACTTCCAGAAAACACATAATATATGAATATAGTGACAGCAGTTTTCTTTTTGTTTTTAGTAAATGTATATTCTGTTAATATTGCAGTGTAGCCCCCCAGGAGAGCTGAGACAGCTGCTATTCAAATTGTAGTTACTTATTGATAAATGGCAGACTTCAGTCTACAGTATTGTTAATCCAGCACCTTGAACTGGCAAAGGTTAGAAGATTGTTCCACCCTAAATCTCCCCAGAACCAAATATTTGCTTGAAAAACATATGTGCAGAATTCTAGAATAAATAAGAGACAGACAATGCAGCTCTGGGTGAAAGGTCTGAGAATCAGAATGCACCCTTGTGTTCTTAGATGTGTTCTCTAGCTTCCTGCAGGATTTCAAATAAGACTTAACTTCGTTACATTCAGCTATCAAGTGGAAACACTATTATTTATCTGCTGTACATTGTACAATCATGCTCAGTCTTTGTAAAGCTTTGCACATGGCATCATGCAAAGGAATCCCATGACAGTGTAAGGATCTTCAAATATGTGAAGCAAAACGGGGCACAAAAGGCTTCTTTCCAGCAACCAACGGTCTATTCTCCTGGAAAAATTTAAGATCAGGGATGACGCCTGTCCTGAGGCCACATAAATGGACTTGTTCCTACTCCTGTATTACTGGACAGGCTGCCACTGTTCCCTCACTTTCTATTCTAGTCAAATATTGGGACTTTCTATCTTTTCCCCCGGACTTCCCTGGTGGCTCAGATGGTAAAGTGTCTGTGTATCAATGCGGGAGACCTGGGTTCGGTCCCTGGGTCAGAAGATTCCCTGGAGAAGGAAATGGCAACCCACTCCAGTACTCTTGCCTAGAAAATCCCTTGGACGGAGGAGCCTGGTGCAAGCTACTGTCCATGGGGTTGCAAAGATTCGGACACGACTGAGTGATTTCACATCTTTACCCCCAGCATTCCCCATTTAATAAGAAACATATTCTCTTTCTATAAGACAGACAGATACACACACACACCAAAAAAAAAAAAAAAAAAATTGAAGAAGAAAAGGATTTAAGTAGAAGAGCAGGATCTCTACCTACAGACAACTTGCTAAATATATAGAGCTGAAAATAGCCAGAGCTGAGAGAAAGGGGAAAAAAAGAAGAGTGTTTTAACAGTAAAATAAAACCACAACTAATGACTTCAGGAGACAGGAGCTAGGTGGACAAGCAAAGCATTACAGTTTTAAATATATGGGATTTGGCTTCACCTCCCCAGTAAGTGGCCTGGCACCAATTCAAATAGGCTGGTCTGGCACGCTAGTGCCTCTAAGAGGGACCACACTGGCGGATGGAAGCGACCACAAAAGCCACAGAGAAAGTGCAGGCTTCCAAAGGCAACAAGGAAGCCACCAGACTGGCAGAGCAAACAATGCCAAGGCCCCAGCAGAGGGGGGGCCAACCTCGCCAAGTTGGATATTCTCTCTCATTAGACTGGGATGGATGGCAATCAGGCCCAGTGGTGGGAGGACAGGCAGTGAGCGATCAGGCAGCATGGAAGGGTGGACCCAGGTAGCCCAAGAGCTGATGACACAGCAGAGAATGCCAGAGGAGAAAGAGAGGATCTTCCCCCTTCTGGATACCATAGTGCAGAAAGCTGAGAGAGTCATGTTTGTGGACTATTTCTGTGTACTAAAGGGACGGCAATAATCTTTATGGGCTTCTAGTTCTGGAAAATATTTTGCTATACAAATAGTTGTTTTTTCATGCCACTAAAGACTGCCAAATGATTTGGTACTTGAAACATTCTTCCTTTGAGCTGCATGAAAGAGTAAAGAATCCAGTCCAGTGGGTGGAAGACTCAGCAGGGGGCTTTAATTGGCCAGTCCCCATTTTTAGCATCTATGCTGGTGTCTGCACAATGCCAGCATCGCTAGCTGGAAAGCTGAAGTGGAATTAAAGCTTTTCTCTAGGCTAAATAATACATAATAGTGTGACTATTTGCCCAGAATCGGCTGATTCCTTTGATGGCCTAACTGCCAGTCTCAGTTTTCTCAATGTTAAAATATGGATAAAAACTGATTTCCAAGATTTCCAGTGAGGAGGGAATATCAACAAATTATTCCGAAGTCCTTTAATGACTAAAATATACCAAGCAGTTATCCAAGATATCTCTCAGTGACTAGAAAACATTCATAATTATGAATTTACTATGTTAGTTGTTTTGCTTTTCTTTGAATTTTAATCTGAACAGACCAGCATGAATAATAAATGATAATAAAAAATTGTAATATTTCCTACTCTAAGCATCTCAGATATTATTCTGGCTTAAAAATCATGGAAGTTAGGTATTATTAGACCCCCAATTACAGAGAAAATGAGTTTGGCACATCTGGGAGTGAGAAAGGACATGGAGGCAGAAACCCAGTGAGGCAAAGGTAGTGTGATGGTTGTTGTCCAGCCACTAAGTCCTGTCCAACTCTTTGCAACCCATGGACTGCAGCACGTCAGGCTTCCCTGTCTTCACTATCTCCTGGAGTTTGCTCAGACTTACGTGCATTGAGTCAATGGTGCCGTCCAATCATCTCACCTTCTGTCGTCCCCTTCTCCTCCTACCTTCAGTCTCTCCCAGCATCAGAGTCTTTTCCAATGAGCTGGTTTCTTGCATCAGGTGGCCAAAGTATTAGCGTTTGAGCTTTAGCATCCAAAGAATATTCAGGACTGATTTCCTTTAGGATTGACTGGTTTGATCTTCTTGCTGTTCAAGGGACTCTCAAGAGTCTTCACCAGCACCAGAGTTTGAAAGCATCAGTTCTTCAGCACTCAGTCTCCTTTATGGTCCAACCCTCACATTCACACATGACTACTGGAAAAACCATAGCTTTGACTATATGGACATTTGTTGCCAAAGTAATGTCTCTGCTTTTTAATACGCTTTCTAGGTTGGTCATCGGAGAAGGCAATGGCACTCCACTCCAGTACTCTTGCCTGGAAAATCCCATGGACAGAGTAGCCTGGTGGGCTGCAGTCCATGGGGTCGTGAAGAGTCGGACATGACTGAGCAACTTCACTTTTCACTTTCATGCATTGGAGAAGGAAATGGCAACCCACTCCAGTGTTCTTGCCTGGAGAATCCCAGGGACAGGGGAGCCTGGTGGGCTGCCATCTATGGGGTTGCACAGAGTCGGACACGACTGAAGTGACTTAGCAGCAGCAGCAGCAGGTTGGTCACAGTTTTTCTTCCAAGGAGCAAGCATCTTTTAATTTCATGGCTGCAGTCACAGACTACAATGATTTTAGGGACCAAGAAGATAAAATCTGCCACTGTTTCCACTTTTTCCCCATTTATTTGCTATGAAGTCATGGAACCAGATGCCATGATCTTACTTTTTTTGAATATTGAGTTTTAAGCCAGCTTTTTCATTCTCCTCCTTCACCCTCATCAAGAGGCTCTTTAGTTCCTCTTTGCTTTCTGTCATTAGTGTTATCATCTGTATATCTTAGGTTGTTGATATTTCTCCTGGCAATCCTGATTCCAGCTTGTGAGTCATCCAGGATGGCATTTTGCATCATGTACTCTGCATATAAGTTAAATAAGTAGGGTGACAATATACAGCTTTGATGTACTCCTTTCCCAATTATCAACCAGTCCGTTGTTCCATGTCTGGTTCGAACTGTTGCTTCTTGTCCTGCATACAGATTTCTCAGGAGGCAGGTAAGGTGATCTGGTATTCCTATCTTTTAAATTTTCCACAGTTTGTTGTGATCCACATAGTCAAAGGCTTTCATGAGGTCAACGAAGCAGATGTTTTTTCTGGAATTCCCTTGCCTTCTTTATGATCCAATGGATGTTGGCAATTTGATCTCTGGTTTCCCTGCCTTTTCTAAATCTAGCTTGTACATCTGGAAGTTCTCGGGTCATGTACTGCTGAAGCCTAGCTTGAAGGATTTTGAGGATTACCTTGCTAGCATGTGAAACGAGTACAATTGTGTGGTAGTTTGAACATTCTTTGGCATTGCCCTTCTTTGGGATTGGAATGAAAAGTGACCTTTTCCAGTCCTGTGGCCACTGCTGAATTTTCCAGATTTGTTGGCATACTGAGCGCAGAACTTTAATCCATCCTTTGGATTTGAAATAGCTCAGTTGGAATTCCATCACCTCCACTAGCTTTGTTCATAGTAATGCTTCCTAAGGCCCACTTGATTTCACAGTCCAGTATGTCTGGCTCTAGGTGAGTGACCACACTATTGTAGTTATCTGTGTCATTAAGACTTTTTTTGTACAGTTCTTCTGTGTATTCTTGCCACTTCATCTTGATCTCTTCTGCTTCTGTTAGATCCTTGCCATTTCTATCCTTTATTGTGCCCATCTTTGCATGAAATGTTTCCTTGATATCTTTAATTTTCTTGAAAAGATCTCTAATCTTCCCCATTATATTGTTTTCTTTTATTTCTTTGCATTGTTCTCTTATGAAGGCTTTCTTTACTGTTCTTGCTGTTCTTTGGAACTCTATATTCAGTTGCATATATCTTTCCCTTCTTTCTTTGCCTTTCACTTCTCTTCTTTTCTCAGCTATTTGTAAGGCCTCCTCAGACAACCTCTTTGTCTTCTTGCATTTCTTTTTCTTGGGCATGGTTTTGGTCACTGTCTCACATACAATGTTGTGACCTCTGTCCATAGTTCTTCAGGCATTCTGTACAGCATATCTAATTCTTTGAATCTTTTTGTCCCTTCTACTGTATAATCAAAGGGCTTTTATTTAGATCATACCTAAATGACCTAGTGGTTTTTCCCTACTTTCTTCAATTTAAGCCTGAATTTTGCAATAAAGAGCTCACGAGTTGAGCCACAGGCAGCTTCTGGTCTTGTTTTTACTGACTCTATAGAGCTTGTCCATCTTTGGCTGCAAAGAATGTAATCAATCTGATATCAGTAATGACCATCTGGTGACGTTCATGTGTAGAGTCATCTCTTGTATTGTTGGAACAGTATGTTAGCTAAATACACTCTTGGCAAAAGTCTGTCAGCCTTTGCCCTGCTTCCTTTTATACTCCAAGGCCAAAGTTGACTGTTACTCTAAGTATCTTTGCATGATGGAAGAGTCAGGAAAAGAGGGTAGGGCTGGCTCACTTCACCTTGTAACTTGCATCAGCAGAGCACATTGAGCTTGCTACGCTAGCTAAAAAATTTAAATAGAGATGGGTAATAGATAATTTGGCTATTGGGGCTTATATTCTGGATGCAAAGTTTGGGCTGGACTATGACTTTGGTAAGCATATGGATGGTATTTTAAATGATGTGAATAGATAAAATTGGCCCTGAAGGAAATGTAAAGAGGACATAACATTCAATCAAGAAAAATATGCAGAAACAGAAGCAAGTAAGGAAGATAGAGTGAAAAACAGGCAGCTTTCCTGAAAGCCAAGGACAGAGAAAATTCAAGAAAGGAGTCATACATTGTGTTGATCCTTCTTGCAGTTTTGATGAGACAAGGGTCGATATGTGTTCACTGGACTTAGTGAGATAAAGGTCACTGCTGACCTGGGCCATGGTAATTCTACTGGATGGTCTGGAGAGAAACCACATTAGAATAATTAAAGGCTCCATAAAAATGAGAAAATGTAGATGGCAAGTGAAGATGCCTGGTTATGAAGAGGAGGAAAAAGATGGGTATACAGGAAAGATTTGCAGGCTTCGCTAGGTTGCTCATTTGGAGCATTCATGGGAGAGGAGCCCAGGTCCTAAAGAAGGTGTAGAGATCCAAGCTACACACCAGCATTTTTGCCTTCACTAGGTGGGAGCTCTGCCTAGGATGGCAAGAGGCGAGGATGGGCAGATGAAGCTCCTCCAGAGCTGCAGATGAGGCTCCTGTGGCAAATCCCTCCCTGCATCTCCCAGCCCTGTTCCTTCTCTTGGGTACCTGGCACAGAACCCACAACCCCCACAGTGTTCTTTTGGTTCTTTTGTTGTCTCCAGCTTACTTTCTCTCAATCCTTTCAGATAAATACTCATTTACCTCATTTTGCATAACAGCATACTGCCTTTAATTTTTTCTTAGGTATGCAACTTGGGAAAGGAACTTCTTGCCTTTCAAGATATTGTGGTAAAATATACGTAATATGACATTTGGACTTTTAATCATTTTTAAGTGATTAAATTCAATGGCATTAAGTACACTCATTCACAGTGTAGTGGAACGATCACCACTATCAGAAATTTTCATCACCCCAAACAGTATTACTCTATACCCATTAAACAGTAACTCGTCCTTTCGCATACCCAAACTCTGGTGACCATCCTTCTACTTTCTGTCTCTCTGAATTTAGCTAATCTAAGTACCTCATATAAGTGCAATCGTATAATACTTGTCTCTTCATATATGGCTTGGGTTATTTAGTGTGTTTTCAAATCTTATCCATGTATCAGAATTTCATTTCTTTTTAGAAATGAAATGAAATGAAATTTCTTTCTTTCTTTTTATGGCCAAATAATAGTTCACTCTATGAATACATCACATTCTGTATATTTACATAGCTGTTGATGGACACTTGGATTATGTCCACCTTTTGGCTATTGTGGATGTTGCTGCCATAGCATGGATGTACAACTATATGTTTGAATGTCTGCTTCTAATTCTTTTGGGTATATATCTAGGAGAGGAGTAGCTAGATCCTATGGTAATTCTATGTTTAATTTTTTGGGAAACTGCTAAAGTATTTTCCCTGGTAGCTATAAACTTTATATTCCTACCAGCAATGCAAGAAGGTTCCAATTTCTCCACTTTCTCACCAAAACTTTTTATTTGGGGTTATTATTACTATTTTGGATAATAGCCATTATAATAAACGTGGAGGAGCATGCCATTGTAGTTCTGATTTGCATTTCTCTAAGGATTAAAGAGGTTGTACATCTTTTTCACATGCTTCTTGGCCATTGGTTTATCTTCTTCAGATGAATGTCTATTAAAGTCCATTGCCCTGTTTTAAAAAAATTATTTTCTAACTGAAGGATAATTGCTTTACAGAATTGTGTTGCTTTCTACCAAACATCAACATGAATCAGCCATAGGCATACATCTGCAATGCCCCTTTTTGAACTGAGTGTTTTGGTTGTATTTATGGAACTCTGTCTTCTGTAGTATTAGTCTATAGTAAAGCCCTATTAATAAATGAATGACTGAAGAAATGATTCTTTCACAAAAACTTTCAAATATTCAGAAAAGTGGTAAGAATTACAGTGTGAACCTCACTATACTTAATGCAGTATAATTCTTCCAAATTAACACTTTAATATATTTGACTTAACCTCATACTTATCTATTATCTATCCAAGCTTCTATCTGTCTATCAGTCAAGCTTATTCTGTAGGAACATTCCAAAACTAAGTTATAGATACCAACAAATACTTTTTAGTGAATAAAAAATGCAGTCTCATGAAATGTATCCCCAGAAGGTTGAGGCAGGGATACAGCTGTCTCTGGGACTTCTCACAGCAGATAAAGTATAGGGCAGAAGAAGGGTAAAAGTCAGTAGGGGTTTAGCTCCTTTACTTTGAACATACCTTAATGAAATTTCTTGGGAAATAAATCAAAGAAAATATGCCCAGGGAACAGGCAGTGCTGACAGGGGGATGTCACCATCACAGCACAGGGGCTGTATATAACTATGGTTGCTGGGCAACACGGCCGGCTCCTGTGGAGCACATGTAAGAATGAATCCTGGGGCTAGAAGTAAAACTGCCTGAGGCTAGTAGCTTCAAGAATCAGCTCCAAGTCTCCCTGGCCCTCTCTTCCCCCTCTATTGACCTTCTGGTCTTCCCCACTGGCTTGGTAACTCCTTGGAAATTAGGGATCATGTTCTATTCATTTCTATATCTACCTCTTTTTTTAGGACACCATTCACCATCTAGAAACGTGTTTTAGACAGAGAAGGTCTACAGTGAACTTTTGGAAGCACCCATACAGGGCTTCCCAGGTGGCTCAGTGGTAAAGAATCCACCTGCCAATGCAGGAGACCCAGCTTTGACCCCTGGGTCAGGAAGATCCCCTGGAGAAGGAAACGGCTACCCACTCCAGTGTTCTTGCCTGGAAAATCCAGTGCACAGAGGAGCCTGATGGGATGCAGTCCATAAGATTGCCAAAGTGTTGGACGTAAGCTGGTGACTAACAAGCACCCATATGCTCCAACCTTAGAGCCCATTAGACTTTGCACTTGGCTTCTTTCCCTGTATTCACACCCTACCTCTGCGGAGCTCTCAGAAATCCTGTCAGGATCTCAAGGGTCCACATTGCTCCTCCTTATTATGACCAGTCTATTGCCTGCCTAGCATCTTCATCTTCATCAAGCTCCTCATGCCCAGCTAAACCTCCCAACCTGTGTGGTGCCCTTGGACCTTCTCCCAATTCTACACAAACTTCATCCCAACTCAAAGCCAAGTGCAAGAGATCACGGATGATGAGGAAGGCTGGAAGGGACAGAACCTTCAGGGCAAAGGTATAGAATGTAGACAATGCTCAGAGAAACACAGTGTCCCCGGGGAAATTTTAAGAAATGGAATCATATGATAAGCACATGAGAAATCACACTTTTAGACTGGAAGAACATTTTAGGTTAGGGAACAAGAAATACTGGCAAAGATAGTGTTACAGTCACCAGACACGAAAAATTAAACAAAGGGTCTTTTGATGAAGTCAAAGTTAGTGGCATCTGACAAACAAGCCCGCAAGCAGATTTAGAAACAGATTATAATTTCTCCTTCTCAGTTTTGTTGTCAAAAAGACTCCATGGGTCTGCTGGCAAATAGAGTAGATGGTAAAGCTTATGAAGGGCCTGTGGGAAACCAGAAAAGAGGCAGGGAGGTGGGAGAGAGTGGGCAGAGAGACAGTAGGATTTTGACAGGACGATGAATTGCATCCAAATAAATAAGATTTAATAACAGAGTATGAAAAGACAAAGTCCTCATTTTCACCTGTCCTTGGATTTGCAAACACAGATATTTCCTTTAGAGAGGAAACCACAGTATTTATGATTGGTTCATATTTCACACCTTTATTCATACATATCCTGTAATGTAAAAGGCCTATTTCTTATTACATAGGAAATGCTAAATGCACTGGGGATTCACAGAAAAGCTCAAAGCTTTTCTAGGAGAAGTTCACATAAGTAGTTGGTCACAGGAGTACAGCCTAAAACACAAAGCCTTCTTTCTGACTCTGCAGAAATGAAGTACTGACATGTGAAACCTGCTGAGAGTTTCATCTGTTTTTACTCTGAAAGCCTCATTCTTTTTGTCTAAATATGTGCATGCACGCATCATGCTCTTAAAGATGCTAGCTAACACTGACATTCCCAGCACTGGGTAGAGAACGCAGCAGCGCCCCCTAGTGCCTTCTGTGTCCACTTACAGTCCAGGAATGACCCTTCAATTCTCATCCCCAGACTGACAGCACACTCAAACCCCAAAACTTGGATTTGTTAATATGATAATTGCTAACCAAAACTCAAACAACATGAAGTTTTATTAAAAGGAAAAATGAAGGCAAGTCAGAAATAGGAACTTTCAGTCAAACCTTTTAGTTAGCAATTTTTACAGTTATGATGCAGATGAATACAATGTTACTTGCACATATAGAAAGTAATACTTGCAATATAGGAACAACATATACCTATGCATTATCAGGTGAAGGTGAGTTGGCTTTCAAAAAATGGGTCCCTGGCGCTAGGATAAGGGGGGCTGACTAATTTGATTCTTGCTCTAGATAATCTGATACATTGAGTTCCTTTATATCAGATTTAAATTTATTAAAGAGTAAATCAGTAAAGTAGAGAAGGAAATGGCAACCCATTCCAGTATTCTTGCCTGGAGAATCTCATGGACAGAGGAACCTGGCAGGTTACAGTCCATGGGGTCGCAAGAGTTGGACACGACTTAGCGACTAAACCACTCCCGCCACCACCAAATCAGTAGAGAAGACCAAGTTTTCCCCTTCTTGTCACATAGTCAGTTAACATTACATCTTCCAGTATTTTTTAATAATGAGGCTTCCTGGTAGATTTAAAACTGCTGTTCTCACATTTCCCTTCTTGTACTTTTTCCTTATTCAGTTCAGTTCACTTCAGTCGCTCAGTCGTGTCCAACTCTTTGCGACCCCATGAGTCACAGCATGCCAGGCCTCCATGTCTATCACCAACTCCCGGAATTCACCCAAACTCATGTCCATCGAGTCAGTGATGCCATCAAGCCATCTCATCCTCTGTCCTTCCCTTCTCCTCCTGCCTCCAATCCCTCCCAGCATCAGGGTCTTTTCCAATGAGTCAACTCTTTGCATGAGATGGCCAAAGTACTGGAGCTTCAGTTTCAGCATCAATCCTTCCAATGAACACCCAGGACTGATCTCCTTTATGATGGACTGGTTGGATCTCCTTGCAGTCCAAGGGACCCTCAAGAGTCTTCTCCAACACCACACTTCAAAAGCAGCAATTCTTTGGTGCTCAGCTTTCTTCACAGTCCAACTCTCACATCCATACATGACCACAGGAAAAACCATAGCCTTGACTAGATGGACCTTTGTTGGCAAAGTAATATCTCTGCTTTTCAATTTACTGTCTAGGTTGGTCATAACTTTCCTTCCAAGGAGTAAGCGTCTTTTAATTTCTTTCCTTATTAGAAGTCTATTAATCAGCACATCAACTGTAGGTCCACAATTATGGCTTTTTAAGATCTTAGTTAAAAAAAAAAAGCTGACTGTCTCTCAAGAAATGTTCATGTCTACATAATAATGATATTGATGATGATAACTAACATACTAGTTACTAGTCATGTCTGACTCTTTGTGACCCACCAGGCTTCTCTGTCCATGGAATTCTCCTGGCATGAATACTGGAGTGGGTTGCCATTCCCTTCTCCATGAGATCTTCCCGACCCAGGGCTTGAAGTCAGGTCTTCTGCAAGGAGTTTGACAGAAATGATCTCATAACAAACCAGTGAGGTGGGGATATGCTTCCGTGTTTTATAGAATAGGAAGGAAACCAAGTCTAAAGCCACACAGCTGATGGGGGTGGCTGCAGAGAGATTTCAACCCAGAAAGTCTTACTGTGGCTCCTGCCCCAATCACTCCAGAGTGTGCCATCTCGCAAATGCCGCGGTAGATCTAGAATCTACAGAGGAAGGTAATACAGGTGGGCGGGCACATGAACTGGCATGTACTTTTGCTGCCAAGGACCCAAGATGGGAATGGTGAGGTGTTTGAGAATTTGTGTATAAACACTGACCTTGACGAGCAGGTGTCATTATCTACTACTGGTGCTTGCCTCATTCTACCACCTCTGAACTATAGCTGAGACCCCCCACCCCGCCACAATGCTCTGCTGAGATCAGAGTCTCTGTTGAGGTTACTTAATGTGAGACTTAAGAGAAAGTTACTTAAGGGGAGATCTCTGTAGAATTTAGAGGTTGCTCTTACCAGTTAGCATTTTTTTAAAAGCATAAAATCCAGGTAAAAAGAAAATATTGAACAGTAGTTCTAGCTAGGAACAAGAGGCCAGCTAAACCCATGCTGAAAGTACTGGAGCCTTGACTCCAGAGAAGCTTGATGGCCTCTGGAAATAGGTGTTTTCTCTCAGTATACTGCATAGCAACCTGAGATGATGGCCCAGATCATTGAGACCACACTTAATTTTTTTTTCTGTACAAGCCTCGTCTGTTCTTGGAGACAAGGCAGTTCCTGATGTAATGGAGAATGTCAGAGTTTTAGCCCTGACTTCACACAAGAAATAAAGGCTATATTATCTTTGATAAAATTAGAAAAGTAGTTTTATTTTCTTTTACTTTCTTGTCATTTATTACTACACTAATGCTTGGTTATTGCTACCAGTAAAATCATCAAAAGTTGTATAAAGGAAAAGTGAGCCATATCCATCTACTTGGTTTTCATTATTCCCAGACATGTGCAAGATGTTTTGTCTTATAAATAAAAGCCCTATACATATTGTTCTGCCTTAGTCAAAGCACTGGTGCTGTTGTTTAGGTGTTCTGTGCGACTCATGTGACCCCCGTGGCGTGCGAGGTTCCCCTGTCCATGGGACTTCCCAAGCAAGAATACTGGAGAGGGTTGCCATTACCTCCCTCAGGGGATCTTCCTGACGCAGGGATCAAATTTACGTCTTCTGCAATGGCAGGCGAATTCTTTACTGTTGAGCCACCAAGGAAGTCATTTTACATTTTGTTTGACATTACAAGATAACTTGCAAAAATGGTAACAATTGACTACCCAACCAGCAATGTGTAAGACCGACCATTTCCTAATATTCTTAACTATAATGGATATTTTACTCCTTAAATTTTATCAATGTGATGAATTTTAAAATATCTCATTTTCAATTTGTGTTTATTCTATGATGAGTAAATGAGATTGAATATGTTCTTGTCTATAGTCTATTTGAATTTCACATCTATATTCTTTGCCTGTTTTTCTATTGGGTTATATGTCTTTTAAAAGAATTCTATATATTATTTCAGCCCTTTGCTTTTCATATCCACCGAACCTTTCCTCCAGTCTCTCAATTTTTTCTTTCTATAATATCTTTTACCACCCAATTTAAAAAGTTACACACTTTAATGTATCTTTTCTTTGGGTTTCATGGTTGCCTGTCTTGCTAGGAAAGTTTTTCTAACATTTTCATTATTTCGTATATTTTATTTATACCTTTAACTGATCCGGAATTCATTTTGTAAAACAGATTGATATTTAGTTTTCTTCTTTGCTGTTTTGGTTTGTTTTCTTCTATGCTGGATACTCAAGTATGCTAACCAATTTTTTGTTTAGCTGAACCAAACTTTTCTCACTAGATTTAAACGCCATCTTTGTCAAATGTAATTTCTTATATCTCTCTGTATCTATTTCCAGACATTTACTGTGCAGCACTAACATCTGTGTATAGGTCTTTGCTGGTTCCATTCTGTTTGATTTTCAGTAGCTTTTAGAAACATTTGACATCCAGTAAGTTTCCCCCGCTGTTCTCCCATCAATTTTTTGGCTCTTCTCACATTCTTTTTCTTCTATGTGAATCTTGAAATTATTTTATACAGTCCCTTCCCACCAACAAGCAAAAGCCCACTGATGGTCTACTAGAAAATGAATTCAATTAGGCAAAATTTTTAAAAGGATAAGTAGTTACAAAATGTCCCACCATAAAGGAATGCCCATTGTTAGTAACTTGTGATTTCTGTCTGGAAGACATTTTTTTTTTCACACTCTGGAGTTTAGAAAGTCATTAGGAAATGCTGAAATGTACATTCTTTCTCAGGACTCAATAACTTTCTCTAATCTAGAGATTCAAAATGCTCTTTAGCTCAGGAAAATTGTTTCCTATTATCTCTGTCTTCTAGCCTCATTTTTTCAACCCAGAATTTTTCTATGATTGCATGTTATGCCTCTAAATATGTTCTCCAAGTCTCCTGTTTTCTCACGACTTTAATTTCCTAAGGCCTTCACTCCAGATTGGGCTATTTCTGCCTTTTGATCCTTTACATAACAAATTCAGTTTTCAGCACAAATCATTCTCCCGTTCAGGTTATGTAGTAATTTTTTTTAGTTTTAGAATTTAATTTGGTGCCCAAATGACATCTTCCCAACACTTCCCTGTCATTTTGAGTTGTACTTCGACGAGACCTGCTGTTCTTAGATGGTTCCTTGCTCTCAAGATCACATTTCTCTTCAGCGAGTCATGTTCCCTCCTGCCTGGGATCTGTACTCCTTCAGGACTCACAGAGCTCAGGTTTTTAAAGCCTCTTGAGCAGTGACAAACCAGTCAGGGGTGGCAGACAAGACTTTCTCCCACTACTATTTAACAGTAAATTAGTTCATAAACTGTTAGTCCTTTGAAGAGTGACACATAGAATTGCTACTCTGCTCCCAGCCTCCCTAGGATAGGCACCCCTTTTGCATTCACAAGGCCTGGCAACACTTTCACCTTCTTGCGGGAGGCACCTCTGGTTTTACCAACCAGGTGACGTGGAGTAACTGGGTAGGTGGGTGGGGGCGGTTTGCAGGGACGGGATCCCTAGGGTTCAGAAGGTACTGTAGTTTCTAAGTTTGGGTCTTTGCTTTGCCTTGGAAAACAGCAATCTTTGCTTCAAGCTCCCATTGGCCACTAGGAATAAGCATTCTTTACCTGCCTAGTCCCTGGGGAGCCCAAGAGAACCACAGCCTCATAGGTATCCTGCAGCCCCTCCTGAAAAGGGAGGCAGGAAGAGGCGTTCCATCATTTTCTCCCATGACCCATTATTAGATTTCAACAGAGCCAACAGTACACGTTTGCTGCTGTCAAACAGTTATCTTCTATTCACAGAGAATCAGAGTGAGAATTTATGTTGGTTAAGCTGGAGACATTTGTCTACTTCACCACTATTTCATACTTCTGAACAGAGGGACTGGAGATTGGATAAGAAGCACTGGGTTGCCCAAAAAGTTCATTCAGGTTTTTCCATAAGATGTGAAAGAAAAACCTGAATGAACTTTTTGATCAACCCACTATTTAATGTAGATAAATATGGGTATACCATTTTATGGGCTTTCCTGGTAGCTCGGATGGTAAAGAATCTGCCTGCAATGTGGGAGACCTGGGTTCGATCCCTGGGTTGGGAAGATCCCCTGGAGGAGGGCGTGGCAACCAACCCCAGTATTCTTGCCTGGAGAATCCCCATGGACAGAGGAGCCTGGCGGACTACAGTCCATGGGGTTGCAAAGAGTCGGACATGGCTGAGCGACTAGGCACAACAGCACATGCCATTTTACTTGGGGAAAGCATGTATTTTTGAGACGCCTCACAGTATATGATCCCATCAGGGACAATATCAGGGATTTCAAATAGCTCAGCAACTTCCCCTGAGAGAATCCTTTCCCTGACCTTAACTCACAACCTCGTCAATCACTGAGTCCAGGCCAACCTCTCTGGCCTGAACTATTCCTTCCAAAGAATATTTCAGTCTAATAGTTTCTGAGGCATGCCTTTTGGTTTGGCTTTTGGTGAAGGTAATACGAGGAGCCTTGAGACCCATGCATCCTTAGGGTTTTCAAGAAATATCATGTTTGATTATTCTTGATTCACAGTGCCTTAGCAATATCACATAACAATTTCCACTAAATGTGAAATCTTCTAACTAGGCATGAAACATTAGCAGTACTCCAAAGTAGCCTAAACTCTTAAAAAAAAAAAAAAAACCTTAACACATTAAAAAAGAATATAAAGCAAATATGGCCAAAAAAATTGTACTGGTTAAATTCAAGTTTGGTCACATTGGTGTTTGTAATGTCTCTCTCTATACTCTTCTGCAGGTTTAAAGTATTCTGTTCCAAATTCA
This sequence comes from Oryx dammah, assembly GCF_014754425.2. Lineage (NCBI taxonomy): Eukaryota > Metazoa > Chordata > Mammalia > Artiodactyla > Bovidae > Oryx > Oryx dammah. The sequence goes on from NW_024070185.1 coordinate 25,454,449, forward strand.
AAAGACTCTTCTTGATGGAAATGATAACTCTCAGTAGATTTAGTACAAACTGAGAATCAGACAGTTAAAAATGCATCTATAAACTGTTAATTTCCACTTGGAGATTCTAGAATGTGACTTTGTGATGGGAGCAAAGAGAAAGTCTTTTTGCGGTGTTCTCCTGCCTATACTCCAGCAAATTTTTATTTCTTGCTGAGGACTCACTCTTCTGACCTCAGGGTTAATGGAACAACCACTTAGCTGGGTTCCCTGTTCCATGTCTGAAGATGAAGGAGGTAAGTAAGGCTCTCGAGCACAACACACGTTTCCTTGCCTAACAATCTCAAGCGTGTCCTGTCCTTACAATAGCCAAGCTCCTTCTCCACAGTTTCATTCTTTCTCAATTCATGTAGAAGTATGCAAAACTGGATGATGTCAATGCTCAGACTGTGTACACAAAGGTGGCACAGCCATGATTTTTCCTCCCTGTGTCCCACTGTACTGTACTCTACTATTTTTGTTCAAATACGGGAATCATACAGCCATGCAGGAAAAAAATACAGACACAGAACACACTGTCAGCCTATCTTTCAATTAGAGTGAGGATGACAGATATTCACAAAGAGAGAAAGAGAGAAAAACTGCAGGGGAGAGAGAGAGAAGGAATAGTAATCTCCAGTGACAAGGCACGCAGGCCAAAGCAGGGTTAGGGGACCCCCTAATGGAGGATGATTTTGCTGCAGCTCAGGAATATAACAGAATGTTAGAAGAGTCCAGGTCCTGCAGTAGCTCTGAAATCTTCTGGCTCTGACATTTATATCCTACTGCTTCACTTTCTTTTCTCTCTTTCTTTGAGTTAAATCGCCACTAGTTCCTTTTTTATATATACTAAAAGTTACCACATTCAGGAACTCAAGACATTATATACTGTTCAGACTTAGCATCAATTCTTTGGCGCTCAGTCTTCTTCACAGTCCAACTCTCACATCCATACATGACCAGAGGAAATACCATAGCCTTGACTAGACGGACCTTAGTCGGCAAAGTAATGTCTCTGCTTTTGAATATGTTATCTAGGTTGGTCATAACTTTTCTTCCAAGGAGTAAGTGTCTTTTAATTTCATGGCTGCAGTCACCATCTGCAGTGATTTGGGAGCCCCCCAAAATAAAGTCTGACACCGTTTCCACTGTTTCTCCATCTATTTCCTATGAAGTGATGGGACCGGATACCATGATCTTCATTTTCTGAATGTTGAGCTTTAAGACACTTTTTTCACTCTCCTCTTTCACTTTCATCAAGAGGCTTTTTAGTTCCTCTTCACTTTCTGCCATAAGGGTGGTGTCATCTGCATATCTGAGGTTACTGATATTTCTCCTAGCAATCTTGATTCCAGCTTGTGTTTCTTCCAGTCCAGCGTTTCTCATGATGTACTCTGCATATAAGTTAAATAAGTAGGGTGACAATATACAGCCCTGACATACTCCTTTTCCTATTTGGAACCAGTCTGTTGTTCCATGTCCAGTTCTAACTGTTGCTTCCTGGCCTGCATACAGATTTCTCAAGAGGCAGGTCAGGTGGTCTGGTATTCCCATCTCTCTCAGAATTTTCCACAGTTTATTGTGATCCACACAGTCAAAGGCTTTGGCAGAGTCAATAAAGCAGAAATAGATGTTTTTCTGGAACTCTCTTGCTTTTCCCATGATCCAGCGGATGTTGGCAATTTGATCTCTGGTTCCTCTGCCTTTTCTAAAACCAGCTTGAATATCAGGAAGTTCACAGTTCACGTATTGCTAAAGCCTGGCTTGGAGAATTTTGAGCATTACTTTACTAGCGTGTGAGATGAGTGCAATTGTGCGGTAGTTTGAGCATTCTTTGGCATTGCCTTTCTTTGGATACCATTTTTTTTTCTTTTGTCTGATGTCCTCATCTCCCTTTTATTTGGGAACCCTTAGACCAATGTACTAGATGAACATATTTTTAAAATCATTTTGAGTTTCCACATAGAACTATACATTGGCCTTTTGATGATTTTTCTAAAAATAGAACTAATTCACAATTTATTGCAGTTCACATAGAATGAAAGATTAAATCACTGTTGGATTATAAGCACACATTAACCCAATTATTCTTCAAAATGGCAATATATTTGCTGCATACCATCAGTATCATCAAGCAAGAGTAGAAATTATATTACTCTAAATATATACCAGATGGCTCTAGGATGACATGGTTATTACAAAAATAAGAGTCCTGATTGTTTATAGTTCCCCCAAGGGCAAAAATCTGTGTCTAATCTGTATCTGTAACCCACAGCAACCAGTTGAGGGCTATAGGAGTGAAATGTATTTTAGTTTGTGGTAATAGCAACAATTTGCCATTCTTTTCAGAACTACAGTCTCTGCTAATTTGTCTAAAAAGATTTGAAGATTTCAAAGTAGATAAGAGAAATGGCGATATTGGATTTCTAAGGTGGGGGTTAGCTGATGTCCAAGGATATGAAAGCAGTAAAATTGTATTTGTAAATTTGCTCAATTTAAAAACTGAGAGTGGTAAATTATGCTGCTACTCAAGATGTGGGCGGAGTGAGAACATCAGACCATATGCCTTGCCCTTTTATCTTACTCCTTCAGTGCAAAAATTACAATAAATAATAATCATTTAAAGACTGTTGTGCGCTTACTTGTGCCAGGTACTGTTCCAGGTTCTGGGGACTCAATGGAGAAAAGAACAGATGTGCGTGCATGCATGCTAAGTAACCTTAGTTGTGTTCAACTCTTTGCGACCCCATGGACTGTAGCTCACCAGGCTCCTCTGTCCACAGGATTCCCTAGGCAAGAATACTGGAGTGGGTTGCCATTTCCTCCTCCACGGGATCTTCCTGACCTAGGGATCAAACCCATGTCTCTTGGGTTTCCTGCGTTAGCAGGTGGGTTCTTTACCACTAGCACCACCTGGAAAGCAACATAATCTGTCCTCATTCTCCTGCAGGGGAGGGGTGGGAGGGAGAAAAGGATATCAGTGAGGAAAAATGAAGGCTTTGCTTTTTCATTTCCTTTAATGAAATTTCTTTTCCTTTAATCTGACTTTGTTGTTGTCTAGACACTAAGTCCTGCCTGATTCCTTGCAATCCCATGGCCTGTAACCCACCCAGGCTCCTCTATCCATGGGATTTCCCAGGCAAGATTACTGGACTGGGTTGCCATTTCCTTCTCCAGGGGATTTTCTCGACCCAGGGATCAAAGAACCTACGTCTTCTGCATTGGCAGGTGGATTCTTTACCACTGAGCTACCTAGGAAGCCCAATCTGACTTACAGTCATACATAAATACATATCAAAAAAAATAAATGCTTTAAATAAGCAAACAAACCTTTCCTTTAAATTCAACTAACCAATAAAACACTGGGTTAGGTTCCTTTCCAAATATCTTTTGTTCTAAGTTTCTCCAAACCAATAAAACGATCACTTACTGAACTGATCACTTACTGAATTTCTTTAACCTTCTAGCAAAAGGTAGATACTATAGAGTTCATGAGCCTGATACTTTGGAATCAGTGGTTGGGGTCAATTTGGTTTCTTGGCTCTCAAGATTTGAATGAGCTGCTTATGTGATCACTATACCAATTCTAGAAGAAACTTACACAAATGACTTAAAGCTGAGCCTATAGGTCCTTATTCACTTCTGCCCTGACCTCCCTACTGGGGTACCAGTTATACCCTGGCACATTTTTTTCTCATCCCCGTCATTCCTGGCTTCCTAGTTCTCAACTCTGGCTGTGCCTTCAGTGCTTGCATTGCTCAATAAGGGAGCTGTCAGCCACACAAGCATTTGATATGTGAGGTCCGGATGCAGATGTGCTATTAAGTATAAAATATACACTGGATGTCTAAGACTTCAACAAAAAATTATAAAATATCTCACTAACACTTTAAAATAATGATTCAACGTCAAAATAATATTTTCAATATACTAGGTAAAATGAAAATCTATTGCAATTAATTTCATTGTTTCTTTTTAAAAACATTATCAACTGGAAAATTTTAAATTACATACGTGGCTTGCATTATATTTCCATTAAACAGTGATGTGCTAGGCTTCCTTAATGATACTTTGGATTTCAGCTTTCCAGATGGCTTAAGGATGTTTGCTTCCTTGATAGGAAGCAGGAACTCACCAGATCTCCCCTTTTCACCCTCACCTTGATGATCAGGCTGTTTGCCAGATACAAGTACTCCATTTCAGAACTTCTAAATGAAATGCAAAGGAAAAGCAATATGCAACATTATTTTATCATAGTAGTTTGTGACAGTTCTATCTGATCCTATCATACCAGAAATGATGGGAGGTACTGCATAGACTACAAGGAAGCTGGGTAGGGCTCAGGAGCAATCCCTGTCAGCAATGAGCTTCCAGGCAAATCGAAACAGACAGGCATGATTCAATAGGCAGATGAGTTCCCTGGGTGATGTGGTCCTTACACAGCACCCCATTCATCACCACAGCTTGTTTACATCAGAAAGTTACAAGAGACCACAGGGATTTAGAAATAAGAGAAAATCCAGATAGGTGGGGACATCAGGAAAAGTCTCATGAAAAAAGAGATAAATGAGCTCATGCTTGAAGGCTGGGGTGGAAGAATGAAGGATCATGTACATGGGGGTAAAGAGGAAGAGGGCAGTGAGGTGTAGAGAATGCTTGGGGAAGAATGAGTCATTGAGTTTGGCTGCAGCGGAGGGGCCAAAGGAGTGAAGAGGAGTGAAGGGTGTGACTAAGAATGTGGGAACACTGGATTCTGGGCTGGATTCTTAACGTGGTTGACAGTGGGGGCCACCATAGCTGTGCTTTAGGGAGAACAATCATGCTACAGTTGAAGTGAAATGAGAGAGGCTAGAAGTGAAGAGATCAATGAGGAAAGTCTAAGAACAGTCTATGCCACAGAGGTTGTCATTCACCCTTCCACATTCCTGATGCACAGTGCCAGCTGATCATGGCATTCTTTCCCAGATGTAACCTCTGGACTCTTCTCAGTGGGGCTTTGGGAAACTATACGCTTGCACATGGAAGAAAACTGATTTTCTATGTTTTATTTAGCAAAAGGGTTATGACCCTTAATTAGAGTGGTAGCAATGTTGGCAGATGAGGAAAAATATAAAATCATCTCAGAGATTGAATACATACACCTGGTATCTTATTAGAGAGGGGGAATACAATTGTACTAAGCATTCTTATCATCTTTACAAGGATAATATTCGTGCCACCAGTAGAAATAGAGCTGCCCCTGAAGACTGGTCTTTCCATCCAAGATGACAAGTTTCACTGTAAGCTTGTTGAAAGGCTTTTCATGGTCTTTCCACCAAAGACGATGAACTTTGTTGTAGGCCTGTTGCATAGGAGGCAGTGGTGGATCATTTATAAAGATAAGCCCAGGAAGCTTTAGGATGTATAGACCTGGGGCAGTGGATAGAGGATGGGTCAGACGTACTTGGTTGGAAAGTCTTCTACCTAGGAGTCAGAATTGAAAACATGGGCTTACATGGGAAGGTGTGAGGAGAGAATTTCAGAGCGTGACTACATTTGTGTTCAGGATGAAGGGGTGGGTATAGCACACATCTGATCACAGAGGCCCAGACAGAGCAAAATTAAGAGTTCCATAGAGGCTGAGGGGGAAGAATTTTAAGGAGATACTTTGTTTCAAAAGTCAGAATAATTAGAGGTGGTAAAATGACAACCACATTTGCTCACTGGGGGGGGTCACTCGTCATCTCTGGAAGAGTTCTCTGTTAGAGATGGTAAAGATGCAAGCAAGTCTACAGTGGAGTGAGCTGATTATTAAGGGCATAAAAGCTCTGAGCAAAAAAGAACAGAAGGAATACTACTTTAAAAAATTCCAAGAGACAAGGAATGTATTTTGACTTCTGCAGACTATAATAGACTTGAAACGGGTATATTCATAGGATGAAAGGAAGGCCTTGATGCAAAGGGTAAAGTGAATATAGCCTGGAAAAGGTATCATGGATGAAGCAAAACTGAGGAAGCTTAAGGAAATGTGATCAAGGACACTGGTGGGTGAACTTAGAAGAGGCCAGACCTTCTGAGCCAATAGTGAAGAAAGAGAGAGAAAATACAGACACAGGAATATTTAGCAACTCAGGGAAGGTAAATAACTCATTATTAGTCATCAAATAAGTTAGGGAACCATGACTCAAGTCCAGGCCACCTGGCTCCAAAGCCCCGTCAGGTGGCCAGTACCCTCAGTCTTTAGGCTGTTAAATTGCACCCTCCATCTCAGAGCCTGCCAGACAGAAAGGGGATGAATGTTTGCTGAACATACAAATTAATGAATGACCAAATCATTGTGACTATCAATTATTACTGCACAGTGCTTTAGATGTAGAAAGTATAAGACCATGGGCTGGAATATCATTCTCTAATGTTCTCTCATTCTGGGCATTGAGACTGGCTCAGGCCCTGTCCAATTCAGGCTACCAGGTGAAAAAGCCAGACTGGACACACATCCACTGGTCAACCATGAACCCCTGCACACAGCAGAGTTAAGTGCCTGGCAAGCACAAACATGTATGACATAGGCATCAATGTCAGGGGTGGGGGTGGGAGGTAGACCAGTTGACTGAACTTTTATAGAATGCGTATGATATGATACTGGAGTACTGTATACAATATTAAGTAACAACTCAGAGTGGAAAAAGTTTCAAAACTCATTCAACATGTCTAGGTCTATCCTTCGCCATTGTATTTTATTCTGCTGCTCATTTCAGTATCAGCCCCCACCCACATTTTCATGCCAACAACACTGTTATATAGCTCTCAAAGGGAGGAGTACTGAAAATGCAAATATGTGACTTAAAAACTGTTTGAGACCACCGCTTCACTAAAACTATAGAAAAAAGGCTTCTCTTCTTCTCCCAAATATTTTCTGTTTACAAAAAAATACTGAAATCAAACATTTATGTTATTCAGAACAAAAAACAGCAAAATTCACTGCCAGTAAAATTATTCCTCACGTAGTTACCTCATTAAGCATAAGGAAGAGAAAGCATTTGCAACAATCTGACAGGTACACGGAGGGCAGTCTGTTTTACAACTCCCTGATTTGATGTCTTTATCACACTCGATCTGTTTCTCTCCTCCACCGCTCCCAATCCTAATCTCAGTTTGTACAAGAAAGTGAGTTGGAAAAATCCTTACCAACACTAGCACCTTACTATAAATCAGTGTAATGATTCCACTAGTATCCTTGCATTTTTAACATCTCCTAAAAGGGGACAATGCTGGGAATGGCTCTCTAATGAAAATAACTCTTACACCTAAGCTGGGAGATAATAGAACAAAGGGCTCAACAATTCCGAGACCAGCTCCCTTTCTTATCTAAAGTGCCTCCTGACTTTCTGTGCCTACAGGCAGACACAGAATCTGGACAGTGTCCAGCGTCAGAGGCCTAGTCTCCTGCTTCCGAAGCCTGGGCATGACTTCCTCCATTTTAATTTCCCTGACACTTCAGATGATTCTGAAAGGGTTTTTGGATGGTTTTCCCCTTGTTTCTCTTCATTAGAGCTCTATCACTGTTCTTCTTTGACTCCTCCCTTCTTTCTGTAATATTAGAGAAGGGTCAGAAAAGGGAGTTATCCATTTTTGGGCACCTGTTACAAATCAGGCACTGTGTTGCTTAATCTCATCTAACATTCCTAACAATCCTATTCTATCCTCATTTTACAGATGGGAAATGCGTTCAGATTAATATCTGGAGGGCAGAGGCAAGATCTGCACCCAGGTCTAGCCCCAAAGCCCAGTTCCTTCCACCTACTCTCAGCTGCCTGAAAATGAGGTTCAAACCAGGCATTTCCTGCTCCCAAAGGTGCTATGTAATGAATAAGCCACCCGCTCACTACAGACAAGAGAGGATGGAAGTGTAATGACAGGATCCTAATTCATTTTCCTCTCTTTTACAATTAGCTTATTTCAAAATTATATTGAACATCGCAGGGATTTTCCACACAACTCTAACATTCATTCATTCTAAATCTCTTAAAGCAAACAGTGTGGTAGTTATTCTCATAGAGGGCTGTAGTCAGAATCTAGGCCTCTGAATCTAAATCAGAATTGTAGATGAAAAGTGGCTCTCTTCAGACAAATATCTAGAGCCCAGATAAAAAGTGCACAGTTCTTCAGGGAAGCCTCTAGAGGGCGATAGAGTGCGAGCAATGGCCAAGCCAGAGAATTCCACACACACATATTCCAGTGTGACTGGCTCACGGGCTAGTACATGAAGGTTTTGAAGAATAAACGTAAACAAAAACGAAAACAAAAACTTTAGCAGAATAATTGCATTTAATGTTTCTTTGTATTAACTAAAGGATACGTCAAATACAGAGTTTAAAATTAAAAATTTTAACAAAGGAAGGAAGTGTACTATTTCTTGGTGATGCTCTGCGTAACATGGAATGGGATAATTTATTAGGGATACAGAATCCTTTCAAATGCATCAAGGTGCAACAGAGACGATACAGTGTTTCCTTGTGTGTGTGTGTACTCTTGCTCTGTGGTCTGATTTCTCTGCAACCCCATAGACTGTAGCCCACCAGGAGACTCCTCTGTCCATGGGATTCTCCAGGCAAGAATACTGGAGCAGGTTGCCATTTCTTACTCCAGGGGATCTTCCTGACCCCGGGATCGCACCCAAGTCTCTTGTCTCTCCTGCCCTGGCAGGAGGATTCTTCCCCACCATCACCGTGCGGGAAGCCCCCTGTGTTTAAGTTTTCTTTTTTTAAGTACCCACTCTTCATTTCTCTGAAGTCAGTCAAACATATGTATCTTCAAGGCAGTCTATATTATGTTTCTGTACAAGGGAACATTTTGGAGTTATTAGATTTATATAGTGATTTTCCTCTGAAGAGCTCAAAATGCCTCATCCAAAACATTCATATAAAGAATACCAAATGCTTCCCAAAATGCCAAAAGCAAGGCAGGTAACCAGCAGAGCATAGAATATGAGAGCAGTGAGAAAGTAAGAGCAGACAAGTAGATATCAACAAATCTAAAAGTGCCAGTGTGGAGTGAGTAAATCCACCTCTTCTGCACACGGTGCCCCCTGTCTGTAAACATCATCCCGTGCTGTCACTCCTGAGCTAGTAAACAGATATGCCAGGCCAGACCACTCCACTTAGGGGTGTGGTGAGACAGGTGCTGATTCCAGGGAGGCTAATGGGCAGGTGATCCTTCCGCCACATGGGAGGGTTCATGGTCTGCCCAGCAAGACACATCTCCTGACACATGACATCTTTTGAGATATGTTGGGGGTATAGATGATCAAAACGTGATTGTTTGTTAACTGGATCTGTTTTCACTTGGAGATACAAAACATGTCACTAAATATTAAGAAGTTTGAAAATACATAGGACAACTATATATAAAATAGATAACCAGCAAGGCCCTACTGTATAGCATAAGGAACTATACTCAATACCTTGTAGTAACCTATAATCGAATACATATATTTATACATATATGTATATATGTATAACTGAATCACTTTGTTGTACATCTGAATCAGAACTTTTAAAAATCAACTATATTTCAACATATTTTTTAAAAAAATACATAGGACAAAAATACATCTCTCTTTCAGTCTCTGAAAGAGACTGTGTGAAGATTCAGCCCCTCACACTGGAATAAAATATATTTACATAAAATAAAATATATTTACAGCTAATTAACTCTGTAATTCTAGAGGCACATAACTCTGGAAGTATTCTGAACCATATCCTTTATGACTCTTGAAAATAAAATACATATTTCATTATGGGAAACTGACTAGTACTGGAATGTCAAGAATATCTATTGTCTGCATTGCATGACACTTTGCATTTTCCAAAAGAACATATGTGAATAAGATATGTATTTTTCTTCAGAGTCTCCTGAAAATATATCAAAGCTTTAATTTAATTCTTGTGCTTCTGAAATAAACTAACCGAAGAGATCTAATCTTGGCTGTATGAATAGGTATTAGATTTAGTAGACAGATGTGTAGCTTACCTTTTTTAGCAACCTAAAAATAACAACTGGATGCAATTTCTCCCAAACTTTGATGAAAAGTGCAAACATACTTTTTCTGTCATAACCACGGGAAAGGGAAGTAGGTCTGTGTACTGCTAAGGATGAAATAGCATTTGATGTGAGCAGTAGGAGTCTTTTCACTCAAAGATATCTAACTGGGTCCTAGAATCTGACATGCATAGAGGTAGTTAGACACAAGAATGTGAGTGGCATAGTCAGACCAGGACCCAGGAAAGTCTTTCAGTCGTGTCTGACTCTTTGTGACCCCATGGACTGTAGCCCACCAGGCTCCTCTGTCTATGGGATTCTCCAGGCAAGAATACTGGAGTGGGTTATAATTTCCTTCTCCAGGCATAGTTAGAACATCACTGATTAATTTGGGAAGAGGGTACTGATTATTTGGAATTTAAATAGAAAGACAACAATCTCTACGGGAGCTTCCAAAAAAAGTCACTTCTGCTAGTCAGGAAAATCAAAGTGAAAGATTCTGGACTTCTCTGCTCAGACTAGAAACCTGGCAAGTCCTACATCCCCCATGAATGTGGTTTTTCCTTAGTTTCTAGCAATGTGGTCATGAACGACCAAGGCTAAAGGAAAGGAACAGAAATCAAAGCTAATGACTTTAACAAAGGCAGGGAGAAACTCCCAGCAGGAGGATGGCAAGACTTCAGGGCCTTCAGCACAGCCTTTCTGTTTGGTCCTCGGCTGCACTGAGATGCATGCAAGAGGTTCAGCTCCACCCGTGAAAAGTGCACAGGGTCCCACTGCCTGAGCTGACAACTGGGTAACTATGGGCAAGTTCCATAACCTCTCTCAGCATGGAGAGGTTTTATTCCTCTCATATAAATTAGAGATATTAACACTCCATACAGGATTATTTCAAGGTAGTCCCTAAGCCCAATGCTGGGAACTTGGTAAGTACTCAATATTCTGCTAATTACTGGATCTAGTACCTTTGTAGGCATAACATAACAACTCTGGAAGCACATGAGAGAAATCCAGGACAATGAAAATATGCTCCAACAGAAGGAGTAGTAACTTTACAGTAGGGAAACTTGGCAAACACCACCACAGCCAAGGGATTAAGGTCAACGCCATCAATGGCAAGTCTTCTTGACAGCAGGTACCCCTGACATGACATGGTGAAGAAGGTGTTTCCCTCCCAAAAAGTCTAACATCATTCTAATTAATATGAAAAGGACCAGATAAACACAAATTGCAGAAATTCTCCAAAATGCCTATGCTATCTGGTACTCCTGAGAACTGCCAAGGTTATGAGAAGCAAGGAAAGTCTGAGACTCTGTCACCATGTAGAGTAGTCTAGGAGACAGGATGACTAAATACATGGTCGGATTCCAGGTAGGAATCTGCACCAGAGAAAACGATATCAGGGGAAAACTAGTGAAACCTGAATAGAACTTAGGATTTAATTAATAATAATTATGGAGCAATGATGGTTCCTTAATCATGATACATGTACCATACCAATGTAAGATGTCACCTACAGAGGCCTCTGAGCAGGGTATATGGGAACCCTACTAACTGTAGTTTTCTCATAAATGTAAAACTGTTCTGAAACAAAATATTTATGTAAAAATAGGTTCCATAGAAAATTTGGTACTTGACCTATTGTGGCATGTATTTGAACCTTTCATAAAAGGCTGAAAAGTGCAATGATAGGGTTGTCTGAGGATAAATCTGTTTCTAAATCATACACAGGTTGATATTTTATAATGTGCTGTATTAAATGGTAAATATATTGCTCTCGTCTTAAATATTCCTAAACCATGGTTAGTTGAATGTCCTTCTAGACAATTCTAGCTCATTTAAATGTCAGTCCAATGAGAACAATTGTCAGTCCTTGTGGGCTGGAAACAGAGAAGACTTCTGAGCCAGGCAAACTGGGATTCAAGTCTTGGCCCTGACACTTACACTATTACCATTTAGGAAAAGTCAGGTCCACCACTTTGACTTTCAGGGTCTCTGTCTGTTAAACAGGTTTATCTCAAGGAATCTCTCAAGGTTGCAGGCAGTATTAAGCAACATATGCACAATACCCAGCATTGCAGATGCTTGAGAAATGTCAGTTTCCTCCCTTTTCATTTCTATTTTCAGCGGCTGCCATCTGACTGCCTCTCTGACATCTCTGCCTGGATATCTCCCAGGTATCTCCAATATAACAGGTTTCAAACTAAACTCCTGACTCATCCTACACCCTCATACACCCCTTCCCCTGCCAACACGTTTTTCTCCTAGACGTTCCCGGTTCTGTAAATGGCTCCACCAGCCCATCTGACACCCAGTTGCTCAAGCCAGAAGTGGGGGAGCCATCCTCAGTTCCTTCCCTTTTCTCACTCTCGCCCACCATATCCAATCCTGCAGCAAGTCCTGTCCTTCCCATCTGCGAGAGATTTCTCAGACGTGACCACTTCTCTCTATCTGCCTTGCTTCCAGCCTGTTTCGAGTAACTAATGCCTTTACAGGTCTCTGCAGTTTTCCACATACTGGGCAGAGTGAAGTTTGAAAAACACTCATCAAGGTGTGTTATTCCTGTTCTCAATGGAGTTCAAGGACTTTTCAGGCTAAAGTTAAATCCCTGCGCCATGGCACCCCACTCTTCCTCTCACCGGCCCCTCAGTGCCACTGGACTGTCCTCAACCTCCTGCGCCCTCCCCTCTGTTGGGCATGCTATTTCCCTAGCATCTCCCATAACTGGCTGCTTCTCAGCCTCTAGAGACTGACTGCTTCTCTTATCATCCCTTCCAAAAACATTTTCAGGAGTTGTTTACCCCTCATTGTTCCTTGTTCATTTTTTTTTACAGCAGTTTTCACATTTTATAATGCTTTATCTCCTTTTTTGTTTGATGTTTGTCTCACTGTTAAATTGTTTGGAACTTCTAGAGGGAAGACAATGAGTTTTTCTATTCACTGATACAAGCTCAGTGTCTAGAAAACTGCCTGATGTACCGCTGGTGCCCAACTTATTGAATGAATGAATAAGTGAATAGGTAAATAAACTCTCTTTCAATGCTCCTGAAAAGCACTATAGAAATACAGACTCATGGCATGAACCTAATTCTATGTAAATAAAGCATATGATAAATACACGTAAATTAAAGACAACATTTATTAAAATGCTTATGGTTATTACTTCTATTGATGGAGTTAGATTTTGTTTCTCATATTTCTATACTTTAAAATGTCTCTAGCATGATGTTGAACTATAGAAAACAGTGAATTCATGATAATAATATAAGGCACTTTCAGAGTAAGTGAATCTTTTTAGTGTGTGTTGCAATTTAAGGAGATTTTTGTTATTTTATTCTGTAAAATATATGATTTCCTCAGTCTGAAGTTATTGCTTTAATTTTAGCACTGACTTGCTCTATATTTGACAAACAGAAATCTTACAGTATTTCCTTGGATGAGAAATAGGGATGATGATAATAATGCCTGCCCTCCCTTTGTCTTTGGTGAACTATAAAATAGCATAAAACTTAGTTCTTATAATTCTCCTCTAGTTTAGTCTGTATGCTACCAAAATCTTTCAGAAGAGATGAAAATATTCTGCCTATAAATATCTCAATACAACAAAATATGAAAGCCGCTTGTCTCCACAAACAACATGGCTTTTCTATCAATTGCTATGTACACGTGAGCAAGATGCTGTTTCTCTAAATAAAGATCTCCCTGCCCCCCAATTACGTTAATAATCACTGCTATCAGGTAAATTCAGAAACAAAGATTTTTGTGACCCAAACTTTCTCTTTAGCAGGATGATTCAGAGTTGATATAGAAGGACTGTGAATGAATCATATCCTAGAGGTCTAACTACAAATATCTATTTCACCCAATTCATTCAATGAACAAATATTTAGTAAGTTACAACTCTGTGCTAGACACTTAACTGGGCCCTAGATATACAGCGGTGAACAAATGGACAAACATAATACCTTCATGGAATCAACAAGATAACTGAGTAAATTACATGGAAGTGATGAATTGAGAACTATAAAAGAAGAAAAGGAAATGGAGAATTGCAGCCCAGGGTAAGAAGTTGCAATTTAAATATAGTAGCCAGAGATAGCCTTACCAAAAAGACCACTTACCAAAGAAGATTTGAATTGCACAAGGGAGCAAACTATGCATTTCTAGTAAGAAATAGCCCTAGTAGAAGGGACAGCAAATATAAAGGACCCGGGAGAATATTTAGGAATAACCAAGAAACCAGCCTGGCTTGAACACAGTGAGCAGGGAAAAAACAGAAGAAGAAAAAAGGTCATGGAGGAGATAAGACAGTAGCTCCTATGGGGCCCTGAGGGCACTGTTTTGACTTTGGCTTTTCAGTTCAGTTCAGTTCAGTCACTCAGTCTTGTCCGACTCTTTGCGACCCCATGAATCGCGGCACTTCACAACATAAGAGGTACGCCTGGAATGAACCTCTACTACAGCATTATCACATGACAGTCTAATAATTATCTACCTTCCTGTCTTTGCTCTTCCAGTAAGATGAGAATCCATTGAAAGGAGAGCGTCTAATTTTTCTTAGACTCCACCATCTTGTTTAGAGCTTGACATAGTAGATAATAAATAACTGCTGAGTTAAAAATGGATAATAATGCAGAGCATAGGTGTTTTGGGATGGATTAAAATAAATCAAGGGGAAAAAAGCAAATAAAAGAGATTAGAAAAGATGGGGAAAATAGTCATTTGTGCTTTGAAGTTCGAATACGGTTTTGTTATGAAAAACTGGAGGGGTTAATTCTGGATACATCTTCTAGATAAAGAGAACAACAGGGATGAAATCAAAGAAGCGAGAAAGATGTGAAAGGGACAATGAGATATCAGATCAGGCTGGAATGGAATGCATGCAAACAGAAATGCATTATAAATTTCTTGAGCCCTAGGCATTTCTGCATTTGTGGACCCCTTTCTCCACTGAAACACATGAAAAATTATATTTTATAACTGTGTTGGTATAAAGGTAAATATTTGCAGCCTAGCATCATAATTAATATTCATTACTGTCATTACATTCATTTTTCTCTTCTGATTTTAAAGCGTGTTAAAATTTAAACATTTTTCATGAACCGCCAAAAGTAGCTCAGGCACTAAGCAGTATGAGTAAGCTGGCCGTAGGACAAATGGAGCAGGAGGAGATAAACCTGGAAAGAGGTTAAAACTGAAAAAGGAGACCCTCAAATGCTATACTAAGCTCAAAAGAAGGCAAGTAAAGACTTAAGTAGGCAAGCAACATGATTAGAGTCATGAGAGAAAAGGATAGATATGAAAATATCTAGAAAGAGATGGAAAGTTCTGGAAATAAAAAGGACCAGGTAGGATATGCTTGCAATCATCCAGCAAAATGCAAAAGACCCTTGGCTGGTAGAGATTATGATGAACAGACAAGTTATAAAAGAAATAGAATCTCAAGAACTGAAGCCAGATTGAGTGGGGAGAGGAAGAGTAGAAGCTTCAGAAATAATTATCTTTTCAAACCAGAGTGACCACAAGAATGGCAAGTCCAAGAGAGGGAAGGTGAGAGGATGAGTGGATTTGGCAGAGATGTTCTGCTATGATGAATGGTACAAATACATTTCCAAGATCAAAAAAACTATTAAACATATGAAATATAAGGTTGCCTTAAAAATGACATCCCCTTTAGCTCTCTACTACTAGTTTGACCTCTCCACACTCTTTCATAAAAGGAAGGCACAACTACGGAAAACAGCTATGTGCCTAACATAAATCTTTACTCTCAAAATATGAAGCTTACTATAAAATCAGCACCCACATATCTGGTGTAGCAGATAATTAGAAAAAGGGAGAAAGATTAATCAGACACAAACAGCCAAAACAGATGGCTTCAATTTTCAAAGACTTGTTACTTTAATGTATTCCTCAGGCAAGAATAAAGCAAGATTAAGTATCTAGAGATATTCACTAAACTATACAAAATCATTATTTTATATATGATAGTATTTAATTCTAACTGCCCAGGAGGCAAACTCATTTTTCTTTCTTATTGGCATTAATTATCCTCAGCATTATTAAAAGTGTTTCCAAATGAAGCAATATTTCTACCAAGCTAATAGTGTAAATAACTGAGGATCATCTGAATGGGTCATAGTTTAGCATTTTTTAATATTGTATAAAATATGCTTTTATTGTTTTCAAATACAAAGAATAATTCAAACTGTGCTAATAAGGAATTGCCTAGTAGAGACCATTAACAAAGTTATATCTATCTACTGAATAAACAAACACTTTTTGCAAATACTAAATTTTAAAAATGATTGTGTGTCTGTGTGAAAGTCTCTCAGTGTGTCTGACCTTTTGTGATTCCATGGACTGTAGCCTGCCAGGCTCCTCTGTCAATGGAATTCTCCAGGGAAGAATACTGGAGTGGGTTACCAGTTCCTTCTCAGGTATCTTTCCAAACCAGGGATCAAACCCAGGTCTCCTGCATTGCATGCAGATTCTTTACCATCTGAGCCACTTTTTGCAAATGCTAAATTTTAAAAATACTTAAACTCATTTAAAATACTTATTTATTTCCATTATGGAGACACTTGTTAGGAGAGGTAAAATTTTGTCTATTATAATTAAACTCATATACACAAACACATATATAATGACCTAATGGGATCATCAGAAATGAAGTTTTATTTTATATCTCTGCTTCTTCTAAACTAAATTAACAATGTATTTGGGCTTTCCAGGTAAAGAATCAGCCTGCCAAGGCAAGAGACATAAGAGACTTGTGTTCAGCTGGGTCGGGAAGATCTCCTGGAGTAGGAAATGGCAACCTACTCCAGTATTCTTGCCTGGAAAATTCCATGTACAGAGGAACCTGGTGCGGCAGAGTCCATGGGGTCATAAAAAGTCCAACATGACTGAGCATACAGCAGACAGAGCAAAGTATCCTCTGCTTTTAGCCAGGTCTATAGAAATTCAGTGCCTCGTATTTGGAGGAAGGTATTGATTAGGCCACACTCACCATCTGGACCAGCCTGAAAGCAGGGAAAAAACCACAAATGGCTTTTATAACATCAAAACGTCACGAAGTCCATGGATTTAATCTTCCCTTGGAGTCTATTAGCTTTTCTCATAAGTTTACTTCTAATAAGCTTATTTTAGGTTTCCTATCCCAGAGAAGTTAGAAGCAGCAAATGAGTAATTTACAGGAACAGTTTCATTTGCTTTAAAAAGATCAGAAACTTTTCTAACTTTATACAGGAAGAGGTTCATAATAAGGTATTTGCAACAGTAAATAACTGGGAAAACAATCCCTTCCAAAAAGGAAAATAAATTGCAGAACACTAATACAACAGAGTGCTATACATTTGTTAAAATAATTATATTGTGATACTCTTACATCATATGTTAATGAAAAAAGTAGGTTATAAGACTATACGTATCATAAAACATCAACTCTATCTCAAGCCCAATGGTAGGATCGTAACCATGCACGCACTTTACTCTCATCTATGGCATTAGTATTATAATAAATTATAGAAAACAATATAGAAAAACCATATGCCAATGAAGCAATATTTGGAGGAATGGCCACTGTGTCCTTAGTAGCCTATTTTAGGGTAAGATCTGAGAAGTTTATATCCACTACAAAGAATGATGTAATGAAGCCGGAGAATTTAAATTAAACATAAAAAGTACTTTGAAATCTGCCAGTGTAAGAGTCTACTCTAGATTTAAAATATTTTTCGCCACTAATAAATTGTATGACAAAAATAAATGATGTAGTTGTTTAGCTGAGTTGTTCTACCTGTTTTTTCACCAGTTTTGCTTTCTGGGAAGGGAAGAAGCTCCATCTCCCTTTGTCCCTTGATGGGAGCTCAGGTAAAGCTGCTGGGTGAAGCACCCTCCTTTCCCTTTTGATGGCCCACACGTTCAGTCATATGTAGAAGGGGCACACATAAATAGAAAGGGTATAGGAAGTCATCTGAGCACAAGTGGTGATGGAATTTCAAGGGCTACCTATTCTCTTCTTTTCAAAATGTGTTACTTCCATAAATAGAATACAAGGTCATTTTAAACATACACATGGGGGAAAGTTGGTAAATTTTAGAGTCAAGGAGTGAGTGGGGTATTCCTATATAGGTAGGCATGCCCACAAGCATTAAGAGCATTTGATTTTAACCAAAACTCATAGAAATCCAGGGCAATATAATGTAGTGGAAATATAATATATAAATAGTAGGAAAGTATATATATAATGTAGTGGAAAGTAGTTTACATAAATAAATCAATCTTGAGGTTGCCATTTATCCAAATGTCATGTAATGAGCTCCTACTATGTGCTGTGTGTCTCACTGTATTTGATGCAATAAAATAACAATTATTTATATTGAAACCCTAAATAACAACACAAAAGATCAAACATTGCTGAGTAATTCTACTTAAGAGGGTAGGAACTTCCCAACAATTTGGTAGACATCTGGTGGTTCAGACGGCAAAGAATCCACCTGCAATGTAGGAGACCTGGGTTCAATCCCTGCGTTAGGAGCATCCTCTAGCGGAGGACGCGGCAACACACTCTAGTCTCCTCGCCTGGAGAATCCCCATGGACAGAGAGCCTGGCAGGCTACACAGCCCATGGGGTCGCAAAGAGTCAGACATGATTGCGCAACTGAGTACAATGTTTAGTGATACCCTCCTAGTACAGCGAACCTGAAAGCATTAGACAAATGTGTGTGTGTCCGTGTGCGTGTGCGTGTGTGTGTGTGTGTGTGTGTGTGTGTGTGTGTTATATTTGATACCTGGATCGGGAAGATCCCCTGGAGAAGGAAATGCCTGGAGAATCCCATAGACAGAGGAGTCTGCCAGGCTGCAGTCCATAGTGTCCCACACGACTAAAGTGAATTAGCATGCACGCATATATATATATGTGTGTGTGTGTGTGTGTGTATATCTTTGTTTATAATTGTTTGGCTGACCTGGCTTTAAAAAGGAGACTTTTCCAGCAACCAGAAAGTTCAGAAAGCACAAACTAAGAGGAGTAAGTGAGTTCTGAAACTGGTATTTATTATGTACATATCTGCTAAGAGTCATGAGAGTGTTTGTGTATTGCTGTTACTGTTTGTTTTTTAAGCTATTCATTCTGGTAACTGAGGGCCAAGCCAGAGGCCCAAGGGAAATAAACTGAAGAACTGGAGAACCTCATGCAACTGTGGACACCTAGAGTTTGCTTAACAAATGAACCAGGGAAAAAACCTTACTTCTGAGGAGTGCGTAGGGTATGCTTCAGTCTTATTCTCATCTCTGGAAGAGTTGAAAAAGAGAAAAAAAAAGTAGGACACAGTTTTTAGTCACACTGATTTGGAACATGGCTTAGTAATACTTCTGTGGCTTAACAACAACAAAAAAAGATGAATACAAGAGAGTCCTGGTAACCGTAAGTTTGCTTTCCAATTCTGTGAGATATGTATAACTGAATCAAATTGCTGTATAGCTAAAACTAACACAACACTATAAATTAATACTGCTGCTAAGTCGCTTCAGTCGTGTCCGACTCTGTGCGACCCCATAGATGGCAGCCCACCAGGCTCCCCCATCCCTGGGATTCTCCAGGCAAGAACACTGGAGTGGGTTGCCATTTCCTTCTCCAATGCATGAAAGTGAAAAGTGAAAGGGAAGTTGCTCAGTTGTGAACGACTCTTCGCGACCCCATGGACCGCAGCCCACCAGGCCCCTCCGGCCCTGGGATTTTCCAGGCAAGAGTACTGGAGTGGTCTGCCATTGCCTTCTCCAATAAATTAATACTATACTCCACTATAAAATAAAAATTTTTTTAATAATTCAAAAAAGTAAAATTCTAAAACAAAACAAAACAAAAAGAAAACCCAAAACAATAACAACAAAAAACACAAAAGAGTCCTGGGATGGCAATGCTCCCTGATGTGGAAGCAAATATAGAACCACTGTGGAGGGATGTGCTTTAAAACTAGATTTCAAAAAATCCTCATGGATAAATTCAAAACAAAATGAACACAGAGTGGAAAAAAATCACAGAAGTTATGAGGAAACAAACCAGCATGAGTGAGAGTTGTCAGAAATAATAGGTACAGAATTCAAGTTAGATGTACTGCATATATTGGGGTTCCCAGGTGGCTCAGCGGTAAAGAATCCATCACCTGCCAAGGAGGAGATGCAGGTTTGACCCCTGGGTCAGGAAGATCCCCGGAGAAGGAAAAGGCAACTTAGTCCACTATTCTTGTCTGGGAAATCCCATGGACAGAGGAGCCTGGTGGGCTATGGTTGGACATGACTTAGCAATTGAACAGCGGCAGCAGCACTGCATATATTATGATTTCCAGGCACAAATATAAAACAGACATGTTTAATATATTTAAAGGAATGAAATAAAACTCCTGAATGTATGAAGTAACAAGATATGTTCAGAATTGATCAAGCATATTTGAAAAATAGCCAAATAGAACTTCTAAAGAGGAAAGTATAAATAGTTAAATAAAAAATTCAAATTACAGATTAAGGACCAGATTAGACATTGTTGAAGAAAGGATTAATGAACTGAAATAGAGATAAATGTACATTAAACCAAAGGCTCAGAAAGAAATAAAAAATCTGGTAAAAAAGACATAGAAAATAAAATGAAAAGCTCTGATCTATATACTCATAGTTCTTAAAGGAGACTATATAGATGTTGGCGAACAGGAAGATTTTGAAGCTATATTGGCTGAAAATTTTCCAGAATTTATTTAAAAAATGAATCTTCAAATTTTGAAAGCTAAAAAGAAAAATCCCACAAAGAATGAATAAAAGCGAAATCTTCACACAGATACATCACAGAGAGATTTCAAAGAAACTATAGCAAAGAGAAGACTTGAAAGCAGAGGGAAAAGGCAGATTATTTTTAAGGCCCTAAAATTAAGCCAGCAGCTGTGTTCTCAACAGCCACAGGGGGAGATAAAGCACATTGTTATAAATTCTGGAGAGGACAGAGAGAAAATAATTGTCAACCTACTTTCTCTACCAAGGAAAGCGATTTTTCAAGAATCAGAATGAAACAAAGACCTCTGTAAGCAAACAAATAAGGAAAGTATTATTAGTAATTTCCTAGAAAGAGGAGAGCGAAAAAGTTGGCTTAAAGCTCAACATTCAGAAAACGAAGATCATGGCATCTGGTCCCATCACTTCATGGGAAATAGATGGGGAAACAGTGGAAACAGTGTCAGACTTTATTTGGGGGGGCTCCAAAATCACAGCAGATGGTGACTACAGCCATGAAATTAAAAGATGCTTACTCCTTGGAAGGAAAGTTATGACCAACCTAGACAGCATATTGAAAAGCAGAGATATTACTTTGCCAACAAAGGTCTGTGTAGTCAAGGCTATGGTTTTTCCAGTGGTCATGTATGGATGTGAGAGTTGGACTGTGAAGAAAGCTGAGGGCCGAAGATTGATGCTTTTGAACTGTGATGTTGGAGTAGACTCTTGAGAGTCCCTTGGACTGCAAGGAGATCCAACCAGTCCATCGTAAAGGAAATCAGTCCTGGGTGTTCATTGGAAGGACTGATGCTGAAGCTGAAACTCCAATACTTTGGCTACCTCATGCAAAGAGTTGACTCATTGGAAAAGACCCTGATGCTGGGAGGGATTGGGGGCAGGAGGAGAAAGGGACAACAGAGGATGAGATGGCTGGATGGCATCACCGACTCGATGCACATGAGTTTGAGTAAACTCTGTGAGTTGGTGATGGGGCGTGCTGTGATTTATGGAGTCGCAAAGAGTCGGACACGACTGAGCGACTTAACTGAACTGAACTGAACTGATATATGTTCAGTAGGCTTCCCTTGTGGCTCAGTTGATAAAGAATCTACCTGCAATGCAGGAGACCTGGGTTCGATCCCTGGGTTTGATCCCTGGGTTGGGAAGATCCCCTAGAGAAGAAAAAGGCTACCCACTCTAGTGTTGTGACCTGGGGAATTCCATGGACTGTATAGTCCATGGGGCCACAAAGTGTCAGACAGGACTGAGTAACTTCCACTTTCATAGATTTTCAATACATGAAATTCCAACTATTTCATGAAAAAGGAAAGTAATACCAGAATCAAGAAGAAAGAAGGAATGGCACACACAAAAAATGGTACATGAATAAACTGAAACACGAACTGTATTATATAATAATACTAATAATTCATGGAGTAAAAATAAAATCAAAACAGAACTAAGATACTGGACAAAAGCAGCAAACAAATGGGGAGAGGAGTGGCTGGAGGAAAAGCCTTCTGAATGGCCTTGTTTGTTAGATGATTAAAGTTATTAACTCTTGACCCTGTGAACTTAAATATACATGTGACATTTTCCAAGATAACTTAAAAAATGGCTAGAGACTTTAAGTTCCAAACAGGGAAGAAAGACATAGAATTAAACAAATAAGAAGATAAGAAAGCATGAAAAAAAAAAATAAAGTAACAGAAAAAAATAGAAAATATAAATAAGTCAAAATGACAATAATAAAATAACAATAATATAAAAAGACTAAACTTATAAAAAATTGATCAGACTGGATAAAAGAAAAATCAAAATATAAAATTAACTATATGCTCCATATGCTGCTAAATCACTTCAGTCGTGTCCAACTCTGTGCAACCCCTTAGAGGGCAGCCCACCAGGCTCCCTCATCCCTGGGATTCTCCAGGCAAGAACACTGAAGTGGGTTGCCGTTTCCTTCTCCAATGATGCTCTATATGAGACATTTCTAAAAATAAGGAAACAAAATGTTGTAAGTTAAAGGTCAGTGTAATTTAACAAGAAAATACTAAAAATAAATTGTAGATAGGTATTTTAAAGGAAAATAAAAACACACTTCAAGGCAACATTATTACTAGACGTAAAGAGGGTACAGGATACATATGTTTTATGATACAATGCTAAGCTTGTATGGATTTAATATTATAGCCTGCAATATAAAAACTAAATATTTGAACCTTTTTTTTAAATTGAAGGAATGATTAGTTTTATTATTAAAATTAAAGAACAGTCAATATATTTGTGACAGAAAAAATTCTTTACAATAAAAATTAGCAGTTAAATAGTATACATTTAACATCTAAAATTAATTTAAATGAAAAGTCTTTTTCAATGGTGATGTCAGATAAGTTGTGTATATGATTGTAAGAAAGGCACTGATATTTGGTAGGACTTGTATTTTCTATAGAGTTGGGCATGTTGGAAAAAATGAGAATAAACATTTATTATAAGATATGATCTTCAGCCTATGATTCAGTTTTGAACATGACTAAGTATAAAACAGCTGTAGCTGGAGAGATTTTTTAATTTTTTTTCCACTTATACTAAGCAGCATTTTGAAAATGTCGGGAGTCAATTAAACTTTCTGACTTTTCATATTTCTTTGAAATGTATTTTTTTCTCCCACAACAATAATAAAAGCTGATTATGATTTAAGTTGTTGGGTGCTAAAAAGAACTTCAAATTCAAGCCCTCAGTAATTATTCCCCCTTGAAGTTGAGGGTCTCCACATGTTTTTCAGCACTGCGTGTCCTTAGGGTACAGGAGAAAAAAACAACACTGCCGTGAGTCTAAATCAAACAGAAGCCATTCTGTGGTGAAGAATCCAGCCATCAGTCACATTTTCTGGAAAACCTCACTTTTCTGGTGAAGTCAGCATCCATCCTGGCTAAGATCAAGAGGCACTATGACAGGTACACATGGCCCTTGGAATTAACACAAGAGCTGAGTGCATAGGAACCCAAACTACATTTTAACCAGCACGAGTCATGTCCACAGTGATCCACACATCTCCCTAGAGATGTAAGAAGGAGAGAAATATTTCCAGTGTTCTTGCCTGCAGAATCCCATGGACAGAGGAGCCTGGCAGGCTACAGTCCATGGGGGTCACAAGAGTCGGACACGACTTAGCGACTAAACCACCACCAGCCTTTTAAAAGGAGAATGTCATAGGGCCCTTCACTGGTTCCAGAAAGCAGGAAAGAAAATACAAGATCCCAAGATTTCTGAAGTGAAAGGAGGGTAGGGAGGAGAATAGGCGGAGTGAATGGTGGTGCTTTAGTTGCTCTTGTGACCCCATGGACTGTAGCCCACCAGGCTCCTCTGTCCATGGGATTTCCCAGGCAAGAGGACTGGAGCGGGTTGCCATGCCCTCCTCCAGGGCATTTTCCCGACCCAGGGAGTGAACCCACATATCCTGAACTGCAGATGGATTCTTCACCACTGAGCCACCAGGGAAGCCCCAGGTAGGTGGGCGTGAGGGAGTGCTACCTCTTCAGACTCAAGGAAGCATCTTCACGAGGGCACATATGCTGAGGACCCACAGTGATCAGAGACACAACCCATGAGCGAAACAAGGAACTTCTCTGAATCTGTTTCCTCATCTAAATTTCACAGGCTTGTTATGAAAAATAAATGGTATAAAGACACAACATGTGAAAGCAACTTAATCGCTATCATTACTCAGGGAGCTCATTGACTAATCTTTCTAACTGAAAACACAGACAACTTCACAAAAATACCTCTCAGGACAGTAGCAACTGACCCCTCTCTCCTCCTTTAGGGCCCAGGTTAAATGATATTTCCTTGGAGAGTCTTCCCTGATTATCTACCTAGAGTAATTGTCTGTAATTCTCTTCTTGGCCTTTTGTTTTCCTCATAGCCCTCACACTCACAGTCTAATGAAGTGGTGCTACCAATACTCCCATTTTACAGGTGGGAAAGCTGAGTCCAAGGAAAGCTCAGGCCACACAGTAAGTAAGAGATAAAGCCAGGGGTGAACCCAGCCAGTGTGGCTCCAGTATCCTTGCTCTTAACTCCTATGCTCTAGGGCTTAATCTAGAATTTGAGTAAAAAAAATGGAAAAAACAAAACAAAAATACTATCTGGATTCATCATTCAGGAGGATGGAGTAGAAAGGAGTGGGAAAAGACTAATGGAGAAAGGAAAGGAACTTCTTGGAATAAAACAACAATTTTTTTTTTTTTTTTTAAGGAGAGCACGTAGGATGATCATCTGAGGGTGTAAGTAAGGGCTGTTGCTGCGTGCTCAGATCAGCCTGGGGAAGTACTGGCTTGTCTGTTTTGGCTCAAGGGCTTACCTGTCAGAGTGAGTGTGATGTTGCCGCCAACCTTCCAAATGTCATGGTGTATGCTTCCCTCGTGCTTAGGTTAAATTCTTCTCCTGCTAATACTCTTATATGTTTTTCTTTTGGAGACATCTTGTACAAGTGTAAAAGAATTAGTTGTGATGAAAGCCACCTGAACAACAGCTATAACCTGGAATGATTTCTACTTCCAGCCCTACCTGCAAATTGCTTAAAAAATGAAATACTCTATATGTCTACACTTCATGGAGCATTCCAATCTAGATTAAAGCCAACCTTTTATTCCAAAACAGGACATGCCTGAAAGTGTGCAAGGGGTCCTAAAAAGGAACAACAAAACTTGGATCTCATATTTTCACTGAGCACAAACCTAGTGGTTTTTTTTTTTTTTTTTAATGTAGCTGCCTTGAGGATCATTTAGAGACACACCCTGATTCAAGTAATCAATGGAATGCATGTGACAATGCATTTAAGTATGAATTACTACGTGTAACCAGAAGCCATGGAATTCTAAGAGGCACTATCAGAGGACTTTATCATCAGTTCAGTTCAGTCGCTCAATTGTGTCCGACTCTTTGCGACCCCATGGACTGCAGCATGCCAGGCCTCCCTCTCCATCACCAACTATGGGAGCTTACTCAAACTCATTTCCATCGAATCAGTGACGCCATCCAGCCATTTCATCCTCTGTTGTCCTCTTCTCCTCCTGCCTTCAATCTTTCCCAGCATCAGGGTTTTTTCCAGTGAGTCAGTTCTTCACATCAGGTGGCCAAAGTACTGGAATTTCAGCTTTAGCATCAGTCCTTCCAATGAATATTCAGGACTGACTTCCTTTAAGATAGACTGGTTGGATCTCCTAAGTAGTCCAAGGGGCTCTAAGAGTCTTCTCCAAAACCACAGTTCAAAAGCATCAATTCTTTGGCACTCAGCTTTTTTCAGAG
Organism: Oryx dammah; assembly: GCF_014754425.2. Taxonomy (NCBI): domain Eukaryota; kingdom Metazoa; phylum Chordata; class Mammalia; order Artiodactyla; family Bovidae; genus Oryx; species Oryx dammah. The sequence goes on from NW_024070185.1 coordinate 25,480,558, forward strand.
TCCAACTCTCGCATCCACACATGACTACTGGAAAAACCATAGCCTTGACTAGATGGACCTTTGTTGGCAAAGTAATGTCTCTGCTTTTTAATATGCTGTCTGGGTTGGTCATAGCTTTTCTTCCAAGGAGCAAGCATCTTTTAATTTCATGGCTGCAGTCACCATCTGCAGTGATTTTGGAGCCCCCCAAAATAAAGTCTATCACTGTTCCCATTGTTTCCCAATCTATTTGCCATGAAATGATTGGACCTAATGCCATGATCTTAGTTTTCTGAATGTTGAGTTTTAAGCCAACTTTTTCACTCTCCTCTTTCACTTTCATCAAGAGGCTCTTTAGTTCTTCTTCACTTTCTGCCATAAATGTGGCATCATCTGCATATCCGAGGTTATTGATACTTCTCCCAGCAATCTTGATTCCAGCTTGTGCTTCATCCAGTCCAGCACTTTGCATGATGTACTCTGCATATAAGCTAAATAAGCAGGGTGACAATATGCAGCCTTGACGTATTCCTTTCCCTATTTGAAACCAGTTTGTTTTTCCATGTCCAGTTCTAACTGCTGCTTCTTGACCTGCATACTGATTTCTCAGGAGGGAGGTCAGGTTGTCTGGTATTCCCATCTCTTTAAGAATTTTCCACAGTTTGTTGTGATCCACACAGTCAAAGGCCTTGGTATAGTCAATAAAGCAGAAGTAGATGTTTTTCTGGATGATGTTTCTCTAGATGTTTTTCAATGATCCAACAGATGATGGCAATTTGATCTTTGGTTCCTCTGCCTTTTCTAAATCCATCTTGAACATCTGGAAGTTCATAGTTTACATACTGTTGAAGTCTGGCTTGGAGAATTTTGAGCGTTACTTTGCTATCATGTGAGATAAATGCAACTGTACAGTAGTCTGAACATTCTTTGGCATTGCCTTTCTTTGGGATTGGAATGAAAACTGACCTTTTCCAGTCCTGTGGCCACTGCTGAGTTTTCCAAATTTGCTGGCATATTGAGTGCAGCACTTTCACAGCAGCATCTTTTAGGATTTAAAATAGCTCAACTGGAATTCTACCACCTCCACTAGCTTTGTTCATAGTGACGTTTCCTAAGGCCCACTTGACTTTGCATTCCAAGATGTCTGGCTCTAGGTGAGTGATCACATCATCATGGTTATCTGGGTCATGATCTTTTTTTGTATAGTTCTGTGTATTCCTGCCACCTCTTCTTAACATCTTCTGCTTCTGTTAAGTCCATACCATTTCTGTCCTTTATTGTGCCCATTTTTGCATGAAATTGTTCCCTTGTTTTCTCTAATTTTCTTGAAGAGATCTCTAGTCTTTCCCATTCTATTGTTTTCCACTATTTCTTTGCACTGATAACTGAGGAAGGCTTTCTTATCTGTCCTTGCTATTCCTTGGAACTCTGCATTCCAATGGTAAATCTTTCCTTTTCTCCTTTGCCTTTAACTTCTCTTTTCTCAGCTATTTGTAAGGCCTCCTCAGACAACCATTTTGCCTTTTTTTCCATTTCTTTTTCTTGGGGATGGTCTTGATCACTACCTCTTGTACAATGTCAGGAACCTCCATCCATAGTTCTTCAGGCACTCTATCAGATCTAATCCCTTGAACCTATTTTTCATATCCACTGTGTGATCATAAGGGGTTTGATTTAGGATACACCTGAATGGTCTAGTGGTTTTCCTACTTTCTTCAAATTAAGTCTGAAATTGGTAATAAGGAGTTCATGATCTGAGCACAGTCAGCTCCCAGTCTTGTTTTTGCTGACTGTTATAGAGCTTCTCCATCTTTGGTTGCAAGGAATATAATCAATCTGATTTTGGTATGGACCATCTGGTGATGTCCATGTGTAGAATCTTCTCTTGTGTTGTTGAAAGAGGGTGTTTGCTATGACCCTCTTTTTTGCTATGTTTTTTGCTAGTTGTTTGCTATATTGGAAGATGGTGTTTGCTATGGAAGGGGGTATTTGTTATGACTTGACCTTAGACCCTTTCTTAGTATGGGGTTCCTGGTGGCTCAGAGGTTAAAGCATCTGCCTGGAATGCTGGAGACCTGGGTTCGATCCCTGGGTCGGGAAGATCCCCTGGAGAAGGAAATGGCAACCCACTCCAGTACTCTTGCCTGGAGAATCCCATGGAGGGAGGAGCCTGGTAGGCTACAGTCCATGGGGTCGCAAAGAGTTGGACACGACTGAGCAACTTCACAACTTCACTTGAGACCCTAACTCTGTTCTTGTGATGGAGTCTCCCAATCAGGAAAAAGAGCATTCATAATCTGAACTTTCAGTGAACTGACAAAACTTGCTTGAGGTGTTTCTCTTTCTCTTTTGACTGCTGTTCCATTTGTGAATCAGAATTCTCTGTGGGGACAGTAGGAGCCGGTCACCCTGCCCTCTGCAATTCAGAAGCTCCCTCTACAGGTTAGCTCTAGCAATTACAATAGCAGGGCCAATGGAACACATGGGGGCTGTCACACCACAAACCTACTTGGTTGAAAGGCTCTAAGTCAAGTTAATAAACCTTTAAAATATTCTACCTCCCCACCACAATAAATAAACCTCCATGACAACAAAATGGAAAAAGTGTAAAACTATGTTTTTTAATGACTGATGGTCAGTGGAACATCAAAGATGACTCATGTTCATTAGTACTGTGTATGTCCCAGTTGTTGGTGGGTCAGCAATGCTGAGATGAGTCATAAAATAAACACATACATAACTCATAGATATTATATGTGTAGTGCATAAAATTTCATTTTACTGGCCTCCATTTTTGTAAAATATGATATGATATTATGGTTAAGATGTTCACATAGATTTTCTTATATTGACAGTAATGCTAAATTAAACCATCTTTCTTGAGTCATGGTACTTCTTATATTCATTTTATTAATTCAGATAAACTTCTTTCTACTGAGATAATAACTTGGAATTGTCAATAAAATTCTTATTGTAAATTGAATTTTTAAAATTCCCCATTAGTTTTATATATTGCTTTAATGTTCAAACACTGTAATAAAATCAGATATGAAAATTTTTCATTTTTGTGGAAAATGTAACAACAATTTCATCATTCAAACTGCCACGCACTTTTAACTTCCATTATCTCCTAAAGCAATATCTAGATCCATAAAGCATTTAGGTTTTCTTCTTTCAAATTTTTCAATACTGAGTTATTATAAAGAAACCAAAGCCAGCATAAAGTTTCCCAATATAGAAAAATCTTACAGTTAAGACTACCCCTTGATCCATGGTAGCCAGAAAATAACAGTGACAGAAATTAGTTTCAGGACTACATAAACACAAATCCTTCACTTTAGAGTGTTCATCACATTTATTGGAGTGCCACTTTTGTTAAGCACCTTCCCAGTTTATTTTTATTTAGTAAGATTGTTTTCTCAATAAAATATTTTAAGTTCTTTATCAAATGAATTTTTTTTAAAAGGTGAAAAAGTAAAAGTGTTAGTCACTCAGTCATGCCCAGCTCTCTGCAAACAGACCCTATGGAGTGTAGTCTGTCAAGCTCCTCTGTCCATGGAATTTTCCAGGCAAGAATACTGGAATGGGTAGCCATTCTCTTCTCCAGAGGATCTTCCCAACCCAGAGATTAAACCCAGTCTCCCACATTGCAAGCATACTCTTTACTATCTGAGCCACCAGGAAAGTCCCAAAATATTTTAAGTCCTTTATCAAATGTAGTAATAAACAAACTTTAACATTTTGCAGATTTTATAAAATAAAACTTTTGCAAACATTATGAATATCAAGCAAGAGTTTGCACTAAATTAATTCTGGATAGCATGCATTCAAAATTAGTTTCTGCAAAAGGCCATGATTCACTTTTATTTATGCATTTTTAAGATGCCAGATAACTGTTCTAGTGTCTTTTATAAATTTAATCTAAATGTTTTGGTAACATTGAGCTGGCATTGCCAGGCATTGGGTGTAGTGGCTGTAATGTTAATTTTGATATTCGTTTCATCAAGATGTTTTATATTTGGACAGATCCAAAAAAACATGGTACATGATCTCTGTATTATTCCAAAGGATGTCATGGCTATGAGTACATTAGAATCTATACCTTCTAGTAGCAAACTCACTAAGTAATTTCCAATCAGCTACTTGGAAATAAATCATACTTGACTTTGGAGCATTTTTTTATGATAATACATAGCATAATTATGTTCAACACTATATTTCAAATAAAAAAGAAAAATTAAAATCTACTTTGGTGAACATGATTCTGGGTAGAATGATGGATACAACAGAGACATATGTTTGTTAGAAAGAGAAGAAGAAAATGTGGGATGATAATTTGACCCTAAAAAACTGGCTTACAGTCAAGAGCTAACCATGTATCTTGTAATATAACCTAATACAGCAAATAAATTAAAAACTGCAATTAAAATTCTTGGGAAGCAGATTCCATCTTCTAGGTCTCCCAGGTACAATATCCTCTAACCTAGGTATCCCCACATGTACTACCTTGAAAACCTTTAAGTTCCTGTAGAGACTTAAGGAAGATCGATTTACTCATTAGAGTTTTTTAAAATTTGGCAGAAAATATCCTAAATTTCTAGCTATAGCTATGGAGAAGCAGAAAATAAAAAAGATCTTTACGTTTTATTGTCAAATCACTGGATCCAAGAGTTCTAACCTCAAGCTCCTTTTCAGCTAGAGGAGATTGCTCTTCTCACTACAGCAGTTTCTCCTCGTGCTGAGCACTGAAGGAAAGTACCACAAGAGGGCGCCCGGAGTTTGTAACTTAAAGGCGATTCAGCCAGCAACACCCAGTGCTCTACCTGACAGGCATCAGCTTTAGTTCAGTCCCTAAGAAGGCCCCTTAACCATCAGAGCTCCAATGAAACAAGATCATAAGTCTATAAATATGTTTTGCTTGACCTCAAAAGAAGAGAGAACAAGAATCTTGTCAGCTCCAGAAGTCTACAGTCTTAGTCTATCATCCAAGCAGGTGAGAAAGATATTAAACAGATCCTAAAGAGAGCAAAGGCTTAAGAACAGAGCTGGTAACTTACAGGTTCTTTCACTCAAATTGTGCAGATTTGTAAATTTTGGGTCTAATGAGTGTATATAGGAAAATTTCTGCCAAAATATCAAACACTAACTTACTTTTAAGAGCATGTGCTAATTGTCAAGTACTGCATTATTTAAACTCAGGCTGAGTTGACCTTATATAACAGTTTAGTTCAGCCGCTCAGTCGTGTTCGACTCTTTGTGACCCTATGGACTGCAGCATGCCAGGCTGCCCTATCCAACACCAACTCCTAGAGTTTACTAAAACTCATGTCCATCAAGTTGGTGATACCATCCAACCATCTCATCTTCTGTTGTCCCCTTCTCCTCCTGCCTTCAATCTTTCCCAGCATCAGGGTCTTTTCAAATGAGTCAGCTCTTTGCATCAGGTGGCCAAAGTATTGGAAGTTCAGTTTCACAATCAGTCCTTCCAATGAATATTCAGGACTGATTTCCTTTAGGATGGACTGGTTGGATCTCCTTGCTGTCCAAGGGATTCTAAGAGTCTTCTCCAACACCACAGTTCCAAAGCATCAATTCTTTGGCACTTGGCTTTCTTTGTAATTCAACTCTCACATCCATACATGACTACTGGAAAACTATAGCTTTAACTAGATGGAACTTGGTTGGCAAAATAATGTTTCCACTTTTTAATATGCTGTCTAGGTTGGTCATAGCTTTTCTTCCAAGGAGCAAGTGTCTTTTAATTTGATGGCTGCAGTCACCATCTGCAGTGATTTTGGAGCCCAAGAAAATAAAGTCTGTCACTGTTTCCACTGTTTCCCCATCTATTTGCCATGAAGTGATGAAACTCTAATAGTTGGCCACCTGATGCAAAGAGCTGATTCATTTGAAAAGACCCCGATGCTGGGAAAGATTGAGGGCAGGAGGAGAAGGGGATGACAGAGGATGAGATGGTTGGATGGCATCACTGGCTCAATGAACATGAGTTTGCGTAGACTCTGGGAGTTGGTGATGGACAGGGAGGCCTAGTGTGCTACAGTTCATGGGGTTGCAGAGTCAGACATGACTGAGCAACTGAACTGATGCGACCGGATGCCATGATCTTAGCTTTCTGAATGTTGAATTTTAAGCCAACTTTTTCACTCTCCTCTTTCACTTTCATCAAGAGGCTCTTTAGTTCTTCACTTCCTGCCATAAACGGGGGGTCATCTGCATATCTGAAGTTATTGATATTTCACCTGGAAATCTTGATTCCAGCTTGTGCTTCATCCAGTCCAGCATTTTGCATGATGTACTCTGCATATAAGCTAAATAAGCATGATGACAATACACAGCCTTGACGTACTCCTTTCCCAATTTGGAACCAGTCTGTTGTTCCATGTCCAATTCTATATGTTGCTTCTTGAGCTGCATACAGATTTTTCAGGAGGGAGGTCAGGTGATCTCTTGAAGAATTTTCCACAGTTTGCTGTGAACCACACAGTCAAAGGCTTTGGCATAGTCAATAAAGCAGAAGTAGATGTTTTTATGGAACTCTTTTGCTTTTTCAATGATCTGACAGATGTTTGCAATTTGCTCTCTGGTTCCTCTGCCTTTTTTAAATCCAGCTTGAACATGTGGAAGTTCACAGTTCATGTACTGTTAAAGCCTAGCTTGGAGAATTTTGAACATTTCTTTGCTAGTGTGTGTGATGAGTACAATTGTGCAGTGGTTTGAACATTCTATGGCATTGCCTTTCTTTGGGATTGGAATGAAAACTGACCTCTTCCAGTCCTGTGGCCGCTGCTGAGTTTTCCAAATTTGCTGGTATATTTAGTGCAGCACTTTCACAGCAGCATCTTTTAGGATTTGAAATAGCTCAACTAAAATTCCATCACCTCCACTAGCTTTTATCATAGTGACCTTTCCTAAGGCCCACTTGACTTTGCATTCCAGGTTGTCTGGCTCTAGGTGAGTGATCACGCTATCATGTATCTGGGTCATGAAGATCTTTTTTGTATAATTCTTCTGTGTATTCTTTTCACCTCTTCTTAATATCTTCTGCTTCTGTTAGGTCTATACCATTTCTGTCCTTTATTGAGCCCATCTTTGCATGAAATGTTCCCATGGTATCTCTAATTTTCTTGAAGAGATCTCTAGTCTTTCTCATTCTATTTTTTCCTCTTATTTCTTTGCATTGATCACAGAGGAAGGCTTTCTTATCTGTCCTTGCTATTCTTTGGAACTCTGCATTCAAAGGTATATTTTTCCTTTTCTCCTTTGCCTTTGGCTTCTCTTCTTTTCATAGCTATTTGTAAGGCCTCCCCAGATAACCATTCTGCCTTTTTGCATTTCTTTTTCTTGGGATGGTCTTGATCACTGCCTCTTGTACAATGTCAGGAACCTCCGTTCATAGTTCTTCACTCTATCAGATCTAATCCCTTGAACCTATTTTTCACATCCACTGTGTGATCGTAAGGGATTTGATTTAGGTCATACCTGAAAGTTGGCCTAAACTCAACATTCAGAAAACAAAGATCATGGCATCCGGTCCCATCACTTCATGGCAAATAGATGGGGAAACAGTGGGAACAGTGTCAGACTTTATTTTTCTGGGCTCCAAAATCACAGCAGATGGTGACTGCAGCCATGAAATTAAAAGACGCTTACTCCTTGGAAGAAAAGTTATGACCAACCTAGATACATTACTTTGCCAACTAAGGTCCGTCTAGTCAAGGCTATGGTTTTTCCAATGGTCATGTATGGATGTGAGAGTTGGCCTGTGAAGAAGGCTGAGCGCTGAAGAATTGATGCTTTTGAACTGTGGTGTTGGAGAAGACTCTTGAGAGTCCCTTGGACTGCAAGGAGATCCAACCAGTCCATTCTGAAGGAGATCAGCCCTGGGATTTCTTTGGAAGGAATGATGCTAAAGCTGAAACTCCAGTACTTTGGCCACCTCAATGGAAGAGTTGACTCATTGGAAAAGACTCTAATGCTGGGAGGTATTGGGGGCAGGAGGAGAAGGGGATGACAGAGGATGAGATGGCTGGATGGCATCACGGACTCGATGGACATGAGTCTGAGTGAACTCTGGGAGTTGGTGATGGACAGGGAGGCCTGGCGTGCTGCGATTCATGGGGTCACAAAGAGTCGGACATGACTGAGCGACTGAACTGAACTAAACTGAATGGTCTAGTGGTTTTCCCTACTTTCTTCAATTTAAGTCTGAATTTGGCAATAAGGTATTTATGATCTGAGCACAGTCAGCTCCTGGTCTTGTTTTTGCTGACTGTATAAAGCTTCTCCATTTTTGGCTGTAAAGAGTATAATCAGTCTGATTTCAGTGTTGACCATCTGGTGATGTCCATGTATAGTCTTCTCTTGTGTTCTTGGAAGAGGGTGTTTGCTATGACCAGTGCATTCTCTTGGCAAAACTCTGTTAGCCTTTGCCCTGCTTCATTCTGTACTCCAAGGCCAAATTTGCCTGTTACTCCAGGTGTTTCTTGACTTCCTGCTTTTGTATTCCAGTCCCCTATAATGAAAAGGACATCTTTTTTGGGGTGTTAGTTCTAGAAGGTCTTGTAGGTCTTCATAGAACCATTCAACTTCAGCTTCTTCAGCATTACTGGTAGGGGAATAGACTTGGATTACTGTGATATTGAATGGTTTGCCTTAGAAATGAACAGAGATCATTTTTGTCATACATGATACTGTTAACATAAATATAGGAGGTTTCATATGATAATATCCCTAAGGCAAGTAATTTGCACTTACGAACATGAGCAGCAAATTTAATTTATAAAGGCAAAATGGAAATATGACTTTCAGATATTCTGTCCCAAATATTTCTAGCATTATGATTGATGTAAAAACCTTTTTCATGTTGAAAAATGTCTCACCTGGTATCAACATTCATTGCCTGACTGCCTATAAGCCATTGTCCACAATACAAAGGTGAAACCTGCTGCAGAGCCAAAAGTTGTCTTGCCTTTGATGGAAGTCAAACTACACATTGCAGGAAATACACAATTTAGTGGCTTCTTATACTTTTGATGTGTACATGTTTTTTAAAAGGACTAAAATCAATTTATATAGTCATTTTCAATTGCATATGTTAAAATACAAAAGGAAGATTGCACCAAGTTATTACAATAACTTTTTAAATTATACTTGAGCCTGATTAACCCAATCTTCTTTAAGACCAGCAAGTTGAACCTGGTGTTTGATAAAACTGATGGGTAAAATATTACTTCTATGAAGGTTTGTGTTTTTTTGGTGGTTTATCAACATGAACTAGTTACAAATACCTTTGCCAAACATGACCTATACAAAATTTAAAATCTTGGGAACACGTGGATTTAGTCACATCACATAGGAAACACTGGTTCAGGAGGTTAAATCACAGTCTCAGTACACAGAAATGCTACTCTAAAGGTAAAGGGTGAAAATTATCATTAATAATGCTTCTTTATTCTTGCCATTACCCCTGCTTCATGAGGAACACCAGACTGATGTGATTTATGAATCATTCATTCACCAACAATAACCTCAGTTACCCTGTTAGGAGGTGGACAGCGGCTCAGCTCACTTCTATTTTTTTAAACTTTCACATTCTATTTTCAAAAATGAAGAAGTGAGAAAAGAATAATGCCAATACTGTGGAGCATTTGAAATCTTTACATCTCATAAATTAAAACCATAAATTCACAATGTAATTATGCGATTTGTAGGATAATTACAGAATAGTATACGAAACAACTATTGTATAATGCCCTACAGACTATACTATGTAGTAAAGGACACAGATTACAGTTACAGAGTGAACATCTTTCAATTCCCTTAGTGTATCTCTGTGTATAGAACTTCATACAATAGATGATGATACTGTGGAAACCTTTTGAGTATGTGAGGGCTGACTGAGGGGCCTTCATCCCACCCTACTCACCCATGATAGTGGGAGACAGATTTGATTCTTGTCCTCACAAATCTTGAATTCCTAGCAGGGAGCCAACTTTCCCATGGGCAATTTAGGGTACAAGATTGAGGCTGCTCTGAGGGCCATAGCTCTTACAATAGGACAGAACAAGCATCATAGAGCAAGCCCCAGTCTTGCTTGGAGAGTGTTCTGAGCTGAAACTTCAAGGAAGAATAGGAGTTATCCAGTGGAATAACAGGTAGAGAGAGTCCAACAGGCTGGAAGGGCATGCCCAAACACACGGGAATTTTCACATACACACGTGTATGTGTGTGTGTGTATATATATATGAATCACTTTTCTGTACACACAAAAGTAACAGAACATTGTAAATTAACTATACTTCAATTAAAAATAGCTAAAGATTAAAAAGAAGATATAAATAAATGAAAGGAAAAACCACATACTATATAGAGTTGAAGATTCTATATAAATTAATAACTCATATAACTCAATATAAAGTTAATGAATTTCTCCTCTGTCCCCAGAAAACTTAAAGGAGGGACTTTTAGCATCAAGGTTAGATTTTTAGTCCCAATTCCAGAATTGTGACATATATCTATTGAACATTCAGTTTGGAAATCCAGGCAGGACATTCACAAAAAAATTGATTAGGAGATTCTCAATCCCAAAACCAGAGGGGTTTTTATTTTGTTTGTTGTTTTTTTTTTAATAAAACATTCTATGACAGAGATATTGAAGCTAAATAAATAAAACATTTGTTTGAGAACAGTGGTTTTCAAGTTTGAAACGGCTTCTACCCATCTGGCTTATGAAATTCATTTTGTGGGCCTTAGGACTGGCATTCTTAGAATAAAACAAAATAGGAAAAAAACAGAAACAGAAAGAAAATATCTGAGAATGTCCCACATACTAATAATGTTATTTTGTGAAATATCTATTTCAGTTTGGATATGTGAGAAGTGGGGTAGCAACATATTTCTTACTATATGGGTGGTCATAGTCACCAAATTGTTGATAACACACTGACATAGAAATTAACCCAAAAAGCTGCTGAATTATAAACTTGAAGACATTTTAAGAATGAAGAGAGAGTGGTGACATGAAAACTTCAGTGCTCTGGAGAAAAGGAGATAGAAGATTAACTGAAGAGGGTTTAAAGATCTGGGACCATTCAATAGCATTCTGGGCCTCCCCAGTGGCTCAGATGGTAAAGAATCCACCTTCAGTGCTGGAGACTGGGACTCAATCTTTGGACCAGGAAGACCTCCTTGGGAAGGAAATGACAAGCTAATCCAGCATTCTTGCCGAGATAATTTCATGGACAGAGGAGCCTGACAGGCTAAATAAAGTTCATGGGGTTGCAAAAGAGTGGGACATGACTGAGTGACTAACACACACACAGTAGTATTCCTGGGTTTCAGGCTATAGTATTTATTCAACTAGCGTCCATCTGTGAAGCTGGGATGTCTTCCTCTGTCTGCCCAGCTAGTTCTGGTACACCCAGATGCACTGAAAATGGCTTAAACATCACTCCCTCGTATCTTCCTTACTGCTTCCCTATTTACAGTCTTGCATTCTGCGTTTCATCTTTCCTTTATAGCACTTATCACAATTATATATTCATTCCTGTTCCTCTGTTTCTCTCTTGGTTTCCAAACAAACTTTAAACTCAATGGTCAGGTTTCACTTCTGTTATTAATTGCTGCAAATTATAATGCCTGCAAATTCGCATTTAAGGACTGGAGAGGCAGGAGAAACTGTGAAAGACTTTGATGGGCAAAAAGATAATGGGGCATTCCTGTCCAGCATGCCCTTCAGTGTTTTCTGAGCAGTTCACTGCCTGAGTTAATTTCAGTCCTGTATACTGAAGGAAACAGAGTAATATAAATGATTCTCATCCATATAAATGCAAGTGGTTTTGGTGAATATGCAACTGATTAATACCCATGGATATTGACTAGTTTTACATTATTACCAAGCTCATCTCAGTATTCCTGATTGCCTATATAGGTGTCTTCTTTGAGTTCTTTTTTTAAAACCAGTTGTAAAATGTTCACATTCTCTCATAAACTAATGTTATAAAAAATCTTTGATATGTGCTCATATTATATTGTATGTTGCTGCTGTTGCTGCTAAGTCACTTGAGTCGTGTCTGACTGTGTGCAACCCCATAGAGGGCAGCCCACCAGGCTTCCCCATCCCTGGGATTCTCCAGGCAATAAAACCGGAGTGGGTTGCCATTTCCTTCTCCAATGCATGAAAGTGAAAAGTGAAAGTGAAGTCACTCAGTCATGTCCAACTCTTAGTGACCCCATGGACTGCAGCCCACCAGGCTCCTCTGTCCATGGGATTTTCCAGGCAAGAGTACTGGAGTGGGGTGCCATTGCCTTCTCCGGTTATACTGTATGAGAGTCATGATTTCATCTTTAAAAAATTATGCTCTAATAGGAGTCGGGGGAAAGAAGAAAGGAAGAATATGGAGCCTTGGCTAGCAGGAAAGGATCCTTGGCCACGGCTGAGGACTGGTGTGACCTAGTTGTGGTTAAATTAAGAAAAGAGACTGATGAAAGGAAGAGAGGCAGCAATCAGAAAGAAGGGCCATTTGACAAGCTTAACAGGAGACAGCAATGTAGGACTGTTACGAGAGAGAGTTTGCTGTAAACAGAGACGCAAGTCTAAATAAAATATAACACGTGGGAACCAATACCTGTTCTTTCCACACAGTCTGGCAGGGCTTTCCATGTTTAGAGTCCACAGTCTAGAATACTCTTCAGAGGTGGTTCAGAAGAAAGTTCCTTTTTTTTTTCCATTGTCTATCTGCAAACAGGAATATGTCTCACCAAAATCAACTACTAACAAAATGAACTAATTATTCATTGTGATACGTCACTCAGAGTTCAGAAGAATTCCTACAGAGAAGTCAGTATTGGCTGTGTCAGTCTCTCAGTCATGTCTGACTCTTTGCAATCCCATGGGCTGTAGCCCACCAGGCTCCTCTGTCCATGGGATTCTCCAGGCAAGAATACTGGAGTGGGGAACCACTCCCTTCTCCAGGGTGTCTTATTGATCCAGGAATCAAACCCAGGTCTCCTGCACGGTAGATGGATTCTTTACCATTTGAGCTATCAGGGAAACCCTGATTATCAGCATTATCTAGCAAAAAGCAATTGGAAGTGTGTTTAAATGAGCAAGGGTATCTTTCACTAAGGAAAATAAAAAGGCATCAGTAAAGCTAACACTTGCATTTCTTCAACACCACCAACCTGTTAATTAGAATGGCTAAGATCCTTAAATAGAATTCAAGTGGTTTATTTCAATTCCAAAATTAAGTTAATTGGAGCATCTCTATAACTTTATAAAATTAAATTCCATTTACTAAATCTGGACACAGAGTTTGAACAGAATGTGGTTTTGGTTCCATGGTCTAAATATCTATAATAGGTCTCAAATGAGAGTTCACATAACTCTGAGTAAAAGGTACCGATTCTATAACAAAAAGGCATTTGCTACAGCAGTAACATAAAATACATACATGTGCCATATTCAGCAGGACAATAGTGAGGTTTCTACCAATGATATAATGCATAATAATGAACCCAAGTGGTTTCTTGCAGTCATTACAATCAAGTCTGTCTGGCATGAATTTTGTATTCACTTTCCTCACAAATATTTTTTTTCCAACTGTAAGCAAACATAACACTTCAAAAGGCAAAAAAAGGCAACTTGTACAATGTTCCTACAAGTTCATACAACACAGATTTGAATTTGCAACATGCTCAGACACTCATGCATGCATCCTGGCATAATATAAACCTAAACCCCAAGCAGTAAGTAATGCTTTCCTCTAGACAGCATTTCACAAGTCACACAACATATCTGAGTACATCATCTTCCTCACAATTTTATAAAGTCACTCAAAGTCATCCCCATCTTACAGATGAAGAAATCAAGGTTAGAAGTCTGGTTTGTGGCCACAGAACTGAAAAGAGGCAAAGTCATGTATCAATTAAGGTCTTCTGATTCCAATTTTCATGTTTCACTCTCTAAACAATTCATTCAGGTAAAACAAAGACTATGACATGTTCACCATTGCAATGAAAGCAATTCATACTCCCTGGATTAAAGTCCCAAGTCCACCACTTATTACCTATGTGTTTTTAGTCAAGTTACTTAACGTCTCTGTACCTGTTTCATCAGCTCTAAATTTGAGATAACAGTACCCCCTATCCTAAGCATTGCCATAAGGATTAAAATATTTATGAATCACTTAAAACAGTATCTGGCACCTGGTAAAGAAAATACTACTCTGCAAATTTCAGCATACCAAAGTAAAACATTGACCCCAAATGCCTGGTTCATTACCTGGATGTCTGCTGACTCATGTATCTGATGATCCACGGGCCGCAGGTGCAGGAAGATGGAACTTCCAGCACTGATGCATGCATGCTCTCCAGGAATCCAGCCACAAGGGGTTGGGGAGCTTCCTTTTCCACCTTTTATTGGGCAATTTCATAGTGTCCTATCCAAAGACAAGGAGGAACTCTGCCACTTGGGACTCATAGACTTCTTCCAGCCTGGGGTAGTAATTATATGGTATATTTTAAAAAGTCATACTCTTTTCTATCTTAATTTGTTGAATATAACAGCTGCCACTTACTGAGCAACTATGAGATGTACAACATGTGCTAGGTGTTTTCAGCCATTTTTATACTCCTTACAAATTATGCATCATTACCTCCATTTAAAAAGCAGAACTCAAAGGAGTCAATTTATCCAAAGACATGGCAAGTCGTAAAATCAGCATTCAGTTGGTTCACAGCTGCTGACTCCAAAAGCTTTGCCCCGACATCCTACAGTGCTTCCTCCGAATCGTGCCATATCCATGTACCTGATCTTGCGTTAGCCTACGACAAAACCTAATTGATCCTATTTTGTTTTATGCTCTGCCTTGTTTCAAAAGGACTGGAGACCCCTTATACAAATATATGGACCAAATATCAATTTTCTAAAAGGATAGAAAAGAGAAACAAGGGTGGAAGCCAGATAAAAATTTAGTCTATTAAACACACGCAATAAAGGTGTGTGAAAATGGCTAGCACTGGGCTATGCTTCAACTTCCCACTGGCAATGAAGAATTAACTCCTTCTCCTCTACTGTGGGAGGAGCATGAAACATTAAGACTATGCGGCGGAAGGTGGGTCCAGGAACACCCTAGTTACTGTTGAATACAGCAGTGCTGAACTATTCAAAAACCACCACTACTTAGCCAAGCAGACCTGACTCCTAATTTCAATTTGGCCACTAACTATCTGGGGGATTTTAAGTTAGCTTTTTCACCTGTAAAACTGTGTTTATCTCACAAGGTGATTCAGAGCACTAAATGAGTGGCGGACTATAAAGTATACTGTCTGACAAATAACATAAGAACTCAGTAATTGCTAACTAGTTATTAGGATAAAAGTCATGTATGGATGTGAGAGTTGGACTATAAAGAAAGCTGAGCACTGAAGAATTGATGCTTTTGAACTATAGTGTTGGAGAAGACTCCTAAAAGTCCCTTGGACTGCAAGGAGATCCAACCAATCCATCCTAAAGGAAATCAGTCCTGAATATTTATTGGAAGGACTAATGTTGAAGCTGAAACTCCAATACTTTGGCCACCTGATGCGAAGAGCTGACTCATTTGAAAAGACCCTGATTCTGGGAAAAATTGAAGGGTTGAGGAGAAGGGGACGACAGAGGATGAGATGGTTGGATGGCATCACCGACTCAATGGACATGAGTTTGGGTAAACTCTGGGAGTTGGTGATGAACAGGGAGGCCTGGTGTGCTGCAGTCCATGGGGTCGTAAAGAGTCGGACACGACTGAGTGATTAAACTGAACTGAACTGAAGCTTTTCCTCCTTTTCACCTTTTACTTATCTCCCTTTTGCCTTCTTCTTTCCCTTCTTTTTACTTTCCTTCCTTTCCTAGCCAATCCCCTAGAGAATTTATCTCGATTCTATCAGGTCAAGAGATTGCTATATATTGTAGGGATCAACTCTAAGGTGCCACTGAAGATAGCCAAGTTCTAGCTAAAGAAAAGTGAGGATGCAAAGTAAGTAGATATGTCTTCTGGATTAAGAAATTCATATCCTTAACATGGAATGGACAAATAGGTATTTTAATGCCTATAAGCCGAGGATATAAGACAGAATAAAGAAACTCAAGGAAACAGGCACTGAACTCTGGACACGATATGGTGAAAGAAGAGCTAGGAATATGCATATGATATTTCAAGAGCATGGAGATGAGAGGATCACATACAATAATGAACAATTATGCTAACATACTTCTTAAAGTCAAAAGAGAACAAAAGGGGGATTTTGTTTGTTTTTACCAAGAGCTTCAAGAGAAGTAACTTGAGAAAGAAGGAAAGATAGGAAGAAACAGGTAGGAGGAAAAAAGGCAATGCAGGATCATGGGCAGCAAACACACTCCAGTATCCTCAGCTCCCTTAATTCCGTATCAAGCACCTACAGGGTTCTGAGAATCTAAATCAAATATATACTATACAGTTTATGTTGGCAAATGCCTTAAATCAAAGAAGATAACAGGAGTCAAGGACAAAAGGTGTATCAGCTTCTAATGAACACCTTCTTGGCCAGAGGCTCCAATTTTTGACTTCTTCAATGAAAACACGATCCCTAGTGAACATCAAGATATCACAAAACTAATGCTGGGAAGTTTCCCTATAAAAATTTGAGAACTTGGCTCTTGTGAAGCACCCTCTTGATTCCAAATGTCGCAAGACTAAGATTTCACAAGAGACTGCTAGTGTTTACCTGCTCCACAGGAGGTGAAGACATTCACAGGGAAGACGAGCATGGCGTATGGGGCAAGCACAGGCTTTGGAACCAGAGACCTGCATGATTTTTCTCCCCTGTGGGATCTTGACCGTGTTTCCTGACTTCTCTCTGCCCCAGACTTCTCAAGGCTGACATGAGAATTAAGCATAGTAATTGTAAATCATGTAATAGAGATGAAATATAAGAGACAGTAGAATTTTTTTGGGGGGGGGCTAACTCAAAACAAAAAGAGGGTTCATAAATCCATTATTGTATTTATTGAAAATAGTAACAGTAAAAGATGTTTGTTTTGGGAAATACAAATTGTGAGAACTGTAAAAAATCATCTCCTGAGAAGTCATTGTATTTTTTCACTTTTACCTTTCTTAGTTCTGAAATCAATTAGATTGGTAAGTCGTATTTCTAAGAGCATTATAGTATATATAATTACAACAGATGCTTAAAGACCTTTGATGGCTTTTTAATTGTTTTAAAAGAGTAAAATCAGTGTTTACATGCTGCCCCCAAGCAATAATTCTGTCAGATCTCCTTAAGACAGCACTGAGCTTGATCCCTCCTTGGAAGGGAACCCTGCAACAAGACACAGGGTGTGCCCACAACTCCGAACTCATGTTGGTGGCTCCACTGTGGGTCTGGTTCCACCCTCCTCAGTCTGTGGGATACTTACAAAAGATAATTTTGGTAAAACTCTGCCTGTGGCACTCTGCCTGTTGAAATGCCCAATTCTAATATCAACCCAATTATACTCATTCCTCCTCACCAGGGCCACAATATACATACATTAAAATGAACAAAGATGTTCTCACAAGCTTATTCTAGAACAAACAAACAAGTCTGAACAGAGAATGCCTCTCAAGTCTTACGTTGGAGTTATCATTCAGGGCAATCAGATTGCTGACTTTGGATACCATTTGCTATACTGTAGCCAACAGTCTCCTCTCTCGTAAATTTCTGGTTGAACCCAAATACATCATGCTTAACAATAGGAGGTTCAAATGAAGCTGCAAATGAATATGTAGACATTCAGATAGGTCTGTCTGGAAGCAGTATGGTAAGATGGTGAGCAGGGAAGCTAGGAGTCTGTGTACATCTACTTGCTCAGCATAGAAGACACTAGATTTCTCCATTTTCTCAAATGCCTATTGTATCTGCCACATAGGGTTGCTTAAGGAACACCAGAGAAAATTCAGAGAAGTTATTCTGCAGCAGACACTAAAGTATTATCAATATTGTTACAGGTTCTTATGAAAAGAATCAGAGATAATACTTAGTGCCCAGATCAAAAAAGAGGACAGTATCTCAGATTCTTCTGCTCACATCTATGAAATAGTTCAAGTAAGTTATACTGCTATTTCTTTTGTTAACGTGCCAGCCATGGAGGAGGCATTATTTCTTTCTCAACCCTATTTCTAACATATAAATATATTAAAACATATATATATAGTTTAGTAATATATATCTAGTCCTTTTGGACTAGATTCTTTCACTGACAATGTTTGTGAAGTTTGAACCAAATCTGAGACACACTTGCATTTAACTACTTCAGATTCTGTGATCCTCAGCTCATTTCCTGCAGACTTGCCATTGAGGATAGTCTGTGTTTTCCCCTGTATTTGATTTTCTATTATTTAATATTTTTCTACCTTGCAGGATAATTAGGATATATTAAGGATCATCATTGGTAGGACTGTATACCAGTTCTATTCAAGTTGGCCCCATCATTGGACTTCATCTACTGCTCTAAGCCCACTTGCCCACTGGAATGTTATTCTGTCTCCCAAGCTTCCCTGCATGCCCAACCTGCATGCCCACTCTCCTCTGCCAAGAGCTAAATGAAGCCTTTCCTGATTCCTGGTAGAATGGATGACTCCTCTTCTATGTCTCTACCACATGCTGAACACAGCCCTGCCTTTGCACTGGTAACAATTTTCTCCCCCTCTTCATTTGTGCATAGTCTTCCTTCTGTAAGATGAAATCCACTCCGTGGAGGATCTCCAGGGTCAAGTCTGTTTTTGTCTCCAAAGCTTATCACAGAGTAGGCATTCAGTCTTCTGAGTTGAGTGGGTTGGGTTGACAGGTGGATAGATGGATAGATGTAAGAAATGAGTAGATAATGATTTCAAGAGTTCTTTCTAGAGTGTCAAAAAGATACCTGAATGGAACTAGGGATGCTGGCTCCCAATAGGACTAGTTAGACACAAACCCAATTATTATGGGACACGAGGTTCTGGGGCTGTCAGGGTCTCTATGTGTCAGATGGCCACCCTCTCCTGCTCTTCCCTGATCAGGTTATATCCAAGTCTGACTTTGAATCCAAAGCTGTCCATGAAACCCACAAGGCCATACCATGCTTGCTTTGTAAGTAGAGGACAGTGAACTTGGACATAAGCTGAGTTTATATTAAGTCCCAAACACTAGTTTTAAGTATTAGCAACATATTCTCTTCAAAACAATTCTTTGAGTTTTAAACAGCTTTATCTTTATTGTCCTTTTAAATTAAAGACCAAATAAACTTGTTTAATTAAATTTCTCTGGTTTATGTGCCTTATGTTAGAAATAGAATCTTTAACTCTATCAGAATCTACATTCATACTTTTCCTCTCTAACTTCATTTTTGTCTTGGAAACACATGGATTTTATCTATTTAATTATAACCCACCTCATCTCATCTACCATAACAATCACAGCAAATTGCACAATGACCACAATCACAATCCTGAGTAAAATGGTAATAGCAAATCATGTTGAATGGTTTTCTTACAAAATACTCCATTTAGGAAGTATATTAATTTAATACGTAGGATTTTTACAAAAGATAAAAATCCCCTTCTCTTAAATATATACATGTCACATATTACTAATTGCCTTGTCTATATTTTTCATAATAAATTCTCAAAGCCAAATAGAGATATGGATATTATTACACTTATTTTGCAGATTGAGAAACTAAAGGTCAGTAAGTCTGATAATATATGCAAAGGCGTAAAGGCAGTAAGTTGTAGATCCAGTATTCAGCCTTAGTTCTTCAAGGTTCCAAGGAACAAGACTAGAGATAATGGTACCTTTTCTATTATTTACTTAGCTTTTACATAGTCAAAGTCCTAGTCTATTCCCTAAATTCTTGCTCTGATCTCAATAAAACAAAAGTTTTTGAGTCCACTGCTCCTTCTAAGGATGCAACATTGTATAGTCTTTAGTAGGGACCCTAGAGAAGGAAATGGTAACCCACTCCAATATTCTTGCCTGGAGAATCCCATGGACAGAGGAACCTGGTGGGCTACAGTTCATGGGAGTTCAATTAGTTCATAAGAGTCGGACACGACTTAGCGATTAAACTACTACCACCATAGTAGAGACAATGGAGGCAGAGAAAAAATGAAAGAGGACCCTTTCAAAAATGTGTGGCAAAACCTGAGTTGACTTTGACTATTAATGAGAAATATCAAGAAAATACATGAAAGCAGCTAAAAAATGAATAATGATGAAAGCAATGCAGCATAATAACACATGCTCTGCCTAATCAGAGATAACATTATCAGACACAGTAGACATACTGGAAGGTTCATGCCGAAATCATCAAATTTATTGCTCAAAGAGATTCCCCAATGGATACAGCCAAGCATGTCCTTAATAAAGCCAATGTGCTGAATTCATTTCTGGACCAAATTTCACTCTCTGTGGGAAATCAACTTCTTTCTTCAAACTCTGAAACACTGTTTGATAAACTATCTATGCTTTCTTTCTTAAAAAATGTCATCTTAAGTTATAGTACATCAAGCAACATAAATGAATCTTCAGAGGGATACACTCAGGAATTTTTCCAGATTGCATATTTTATAGCTTGATTAAATTTCTCAGTTTTGAAAAACATCAGCCGAGATGAAGACTAGGGCTTCAGCATCAGAGGGAGCATAACCGCGTTTCTAATTCATGTAACTTATGTGGTTCTGAGGGCCACCTAGAGAATAAGAAAAGTACACTTAGAGATGATTTCATGACTGTTCAATCCTATTAGTCTATTTTATTTACCTTTTTATTCTATTGCTAGGCTCACATGAAGAAGAGGAAAAAGAGATATGTGATTTTTTAAAATATGCATTAGACTAAGTTTTCAACTTAAAGATAATTCACTTAGAAAGTATGTTCTGAAAGTATGTTCTATCAATTTACATTTATATGTATGTTGCAGTGTTTCCCTGAAAAGCAAAATCATGAGAAGTCTGCTATCTGTATGAGCAATTAATGTAGCCGAGGACTCAAAGTCAAGTGATGTGTGCAAAAGCCATATTTGCTACTGCTAAGTTCAATGTTATAGTAGTACAGAACAAGAAAGGTTTATGAGCTTGTTTCCCTTGGTATAACTTTTATGGGTTTTGATCATTATTGACCAGGATAAAAGTAACAGTTATTATAACATATATAAACACTAACCAATATTTCAGTGACATGTATAGACTCTTTAGGGGGAGTATTTATTAAAGAGATTTTGACCATTGAAGAAACTGAGGCTAAATGTACACTAGTCTTTTTGCAATTAGATTTAGCAAAAGCATCTCTGAATCACACATGCAGATTATTTTCAATATTCTCAGATATCTGCATCCCTGCCCTACTAGGTTGCTTTTCCTAAAATTTTATCAAGGAATCTCTAAGGAGACCCAGCTACTCAGTTTGGTTGGCTTCAATGTCTAGCTTTCTACCACTGAGCTTGAATTCATCTATTCCTTTGGTACCTCTGAGCTTAGTTTCCCAGAACTCTAACTCAAAGGCACTCTTCTTCTATGAGAAGGCAAAGAATAAACAAGGCACGTGCACATACACACCTTAAAATGCAAGCGAACTCATGTTATTTCTTAAATTACACATGTCAGTAGCTCATCTACTTCCCAGCCAAGTGGATTTAGTTTAGAGAAAGTGGCCTGAGAGGGGGTGTGGAAAAAGGAATATACAATCTGGAGAACTCTAACTTCATGTAAGATATAACTGAACTAAAGCTCTGTGCTGTGAATAAGTGACAACATCCTGGAATTTGAGTTTTATTACAAAACTTCCATCCACATGCAACATTCAATTTCCGAAAATATACAAACTATTTAATTGGTCCTAAATAGAAAATAGAAAGTGATATATGACTAGTCTTTTTTTCCTAAGGCTTAATAACATGGTTTTAACTTTTCATGGAACAATGTCAATCAGCTAAAATAGTTTCCAAGAATAAAGAGAATAAGATATTAAGAAAATCACTTTACCCAGATACCTAATTAACAATTTATTAAACATCTTACCAAATGAACATATGATTTCCATTTGAGCAAAGAAAATAGAAAAAACTTAAAATGGCATTGAAATAAACAAGTTTTCAAGTGTGAAGCTACTGCCTGATACCCATTACAAATAAGGCTTGTGGCTCATGGCATTTGCTTGTACATAAATTGTCTTCCAGTGATGGATTTAACTATCAAACAAAGATCAACAAGTACCAGCACTTTTGAGATTGTAAGGCCAAAGAAAACACCACTAAAAGCAATTCCTCCTTGTGAATGCACCGTTAATTTTTCAGAACCATTTTTTAAACTTCCAACCATATCCTAAGATGTAGCATGAAACTTGGAATCAGACAACTTAAGGTTATTTCCACTCCTGCCACTTACTTGCATGTCACCCAGTCCCTTGTCTCTAGTTCCTCATCCCTAAAATGAAGGTATGAGGACCTGATTTTCAGGTGGTCAGGATGATGGGATGAAATGAAACCATGAGAGTGAAAGTATCTAGCACATAGCCTGGCACGCAGGACACCTTTCTGAAGGCAGGCTTGATCCTTACCATCAAAGACAAGGTTATATAAAAGGATAGCAAGAGAGATGTCACCACGTGGGCACTTGAATGCTGTCTGTTCCAACCACAGAAAGGATTAGAAACAGGCTAATGGAGGGTAGAACCACTTTACAGTCAAGAACTGGTGAACTCAAGTATGCTGAATATATAATTTATAATTGATAGACATTAGTAGCTAAATAACCCCCCACTCCAAAAATAACATAATACAAATAACAATAGCTAACCTGTATCGAAATGAAATTAAAAGACTCTTGCTCTTCAGAAGAAAAGCTATTATGATAAACGTAAGCAGCATATTAAAAAACAAAGACATTACTTTGCCAACAAAGGTCCGTAAAGTCAAAGCCATGGTTTTTCCAGTAGTCGTGTATGGGTGTGAGAGCCGGACAATAAAAAAAAAAAAAGGGTGAGTGCGGAAGAATTGATGCCTTTGAACTGTGGTGCTGGGGAAGAGTCTTGAGAGTCCTTTAGACAGCAAAGTGATCAAACCAGTCAATTCTAAAGGAAATCAGCCTTGAATATTCATTGGAAGGACTAATGCTGAAGCTGAAGCTCCAATATTTTGGCCACCTGATGCAAAAATCTGATTCATTGGAAAAGACTCTGCCTAATACTGGGAAAGATTGAAGACAGGAGGAGAAGGGGGCAACAGAGGATGAGATGGTTGGATGGCATCACCGACTCAATGGATATGAGTTTCAGCAAACTCTAGAAGACAGTGAAGAACAGGGAAGCCTGGCATGCTGCAGTCCATGGGGTCTCAAAGAATCAGACACAACTGAGCCGCTGAACAACAAAACATATCAAGTGCTTACTATAATGGCATATATAGCACTATTTGTATGTATTATTTAATTTAATCCTTATAATTTATAGATACTTTTATTTTAAAGGGTTTCCCAGATGACTAAGATGGTAAAGAATCCATCTTCAAAGCAGGAGACCTGGTTTCAATCCCTGCATCAGGAAGATCCCCTGGAGAATGGAATGGCTACCTACTCTAGTATTCTTGCCTGAAGAATTCCATGGACAGAGGAGCCTGGTGGGCTACCGTCCATGGTGTCACAAAGAATTGGACCTGACTGAGAAATCAACACTTTATTTTAAAAGGACTAACTGGTTACTAGCCTTCCATGTATTCTTAGCTTAGACATTATGAAGAAGCAGAGATGTCATTTGTGTTAAGCCAACAATTTGAAATGATTAAGCTCATGGGTCACCCACTCCTTAATATTAAGTATTTGAATAATGACTCCCCTACTAAGGGAATCAGAAGAAAGGAGGAGTTAGCAGGATGTATATGGGATACAAATTGGAGAACTTGGTTATAAGGCAAGTATAATGGGGGTGAGGAGGAGGGGAGAGGCAAGAAGCAGGACAGGGAAGAACTGCTTTTCATCTGCCATTTTGGCTCAAGTATTGGGGTTCTGTCAACATCATTTTTATACAATTCTTGACACTTGGGCCATGAGTTACATATAAGGTTGGCCAAAAAGGTTTGTTCAGGTTTCTCTGCTACGTTGCAAGGGAAAACCCAAATGAACTTTTTGGCCAATGCAATATACTGCCAAGGATGATGGAAAAGCAAGGAGAAGAAAGAAGATGGGGATGGTGACCTCTGAAGCAGAGGAAGTGAGATTATTGATTCTCAGGACTTTGATTCCCTTGAGCTGTTGCCCACCCCTTCATCAGGTGTCATTTTCTCAGCTTGGGGTGGGGGTGGGGGATGGACATGGGTAGGGTGAGA
The DNA here is from genome assembly GCF_014754425.2 of Oryx dammah. Classification (NCBI taxonomy): domain Eukaryota; kingdom Metazoa; phylum Chordata; class Mammalia; order Artiodactyla; family Bovidae; genus Oryx; species Oryx dammah. The sequence goes on from NW_024070185.1 coordinate 25,504,907, forward strand.
AGGCAGGTCATATCAACATTTTTACCAAGCCAAGTAAGGGGACCAGTGGAAGCGACCACTGATGCCTGGGGTCCGAGGGAGAGATCAGTGCCTTAGAGGATGGACTTGTAACTTTTTGTTAATTTTCTATTCTGTTTATCCCCTTCTATGATAACCACTTGCTCCCTTGCCAAAATTTGGAATCTCTTCTCTAGTGTAACTTCTTTTCTACCTTTAAATATGTTTAAATTTCTAATGTAAAGAAAACTCTGCCACTTCTTTTCTATCATGGTTTATTCTGTGTTTTTCTGTGGGAGAAACCCAAGGTCGCCACTTCAGTATCTAAGTTCAAAAGAATGGTCTTTATCTTCCCACATACTTTAATTCTTAGCAACTTACTTTTTTCCCACTTACAGCTAAACTATTGCTCCAGTTGTCCTCTTTACTAGGTTAATCAATAAAAATTTTCTAGCCAAATCCAATAGCTCGTTTCCATTGTAATTCTGGCTGCTGTTATGATCTGTGGTAATGGGTAGCCACTGAACACTATTAAATACAACACATTGAGTGAAAAGAACACAATAAAAAATTATTAAGCATATACTCCATTCTCACAGAAAAAAAAAAGATGATAAAATTTATTGTTGTTCAGTCGCTAAGTTGTGTCCGAATCTTTTCGACCCCATGGACTATAGCACACCAGGCTCCTCTGTCCATGTGGATTTCTAAGCAAGAATACTGGAGTGGGTTGCATTTCCTGCTCCAAGGAATCTTCCTGGACTCAGGGATTGAACCTAAGTGTCTTGCATTGGCAGGCAGGTTCTTTACTACTGAGCCACCTGGGAAGCCCATGCTAAAAGTTGAGTGAGTGCAAATAATTTTCATACAGAGATTGAAATAGTACTAGGCTGGAAGGAAAAGGAAAGGCACATTTAGTCCTCCCTGAAGAAACCCGTAGGGTTACAATGCAGAGAAAGCTGCTCTCCAGATTCCATACTGGGGAGCTCAGTCAGTGGTAGGAAAATTGGGTAACTTGCCATGCAAGGGGCTGTCCAAGTAGACAGTCCTGTTCCTTCCCTCTTGATGTGCTGACAAATTGTAATTTTCTTTCTCCTTCCATTTGTCCATTAATTCTATTTTCTTGGCCCCTCTTCCTTAGAGTATTTCATATTTACATTTGGCCATTACAGCAATATTGGAAATCTAATAGGTGAAAAAGAAGGAAAAGGAGTGGGCATAGGAGATGGGGGAGGGTCTTTATCCAAGGCAAAGAGGTTTTCCTTACAGCAACTTCCCTGGAGAAGGCACATCCCCTCCCTCTCATTGTGTCTCAGCGAACTGGAACCCTCCCTAAGTCTCCTTTCACCCTTGATATTTTGTGCCACCACATCCCCTCGCTTTGTCTGCCATAACATTGTTTCTGTATGAGTCTTCCCCAGTATCCTAACCCACCTGAAATTAGGTTGCTATAGATTCCTAATTATCTTTCTTAATCTCACAATTCATAGGATCATCCCTTAAAAGCCATTTCAAACTGCTTAAAATCATTCTCATTTTACAGTGACTTGACAAATCTTCAGTGACTCTTAAGGTTCAAATACGACTTGGAACACAGCTTGACTCTACTGGGAGTATATTCTGGGAAGAATAGAAAACCTGAGCAATAGCAGCTTTAGAAATACAGATCTGGTACAATGACTTAGTAGCCATTAATCCTCTTTAATGTCTTCAGTATATTTTGTGTAAAATTCATTATACCGTTCATGTCTGTGGTTAGACAATTCCATGTATATTAAATATAAAATTTAAATATGAGTTATGTAAAGCAAGAATAATCTACTTTTAAAGTTTATGTTTAGTATAGGACTCAATACTGCTCAATGGATGAATATTGAACAAGTAAAACATCCGAGGAGTAGATTTATATAAACATTCTAAGTTGGCCAAGTTTTCCCTCCTTTTTTTGAAACCACATATTGAGTGTTTCTAATGCTTTTACATTTTCTTCTGTATCAATTCTTCAAAACAGTATTCTACATATTTCCTTATTCTCATAAAAAAATGTAGCACTGAACATCTGTGAAGATTCATAAATTATATAGGGAGAGGAATCTAGAAATGTCTTCTCTGAGAACAAGAGGTCACTATCATTTACCAATGGAGAATATTATAGCTTCCAAAATCTAATTTCTTTTTTCCAAAAGTCTATAAGAATATTAAATCACAAGAGTGTCCAGCAAGTTTCATGCCCTCCTTAACACTGAACACAAATGTCAGGATGAATTTCCTCCCACCCTCTAAATATGTTTAATTTGTATTACACTTGATCTGTTAATAATCACAATCCACACAGTTAACTTGATAACATTTCTTAAGTGCATTTGAAGAAACTGAAATATAAGCAGTTTTTCCCAGATCAGAGAACAGCTCAATTTAAATTTTTCCTTCTTAAGATGCTCTAAGCAACAGCATTTCAATAACAAAGTCTAAGGAAACAGGCCTTTTAGAAACACCATTTTTGATTTATCAAAATATAGAAGAAAGGGACTTCCCTGGTGGCTCAGAGCATAAAATGTCTGCCTACAGTGCAGGAGACCTGGGTTCAATCCCTGGGTCAGGAAGATCTCCTGGAGAAGGAAATTGCAACCCACTCCAGTATTCTTGCCTGGAAAATCCCATGGATGGAGAAGCCTGGTAGGCTACAGTCCATGGTGTCACAAAGAGTTGGACACGAGTGAGCAACTTCACTCACTCACTCAGGAGAAAGAAGTAGAGTAAGTCATTGTAAGAATAGCCAGTGCAGCAACCAAGAATCTAAGCATTCCTATTAGAAAAGTTAAACAATTACTTTTAAGCATGAAGACAGCAAGAGGAGAAAATTAAATGACTATTAAAACTATACCACTTTTAGGAAAGATTATACCATCAACATTGCACATTATGACTCCAGTGAAGCTTCTTTCATCACAAGCAGATCTTAACTGCATTTATCATGGGGCCAGTTATGCAACTTTGACTAAAATAACAATAAAGTTTCCACTGCAGATCCTACAATTTCCTTTTATAACTCTCTTCTTTCGAATGTTGTAACTTCAAGAAATGGAGAGAGACTACGAGTAGAATAAAACATTTCAAGAAATAATGACAAGTCTCTGGAATAATCAGTTTCACAAGAGCCTGTAAGAACTGATGCCAGTTGCCACAATTATCTATAGTCCTTAAGCGACATCTTAATAAACAGGGCTGTAAATTCATGGAAGCTGGGTCTCTGTGCTGGCAACTGCATTTTAAGCTGATAATTAGATTTGGGAAGAAGCTATCCTGCCAAGGCTGGAGCCCTGAAGATTTTTTTTTTTTTTTTTTAATTCAGGGTTCTGATGCTCAGCTATGAGGCCCTATCTGGTCCCAGGTAACAGGCCACTTTCTTCAGGCTGTGGGCTGAAGCTTCCAGGCTCCCTGACCAAGGTTTGTGCCTCCATGGATGAAGGCAAACAGAGGTCAAGTATGGGTGTGCTCTCTGTTGCCAGAGACACCACCAATGTCCAAGCCATGGTGTCTGGGTCTCCTAGTCAAAGCAGGTCTGTCTTCCTTGGCCTCTGGGGTCAGGAGGCCTGATAAGAGCAGGACCTCTATAGACCTGAAGCATACATACCAAGGAAGCAAGTTCCTGTTAGCGATTATCTCAAAGTGCATGAGGGACAAGCACACAGGCTTTCTTCTTCCCCTCACCACCGTCTGTCAGGCCAGATGACCGTCTGGCGAGCAGCCACCTAGGCAGAATATGAAGGCCTGTTCCTATGCATTCCTCATTGAGCCCACTCCCCGACTGGCACCTTCCAGCAGAAATATATGACCTAAATATTTCTTTTGGAGTCTTCTCCTGTTGCTTTTGCCACTGTAAAAACTATCGTAAGAGGATAATTTCCATCTGCTTATTTGTAACATTGTCATAGATTTCATGTGGACATTTGGATTATTTGGACACCTGCAGGCAGGTTAATAAGAAAAACGAGTAGGTTCATTTGCCCTAAGAGTATGTCAGAGCAAAACCCACTACTCTACAAAACCCCCACTGGGGACATGACTGAAATGACTTAGCACTGGGATGGCCATAACATAGCGCCACCTGGTGGTAGATGGTCAGAACTGTTCTTTCCAGTCTTGCCACGACATTTATGAAGGCGATGGCACCCCACTCCAGTACTCTTGCCTGGAAAATCCCATGGATGGAGGAGCCTGGTAGGCTGCAGTCCATGGGGTTGCTAGGAGTCAGACACGACTGAGCGACTTCACTTTTCATTTTCATGCATTGGAGAAGGAAATGACAACCCACTCCAGAGTTCTTCCCTGGAGAATCCCTGGGATGGGGGAACCTGGTGGGCTGCCGTCTATGGGGTTGCACAGAGTCCGACACAACTGAAGCGACTTAGCAGCAGCAATAAGAGAGTTTGATAAACTGAAGAGATGGGTTTTAAATCAAATCAAATACATTTACTTTTAAAAATGAACGTGCAATCAAAATTCTTTTGATCAAATTTCAAAGAACAATTGTAATTCTTCAGCAGGACCTCCTTGATTTATTTAACGGGTTCAAATCCGGAGTAGGCTGTGGCTAGACTCAGGGCCAGAAATTAATTCTTATGTAAATAGCTGAATTCTCTCCCATTTGAGAACAATCAATAAAAGCCTGGCTGGAAATCTGGTTGAAATAGTCACTCTAATTAACAAAATAAAGGATAAAATTCAGAGGAGCATAATAACAGCCCTCTGTTTAAAGTACTAGAGTGTGCTGGTCACAATGACAGCTCTTAATCTCCACCACTGAAAAGTGACTTCCATGGAATAAAGTCAGCTTAGATAGGTTTTCCATTTAAATGGCCAAGGATTAAAAGGAGTTGGGTCAGACAAGCGTAACTCATTCATATAACATTGCACTTAAAATACACACACACACATCATGATATCCTTAGGAAAATAAGCTGTCTTTTATTCAGTGGAATTTAAAAGCAAGAGCTGACATTAAACCATTTTGATTAATATATGACATAGCTGGAAGACTATTCATTCCCGTAAATTTCTGAGCTTCTGTGACTCTTGTATCACACTCTGCAATTTGCAGGGCTGGATCCCCTGAGAGGTTACTTCTACAAAAACATACATTTCATTCGAAACCTGACCTGACTTATTCCTGTTCTAGATAGACTCATTATGACAACTTTTAATTGGGTTAAAGCCAAAATGCAGCCAGTTTAACAGGCCTGTTTAAATGCTACACACAGACTAATATGCTTATTTGACTTACTTGCTGAAAATGATTTATTGAATAATACTTGATAGAGAGTGCAAAACCTTTCAAAGGCAGTTCTCTCAGAGTTGAAAAGTCCACAAAACCGGCAGCAGAAAAGAAGGAACTTGAGAAGTATTTGAAAATGTGTACCTTCCAAGTAGTTCTGTAATAGAATAGAAGCCCTGTATAATTCTGGGAATTTAAAGTGTTAATTCCTAACAGAATGTCTTCCTATGAGGCTTTTACTCTGCAGCTGAGGGATTTATGTGCAAGGAGAATGGGAAGAGTATACCTATTTCAAGCTATATCATATCTATAACTTACATTTTTAAAGTAAAGTTGGAGGGAAAAGGCGTTCAATCTTGCCCTCTGGAGTAATATAAAAAGACTTCTTAGGTTCTCAGGATCTGGCTCGATATAAAGACTTATCTTCGGTTGGCAGGTATCTTAAGAAAAATCTTACACAGACATCTCCTATCCTCAGATGGAGCAAGCTCACATCAACTAGCAACTTTACTGTTTTGCAAATTACAATAGCAAAATTTACCTAATAAGTATGCTTTGAAAGATAATGAAATTATAGCAGATAAAACCTCAATGCAGCTATTCACAGCCATTTCAAGAGCAATTTCCTCTGTGATCTGCATTAGAACAATGCTCTTGTGCCCCCTGCCCCCAACCTTGGTTGGAGGCAATACACACTTCAGCCTGGCAACTCAGAGTGGAACTAATTCCTTCCTCTTAACGCCTGTCTTCAATTAGCTGGTGGGAAATAGAAATGATTTACTTAAGAGACAGCTTTTCCCACTTACTCCAGCTTGTTATCATTCTCATCCAAGCATCATTCAGCCACTGTCTTGGGAAGCTGTACTCTACAGCAGTAAAGTGCTCAAACTTGCTAACATAATGACCTCAGCAAGTTACTTAACCTTCCTACACGTCAGTTTCCTCATACGTCAAACAATGATAATTTCTGCTTAAAATTCTTACTGTAATATTAAATGAAAAAAAATTGCTAATAAGATTTAGGGCTGCCTGGCTCATCAGAGTCCACTGAATTAGTCATCATCGCATAACAGGTGCAGTTGTTGTTCAGTTGCTTAGTCATGCCCAACTCTTTGCAGTCCCATGAACTGCAGCACACAAGGCTTCCCTGTCCTTCACTATCTCCTGCAGTTTGCACAAACTCATGTCCATTGAGTCAGTGATGTTATCTAACTATGAGTAAACAGATAAACAAATTACAAAACAATGAATAAAGAAATTATAAAATGTACGTATAAGACATGGGTATATGTAAAAACCAAAGAGGGTTAACTCATGAAATCTTCTCTAAAATATCCCTGAATCCATCAGGATAGCTTTGGCAAAAACAACTCACTACCTCACAGGACAGCTCTCACTACTATACTGTTTCCCCTTAAAAATAAGTCTTAAAGTAAAACTCTCACTGTTTGCAGATGACATGATCCTCTACATAGAAAACCCTAAAGACTCCACCAGAAAATTACTAATCAATGAATATAGTAAAGTTGCAGGATATAAAATCAACATGCAGAAATCCCTTGCATTCCTATATACTAATAATGAGAAAATAGAAAGAGAAATTAAGGAAACAATTCAATTTACCATTGCAACATAAAGTAAAATACTTAAGAATATATCTAACTAAAGAAACTAAAGACCTATATATAGAAAACTATAAAACACTGGTGAAAGAAATGAAAGAGGACACTAGTAGATGGAGAACTATACCATGTTCATGGATTGGAAGAATAAACATAGTGAAAATGAGTATACTACCCAAAGCAATCTACAGATTCAATGCAATCCCTATCAAGCTACCAGCGCTATTTTTCACAGAACTAGAACAAATAATTTCACAATTTGTATGGAAATCTAAAAAACCTAGAATAGCTAAAGCAATCTTGAGAAAGAAGAATGGAACTGGAGAAATCAACCTGCCTGACTTCAGGCTCTACTACAAAGCCACAGTCATCAAGACAGTATGGTACTGGCACAAAAACAGAAATATAGGTCAATAGAACAACATAGAAAGCCCGGAGATAAACTCATGCACTTATGAACACCTTATCTTTGACAAAGGAGGCAAGAATATACAATGGAGAAAAGACAATCTCTTTAACAAGTGGTGCTGGGAAAATTGGTCAACCACTTGTAAAAGAATGAAACTAGAACACTTTCTAACACCATACACAAAAACAAACTCAAAATGGATTACAGATCTAAACATAAGACCAGAAACTATAAAACTCCTAGAGGAGAACATAGGCAAAACACTCTCCAACATAAATCACAGCAGGATTCTCTATGACCCACCTCCCAGAATATTGGAAATAAAAGCAAAAATAAACAAATGGGATCTAATTAAACTTAAAAGATTCTGCGCAACAAAGGAAACTATAAGCAAGGTGAAAAGACAGCCTTCAGAATGGGAGAAAGTAATAGCAAATGAAGCAACTGACAAACGACTAATCTCAAAAATATACAAGCAACACCTACAGCTCAATTTCAGAAAAATAAATGACCCAGTCAAAAAATGGGCCAAAGAACTAAATAGACATTTCTCCAAAGAAGACATACAGATGGCTAAAAAACACATGAAAAGATGCTCAATATCACTCATTCTCAGAGAAATGCAAATCAAAACTACAATGAGGTATCATTTCATGCCAGTCAGAATGGCTGCAATCCAAAAGTCAACAAGCAATAAATGCAGGAGAGGGTGTGGAGAAAAGGAAACCTTCTTACACTGTTGGTGGGAATGCAAACTAGTACAGCCACTGTGGAGAACAGTGTGGAGATTCCTTTAAAAACTGGAAATAGAACTGCCTTATGACCCAGCAATCCCGCAGCTGGGCATACACACCAAGGAAACCAGAATTAAAAGAAACATGTGTACCCCAATGTTCATCATAGCACTGTTTACAATAGCCAGGACATGGAAGCAACCTAGATGTCCATCAGCAGATGAATGGATAAGAAAGCTGTGGTACATATACACAATGCAGTATTACTCAGCCATTAAAAAGAATACATTTGAATCAGTTCTAATGAGGTGGATGAAACTGGAGCCTATTATACAGAGTGAAATAAGCCAGAAAGAAAAGCACCACTACAGTATACTAACGCATATATATATGGAGTTTAGAAACATGGTAACGATAACCCTGTATGCGAGACAGCAAAAGAGACACAGATGTATGAAACAGTCTTTTAGACTCTGTGGGAGATGGTGAGGGTGGGATGATTTGGGAGAATGGCACTGAAACATGTATAATATCATATAAGAAACAATCGCCAGTCCAGGTTCGATACAGGATACAGGATGCTTGGGGCTGGTGCACTGGGATGACCCAGAGGGATGGTTTTGGGGGAAGGTGGGAGGGGGGTTTGGGATTGGGAACACGTGTATACCTGTGGTGAATTCATGTTGATGTATGGCAAGATTCATGTCAATGTATGGCAAAACCAATACAGAATTGTAAAGTAAAATAAAAAATAAATTAAAAAGAAAAAAAAACAATACAATATTGTAAAGTGATTAGCCTCCAATTAAAATAAATTTAAATTTTAAAAAATTCTCTACAATAAAAAATATTATTAAAATAAAAGAACACAACACCGTCAACCAACTATACTTCATTTAAAAATAAATAAAAAGAAACAAAATTCTCTAAAAGTTGTCTTCCATTGATTTCCACCCATCTGACCTATTTCACCCAGTAAAAGTCAAACTCATCATCTATACAACAGCTGTTTGGAAGATAGTTACCATGTTCCCAGATAACAATTTCTCATCAAAGGTTACTAGTTCATATTTTCATGGGCCAAAGAAAAAACAAAGTTGGCAAGCCAGTGGAAAGACTCCAAAGACTTCAATTTCCTAAGAAGTGTTAAGTAGCAATGCCAACCAATTCCTAATGATATTGGTGCCTATGGGGTGGAGGACACCTGAAGGGTGCACAGACTTCAGGAGCCAAGAATAACATACTAGAGACCTTTACATGGGCCGAGGGCAGGGGAGCCAGAGAAGGCAGTAGGAATGCCAACGATTTATCATCACTATTAAACAGGCTGTGAGCTCCCCTAGGTCTTTTTTATTTTTCAAGTTTGGGGTCATAGTTTGTTCATCCTGTGCTCCCCTGCACTTAGCTGCAACAGTGAATGATGTTTTTTTTATCATACATTTTACACACTCAAGAGTATTCACCATAATCTCAAATTCTTAAGTTTCAGTAACATAAGCAATAGATATCATAGAAAATGTATAAATGACACTTTAAAATATTTATTGAAGTATAGGATAAATACACTGCCTAATTATACATAATATATTCTTATTTTTTTCCATAATGACAAACAAGATAAATTATATCTATGAGTTAGCAAATGAAGACCCTCTCAGCTGTGAGAATAACTGTTCATTTTCCTTCCTTCTTTCCTTCTGTCCTTCTTTCTTAAATTACAAAGCTATTATTTGGTCTTTGCTACAAGTAAAAAACTCCAGATATATATATTTTTAAAAACTAATAAATTCCAACTTTTCTCATGCACTTGAGATACAAAATAATCTAGCTGCTTCTTTCATGTTTCTCTATGCTCCTATAAATGAATGCACATATTTAAATTTCTTTTTTTTTAAATTCTGGTCAAAAACAGGTACTATGTTATATACATTTTTATGCAAGTGTAGAAACACCTGGAGTAACGGGCAAATTTGGCCTTGGAATACAGAATGAAGCAGGGCAAAGACTAATAGAGTTTTGCCAAGAAAATGCAAACACCCTCTTCCAACAACACAAGAGAAGACTCTACACATGGACATCACCAGATGATCAACACCGAAATCACATTGATTATATTCTTTGCAGCCAAAGATGGAGAAGCTCTATACAGTCAACAAAAACAAGACCAGGGGCTGACTGTGGCTCAGATCATGAACTCCTTATTCAGACTTGAAGAAAGTAGGGAAAACCACTAGACCATTCAGGTATGACTTAAATCAAATCCCTTATGATTATACAGTGGAAGTGAGAAATAGATTGAAGGGACTAGATCTGATAGACAGAGTGCCTGATGAACTACGGACGGAGGTTCATGGCATTGTATGGGAGACAGGGATCAAGACCATCCCCATGGAAAAGAAATGCAAAAAAGCAAAATGGCTGTCTGAGCAGGCCTTACAAATAGCTGTGAAAAGAAGAGAGGTGAAAAACAAAGGAGAAAAGGAAAGATATAAGCATCTGAATGCAGAGTTCCAAAGAACAGCAAGGAGAGATGAGAAAGCCTTCCTCAGTGATCAGTGCAAAGAAATAGAAGAAAAGAACAGAATGGGAAAGACTAGAGATCTCTTCAAGAAAATTAGAGATACCAAGGGAACATTTCATGCCAAGATGGGCTTGATAAAGGACAGAAATGGTATGGACCTAACAGAAGCAGAAGATATTAAGAAGAGGTGGCAAGAATACACAGAAGAACTGTACAAAAAAGAGCTTCATGACCAAGATAATCACGATGGTGTGATCACTCACCAAGAGCCAGACATCCTGGAATGTGAAGTTAAGTGGGCTTTAGAAAGCATCACTATGAACAAAGCTAGTGGAGGTGATGGAATTCCAGTTGAGCTGTTTCAAATCCTGAAAGATGATGCTGTGAAAGTGCTGCACTCAATATGCCAGCAAATTTGGAAAACTCAGCAGTGGCCACAGGATTGGAAAAGGTCAGTTTTCATTCCAATCCCAAAGAAAGCCAATGCCAAAGAATGCTCAAACTACTGCACAATTGCACTCATCTCACATGCTAGTAAAGTAATGCTCAAAGTTCTCTAAGCCAGGCTTCAGCAGTATATGAACCGTGAACTTCCAGATGTTCAAGCTGGTTTTAGAAAAGGCAGAGGAAAAAAAAAATAAAATAAAAAATAAAAATAAAAATATAAAAAAAGAAAAGGCAGAGGAACCAGAGATCAAATTGCCAACATTCGCTGGATCATGGAAAAAGCAAGAGAGTTCCAGAAAAACATCTATTTCGGCTTTATTGACTCTGCCAAAGCCTTTGACTGTGTGGATCACAATAAACTGTGGAAAATTCTGAAAGAGATGGGAATACCAGACCACCTGACCCGCCTCTTGAGAAACCTATATGCAGGTCAGGAAGCAACAGTTAGAACTGGACATGGAACAACAGACTGGTTCCAAATAGGAAAAGGAGTCCGTCAAGGCTGTATATTGTCACCCTGCTTCTTTAACTTATATGCAGAGTACATCATGAGAAATGCTGGGCTGGAAGAAGCACAAGCTGGAGTCAAGATCGCTGGGAGAAATATCAATAACCTCAGATATGCAGATGACACCACCCTTATGGCAGAAAGTGAAGAGGAACTAAAAAGCCTCTTGATGAAAGTGAAAGTGGAGAGTAAAAAAGTTGGCTTAAAGCTCAACATTCAGAAAACGAAGATCATGGCATCTGGTCCCATCACTTCATGGGAAATAGATGGGGAAACAGTGGAAACAGTGGCAGACTTTATTTTGGAGGGCTCCAAAATCACTGCAGATTGTGACTGCAGCCATGAAATTAAAAGACGCTTACTCCTTGGAAGAAAAGTTATGACCAACCTAGATAGCATATTCAAAAGCAGAGACATCACTTTGCCGACTAAGGTCCGTCTAGTCAAGGCTATGGGTTTTCCAGTGATTATGTATGGATGTGAGAGTTGGACTGTGAAGAAAGCTGAGCACCAAAGAATTGCTGCTTTTGAACTGTTGTGTTGGAGAAGACTCTTGAGAGTCCCTTGGACTGCAAGGAGACCTAGCCAGTCCATTCTGAAGGAGATCAGTCCTGAGCTTTCTTTGGAAGGAATGATGCTGAAGCTGAAACTCCAGTACTTTGGCCACCTCATGCGAAGAGTTGACTCATTGGAAAAGACTCTGATATTGGGAAGGATTGGGGGCAGGAGGAGAAGGGGATGACAGAGGATGAGATGGCTGGATGGTATCACTGACTCAATGTTCCGTGAGTCTGAGTGAACTCCAGGTGTTGGTGATGGACAGGGAGGCCTGGCGTGCTGCAATTCATGGGGTCACAAAAAGTTGGACACAACTGAGTGACTGAACTGACGTGACTCTAATCGTTTAAATCATTACATAAATAATTTAAAGAATTATCCCAATATGAAGGTATGGACATATTGTATTTAAACTTTTGTTCTTTGATTAGATCAAATACAGTTTTTCACGGAGTATTGATACTCTAAATATGAGTTAATTATCTTCAGGGTTCTATGCACAAGGCGAAAAACCATGTTTTTACTATCTTCTGTTAGGAACAGGCTCCACTAAGAGGAATTACCAGAAAGAGGTTGATGACAATGGCTTGTTTACTAGAATCTGCATGGACAGAAAGCAGTTAGGCCTGAGGTTGATTCTCCTCACTTCAATCATGAGTCAGTGGCTTGGAACATAACATGGAAGTTGCTGAGGAAAAGGTAGCATGGTGATTCAGAATCATTTTGCTTTCAATAGATGACTACTTCTGCTTATAAGTAAGTGGTATGTTTCCAGAGTTAGAGCTAGTCAAAACTCTTTGTTCTCAGTCCTGATTTCACCACTCACCAGTTATGGAACGCTGGGCAACTCCATCCTTCAATAATCAATAACACTGTGTGCATGCGTGTAATATAAAACACTAGGAGACACTGCTCCCATGCCATGATACTAGCACTTATTTCCCAGAATGCCCAAGATCAAATAATAGGCTGCAATGAAAAGTACTTCATAAACTAAAGTGAGACCCCACATCCAAATTACATAAAGGTATCTTTCTCAAAACTCATCTTATGGACTGCATAAACATATTTGACACCTTTTTTTTTTTTTATCAGCATCATTCACAAAAAATATTGTAACACACTGTCCTACAGTCTATCAAAGGAGTTGATGGCACATAGTCGATGTCTAAGGTAGAGAATATAATATTCTCTATTATCTCTATTCTAAAATCGCTAAAACTAAATCTCACTTAGGCTACATGACTAGCAGGTGTGTGAGCTAGAACTAGCTTACTGGGTTTCATTTTCTGCAGATTCAAGAGCCTTTCCAGTATTTACTCACATGACCCCTTCCTACTTCAAACCTCATGGGATGCAGAGAAGACTATGAAAAATCACCTCAAGTAGTTTTAATAGCATGGTTATAAAAATATGCTTCAAGTTTGGGTTCTTTTTAATAAGTAATAGATGGTGGTTCCTTCCCTTCCTGCCTCTTCCATAGACAAAGGAAACTCTCTCCCTCCCATACCTGGTAAGCCTAAGGATAAACCAACCTATAGGCTACCACCATTATCAGCCATTCTTCATTTCTTCCAATTCCTGGTACCTTTCCTTCTTGGAAACAAAGGCCAAATTGTCCACAGGTTACATGGAAGTAAGTGATACTTGAATTTTTAGCTCAAGTATTTATTCATAAGTTAAAATTCTCACTTCAGATTCTATAAGCATTCTGACATATCACATTGTGAGAAAGGCATATGTAACTCTTTGATCATAGATATTTATTTTATGATCCCTTTGAATTAAATCTACACTAAATATCAAATTCTCAAATAATTCCAAGATCCATGGTTAAACATTGTCTAATGCTACATTAATGATTCTGAATTTTTTCATGTCTGTATTACGTAGACCTCTACCTTCTTGACAGAATGGATTTTACATGATATATCTTCTGCTTGTGGGTTCAGAGTGATAACTATGAACACCACTTATTGTTTAATTATGCTTTCAGAGATTATTCTTATTATTATCTCATTTCTTTATTTGTCAATTGTTTCTTATCTTGTTGCTATCAATACCTGATTCATGTAGCAATACCTCTCTCTTACAGCTTAAGAAACAAACTGTGTTAGTTTGCTATGCTCTGTAATAAACTATTACAAAATTAAAGGCTAAAAACAATACACATCCATTATCTCACAGTTTCTGTGGGTCAGAGGTCTGGGCATGCCTTAGCTGGGTCCTCTGAAAGACTGCAAAGTGCCAGCCAGGGTTGGGTTCTCATCTGGTGGCTTTCTAGGGAAAGGTCCACTGCTGAGCTTAGAGGCTGTTAGCAGGCTGTCTGTAGCATTTCCTGTCTGTAGGAATCACCATGGCTCGCTTCTTCAAAGCCAGCAAAAAGGAGAGTAAGACTCTTAAATTAAGTCTTCTAGCAAGATGGAATCTTACATAACATAATCACAGGAAACATATCCTAACACCTTTGTCATGTCCTACTAGTTAGAAGCAAGTCACTTGTCCTGTCCAAATTCAAGGGGGAAGGAATTATACAAGGCTAAGTCACCAGGAGATAGAGATCACAGGGGCTACTTTAAAATCCAACAACCATACCAATTAATACACTTAAAATCAAATGCAAAGTTAGAGTAATACACTCAAAACAAGAGACACAGGGGCCTTTGTGAGTTAACTATAACTATTTTTACTACTTCCATGTTACTTAGTTTCTGAATCTTGACAATGTTTTAGACAGTCCAGGCAATTCTGTATGTGATTTTTATACACAAGGATGCTTTTTCAAGGCAGAGGTAAAAATTTTGAAAAAGTAACACTGTTGCCTCCTATTTTCTTTCTTCTCCAGATGGGTTGTGGAAATGCCCGCCCATTGACTGTCATTCCTACTTAAGAGTTTGTTAATAGGTAGATTGTGTCTGGCTCTGGCAACTGCTCAGCTACTAAAGACTGCCTAAGCACCGTAGTTGGTCAGGAGCAAGCATTTGCTGCTATGAAATTCCCACAACTCTAGGCAAAGTAAAAGTAGGAATCTTCCTTCTCCGACTCCTGAAAAATTGAAAGTTTATGCTCTTAGGCACTATGCTTTTTACCATCAAAATACCTTGATATTGGCAAGTAAGGATTAAAAAAATCCTCGTAAAGGTTCTGTGTAGGAAATCCCTGAAAAATCCTAGATAAATGAACAAAACTGACCTCTCCTTTACCATACCCACCAGTCTGGAACTTGTTTAGTTTCTTATTCCAGGTATTAAGAGATCAGGTCCTTTTGTCTTCTTTGGTACCATGAGTAGAGCTCGTAGGCATTGTATTTAATGTGCATAACTCTTTTAGAGCAAAGTTGTTTTAAACTTGTTTTGAGCAGTTATTTGGAGAACAAGAAACATAATCAGTGGAATGAACTTTGGAATTCATTCAAAGAAAATCAAATGCTTGTCACTGCTGTCAGCATTTGTTACATTTAGGAATTATTTGTTGGAAGATGAAATAATCTCTCTCTCTTTTAGACAATACTGGGGAACAAGGCAACAGGGTAAGTTTATTCTATTTCCAAATCCTATCTGTAAAACAGTATCTCTTATTTTAAATCACAGTTAAAATGTCTTTTTCCCCTAGTCATTGAATTTAATTAGCTCGTGCTCATTACAACCATAAAATGTAATGCCACAATTCAAACTCAAAATAGAGAGTTTAGCAGTATAGAAATCTTCAAAACTGCAACTGGAACAATGAAATTATGCCCAAAGTCACCCAGCCTATAAATAAAACTAGCTTATCCATTTTTATATAACTTACTAAAGGTTGCACATAAGTTAGTGTGGTGAAATAATCATTTGTGAAATTAACTTTTTTTCAATTTTTTTTTTTCGTTTTCTCTGTAAGATATGGCAGTGACCATGAATCCCATGTAGAAGAGCACCAGGTCAGACCAGGACAGAGATGTTGAGTTCCTGAGTTCTAAACTCAAATGATAAGGTTCAGGGTAAAAATCCAATATATGACAGTAGATGTGGTCTAGTATACCATTTTTTTCCACATGCATCCTTCTCTCAACTACCTCTGTGTGATGTGAACCTCCTATAGAAGTTAAGAAGGTAGAGAATTCAAGATAGTCAGACAAGTCTGGAAACTGGATGCCCTTCCCACTCACCAGAAAGTCTTGCTTGGGGAAAAGGGCAGCATGTACCCCTACTTTAAGGGGATCTTATCGAAGAAAAGAGGTTGCCTAGCTTGTCTTAGGGGAGTGGGATGTCAGACATCAGAGAAAGGTTCCCATGTAACCCTGCTGGACAGAGTAGAAATGGTGGCATGATATATGGATTGAGGAATGAAAGAGGCTCCAAACTCACATGTTCATAGCATCAATTCTGGTTTCCCTTGGCTCTAGAGTAGCATCTAAAATATCCTATCGATTCCAGAGGGACTCAGGGATCATCAGAGAAAGAGCAAATGGTGGTCTGTCTGCCAGAATGTTTATCATTGATACTGTTTGGTCAGACAGACAAGACCTGGACAATTCCCACCAGGAATCTGGTGGATGAGGCTCCTAGGCAGGTAGGTAGCAGCAAGGATTCAGAGCTCGGTCAGCACTAGCAGGAGGTACAGGCTGCCTTTCCTTCCACTGCAGTTTTTCTTTTAGGTGACCATAAACCTCATCTATGTCACAAACCAGTGGGGTGAGTAACATCTTGAGAGAGAGGCCAAGTTAGAATCATGTACCAAGCATCCTCCCCCCCTCTTCCCTGTGGTGTTATTTATACATGCTTCTCAGATAATGGGGATAGGTATACATACAATACACAATTTTGTACCCAAATTACTAACTTGGACTAAAGTTACCTGCGACTGTGTGAGTAAAAGTCGCTCAGTCATGTCCAACTCTTTGTGACCCCATGGACATAGTTCATGGAATTCTCCAGGCCAGAATACTAGAGTGGGTAGCTGATCCCTTTCACTTCTCCAGAAATCTTCCCAACCTAGGGATCAAACCCAGGTATCCCACATTGCAGGCAGATTCTGGAAGGGACTAAATTAAATTCCTGAGTCAGACCAAATAGGGTGGTGTGAGAAAAATTAAGTTTGATTATAAAAAGAATCAAAGTCACTCTTGTGCACACTTAAGTATGTGACTCACATTTGTACCCACCACATCTGTATTTGAGTAGGCAGAATTATAAAATCTGAAATACACATTTAAAAAAATACTTTTAAAAGTGTTCCATAACAATTCTATTTCATTGGAGATGATGGATATTCATTAAAGAAGCCAGGTAAATATTCCTAGCGTCTTTCCATTAAAACCATCATATATCCATGTTGATATCATACGTCCCTCTGTGTGATTTTAGGTTTTGAAACCAAAAGATCTGAACAATTTTTGTCCTAATGCTTGCACAAACATAGCCCCAGTCCCATCATTTCACAGCAAATAGATAGGGAAAAAGTGGAAGCAGTGACAGATTTTATTTTGTTGGGCTCCAAAATCACTGGGGACAGTGACTGCCGCCATGAAATTAAAAGATGCTTGCTCCTTGGAAGAAAAGCTATGACAAACCTAGACAGTGTATTAAAAACCAGAGACATCATTTTGCTGACAAAGATCCATGTTGTCAAAGCTATGGTTTTTCCAGTAGTCATGTACAGATGTAAGGACCATAAGGAAGGCTAAACACCAAAGAATTGATGCTTTTGAACTGTGGTGCTGGAGAAGACTCTTGAGAGTCCCTTGGACAGTAGGGAGATCAAACCAGTCAATTCTAAAGGAAATCAATCCTGAATATTCATTGGAAGGACTGATGCTGAAGCTCCAATACTTTGGTCACCTGATGCGAAAAGCCAGCTTATTGGAAGAGACCCTGGTGCTGGGAGAGATTGGAGGCAGAAGGAGAAGCGCGTAATGGAGGATAAGATAGTTTGGATGGCATCATCAACTCACTGGACATGAGTCTGAACAAACTCTGGGAGATAGTGAAGAACAGCAAAGCCTGGTGTGCTGCAGTTCATGGGGTCACAAAGAGTGGGACACAACTTAGTGATTGAACAGCAACAACAACAACGTAATCACAGAGTAAGTCAAATGATGGTACAGAAGCAGATATGCCACAAGTACAAAAACATACTACTATTCACAGTACAAGGAGGCACCCATCTACAGAGAACACTCAGTCAAATGTTTACTTCTATGAATATATATATTTCCCCAAGGTTTGATGTGTTTTGCACATACCGCGCACCCTGATTCCATACGGAAGAATTCCATGTACACACATTTTGAAAGAGAATATTTCTGCTCCAAAGCAGGGCTCCTCAGACTTTGAACTGTCTTGAAAACTAAACTCTTCGTATGCACATGCACTGTTTTAATTATAGCAATAGGAATGTAATAAACAGCTATACCCTAAATGGTCAAAAACTACAAACAACTTCAATTTTAAATGAAAATGCAACACCTGTCAAAGGCAAGACATGCACTTACAAGGACCATATGAGACCATCTAGAAGAATAAAATGAAAGAAATTTGTCTTATTGCAACAGGTGAAGTTTGATAAAGGAAATATATGCTTTAAATATCTAATTAAAAACAAGGCTAGTGTAGCAGGTCACCTTCCTTGGTAATTTGTGTGTGTGTGGCTTGACGATTGATCACACAGTCCTAATTACTCCAGGAGAGCATTTTAGTTTGAAAATGAATGAGATAATCTTAAGGCACATGATGTCCAGTCTTGCTTCAAGAAATCACTCGGCTAACTATCCACATATTTAATTTTAAGCATATATTATAAATATCACAAAATCCAAAAAAGATGATGACTTCCTCCAAATTAGAGAGCTCACCTTTGCCAGCAAGATAGTCTTTCACTGTAGAGCAGCAGTTAAGAGGATGGAGCACAGACCCAGACCGTTGAATTTGAAACACGGCTCTACTCCACACAAAGGATGTGACCTTGGAAAGTTAGTTAACCAACAGGTGTCTCAGTGTTCTCCTAAGATCATCTGAAATCTTTGCCATTATGACTGTTATTTACATAACAAATATAGCTAGTATCTGAGAGACAAATATTTGCTGCTGCTATACTCATATACTCATAGCCATCACCACCAGCTGCTCCACCGTTCAGCCAGTTACCCTTCATCTTCCTTCCATTCCAACAGGCAGACGTCCTAGTGTGGGGGCGGCTCTCCTTAGAGAAAACAGAACCATTGACACATATTGTGATAGCTTTTGGTCTCTCTTTTGAGTTACCTTCCTTACATTCTGGGAAATAAAGGTCTTTACATCTTTGTCCTCTCCTCTTTGACTGAAACTTATTGAATACACATTTTTTAAATTGAAGTGCCATGCATATACCATAAAATTCACCATTTTAAAGTATATAGCTTAGCGGTTCTTAGTATTTTGTGCAACCATCACCACTAAACCCAAAACCATTCCAATATCCTCCAAAATCTAGAAGCCACTGGGAAATGAATTTTTCATTCAGTATGCTTAACTATGGGGATTTATTACAATTATTGTTTCACCTAGTACCTCACTGTGGGAGAAAATCTTAGCAGCTCACTTCAAAGTTTATTTTCCCTTCCTTAAATTGCCCTAAAATATGGCTGTGCAGTATAAAGACTCAGGGCTCAGAGTTCTCTGCACTTAGGCACGTCTGTGTAACTAAGCCCTCACCAATGACTTATTAAAGGCAATATTAAATGGCAGCTTCTGGGAAAGTCCTTGTGAGCCAGCTGATTGATGCCTTTTTCTTTATTACTATCTTATTGTTTGTCCTTTCCTCCATCCCATTGCCTAGAATGAGAATCATGGCAGGAGCTCATTTAGCATCAAAACATATCCTTGAGAATGGGAGTCAGAGGCTAGAAGGATTTAAGAGAAAAATAGAAGAAGCCTGGGTCCCTGTTACCCCTGATCATACTGAATTTGAAATTTCCCTCTCTAGAAAACTTCTTTTACATAGGAGAGAAGCTAATGTCTATGTTGATGCCACTATTTAGGGAGGTTTCAGTCACATACAATAAATCTGATCCTAAGTGATGCAACCTTTTAGCCATATTCCCATCAGGGTCAGACGTTTTGAGATGCCAATAAGGTAGGGTTTTTGAAAAGCTTAGGCCAATTTTTGTTGTTGTTGTTCTTTATAAGAATTATACCAAATTGGAGTTCAGCACAGGACATCACAGTTTCTAGAAACTTATTTAATTTAGCTTCCTACATATATTCTCCATATACTCACTCACTCGCAGTGGGCCATATATGATGCATGAAGATCCACAGTCCCCACAGAAATTTGGAATACTAACCGAAACAGTAAGTAGTGAAACTTTCAAACCAATCTACTAAACTGTACTTTCAAACTGGAAGCAAGCAGCTACCTCAACATACATACATCCACACTCAAACCCATTGAAGGGCAATGGAGTGTGCAAAGGCATAACTCTATATGGGAATCTAACTGCAAACTATAAATATAGTATATATATAAATAAAATTATAATTTTAGTTTGCAGTTATGTATATATATATACACATATATGTATGAAGCCTGCCAGGCTCCTCTGTCCATGGAATTTTCCAGGCAAGAACACTGGAGTGGGTTGCCATTTCCTACTCCAAGGGATCTTCTGGACCCAGACATCAAGCCTTCACTTGCTGCATGGGCAGGTGGATTCACTACCGCTGTGCCACCTGGGAAACTACTACTTAGACTATTGTGTTGAATATAGTAGGTGCTCAGAAATTGTTGGTGAAATGAATCAGTATTCTTCATATGTGGACTGTTTCAATCATTTAAATAACAGATCAGTTTTGTGACCTTGGGTAAATTCCTTTTCATTTTCATTTATTCACCTGTTGGGGTGAGGGTGGGAATTATTTTCTTCCAAGGATTAATGAGATAGGTATGCAAAGTGACCTAGGCAGTACCTGGTGCAGAACTGATCGACAATAAATGATGATTGGCATTCTCATTACAATTGTTACTCGTATTTTTATTGTTTTTACATCATGATTACTCTGCTTATGGAGAAGGCAATGACAACCCACTCCAGTACTCTTGCCTGGAAATCCCATGAATGGAGGAGCCTGGTAGGCTGCAGTCCGTGGGGTCGTGAAGAGTCAGACACGGCTGAGCGACTTCACTTTTACTCTGCTTAAGAGTCTATTTTGTGTGCTGGGCAAAGTGATATAAAACATAGTGTGTTAGTCATTCAGTCATGTCCAACTCTTTGTGACCCCATGGACTACAGCCTGCCAGGCTATTCTGTCTATGGAATTTTCCAGGCAGTGGATAGCCACTCCCTTGTCCAGGGAATCTTTCCGACCCAGGGATCAAATCTGAGTCTCCTGCATTGCAGGCAGATTCTTAACTGTATGAGCTGCCAGGGAAGACATAGTCCTTGCTCAGAAGATTTCCAAGGGAGATGGTCTATGTATAAGAAAAGATGACTGAGGATGCAAAATAGAGAGATGCTTCAAGCAATGGACAACATTCTTGGAACAGGAGCCCAGAATTAATTCCTAGTCTGATTTTTTGAATCCCTGTGCTCCATTACACTTTTGGCCAAATCCTTACTTCCCTATTCCCCTACTCCCTTCTTAGTTCTTCCATCATATCCTGCTCTCTGAGATCTCATGATTTCCTGTCTGTTTCCCCAGACTTGCATTCATACACCACTCTTGGCAGCTCGGGATGACCTGCATAGTAAGAGGCTGGTAAGGAACTGTCCTGAAGCTTGAGCCAAGCACTCGCCACATCTGTTTAGTGTCCTTTGGGCAGCCCAAGAAGGCAGGGCACTAACTGCTTCCATGATCTAGGACAGTGAGTCCTGTAGGAGTTCAGACAGCAAGCTTCCTGGAGCAGGGGAAAGAGAGTTGGGTTAATATATGAAGGTCTAGTGAAGAGGGGAGGAGGATATTCCAGGAATAAGATGCCCTGGGAGCAAAACACTGAGCTGATCATTTGATATGGGAACAAAGTATGGTCTGAGTAAGCTGGAGTGAAGAAAATCTAAATGTATGTCATCAGAAATAAGTTAGAATTAAGTACATGCCACACTAATGGTTTTTGACATTAAACTCTGTTTGAGGAACTAGACTTTCCCAGAACACATAATTAGCTTTGACATACAAGTGCTCATTATGGGAAAGGCAAAATGAACCTTTAGGAATATTATGTTTGTGAAAGTTAATGGAGAATGAGTGGGCAGTCAGTTATTGTGAAGAATTGGAAGGAAAATGAGTTTACAATGGGAAGATCTGACTCCAGAAATACATAATTGGTTTTTCCATAAAAAATGACTTGAGTAGAGTCAAACAATATTCAAATCAAATAAAAAAGAAACTGCAGTGGTAGCAGCCTGGAGTTAGTGCCCTGGGACGTACACCTGTTGCACCATGACACTCGCTGTCCATGCAAGGCAGTTTGTGCTGTGTTCTGTGCATACCCTTGCAAGCAAAGGCACTGTGAGACTTCCAGCATATGAGCTGAATGGATCGCAGCAGTTACCATTGCTGCTGGGACAGCTGCAACTGGTTATCCAGCTTACAAAAGATTTTATGTTAAAGATCATCACAACAAATCTATGGTAAACCCTCACATCCAGAAAGACAACCCCAAGGTAGTACATGCTTTTGACATGGAGGATTTGGGAGATAAAGCAGTGTACTGCTATTCTTGGAGGTTCAAAAAATTTCCTCTCTGTGATGGATCTCACACAAAACACAATGAAGAAACTGGAGACAATGCGGGACCTCTGACCAACAGGGGCCCTGTATCAACCTAGAGGGGTGGGATGAGGAGGGAGATGGGAGGGAGGTTCAAGAGGGAGGGGATATGTATACCTATGGCTGATTCATGTTGAGGTTTGACAGAAAACAACAAAATTCTGTAAAGCAATTATCCTTCCATTAAAAAATACATAAAATTTTAAAAAAGAATAAAGACACTTAAATGGACATTTTTGATGCTGAAAACCAACTTGTTATGATTTTTCCTGACTATTTAATTAGAATGACTACCATTTCTGTCTAATTCACCTCCCTTGGGCGCTAGAAGTGGTATATTGCAAACTATAGCTTTCATATTCAAGGCCTTTGCCTTACATGTCGAACCATTGCGGTGCACATTAATGTGGAAACAAAAAAGGGAAAAAAAAAACTGTTAAGGAATTTGAAGTTTCCATTAAATATCTAATTTGAAACATAATATCTAAGGCTGCAGAATCATTCAGAGCATGTTTAGTTTACAGGTCAGGATGGACCAAATAATGCCATTTGCAGCAACATGGATGCAACTAGAGATGATCATAGACGAAGTAAGTCACAAAGATAAACACTATCTCACTTACATGTGGAATCGAAAATATGACACAAATGATCCTATCTGGGAAACAGAAACAATCATGAACATAGAGAACAAGCAGTTATTGCCAAGGGGGAGGGTATTAGAGAAGGGAAGGAGTGGGAGGCTGGGGTTAGGAGATGCAAGCGTTCATATATAGCATGGGTAAACAACACGGTCTTACTGCATGACACAGAGGCCTATCTTTAATATCCTATAATAAACCATAACAGAAAAGAATAAATACGAAAAACACATAATGGATAAATATGTAAACTGAACTACTTTGTTGAAAGCAGTAATTAACATCATAAATCAATTATATTTCAATAAAAAAATAAAATGTCAGGAAAGCAAGGTTCAGAAAGTTACATGACTTACCTGAAGTCTTATTGTCAGTTGGAAATAAAGCCTCAAACCAACAACACAGCCACTTCTCAGGTTTTAGTCTCTATAAGCGACACTTGTACATTGAATTCCACATTTTTAGTTTTGATAAAGCAATTTAATTGTATATAAAGGTATTTTCTCTTGGCAAAAGTTACATACATATACTTAAGTAATACATACATTAATTTTTTTCTTTCAGTAGTCATTCTCCTCTTTGTCAATATCAAGTTAAAATCAAATAAGATAATACAAAGGAATAATAAAATGTGCTCCTTTTCAAAACTTTTCACTGAGTATTTATGCTGTTTTTTTTTAATTGAAGTATAGTCGATGTACAATCACGTGTACAATATCAGTTCAGTTGCTCAGCCATGTCCAACTCTTTGCAATCCCATGAATCGCAACACGCCAGGCCTCGCTGTCCATCACCAACTCCCGGAGTTCACTCAGACTCACATCCATCGAGTCAGTGATGCCATCCAGCCATCTCATCCTCTGTCGTCCCCTTCTCCTCCTGCCCCCAATCCCTCCCAGCATCAGAGTCTTTTCGAATGAGTCAACTCTTTGCATGAGGTGGCCAAAGTACATAGGATTCATAATTTTTAAAAGTTATAATCCATCTATAGTGATTATAAATATTGGCTAGATTTGTTGGCTATATTCTTCATGTTGTACAATATATTCTTAGACCTTATTTAATACCTAATAAAATACCACTGAATAGGGTGTTGCCTTCAGCTTCTGATGAACTGAAGCTTCCCAGGTACACTAGTGGCAATAAAATACCACTCCCTCCCTTCTCTATACCTAATAGTTGGTACCTCTGAATTCTCTACCCCATATTGCCCCTCCTCTCTTCCCTCTCCCTACTAGTTTGTTTTTATATGTTCAGTAGTGTCATATTTTTAAATTCCATGTATTAATGTCATATTTTTATATTCCACATATTTGTCTTTCTCTGACATTTTACTTAGCATAAAATCCTTCAAGTCCATCCACATTTCTGCAAATGGCAAAATTACATTAATTTTTTTATGGCCGAGTAGTATTCCATTGTCTCCTCCATCCATGGGGTTTTCCAGGCAAGAATACTGGAGTGGGTTACCATTTCCTTCTCCAGGGGATCTTCCTGACCCAGGGATCGAACCTGGGTCTCCTGCATTATAGGCAGATGCTTTACCATCTGGGCCACCAGGGAAGTCCAGTGTTCCATTGTGTGTGTGTATCACACCTTCTCTATATACTCTTCTGTTGATGGACACCAAAATTGCTTCTATATCTTGGCAATTGTTAATAACACTGCTATGAATTTTGGGGTACATGTATCTTTTTTAATTAGTGTGTGTTTTTTCCAAAATATATGCCCAGGAGTGGAATTGCTGGGTCATGTGATTGTATTACAGCTTTATTTTTAGCTTTTTGAACAAAAATATGACATTATTATTTTTTACCTATAAGTTACTATAACAAAGACAAAATCGTATACAGGATTTTAAAATCAACATGTAGAGATTACATCTATTCAATAATATTATGTTGTAAATGATGTTTTAAGGTTTTGCTTCAGATGGCCAATCTAATTAAGGACTGTTTAAAGGTCTACATTTTTACCTACTCTGAAACAGAACCTAGTCCTCTAAAAAAAAAAGGTCTATCCATATAAGAAAATTAAAAAAAAAAAACCTCTAAGAGGATGTGCTACATCAAAGTGACATTTTGCCCCTACATACAACCCACAGTATCCTCTCATAGCTTCTTAAATTCAGGTAAAAGAATTTGTACTCTTATTCACATAATTCCATTAGGTTGTCTTCTAACCTCCCAGAAACTACTCAGCACCACCCTATGCAGATATCTAGTCCAGCTGCCAGAGGAGTCAGTAATCACTCCTCTCTACTTGCCTTTAGCTACTGATGGACTGAAGCTTCCCAGGTGGCACAAGCGGCAAAGAACCTGCCTGCCAGTGCAGGAGACCTAAGAGATGCAGGTTCAATCCCTGGGTCAGGAAGATCCCCTGGAGGAGGGCATGGAAACCCACTCCAGTATTCTTGCCTGGAGAATCCCATGGACAGAGGAGCCTGGCAGGTTATAGCGCATAGTGTCGCAAAGAGTCAGACATGACTGAAGCAACTTAGCAGGCACACACATAGGCACTGATGGACCACGCATCCACACACAACTAAGTCATAAATGGCATATTAAAGATAGGCATTTAAACCCATGACACATGCTGGTAGCTTGAACGGTAACTTATAAACAGCTAAGGAACTCCTTTAAAAGTGATTTGTCTTTCCATGAGATGAATTAGCTCTTTATATTAAGGAAGCAATAAATTATTCTTTGGTGCCCCAAGTGATTTTCTGAGGTGTAATTTACATTACAGTCCATAGAGTTAGCTTAAGCTTACTTGGAAAGTTCTGAAGTTAAGCAGCAAACAGTCAGCTCCTCACATTTATAACTTTCACTAAAGATAATTGATATTTACTTTAAAGTATGTTAGTTTACTTTAGGATAACTATAAGTGGAGACTACCTCAGGAATTGGAATACTCGCTTACAGGAATAAAGCTGAATTCATGCCTAGAATGGTTTATTTAATATTGAAATTTCACCATTCCTGGCAAAGACTTTTGGGGAACAACCTGACAGTATGAAACTTGAAAATGTGCACAAAAAGAGTCCTAAATTTCACACGTGTAGTTTATGTATTTCTGAACTGATGTTAGATCTTTAAAAGAGAATTATGCTTTATTTAATTTCAGAGGTTGTTTGATCTTAAAAATCTACTCTCATGAGATTTAGGATTTTTAGTGCTTCACATTTTATTTGGGTGTCTTTTAGATTCATCTTGTTAGCTATTTGTTGTTTGGCGGTAACAACAGAATCCTAGCAAATGGAGGACAACTCAGCAAGTAGGAACTGTATAAGCTCTATGTAAGTTAGAAATGGATATAGAAAAAAAAAAACAACTTTTTCTTCAATGATAATGGTTTTTGCAGTTAATTCCAAAGGTCAAGTGTGAAAAAGTAGTCCCTCTCCTTAAATACCGAGATTCATCATCTTGACATTATTTACTAGAGTTGCAGTTCATGAACTGATAGGAGGCCCCACGGTCTTGTGGTCTGTTGTCCTACATCTGACTACTCTTTAATTATATTATGAGGCAAAAATGTGAATAATGTGCATATTAAATCCTGGGCGCCAAGCTTTGTCACTTTATGTTTCAATGATTTGTCAGTTCAACCACTGCTAATAAAAACAGCATTTATTTTGTGCTAATTATTTGCCAAATATTATCCTGAAGGTTTTATTATGCATGTACTTATAAATACTTGAACCATAAAAAAACTGCAGTGAATAATAAAATAAACTTTTCTGTAAACCACTTGCTATTTAAATATATATTACCATTTTACCATATAAAGATAAAGTAAGCTACGTACACCTTCCCAACCCAAATCTCCTTCTTCTCTCTCTGTCCAGAGGGCCACCAACATTACAAGGCTGGAGCATATCTTTCCCACCTCTGTTTTTGTCTATAACTGTTTTCTAATCTATCTAATAAATATTTATGTAATATTAAAATTGATATAGACTGCATCCATGAAATTGAAAGACACTTGCTCCTTGGAAGGAAAGCTATGACAAACCTAGATAGCGTATTTGAAAGCAAAGGCATCACTCTCCCAACAAAGGTCCACATAGTCAAAGCTATGGTTTTCGCACTAGTCATATATGGATGTAAGAGTAAGACCATAAAGAAGGCTGAGCGCCAAAGAATTATACTTTCAAACTGTGGTGCTGGAGAAGACTCTTAAGAGTTCCTTGGACTGCAAGGAGATCAAACCAGTCAATCCTAAAGGAAATCAACCCTGACTATTCACTGGAAGGACTGATGCTGAAGCTCCAATACTTTGGCCACCTGATGTGAAAAGCCAATTCACTGGAAAAGACCCTCATGCTGGGAAAGACCGAAGGCAAAAGGAAAGAGGGCAACAGAGGATGAGACTGTTGTATGGCATCACCAACTCAATGGACATGAATTTGAGTACACTGGGGGAGATAATGAAGGGCAGGGTAGTCTGGGGTGCTGCAGTCCATGAGTGTGCAAAGAGTTGGACTTGACTTGGTGACCAAACAACAAAGTAGTATCATATTATACAGTGGTCTCATCTTCCCCCACAACATTATATTTTTGAGATGTATCTATACTAATGGATGTGGAACTAGTCATCTATTTTAATTGCTTTGAAAGCATGTTATTATAAGAATAAACCACAAGATACTTATCCATTTACCTTCTGATGGATATTTAAGATTTTCTATCAACTTTAGGCTATAACATTCAATGCTGTATTAAACATATCTGTGTTTCTCCAGGGTAGATTCCTAAAGAGAAATCAGTGAGAAGTAACACGCGTTCATATTCAACTTTATAGACATTGGCAAGTAACTCTTTAAAATAGCTACACCAATTTATACCCCAACAGCAATACAGGAGTATTTCTTATTACTTCTTCCTCACTGAGACTGCCTTTGTCAGTTCTTTTCTTGTTGTTTTTGTCAATCCAATGGGCATCAAACGCCATGTCCTTGTTATTTTAATTTGTAAATCCCTGATGACTAATATGGTTGAACATATATTTAATGAGTATTAGTTATTTATATCTCTTTCTGATGATCCTTGCTGTTTTTCTCCCCACTGGACTGTCTTTTTAAATATAAATTCTAGGTGTTCTTTACATATTACACGTATTACTTTTTGCCCCAGTTATATACATTGCAAAAAATGTTTTCCAACTTGTGTCATCTTTTCATTGCCCATAAAATTTTAGACATTAAACACTTAACTACATATTAAATTTTAATCTAATTTAAAGCATCAATATTTTCTTTTACAGGTTGGGCTCTTTATGTCTTAGGAGAATCTTCCGACTGTGAAGTCATAAATAAATTCTACATTTTCATTTACAAGTTTTAAAGTCATAGTGAATGTTTGTTGATTAATACATCTTTTCCCAATTATTTGTAATACTTCTGTTATATGTGTGTCTATAGGATTCTTACTCATCTATGTTGCTCTGTTAGCCTATGTTCTAAAATCACACTGCTTTAGTTTTTACAGCTTTGTTGTGAGTCTTCATATCAGTAGGGCATGGCTCCATCTCTTTTCTTTTTCAAAAGTATACTCTGCTTATACTAGATATATTTATTAATTTGTGGAGAATTTGGAATCTTTGTGATATTAAGACTTCCCATTCATAAACACTGCATATCTCTTCATTTATTTGTCTTTTTAAATCACTCAGTCAAGGTTTATAACTTTATCCTGAGAAATTTTGATCACAGAAATTATATATTATGGTATAATGAAAAGGGGGTATTAACACAGAAACTCAACCAAGTGAAGAGAAAGCCCATCCATCATGCATGCACACAATTAGCCCTCAACGTTTTCTACAGAATCCATAGACACAGTCTCTGATGCTTCAGTTAGTTGCTTAAGGCAAAAGACTCACTGGCCTCCTTGGTTCAGTTCAGTTCAGTTCAGTCGCTCAGTCGTGTCCGACTTTTTGTGACCCCATGAATCACAGCTCACCAGGCCTCCGTGTCCATCACCAACTCCCGGAGTTCACCCAAACTCATGTGCATCGACTCGGTGATGCCATCCAGCCATCTCATCCTCTGTCATCCCCTTCTCCTCCTGCCCCCAATCTCTCCCAGCATCAGGGTCTTTTCCAATGAGTCTACTCTTTGCATGAGGTGGCCAAAGTATTGGAGTTTCAGCCTCAACATCAGTCCTTCCAATGAACACCCAGGACTGGTCTTCTTTAGGATGGACTAGTTGGATCTCCTTGCAGTCCAAGGGACTCTCAAGAGTCTTCTCCAACACCACAGTTCAAAAGCATCAGTTCTTTGGTGCTCAGCTTTCTTCACAGTCCAACTCTCACATCCATACATGACTACTGGAAAAACCCTAGCCTTGACTAGATGGACCTTTGTTGGCAAAGTAATGTCTCTGCTTTTCAATATGCTATCTAGGTTGGTCATAACTTTCCTTCTAAGGAATAAGCATCTTTTAATTTCATGGCTGCAATAACCATCTGCAGTGATTTTGGAGCCCCCCAAAATAAAGTCTGACACTGTTTCCACTGTTTCCCCATCTATTTCCCATGAAGTGATGGGACCAGATGTCATGATCTTCATTTTCTGAATGTTGAGCTTTAAGCCAACTTTTTCGCTCTCCTCTTTCACTTTCATCAAGAGGCTTTTTAGTTCCTCTTCACTTTGGTTTTAGGAAAAGCAGAGGAACCAGAGATCAAATTGCCAACATCCGCTGGATCATGGAAAAAGCAAGAGAGTTCCAGAAAGACATCTATTTCTGTTTTATTGACTATGCCAAAGCCTTTGAGTGTGTGGATTACAATAAACTGTGGAAAATTCTGAAAGAGATGGGAATACCAGACCACCTCACCTGCCTCTTGAGAAACCTAGATGTAGGTCAGGAAGCAGCAGTTAGAACTGGACATGGAACAACAGACTGGTTCCAAATAGGAAAAGGAGT
The DNA here is from genome assembly GCF_014754425.2 of Oryx dammah. Lineage (NCBI taxonomy): Eukaryota > Metazoa > Chordata > Mammalia > Artiodactyla > Bovidae > Oryx > Oryx dammah. The sequence continues at coordinate 25,535,272 of NW_024070185.1, forward strand.
ACATCAAGGCTGTATATTGTCACTCTGCTTATTTAACTTATATGCAGGGTACATCATGAGAAATGCTGGGCTGGAAGAAGCACAAGCTGGAATCAAGATTGCCAGGAGAAATATCAATAACCTCAGATATGCAGATGACACCACCCTTATGGCCTCCTTGGTAGCTGCCAGCTAATCAGCAAGAAATGAAAAGCACAGCTTGCTATTGCAAACAATCAGTGTTATTTATTTTTTTCTCCCTCTCCCTCTTTTTTCTTATTTAAATTCTGCTTTGCCTTCTTTGGATACAATTAATTACTGATTTCATCAGCTTTGTCTATATATAAGGAAAGAACATGCTACATATGAACTGTTTATCGTTGAGTTATTCATTGATACTCTTATTCATATTTTGTATCTATTTCAGATCTCAGTTCTTAGAGTTTTATTGCAAGTATAAGTAGTATCTTTCAAGAATTACAGTCCTGATTGGTTATTACTACTGTAAGATGAAGCTACTCTTGCCTCTCTTGAGTTGTTCTGAGGAATCTGTTATCAATACCTTAGTTAAGTGTTTAGTGTGCATTTGGTCTTCTGTAAGCTTTCTCCTTTTCATAGAAAATGTAGAAATATCATAGGTTATTAGTTTAGAATACAAAAAAAATCAGAAAATGTGAAGTTATGTAAATTATTCATATGGAGAACCTTAAGTATTTTTGATAGTTCATGACACGTAGAGTCATAATGAATCAGAGAAGTCCTGCCAACACTGGCAAATAAAACCATTTAAAACCCTTACACAGTGACATATTACACATACTTTGCAGGGTGTTCTGATTTTTCTTTTGTGATGTCATATTACATAACTCAAAGTAGCAAAGGTACTAAAACTAAATCCAGTCTTTCTATCTCCACATATTTTCCCAAGAAGGAATTTTGGTAGCCAGTTCAAGTAATACCTACAAGCATGACACAGATAGCAAAGATGGAATTGGAATGTACTTCCACTTTCAAAGCATCTGGCTCCTTCAAAACCACTGCACACTTCTCCTTTGCATATAATTAGTTAAGAAAAAAATATGGTGGTCACTAAATACAAGGCTTTATGAAGCTAGAAGTAACTTTGAGCACAAGGAGGTTTGAGTACATGTGCAAGGGGACAAATAGATCAAACTTTTGTTTGGGGAAAAGGTAAGACTGTGCTGAATGAATGCAGGTGAGAAGATGCTCAATAGAGAGCAACAAAGTGAGTCACTCTTAGTAACTTGCTTGCTCTTGACACATTTCTTTCTTGGAATTTATGTTCACTAAATATTCTAAAATGGTAGCCAGCTTAGAAATATAATTAAGAAATTATTATCGTCAGACCTTAGCAGTTAAATTCTCATGTTTCCTCTCCCTTGGCAGAGTTGAAAAAGAGGCTGGTAAACACCTTGAGAACATATGGAAATAATTATAGTCCATTTTATCTAACTGTTGGTTGAACTAATTTTTTAGTTCATAGAAACGAAACTTGTACCCCTGCACTCCCTTCCCCAGCCAGTCTTCCCAAGTGAGGAAGAAGAAATAATTTAAATTAAAGCAGAACTGTTTTTAAATAAACTGCTTTTTTTTGTTTGTTTGTTTCAGTTGAGCTTCAGAAAATTACTGACTTGACCTTAAACACAATCTCCATCTTTTCACACAGTCTTTAAAGATAGGAGTTTCTCTAAATCATCTCTTGAAAGTTCACCTCTATTCCACAAATGACACCTCTATTTTACCAGTCATGAAAAGGAACATGGTACCTTCAATTGGAATACATTATAATAAATTATTTAAATAGGATGTTTCCCTGGTGGCTCAGACGGTAAAGCATCTGTCTACAATGCAGGAGACCCGGGTTCGATTCCTGGGTTGGGAAGATTCCCTGAAGAAGGAAATGGCAACCCACTCCAGTACTCTTGCCTAGAAAATCCCATGGACAGAGGAGCCTGGTGTCCATGGGGTCGCAAGGAGTCGGACACGACTGAGCAAGGGAGAGCAGTGGCTTAAATAACGTTCTGTGAACCACAAACCTACATGCAAGCAAGGTTTGCACTAACTATATACTGAAGAAAATTTCATTCTGTAGTGAATTTCATGTTAATTTTTATCCTGACTTTGTTGTATACAGCTGACAACGCAAACTTATATGATCTGTATCTTGACTATTCTGATAATGACTAACAGCCTTTGACAAACAAGCTCTCTCTGCATATGACACAAATCACATACACGCAAGGTTTCAGGCGAAGATTAGAAGTTTGGTCTCCTGCCATGGATTCTAGAAGAATGGCTCACTTATACTGCTTTTCCAAGTGTGGTGAATGGAATTAGCCCTCTTAGAGAAAGCTAACAGAAAAGGTTTTCGAATGCAACGTGAAAGTAAACTCATGACAAAAACCCTAGTTGAGGAGGAGTCGAGAAAGAGTCACTTAAAAGTCAAAACGTGACCTCCCCAAATTAGGCTTTTAGGTGAAAGAGTTCCACAAACAAGTGGTAAGTAAGGGTGGTATGGTTTTCAAAAGTTATTTGAAAGGGTAAAGAAATAGTATGAACAAAGAAAAATTACAGACCTAAAAAAAGATGGGGATAATTTTACCCAGAAGTATGACAAGCTGTTTCCCACAGTTAATTCTCCTTCCAAAATGTTAGACATATTGGGGATATATTTGTTACTTCCACAACAATAAATTCTAGTAGGCAAACATCCTCAAATTCACATTCTTTATTATAAACCCATACAATGGCTTGAAAGGACCATATGGAAGATAATTCCAAACAGTTTTTCATCACCTCATTAAAAACTGAAATATTTCATACCATTTTAACAATAATCACTTTGCATTTAGAAAGATTTTCATGTATAAAGCTTTTTCGATGCGTAGTCTGTGATAGAATTCTTACAGTGTTTTTGATTAAAAAAAAATGTTAACCACAGGGCAATAGGGAATAGTAGTGGTGGTTTTTTTCCATCAACAAATACTTAACACAACTAATTTATCATACACAAGAGCCGGGGAGATGCCAAGAAGGTGAGAATCTACAAGGATCCTGGCCTCAAGGAACAGAAATACTAACCTAGTAGAAGAGATAAAACAAGTGTGTAAATGTCAATGGGCTACTAGGGAGGATTTACCTGAAAACAGAATTGTACAAACAGATTATGTTGTGAAACCACTGTTCCTCTCTCCCCCACTGCCTTTGTGAAGTGGTTTTGGTGACCCATACTAGGAAGCTGTCCTGTTCATGACTCCCATTTTCCTTCCTTCCAATGTAGCAGAAACTCATACAAAAGAGGCACAAGAGGAGTTTCACTTTTCTGGCTACAAGTAACAACTCATGTTTGAACTCTTGCCTTTAAACAAACACAGAGATGATGGTGATTCATCTTTCCATGTCTATTTGGAAAATAAAGTGACACTTTAAAAGTTTTATAGCCTGTGGGCCAAACGAGGTTCTCAGATAGAGAGACACACCCTCTGAAGAAATTGTTAGAATTTCATAAACTTAGGAGGCTCAACTAGCTTCTGGTATTCAGGAAGCTTTGCCTTTTCCTTTTCCCTCACATGTTCTTATACAACTCCAGTTCTGACCATTTGTGGTGCTCAGTAATTTCTCTTTCAGCTTAAATGCTTCCACCCACTCAACTACTTGTGACCTCAGTAAGTTTGAGGAAATTTGGCAGCATGCAGTTTTCATTATGATGTAAATCAACGTAATACCATGCAATAATAATGTTTGGGACACCTTCAATGCTTGCCAAATGACAAACATTGTTTTTAGTGGCACTGCTTAGATAATTCCATTATGTTCATAATTAGCTCATATTATTCAATTTCCTTTATGGTATAAATTATGTAATAATTAGACTTACACATGAAGTTTGCATAGAGTATCCGCATAGCAGCACTTTCTAAGACTTCTGCATAAGCCAAGTCCAAAATGAGCTAATCTACGTCAGACACTTAGTAACATCAAATGGGACAAAATTAAAATGTAATTACAAGATAACATTCATTAAAGAAATCATAAAACTTTGCTGGCAATGTGTGTGTCCCATAGTAGATCACCAAGAAAGCTTTGAGCAAAAAGTTAAAGTTCAAAACGCAGCCTCTGCATTTTCAGAGTTTAATATACATATATAAATAAAATAGATTATATGAAGCATTTGAAAATAAATGATAGTACACTTGGGAAATTTCAGTACCATTCCTGCCCACTCTGAGAGAGGCTGGGACCTAGGACCCTTTGCTGCAATGCTGGTACCTGGACAAAAGTCTCCGCAAGCAACAAAATGCAAACAAACTGTAAGGGACTGAAAATAACTAACATACATGCACAACTGGAGCATATCTGGACAACAAGAAACAAAGAAACCAAAAAGCTCAATTGCCCCTTCTGAGGAGCTGGGAGAAAAAACAGGGGTTCGGGAACACAAGCAGGTTACTGCGCATGCCCCCTGCATACACTAGCAACTAAGGGGTAGGGAAACTGCCGAGGACACCCCTCAGGTCCAACCCCTGGACACATCCGGTCCCTTACCCTATGTAAGGAACCTGCTCTTGCCTCGCCCCCGCCCCAGTGAGCAAGCTAGCAAGGGAGCATGTTGCTTGTTCCCATCCCCCCTTGCTACAGCAAGGGCCCCATTAAAGCCGTGCCTGAATTTCTTGTCCAGACTTTGATCAATTTCTATTGATTAAGGAGGCCAAGAACCCTGGTAGCTAACAGCTTGGGCACAAACTTTGAAAAGAATGTAAATGTCCATCACAGAGAAGGTGGAAATGACATAAACAGTAAAGATGGCCTGTGAGTGACCACTGGGAGACCTAATTTACTCAGTGTCTAGAAGAGAAGTTGATGAGGTATATACGCCAAAACACCTTCTTGAGAGAGGACCATAAGAATGCAGGGTAGAGGAGGTGTAATTTTTTTGGAGGTATTCTTACATATTATCTTCTGGGATCCTACCATTTTATGACTGGACAAGAAATCCACTGACTTACTGTGCATACATCATCCTCTAATTTTAATGTACTTCTGAGTACAAGGTCATCATCACTATGAAGAGCCACATTTTGAACTTTTAGAAGCTATCTATCCCATTCTCACCCAAAGTACAGCTTACAAATCACGGCTTGATTTGCAAATAGAGAGGAATTTACATCTTGACATCTCCAGTCAACTCTATCCCTTGCTTTCATTTGAGAGCTCATTTTTTAGATTTTCATTTTTCAGACTTTCCTTTTTCTCCCCAAACCACCAACAGACGAAACAAATTTTTGTAAAACAAATATGACTAACACTTTGAAGTAAAAATATCCACAAAGAAGCCAGGATTGGAAGATGGTGGCATTGCTACTGACCCATACCACAATTTGGGCTTTGCATATTAATTTCCTTTTTGTCCTCACTCATTTAAATTATTTCAAGTTTAGACTCGCTGGCAAAACATCAGTTATTTTCATGTGAATCCTCCACATGCTGCCCCATACAAACTTTACCATTGCAGTAAAATGTTTGAAGGTCATCAGACACAGGGAAAGTGAGAGAGTTGCCCCAGGCAGCCTGTCCACTGCCCTGTCACTGTGCTTCCCTCCCCTGCCAACGGATATGAGAAAATACCATCCAAACCTCTTAGATTTGCTAAAACCAACCACCACCACCACGAGGCAGAATTAGCAACTGAACTTTTGTTTCTAAGAATAAATAGAAGAGGCACTGTACCATGTCTTCAGTTTTGTGACTATTCAAGAGGTCAGACAGGAAATCTTCATGTAGACTCTCTCTTCGAATCAGTGTAAATTCCCTTAGGAAAACAGCCCCTTGGCTTTGGTCTCCACATACCTAGAGAGATAAGTGAGCCGAATTAAGCCTTCAGATTGAGCCCAGAGGGAGGGGGCACTGAGAAATTAATATCTCAGGGTTGCAGAAACCTCTTGGATTCATTTCAAGTCTGATTAGGGCAATCAGAAATGATGCACAGAAATACATATTCATGTGAGAGCCACTAGAACATTCTGGCATGTGGCTCGTTGGATAGATGCCAGGAAAGTCTCCTGCTAAGTTGGCACATCTTAATTGACTGGCGTACAATGTCAAAATTTAGTGATTTTAAGTTATATTTGAGGCCAAATCAAGCATAGTCAGGCTCCTAGACTTATTCCCTTGGAATATCCATGTGTATGCCTCACATTAGGGGTCTTGTACCCAAAGGGATCCATCCCTAGTCTTCTCTGAGCATCTAGGTAGATCCTTATGTCCTGCAAACAACTGGCAGGGGTGTAGGAGCTGGCCTGTACCCACATCAGACTTCCTGAATTATTCCAGGACTTCATAGAACCAGATGCATTTTAGCTGCTCTGGTGGGAGGCACTGGAGAATTTTTATCTAGAGCTTATCACATACCAGGTTCTTTACACATGTTATCTGGCACCAGCCCCGGGAGGTGTCTGTTATTAGCCACGCTTTACAAATTAGGAACTGGAGGCAAAAGGGTTTCAGGAATTTGCCAAGTTGGTAAGTGCTGAAACCAGCACTCAAATATAAGGCTGAATCTAAAACCCTTTTGTGTTCACTATCTCATTTTACTACTGAGTTACTCAAACCTCCTCTGGCAAAGGACAAATTGTTAAGTAACTTCTAGAAATTCAAGGACTGGTATCTATTCACCCAGGCCTCCTACCATCTCTGTTTCTGAGCCTCAGTTTACTCATCACAAAGCTGGAAAGATATCATATTACAGGAGATAATATATGTTAAGTACTTTGTACAAGGACTTGCATATAGTAAGCTTTTAATAAAGAACAGCCATTATTGCCATTTGGAACAACATGGATGGGCCTTGGAGATGATCATACTAAGTGAAGTAAGTCAGAAACACAAATACCATAGAATATCACTTATATGTGGAATTTAAATACCACACAAGTGAGCATATCTATGAAACAGAAACACATTCATACATATAGAGAGAACAGACTTATGGCTGCCAAGGGGAAGGTGGGTAGGAAAAAGAAGGATTGGGAGATTGGGATTAGCAGATGCAAACTAATATGTATAGGATGGATAAACAACAAAGTCCTACTGTATAGCATGGGGAACTATATTCAATATCCCATAATAAACTACAATGGGAAAAGGACATAAAAAAGAATATATATATAACAGTCACTGTGATGTACAGCAGAAATTAAACACAATAATTTAAATTTTAAAATAAGAGCCACTATTACCATTGAAAGCACAAGGAACAAATAAAAACCTAACCTTTTAACATATCTAAAGCTCTTTGACCACATTCATAATATCTATAGGTAAGTATTAAACGATCTCCTTATTATTTTCATATTATTTTAATTTTTATACCTTTTCATGGTATTGGCAGTATTGGTAAGGAATATATGGGTGTTCATCATATTAATTTCATATCATTCCTGAATGTCTGCAATAGTTCATAATAAATTAAAATAATTTTAAACCTGCAGTCTTTTGGATAGTATAATTTTTCTATAATTTATATGTAAATGGCTTCTGTTATTACACAGTACAGTCAGTATCACTGTGGTGGACAGAATCTTGGGCCCCTCACTCCCTTGTATCATCTCTGTGAATACATTCCTTAACATGACAAAAGGACTTACAGATAAAATTAAGTTTGTCAACTTCAAGGTAAGTTTAGTATCATAGATTTTCCAGAGGGGCCCAGTACAATCATAGGAAGCCTTAAAAACAGAGCTTTCTCTGGACTGAGGGCAGAAGAGGAAGTCAAAGAGTGATAAGCCACTGCTGGCTTGAAGATGGAGGGGGCCATGAGGGAAGCATGAAAAGAAAATGAGTTCTGCCAACTATGAAGGAGCTTGGAAGAGGATCCTTGACCCGGAGAAATAAATTTTTGGCCAACACTTTGATTTTAGCCCAGTGAGACTCTGAGCTGAGAATTTAGTCATTCATGCCTCGCTAGGCTTCTGACTTGCAGAAACTGTGAGGTAATAATTCTGTGTTGTTTTCAGCAATCAAGTCTGTGGTAATTCATTATGGCAGCAAGAGCAATCTGATAGAATCATCAAGAGGCAGGGTGCAACGAGAAGTTATCTCATTTCTCTCCTAAACTGTTTCGTAAGAATTAACCAGTATGATACAAGTAGAGGTAGAATCTAAAAGACTGGTCCTTGGAAATGTATCCATCTGGCTAACCTAATACCTGTTACATTTAAAATTAATTTCTCTTAGTTCTTTTCTCATCAGGGTCAACCATTTCTTGACTCTACAAATTAAATACACTTCAAAAACCCATCTTGACTATGTAATTTCCCTGCTCAGAAGCTTGCAGGATAGCCCAGCTACTGTTGGGTATATTCCAAATTCATGTCTTCGTATTCAGGATCACTCACAGCTGTTCAAGTTCTAGATATGGGTTGGCTGCACTTGTGCAATTCCCTTTTTGGAAAAGATAAAGATTCAAATTTAAAGTAAACTAGAATTGATGTGTGTTGACTTTCTTGTTTTCAAAAGGACTAATATATGCTGATCACTAGTGAACCTCATATTTTATGAATCATTTCTCCAAATATCATAGGCTATTTAGAACTTAACTTTATTATTCAAAATGGTGACCATCTGTAGTCATGCAGTGCTATAGCTCTTAAAAGCTACAATCAGGAGAGAAGACTAATAAACTTCACACTTTCTTTGCAAGATTTTTTTTTTTGCCTGTGTAAGACATGTTTCTTTCATTAAACTAATTAAAGAAATAAACAGAAATGACTCAAATATCCTCCAAAGAGACAGTGAGATGTCAGATAAAAAGACTGAATATTCAATACTACAAAAATGAAAGACAATCAGCAAACACCTTGTCCATTTGGTTTATACTTTAATTCTCAATCATAACTGTGTATTTGTTTAGAAAGCATCTCTGCCCATTTATTTTTCCCAAGAATGTTGACAGTTTATAAGTCATACAGTTCTCACCAAATGCTCAACTATCAAATACTATTATGTGATACTAGGGCAGAAGGAATTCATTAAGCTAAAATTCAATTTAATCCTGGAAAAAGATAAGAATATATGTTAGATGAATGTAATTATAACCATTTTCCCCCTATAGATATCATGTGCATATGTTTTTAATTTAATTTCTATTCATGAATGCTATTACAAATTAAACAATTTAAACTGCCCAAATTAACTTGGTCAACATTATGTGGTTTTGAAAATCTCTATTAACTATGGACAATAATAATTATATTCTGTGTGTTTTATAAACATTATTATGATGATGGAGATACATAAATATATAAAGATATATAAACATATACATTTTATACTTCTATTTCAAGCAGATTTTTAGGTTATTTAAATCCAGAGTAGTCCTTTATCTTATTGATGCTTTCGTCCGTTCATGTGTACACACCTTTACTCAGGTTTATCATGTGTCAAGAGCTCCACTATAGCACATATTTCCTCCTTGCAGGGCATAGCTATCTAATGAGTACACGGATGTGGTAGAGACAAGTAGATGGTCCCCAAAGCCACCATCTTCTCATCATCTTTGCACATGTCTAGAGTATAATTTCCAAGTTTCCTTTGCAGATAAGGTGGTTGAGACTGAGTTTTAGCTAGTGGAAGTGATGAGTGATACCATCAGGCCCATAAAAATCTCCCTATTATCCTCCTCCATGCTCTTTTGCCTCAAGTCTGTTTAGAATGGAGAGAGCCTCAGGAAAATTTTGGAGTCCCTTAAAGGTCACTGAGGTTCCATTAGCTGGTTCCCTGAACAACCTCATGTAAGAAGCCAACCCATGACCTTAATTAATCTACCTTAATTACACAATGAAAAGTTGGATTGGAACAGAATGTATACAGTGGGCAGGGGTCAAATCATGACTCATGGTCACGGACAGACTTTAACAGCCAGTGTCTCAGAAGTGGTCTTATAAGTTTAGAAGTGTGTGCAGGTAGTCCTAAGGAGGTAAGACTGGAGATGAGGTAAAAAGCTTCAGATCACTGCAATTATTTAGATGAGAATTTATGAAGACCCTGGCGGCTCAGTAGTAAAGAATCTGATTGTCAATGCAGGAAATGTGGGTTTGATCCCTGAGTTGGGAAGATCCCCTGGAGAAGGAAATGGGAACCCACTCCAGTATTCTTGCCTGGGAAATCCCATGGACAGAGGAGCCTGGCAGGCTATTGCCCATGGGGTCACAAAAGAGTTGGCCATGGCTTATCAACTGAACAACAACAACAAGGGACTGGTGGGGAAGGGAAATATCATAAGATTTGGTGGCTAACTGAACGCACAACACAAGTCTCAGGTTATGTCCACATTTTCTGTCTGAATTTGAGCAGAAGAGCACAGTGGATAGTAGCACCTTCAACAAAATGGAAAATAGAGGAAGAGAAACAAGTACATGGGTTAGATCAGGAATTTTATTCCAGAGAAGTGGAGAATGAGGTGATTTGGGCAAAGAAAGCAGAGCTTCGGTCCTCAGAAAGAAATTTGTTTGGAGATGATATGTAGGGGTTGGTATCATGTGGGGAGGTGATGACACTTGGCATGAATGAGCTTGCCAAGAAAAAGTATGGAGAATGAGAAGGTATGACCCTGGGAGCACTGATTCTTAACATGGAACATGGGTCCATCTCGAATGGCCCGTTTATGCCAACAGAAAATGTCAACAAGGAAAACCCAAAGTTATTACTGATTTTCATCATATTTAGGCTTCCTTTTACTGGCTTCTATGAAAATTCACTGCTGACAGCACTACATCCAACTTACGACAAATAGTTCCTTGAGAACAGAGAACATGGCTGATTGTTCTATCAATCCCAGCCCCTGAACACCACTAAATGTTGAATAAAACTTGAAAATTCCCAGGCTAACTGAGACTTTAAAAAGTCTATTTCTGATGGTCAGACCAGGTTTCCTGATTTTGGGTTTTGAAAATACTTCACATTTGATATGTCAAAACTTCCCTTGCACTTATAAGGTAGTTAGCATATCATAAAATGCTTCAAAACTGGTATCCCATAGCATTTTATGGTTCAGAAGTGTTACTTTCACAGATGGAAAAACAGAAATGTGAGAAGTGGAAGAATTTTCATTGCCAGTGGCTATGTTAGGACTAGGGACCAGAGATAATGCCTCTTAAAACTCAAGACTCTGCAAGATTCTCACTTTGTTAATCACCTAGATAAATAGGGCAAGAAACAATCATCACTAATATTCATACCTATAAAAAATAATCATGCCTATCTGTTTCTACGGGATTTCTAGACCCATAAGGACTGCTCCTCAGAAAGCCTGAAGATTGCTATGTGCTTGAATTTGTACCCTATGATGAAGACTGCTTTTCCAATTGCAATCTGATTTCCTTCTTCATGGACTCCTCTTTCTACTCGTTGGCATACCAAAGTACTCCTTAGAGAATCCAGGAATGTAGACATACCAGCTCCCAGAATAGAATCTCATTAGATCCAGGAAAGCATGGAAGCAATTTATTGTTGTGGTATATGTTCTTTCTATGGGCCTGAGCCATCAACCATGCAGAGATTTTAGGGAGGGACATAGGTAAATACAGGGAACAAGGAAGTTTCCAACTAACTCTCTCTTCTCTATCCCATTAGAGGGAAAAAGGAGGTAAAGGTAGTTGGAAACAGAAGTCACTGAATAGTAAGAAAAGTGTTTGCAATTGGCTTTTGGACACAGTTAGAAACTATATCTATAACTTTGTCTTCTATTTAAAGCTTGCTTCCATCATAATCCAGCACCAAACATCCCCCTTGGCTTGCCTCCCGTTTCAGTGGATCCAGAGAACACTGGTTAGTATTCTGACTTGTCTGCTCACCATTCACATGCTTGTAGTAAGAAAAGATTACCTCTCCCCACGCCCTTAGAATTTCCTGCTTCTTACAAGTTTTCCCTATGAATTGTGACTAGAATTTGGATGGTTAAAATATACAACAACTGGTGTACCTCTACGTCATTCAGGAAGAGTCATCATTTCTATAGAAATTGTAATGTTGATGACGGGAGTGGATTAAGGCCAGAAGTTTTAAGTGGCTATAATGTTCTCATAACTCCAGGAGACACAGCCATTTACTAACAGGCTGAGAGAAAAGGATGTAGAAATAATAGAAGTTTAAACATACAAACATGCCCTCACATTATCATTTTATTGTTTGTCTTTCTTCATTTAGTTTTTCTGTGAAAACTTAAATGTAGCCAAACGTTTGTCCCATGGGTAGGATTCAGGTTTCTGTATTACTTACAAAGTGCAGCACTGAAAACCACACAGTTAAATCTTTTTTCCTACCAAAAGGATTCTGTAAAGTATATTTACGCCCATATTTTGGTTCACAGTTTACTAAGAATTAAGATAGCGAAGCTGTAAATTCTGACCAGATTAGAATAACAATTTAAACTACTTAAGTAGTTGGTCACTGTGTTATCTGAATACACACCTATATTTAAATACCAGTGGGTAGTGAAATGATTGGGTCAGGGTTATGAGTTCTTGGCACAAAGGGGACACTGAAGTGTTTATTGAATGAATAACTGTATAGAAACTTTCCTTGGAGCCAAAAAAATCTCTAGCTCCAGTTCTGAGCGTTGCTGCTAAGTAATAGGGAGAAATACTGAGATCTTGAAGTGAAAAAATGAAACTCACTCAGTTGTGTCCAACTCTTTGTGACTCCATGGACTGTAGCCTAACAGACTCTGTCCATGGAATTTTCCAAGCAAGAATACTGGAGTGGGTAGCCTTCTCCAGGGGGTCTCCAGGGGATTCCCTTCTCCAAGGGATCTTCCTGACCCAGGGATGGAACCCAGGTCTTCTGCATTGCAGGAAGATTCTCTACTGTCTGAGCCACCAGAAAAGCCCCCAGTGAGACCTTATATTGACTCAATCAAATGTCCCCAGTGTAGCCGTGCAACCCAATATTACCATTGGATCCTCAAAACTCCTCAAAGCTCCTCAGAGGCCAAGGGAAGAAAGAGAAAACATGTCCCCAAAGTGAAAGCATAAGTAACTTCTGGTTTGAAGAAAACTGAGCCAAAGAATGAATATCCTATCACTAGCCCTTAAAATATTGATATAGTTACTTAGACCAAAAATGAAAATAGTCCCAGGTGAAACTTCAGGATTAAATCAATTAAGTAGATTTAAAATAAAAGTATACATCTCTCCAACTTGGTTAAAGATCAGGTTTAGAAACAAACTGAGTTTAGTAAATTCTACATGGCAATAAAAAAGGGTCCTGGTTTTTGGAAGAAAATCAATCATTTTATAGCCTGTCTCTGGCAGGACTATTCTAATAGATTCAAATGCTATGGGGAAAAAATGCAATCTACTCTCAGTGGCTCCTTTCCATTAACCCCACTAACCTCCTGCCTGGTTGGAATATTGTAACACAGTAAGTTGGGGAAATGAGTGAAGAGTAACTCAATTGTCAAGGATAGGAAAACATTATGAGCATCAGTTCAGTTCAGTTCAGTCGCTCAGTCATGTCCAACTCTTTGTGACCCCATGAATCACAGCACGCCAGCCTTCCTGTCCATCACCAACTCCCGGAGTTCACTCAGACTCACATCCATCGAGTCCGTGATGCCATCCAGCCATCTCATCCTCTGTTGTCCCCTTCTCCTCCTGCCCCCAATCCCTCCCAGCATCAGAGTCTTTTCCAATGAGTCAACTCTTCACATGAGGTGGCCAAACTACTGGAGTTTCAGCTTTAGCATCATTCCTTCCAAAGAAATCCCAGGGCTGATCTCCTTTAGAATGGACTGGTTGGATCTCCTTGCAGTCCAAGGGACTCTCAAGCGTCTTCTCCAACACCACAGTTCAAAAGCATCAATTCTTTGGTGCTCAGCTTTATTCACAGTCCAACTCTCACATCCATACATGACCACTGGAAAAACCATAGTCTTGACTAGATGGACCTTAGTCGGCAAAGTAATGTCTCCGCCTTTCAATATGCTATCTAGGTTGGTCATAACTTTTCTTCCAAGGAGTAAGCGTCTTCTAATTTCATGGTTGCAGTCACCATCTGCAGTGATTGTGGAGCCTTCCAAAATAAAGTCTGACACTGTTTCCACTGTTTCCCCATCTATTTCCCATGAAGTGATGGGACCGGATGCCATGATCTTCGTTTTCTGAAAGTTGAGCTTTAAGCCAATTTTTCACTCTCCTTTTTCACTTTCATCAAGAGGCTTTTTAGTTCCTCTTCACTTTGTGCCATAAGGGTGGTGTCATCTGCATATCTGAGGTTATTGATATTGATCCTGGCAATCTTGATTCCAGTCTGTGCTTCTTCCAGCCCAGCGTTTCTCATGATGGACTCTGTATAGAAGTTAAATAAGGAGGGTGACAATATACAGCCTTGATGTATTCCCTTTCCTATTTGGAACCAGTCTGTTGTTCCATGTCCAGTTCTAACTGTTGCCTCCTGACCTGCATATAGGTTTCTCAAGAGGCAGGTCAGGTGGTCTGGTATTCCCATCTCTTTCAGAATTTTCCACAGTTTATTGTAATCCACACAGTCAAAGGCTTTGGCATAGTCAATAAAGCAGAAATAAATGTTTTTCTGGAACTCTCTTGCTTTTCCCATGATCCAGTGGATGTTGGCAATCTGATCTCTGGTTCCTCTGCCTTTTCTAAATCCAGCTTGCACATCAGGAAGTTCACGGTTCACGTATTACTGAATCCTGGCTTGGAGAATTTTGAGCATTACTTTACTAGTGTGTGAAATAAGTGCAGTTGTGCAGTAGTTTGAGCATTCTTTGGCATTGCCTTTCTTTGGGATTGGAATGAAAACTGACCTTTTCCAGTCCTGTGGCCACTGCTGAGTTTTCCAAATTTGCTGGCATATTGACTGCGGCACTTTCACAACATCATCTTTCAGGATTTGAAACAGCTCAACTGGAATTCCATCACCTCCACTAGTTTTGTTTGTAGTGATGCTTTCTAAGGCCCACTTGACTTCACATTCCAGGATGTCTGGCTCTAGGTGAGTGATCACATCATCATGATTATCTGGTTCATGAAGATCTTTTTGGTATAGTTCTTCTGTGTATTCTTGCCACCTCTTCTTAATATCTTCTGCTTCTGTTAGGTTCATACCATTTCTGTCCTTTATCGTGCCCATCTTTGCATGAAATGTTCCCTTGGTATCTCTAATTTTCATGAAGAGATCTCTAGTCTTTCCCATTCTGTTGTTTTCCTCTATTTCTTTGCATTGATCGCTGAAGAAGGCTTTCTTATCTCTTCTTGCTATTCTTTGGAACTCTGCATTCAGATGCTTATATCGTTCCTTTTCTCCTTTTCTTTTCAGTTCTCTTCTTTTCACAGCTATTTGTAAGGCCTCCCCAGACAGCCATTTTGCTTTTTTGCATTTCTTTTCCATGGGGATGGTCTTACTAAAGACATTTCCTCAATTTCAGAGGTTTATGAGAACAATGCACCAAAATATTTATACATGTCTCCAAACTCAGAGTCACCCAATTGAAGAGGCTCCACAAGCTTATCATGCTTGAGATCAGCAATTCCGCCTGCATACATTCACAAATTTGTACAAAGAGCAGGTAGGCAGTGTCAATGAAGAAACTGCCTACATTGTTGAAAAGGTCCACTCTTAAAATCAACTCCTTATCTTTGAGTGTATTTTCGGTTGTCAGGTTGGGGGATGGGGTGACTAAATCTTTTTAAACAGAGACTCTATGAAGACCCCTAGACCTATATTCGTACCTACTTGTACAGATAGTTTGTCTATGAAAAGCAAAAGATTCTTGAAGTAGCTTCAGGTGTCCCAGTTAAGGGCTGCCAACTATGCAAGCTGGTTAGCAGTATTATACTCCCCCAAAGGAAGGGGTAACATGATCCTGAGAAGATGAGTGGGGGAAGTTAATAAAAACATTCTTATAGCCATATTTAAGCCACTGACATTTATATACCTGGTGTTTGGAACTTAATAACCATCTCAGGATTCTGTTTGTTCTTCGACCAACTTTAATTATTATTTCTAAGGATTGTAAAGATAATTGCTGAAAGGTTAAAGCAGAAAGAAGTGAGATGGGACATGCTGGTCCAAAATGTTCAGCTGGGCCTCATAATTCTTGGTACAGATGTTCCTGCTTAGTTCAGGTCTGATTTAGAGAAATAGCAATAATATGGTTTGAGACAAGGTGACCAGATGTAGTTGAATTTAAAGATCTGTCCCAGAATGTCAATGAAAAGAAACTCTATTACACTAGCAAATCTTTACAGGAGGGGAAAAAGTTATCCTTAAAAAATAATCTACTTTATCTTTAAAGGAGATGGATATTGATCTCGACGAGCCACTGATTCTTTTAAAAAATAAAATTTTCAAAATGAACAATGTGGAGACGTTTACCTTCACAGTACTAGGGAAAAGAAACAGTAAAGCTAGTAGAAGGAATCCACCCAGGGCGATGCACTGTGTGCAATACAGGCTTGATCTGTGGCTAAGCTGTGGCTTGTGAGAAACATGGGTGCTGAAACAAACGTGCAGAGAATTTTAGAGACCATCTTCACCAAGCTCTTATCTTTTCAGATGAGGAACATAAATTGCCTTCTTAAGTACAGGGAAGAGAAAATATGTGGGTTTTCAGATATCTCCTTTGGCATATGTAAGATGGAAAAACAGCCAAATAACTTAAGAAACTCAAATAACTTCCTTCAAATATAAAGCTAACTCTCTTGTCCCTGATTTCATTCTATTCCATTCCTCTCAAAAGGGGAACAGAGTACAATTTCCAGAATTCAAAAGTCAATCGGCTTCAGAATACTGATGAAAGCTATGACTCATATCTACACTTAGATAACAAAAGAACACATAAATAGACAAGGTGGAATCTTCTGTGCTCTATCCCTAGGTGGATGGGTGGGCACATAATTATCACATCTCCTAAAAACAAGGAGAAACAGGCATAGTTTTCAAATTGTGCACGTGTGTGTGTGTGTCTATGCATTAAATTTGACATTTAAAATGAAACCCTCACTCATGCCAAGAATTAAGGGACAGAATTGAGCAGTTGGAGGAGAATTAAAAAAAAAAAAAAGGAAGAACATAAAGGTGTCTATACACACATGCAGTGGTAGAAATCAACTTTTCTCACTGTTTCCTTAGTAAATGTTCATATAGGTCAACATCATTACTAGGTTTTTTGAAAGAGTTGCTTACCTAAGGGGAACTTAAAGTCAGAGTACCACTCACATTCTGAATCAAGATGGAGATACTACTTAGGGCAAGATGTCTCTCTTTCTCTTGCCTACTTTACATCAGCTCTAGACCCCGTCCCTCCCACTCCCCCATTATCTGGCCAAACCTTTCTTAGCATTGCACTATGGTCTGAAGCTCTTTCTATCCAACCTGTGTGTCTTGTCTTTCCTTCACTGGGGATAGCCCAAGTTACAGGCTGCTGGTTTTCTGACTTCTTCGGCCTTCTTCACCTCTATTACCGATAATCTCTTGCTTTCTCATCCTGTGTTGGCACCTGCCCTGGGCCTAAATTAACATAGCTTCTCTTCTTCTTTTGACCCAGGTACTACTGAGCTGGACCTAATGCTTTCAATTCACCACCCCATCTGTATCAAGAAGGCTACCCAGTCTCCATGATGGCAAAGAAATGCTGAGAACACTTCTCTCTGCTTTCTTTAACTGAAGGCTCAGTTCATTCTCTAAAAAACTGAGTAATAAGGATCAGAACTGGTGGATGGGCAAGAGCTCTGACTTTGACCATTCTTCTTCCCTCAGCCCTGAAATGCAGATGGACACCAGACACCCACAGGTGGCTCGATGACTTTAATTATTAACACATACAAAAGGATCCAGGTAATAAGTTATTTTGTGGGCAAGTTAGCTTTTGTTATTTCACAAACTTTTGAGTCTGCTCTTATCCCTGGCTGGAAGTCTCACCAACATGTGTCAATATTTCAAGGAAAAAATTTTAAAAAATAAGGAAAGCTTTGATCCATGTAAATTTATTCCCCTTTATAAAATATTCAAAGCACAATTCTCTGGATAGTGCTTTAGTAGTATCATTAAGGTAACTCAGATATATTTGAGTTCACCACACCCTATTCCCACTACACACACACCTCCCCATGGCCCAGTGTCTAAATAATGCAAACTTTAAAAATGGGAGAAATGTATATCAGTATTTATATCGTATATGTAACTGAAAGAACTTCAAATATTTACTCAGTATCTTAAGAAAATACCCAAGAAATGCGAAGGGTGACACTTAATGCATAGCAAGCATTCTTAAATGTCCACTCTTTCCTCTCCACCAGTTTCTGTCATTCTCAATATATTTCACACCGATGGCACTTGGTTCCTTAAAAATTTTATCTCTCAACTCCCAAGTTATTTCTGAAATTCAGTCCATGTACTTCTTGGGGAAAGAGAATTGGAATTCTGAATATATTTGTGTATTATGACTTTGTCATTGCTTTATATGAGCATTAATATTTTGCTCCTCTTAAAGAAGCATGATCTAAGGAAATGAAAGCACTTGATATGCATATGTATCTTTATTTACATATGAATGTAAATGTGTGTGAGTTTCTGTGAGTAGCTGAGATCCCAATGTGACCCTAAATTGTAAGACCTAGGCATGTCTGATAGATGATGGGTCTCCCTGCGTGAGGGATGGAGGAGCCTCTTGAGAGAGAGTTCATCCCAGCTTGGTCTAAGTCCCAGAGCCTTGGATATCCAAGAAATGAAGATGTATCCTACAATCAGTGTAGGCTTTCCAGGTAGAGTTAGTGGTAAAGAACGTGCCTGCTAATGCAGGAGACATAAGAAATGAAGGCTTGATTCCTGGGTTAAGAAGATCCCTTGGAGGCGGGCATGGCAACCCACTCCAATATTCTTGCCTGGAGAATCCCTTGTACAGAAAAGCCTAGCAAGCTACAGTCCACAGGGTTGCAAAGAGTTGAACACAACTGAAGCAACTTAGCATGCATGCACACACTCAGCGTAGTGATTCCTACTGACATGTCACTCGGTGGAGGGAGTCTGTAAGTGAAAAACAAAAACAGCGTGGTGCTAAAAACTCCTCAAGGATGGAAGCCAAGCATTTCACCAGGTAGAAGCTCTGGTTCCTCAAGATTTTGAGCATTAGTTACATGGACCAGCAAGAGTGCCCAGCAAGGACAATGACTGTACCAGGGGATACAAGAGCACCAAGAAGGGGCAGGGAGAGCCAGGAGGAAAGGAGGGGCTGTGGCAGAAATGGTAAAAACGCTGCAGGCAGCCACATGGTGCTTCCAACCTCCCAGGCATGGACGCCTTGGCAGTGAACATCACCATAAGGGCTAGAACAGGAAGTGAAGCGAAGCCAAAGTTGTTCAGTCATGTCCAGCTCTTTGCGACCCCATGGACTGTACCCTGCCAGGCTCCTCAGCCCATGGAATTCTCCAGGCAAGAATACTGGAGTTGGTAGCCATTCCCCGCTTCAGGGAATCTTCCCAACCTGGGGGTCGAACCCAGGTCCCCCACACTACAGGCAGATTCTATACCATCTGAGCCACAAGGAAGCACTGCTGGAACAGGAGAGCCAGCTAACAGGGTTTAGGTGTAGGCACAGCACATATGGAAGCAGCCCAAAAGAAAGAGAAGGACTTGCAAAGACCTGAAAAGCCTAGAGTGAAAGGCAGGGTATAAGTAAACCATATATGTCATATAAGCCACTGATATCCATGTGAATCCTTTCCATTCTTGCCTGCATTTGACTGAGTACTTTTTAGCCTCAAAACATCACCGTGAGACTATACTCTCCATGGATGAGAACCACCTGTCTTGGGTGTCACTGCATTCTAAAATCCCAGCAGTGCCTGGCATAGAATCGGGTCTATAATTATCTGAGTACTAAACTAAGAAGGTCTTTTTTTGTTACTAGTTACTAATTTCAGAATTTTTAGAGCTTGAAAAAGGCTTAGAAATCATCCAATTTAGCTCCCTCTGGAGCCCAGAGAGAAACTGACTTTCCCAAGAGCATATATTTCATGTGTCAAAATCCAGACTAAAATGTAAATTTCTGGATGCCAGTCCCGCGCCCTCTCCACCCCATGGCTCCAGAGTCCCTCTCTCCTGTTTGGGTTGTCTCCCCCAATAGTTGGCAAGTACAGGATGTGGATGACATGGAATCATAACCAACTGCAAGCTCATCAATCAACAGTGAAATGTGGCAAATTTAAATGGAGACTGTGGTTAAAAATACAGTATAGGAAACAAAACTGACCATTTACAGAGTCAGTTATTAGATCCCAAATATTAAGAGAGACAACAGATGGACTTCCTTGGGCCAGTGGTTAAGAATCTATGCTCCCAATGCAGGGGGCCTGGCTTCAGTCCGTGGTTGGGGAACTGGATCCCACATGCTGCAACTAAGAGCTTGAACACTGCAACCAAAAGATCAAGCATGACATAGCAAAAATTGAAGATTCTGACCCAGTGCAACCAAAATAAATATGTAAATAAATTTTTTTTTTGAAAAGAAAGACAACTGATAAATCAACAATTCCTAAAGAAAGAAAACATGACTCAGAGTATCTAGAAAGCCCATGATAATCAGCTGAATTAATTAAGAGTATTTTTCTTGACATAAAGAAGCTGTGGTACATTCATACAATGGAATACTACTCAGCTATGAAAAGGAATGCATTTGAGTCAGTTCTAATAAGGTAGACTAACCTAGAGCCTATTATACAGAGTGAACTAAGTTGGAAAGAGAAATATAAATATTGGATACTGATGCACACATATGGAATCTAAAAAGAAGGTACTGATGAATTTATTTTCAGGGCAGCAATAGAGAAACAGACATAGAGAACAGACCTATGGACATAGTGGGGAGGGGAGGCGGGTGAGGGTGAGATGTATGGAGAGAGTAACATGGAAACTTACAATACCATATGTAAACTAGATAGCCAATGGGAATTTGCTCTATGACTCAGGGAAGTCAAACAGGGTGTATGTGACCATCTAGAAGGGTGGGGTGGGAAGGAAGACAGGAGGGAGGATCTTTTCTTCTCTTTGGTCTCTTACCCTGGGATTTTTATTGCCCTCAGAGAGTCAGCTCTCTGATCTGGACAGATGATTCCCAAGCCCATAGGTGGAACCATGGCTCTTAAATGAGCATGTCCTGCATTCCCTGCATCTACAATTTGAACCGTGCCATGCCCCACCTACCTCTGCTTCACTGAGCACCCTAAAGCCTTTCATTGTGTGGATCACAACAAACTGGAAAATTCTTAAAGAAATGGGAATACCAGACCACCTGACCTACCTCCTGTGAAACTTGTTTGCAGGTCAAGAAGCACCAGTTAGAACTGGACATGGAACAACACACTGGCTCCAAATAGGAAAAGGAGTACGTCAAGGCTGTATATTGTCACCCTGCCCATTTCAGTTATATGCAGAGTACATTATTGAAACGCTGGGCTGCATGAAGCACAAGTTGGAATCAAGACTGCCAGGAGAAATATCAATAACCTCAGATATGCAGATGACACCACCCTTCTGGCAGAAAGCGAAGAGGAACTAAAGAGCCCCTTGATGAAGGTGAAAGAGGAGAGTGAATAAGTTGGCTTAAAGCTCAACATTCAGAAAACTAAGATCATGGCATCCGGTCCCATCACTTCATGGCAAATAGATGGTGAGACAATGGAAACAATGGCAGACTTTATTTTCTTGGTCTCCAAAGTCACTGTAGATGGTGACTTCAACCATGAAATTAAAAAACACTTGCTGCTTGAAAGGAAAGCTATGACAAACTTATTGTATTTTAAAAGCAGAGATATTACTTTGCTTACAAAGGTCCATATAGTCAAAGCTATGGTTTTTCCAGTAGTCATGTATGGATGTGAGGGTTGGATCACAAAGAGGACTGAGTGTTGAAGAATCGATGCCTTTGAACTGTGGTGTTAGAGAAGACTCTTGAGAGTCCCTTGGACTTCAAGGGGATCAAACCAACCAATCCTAAAGGAAATCAGTCCTGAATATTCATTGGAAGGACTGATGCTGAAGCAGAAGCTCCAATACTTTGGCCACTTGATGCAAAGAGTGGACTCATTGGAAAAGACCCTGATGCTGGGAAAGATTGAAGGAAGGCGGGTAAGGGGATGACAGGGGATGAGATGGTTGGATGGCATCACTGACTCAATGAACATAAGTTTGAGCAAACTGCAGGAGATGAAGAAGGACTGGAAGCCTGGTGTGCTGCAGTCCATGGGGTCACAAAAAGTCAGACATGACAGAGTGACTGAGTAAGTGAAGAGCAACAACTGTCTGAAAGCCCTCCTTCCATCTCCTTGTACAGAAACTCCATCGATCCTTAAAGCCTGCTTTTTCTCTACATTTCCCCTATCCCCTCTGCTGCTGCTGCTGCTGAGTCACTTCAGTTGTGTCTGACTCTGTGCGACCCCATAGATGGCAGCCCATCAGGCTCCCCCATCCCTGAGATTCTCCAGACAAGAACACTGGAGTGGGTTGCCATTGCCTTCTCCCCCCATTCCCTCTAAGCATGTATAATTTCTCCTCTATGGCATCCATAGAGGTCCTGCTCTTCCAATTGAGATCTGGAGGCATGGGACCTGGATGTCTTAGCTCTTCACTTTGCAGCTATTTGATTTGGCTAAATTATATAAGCTGAGCCTTAGGTCCTTTATATGTAAATGGGAGAGAACATTTACTACTTACCTTACATACTCATCCCAATGATTACATGAGTTAACATATGAAAAGTGATTTGTAAACTCAAGTGCTATACAGAGATTGGTAGTATCATTACAGCCAGAGAGCTTTTTGACAGTGTAAGCTATCAGAGTGAACATGTCAGTTACTTAGTCATGCCTGACTCTTTGTGACCCCATGGACCATACACCAGCAGGCTCCTCTGCCCATAGAATTCTCCAGGCAAGAATACTAGAGTGGGCAGCCATTCCCTGCTCTAGGGGATCTTCCTGACCCAGGAATCAAACCTGGGTCTCATGTATTGCAGGCAAACTCTTTACTGTCTGAGCCACGAGGGAAGCTATCAGAATACGTCCAGTCAAATAAATTAATATTTCTATACCCACTGACTCACTTGGCTGGAAAAACATGTGGACATTCCAATGTAAATAGGATTGGGGAGGGGGGTGTAGGAGACACATGTCATAATTTATTGAGATATGAGTCCCAGCACCTCATTTTTAAACAAAACCCAAAAAAACCACAGCATATTATTACTTCTTTAATGGTACATATTTATCTCTGTTTTGGTCATTTGGGAACTTGTCTTACCTCTGTAAGGATATCAAGGTCAGAGACCCTGACCTACCGATCATCCTGGAAGGCCAAGAATAACACCTTAAACTCAGTAAGTACACAGTGTTTCTTGAATTGAATGAAAATAAAATTTGGCACATCTAGATTTGGGAAAGTGAAATTTAGCCATAACTTATCCTGATAAGTTAGACTTTCAAACAATTAAATATGGTATCTTCAAGATGAAATTGGCTATTTAGTAGGTAATGAAGACTCACTCTGGCACTGTAAGCTTCCACTCAGGATTTAAAGAAAGCACTTAGATGAATTCTGAGAATCTGTGATTAATTAGCTAAAGTTATTTCTATTAGGTCTGCTATCATTCAGCACCTCCTTTATAACAGTAGACACAGAATAGATGTTCAGCAAACAGAGGAAACATTTAATGTGATAATGCTGATGCTGTGGTCAAGCACTCACACTTTCAGTAGCAAGATTCTACAGATTATAAACCAATTTCCTTTTAAAGCCCCTCAAAGCCTGCTTTTGCCCTTTACTTTTCCCTGCGGCCTCTTATCCAATCCTTTATTCCTTGTTTTTAATGCTCCAGCAACACTGAACGGCCTGTGGCTATCCAGATACCCTGTGATCATCAGCTCCTCTTTGCCTGTACACCTTCAGTTCTATCTGCTTTACATGCCCACCTATAGAAATCTACTGGTTCAGTCTTCCTGAACTCAACTCTATTTGGCAAGTTTGTCTTCATACCAGACAATGAACTTCCTGAGAGAAAGATTTGGTTCATTTCAAGGTCCTCACCTAGCAGAAGAATATCCTGGCTCAGAGGAGTTAGTCTCCAAAGTTTGGTGAATCAGTACTCAGCCTATTTATCTACAGCACAAGATTCTTAAAGAGTCCCATTGCTCCTTAAATACTTCCAAGTGGAAACATGTTGCTTAATAAACATAAAACAAAAGCCCCAGTGAGATGAGTATAGAATACTTTTCCTTTTAGAAGTGAAGTGTTAGGTGCTCAGTCATGTCTAACACTTTGTGACCCCACGGACTGTCTCCCACCAGGTTTCTCTGTCCATGGAATCTCCAGGCAAGAATTCTGGAGTGCATAGCCACTCCCTTCTCTAGGTGATCTTCCTGACCCAAAGCTCGAACCTGGGTCACCTGAAATGCAGGTGGATTCCTTACTATCTGAGCCACCAGGGAAGCTCTTTCCTTTTAGAGGTTCAAGCAAATACTAAAGCAGGAGTAGATGAGGAAAAATATCTAAAAGGTAAACTAATATTTTATGTAGATTTAGACCCTGTCTTCCATTTGATCAACTTAAATTTAGACAAATTTATTGCTAATAAAAATGTTTTCATGTTTTGAAAAATGCTTCACCAAACTCTTGCATTTAAATGTGCCTCTCTAGCATATTACTAAATGTGTTAAATGTGTTATCCATTGTAACATGGATAATAATAAAGGATTAATGAATGAGTCATTTAAGGGTCCTGCTTATTAATTTTTAAAGCCTCATTGCCTGGAATCTAATTGTCAACTGCTATCCATTCACTGGAAAAAGCAGAAACAATAAAATTATTCAACATTTATTTACTTATTAAAGTCAAGATTTCTTAGAATGTTATGATTTGTCCTTCTCGTCTTTCCTAGACACAACTCAAGGATACCCTCAACATTTTGCTTACTTCTTTATAAACATTGCATATTTTAACTATATTTTTGCAGATTCCCATTTAACTCAACTTTAATATTTGATCTTGACTTTAAGAGACATTTCTGTTTTAGATACAAAATAAATTCCTATACCCTGTTAGTCATCTTTTTGTTCTGTCAGTGAAGTGTAGGTGACTGAATGTTAAATAAACATTCTTTTCCAAACTCACACTGAAAATAGGATGTTCCATTTATTTATACTGTGTAGACACGAAAAAAATGTGAGCTTTCTTTCCTTTGGTATCAAAAAGCCCACTTCATTTACTTCTAAAACTCAATTTTTTTAAACTCTAAAAGTCTGTCATGTTTCCCATTGTTAAAACATTGCTATGTTTCTAAGGATTGTAAGTCTTCTTTACATTTGTGAAAAAGCTTTTGGTCCTTTATTACCTTATTTTATTTCAACAAATATTGGTTTAGCTTCTTCTATGTTGTAAGAACTGTGCTAGGTGCTGAAGGAGGTGGACACAAGAATAAATATGGTCCCTGTTCAAGATCTCACAGTCTAGTAGGAGAAACAGAATTGTAGATACCATAGTAGGAAGGTGTACTTCCCTGGTTTTGATTTCTATTTCCTTAAATTACAGTAGTAGCAAAATGTCAAAATGCCCAAGACAGTGATATTCGCTACATGGAGATACAAGCTCCTTGCTTTGGATCCGTAGAAAATAGTGGAATCGAATGTTCTCTCAAAGTATAATGACATGTGTCCTGAGATCTACAAACCACTCATGTTCACTCTCAAGCTTGCTAATGTATATCCCTGAAGCCTCACTGAAGAATGGAATAGTGTCTAAATAACAATTTCTTGGGTTATCTTGTTCTTTTAAAACAATCATAGGGATGAATCAATCAATAAATAGCAGTAAGCCTCCATTCTATTTGCAAAACTCTCTATATAAAGTCCTACTCCACTTGTTGTGTGGTGGTGAAAATAAGACCCATAAAAGGTCATGTACATCTACTTCTCAGGTATCATTACCAGTGTCAACAACACCTAGGAAGAGGGAATTCCCAACAATTATGGTCCTTCTCCAATAATGCAGGTAGACTGGCTGCAACTTGTCCCAAGCAACCAAGAGTCTGATGGAAACCAAGATTACGCTCAATAGGTGCTGAAAGATGAGTCATCCCCCCTGAATACCATACAACACACCATCTTTCTCATTCTGGTTATTGAGCCTTTCTCTTCCTGATTAATTGAAATATTTTGCCAATCTCCTTTTACCAATATGCAGCCATTACTTTCTTCAAGTCCATTTATTGGATTCCTAACTTAGGAACTGGTCTAAATTATTCTAAGACCTTTTCAAATCCTCACAAAACAGCAAGACAAATTAAGTGCTATTATTTTTATTCAATAGTTGATTGTGCCAGAGGGGTTATATACATTGCCCAGTAGTAGAGCTGAGATTTGAATTTAGGACGATGTTTTCTTAGAAATTAAGGAATAATATGGGGTTGGTCAAAAAAATCACTGGGGTTTTTCCATACAATGTTACAGAAAAACCAAAATAATTTTTGACCAAAGCAATATTTACTTAAATAAATATTCCTGGGCACATAAGTATATGAAGAACAGTATGCTAAAAGCTGCAAATAACTCAAAGATCCTTACCCTCAAAGAGAATATAAAGGGAGAAATGGGGGATGGGGAGGTGTTAATCTCTTAGAGCTGTGGAATA
The DNA here is from genome assembly GCF_014754425.2 of Oryx dammah. Lineage (NCBI taxonomy): Eukaryota > Metazoa > Chordata > Mammalia > Artiodactyla > Bovidae > Oryx > Oryx dammah. The sequence goes on from NW_024070185.1 coordinate 25,561,964, forward strand.
GAATGAATTTTCTTTATCACCATAAAAAGCTACACAATAAATTTTGTATTTTATATAGAAACCTGTATGAAGGTCAAGAAGCAACAGTTAGAACTGGACATGGAACAATAGACTGGCTCCAAATTGAGAAGGAGTATATCAAGGCTGTATATTTTCACCCTGCTAACTTCACTTATATGCAGAGTACATCATGAGAAATGTTGCGCTGGATGAAGCACAAGTTGGAATCAAGATTGCCGGGAGAAATATCAATAACCTCAGTTATGCAGATGACATCACCCTCCTGGCAGAAAGTGAATAGGAACTAAAGAGCCTCTTGAAGAAGGTGCAAGAGGAGAGTGAAAAAGATGGCTTAAAACTCAACATTCAAAAAATAGATTGTGGCATCCAGTCCTATCACTTCATGGCAAATAGATGGGGAGACAATGGAAACAGTGACAGACTTTATTTTCTTGGGCTACAAAATCACTTTGACAGTGACTACAGCTATGAAATTAAAAGATGTCTGATCCTGGAAGGAAAGCTATGATAAATCTAGACAGTGTGTTAAAAAGCAGAGACTTCACTTTGCCTACAAAGGTCCATATATACAGTCAAAGCTATGGTTTTTCCAGCAGTCATGTATGGATGTGAGTTGGACCATAAAAAAGGCTTAGCACTGAAGAACGGAGAGACTCTTGAGAGACCCTTGGACTTCAAGATCAAACCAGTCAATCCTAAAGGAAATCAACCCTGAATACTCATTAGAAGGACTGATGCTGAAGCTGAAGCACCAATACTTTGGCAACTTGACGCAAAGAGCTAGCTCATCGGAAAAGATCCTGATGCTGGGAAAGACTGAAGGTAAAAGGAGAAGGAACAGCAGAGGATGAGATGGTTAGATAGCATCACTGACTCAATGGGCATGAATCTGAGCAAACTCCGGAGACAGCAGAGGACAGAGGAACCTGGTGTGCTGCAATCCACACAAAGAGTCAGACATGAGTTAGCAACTGAACAACATCAACAAAACAAGTATGAGTGGTTAACATTGGCTTTAATGTGTCTTTTGCTGATGACAATATCGAACGTCTTTTAATATGCTTATCTGCCTTATGCATATCTTCTTTGGTAAGTTGTCTATTCAGAACTCTTTGTCCATCTGTTTGTTTTCTTATTGGGGCTTTCCTGGTAGTTCAGATGGTAAAGAATCTATCTGCAATGCAGGAGACCCAGGTTTGATCCCTTTATGTGCTCTTTGCATGTTTTAGACATAAGTCCTTTATCAGATATGTGTTCTGCAAATTTTTGCCCACTTTTTGGCTTTTTTAAAACTGGAAGTATAGTTGATCTACAATGTGTTACTTTCAGATATACAGCACAGTGATTTGTGACACACACACACAAACATTACATCTTCTTTATCCATCCCTCTGTCAATGGACATTCAGGTTGCTTCCTCTTAGGAGTTTCTTTTATAGAGCTGAAGTTTTTCATTTTAATAAAGGCTAACATCAACTTTTTCTTTCATGGCTTATGCTTTTTTTGTCTTATATCTATAAAATCATTATCAAACACAAGGTCACAAGACTTTCTTGTCTGTTTTAATCTTGAAATTATAGGGTCTTGCATTTTATATTTGCCCGTGATTCATTTTGTAGTTAATTTTTGCAAAAGATGTATGATGTCTGGGGTCATTTTACTTTGTATGCATGTCAAGTTGCTTCAGTCGTATTCAACTCTTTGTGATACTATGGACCTTAACCTGCCAGGCTCCTCTGTCCATGGGATTCTCCAGGCAAGAATACTGAAGTGGGTTGCCATTTCCTCTTCCAGGGGATCTTCCTGACCCAGGGATCGAACATGCATCTCATGTCTCCTGCATTGGCAGGTGGGTTCTTTACCACTGGCACCACCTGGGAAGTCCATATGGACAACCAATTATTCCAGTATCCTAATGGTGAAATTTAATATCAGAAGAATAAATGGATTTTGTAGGTTATATGATGAATTAATAAATAAAACCAACATCATGATTAAAATGCTTTTGAGTTTGTAAAGTATTAGAAGTCATTAACATGAGCCATTTACAAAGAAACTGGGGCTCAGTAGATGTAGTGACGACTAAAGAAAACTACTGCACGGTCCTCAGAGAACTGAACACAAATGGTGGTCATCGATGTTCAGTATCTATGGAGCCTTATTCAAGAAGGTTCAACTCTTGATACTACTACACCTTTATGGTTTCTCTCTAGGCTTCTGGCATCTTTTCTGTCTTCAGCAGTCTACTTTTAACGCATACAAACCACTCAGACTGGTCTCACTTCTTTAGTTAGAATTCCTGGGTTACACCTAAATAGCATACAGAGCATTGCAGACCCTCAGCCAGAAGGAGGCTCCTCTCCTCCCCAACTCAAACAGCAGTGCTCACAGTCTCTGTGGGGACTCTGTTTCCCATGGGTTTGCTACTTCCTTAGGCCTGCCTGCTGACATTCTGACAGCTCCAGATACTAGCAGAGGCAGATCTTTCGCCATTTTACTGAGTCACACAGTTCATTTCCCTGTAACACCACCAAAGCCCCTTTGTTTTGAATCAAACAGAGCATCCTCACCCTGGTATCATGAAAGGAACACTGACTAAATGAAAGATGTTGAGGTACCAGTCCAGGTTAGGTGATTCTGTGCCAGGCAATCCATTTCTGTAAATCTTAATTCTCTCATTCAAGTGAAAGTTTTTAAATTCTCTGCTTTAAAAAAGCTTGTAAGTTGGCAAGAGTTTTTGTTACTTTTTTTTCTTTAGATTTTAAAAATTGAAGTAGATTTGATTTATAATGTTGTATGAGCTTTAGGTTTAAGACAAACTGATTCAGTTACATATACATATATACATTTACTTTTTTAGATATACATATTACTTTTTCAGACTCTTTTCCCATATAAGTTATTACAAAGAATTAAGTAGAGTTCCCTGTGCTATACAGTAGGTCCTTGTTAGTTATCTATTTTGTGCACACTATTATATATGTATATAATAGATAACCAAGAAAAATTAGGTTTTTATGCAACTAAAAATAAACTAAATAATGGGAAAGCACTCTAGGAGTAAGAAAACAGAAGAAAAAATGAAAGGGACATTGAAATAGGAGAAAGATGGTTTAAATACCCAAGTCGCATAGGTTCAGCCATAAAGAAATAGACAATATCATGACATGTTAAGTGGCTTCCATAGCCTTTAGAGAAACGCCATTCTCAAAATTTGTCTCTGTCATAAGTTCTAGCTTTCAAAGGCAGGAAGAACACATATCCAAATAGCATGGTCTTTCCCCAGGGAATGTTTTACTCAGCTGTTAAATGTTCCCACCAGAAATCTTTTTGAAAGTCCTGAAACATATTTCATCCACCCCTCCCCATTTTCCTACAGAAACAAAATTAACTGTTCCCTCATTGGCAGTTCCCTTGCTTCTTTTAAAATTTTGTGAAGGAAACATGGCTTTGTGTGGGTCGTTTTCGTCCCTCTAACATCCATAATGAAAGAGTAGGCTTCATGAGTTCACTGAAAGAATTATTGAAGCTTCAGTTCAGTCCTTCATTATTGCCAGGAATAAAAGAAACAAAAGGTGATTTGCACTGGAGAATTTGCAGCATGAAGTGTCTGTTAAATAAACCCAGCAGCAAACATCCTCCAGGCAGGAATGGGGATCCCGTCTATAAAGCATGCACACGCCTCCACTTGACCCATGGGCTTTGGACAAGGGAGAACGCCAATATGATTCCATTGGACAGAGTGACAAAATCCAGGGTTTGAAAAAACACAAAGGCTGAGGGCAGTTCTGAGATTCGCTGCTAAGCAACACAGTCCTCCTTCCCCAGCCCTTACCTCCCCCACCACCACCATAAAAAATAAAGTGAAAGCTACTGACTGTGGGAAAGGAAGATGGACTCAGGTTGAAGAGAAGCTGCAAACTGGCTCTTTAAAATCTTTTCATGTATATCCGTGGCTGATTCATGTCAATGTATAGCAAAAACCACCACGATACTGTAAAGTTATTAGCCTACAATTATAAAAACTAAATTAATTAAAAGAAAAAAACAAAAAATCCTTCCATTAGAGACAGCTGACCTGAGCTCGTAAGTAATTGCTAAGTAAGAAGAAAACTTGCTTTGGGGACCCCAGGGGGGTCCCTCGAAGCATTCCCCTTACAGGGAACATGCCAAACACGAGTATTACGATAAGAAGTGTGTCCTTGTGACTTGGCTCCATTCTCCTAGATGGCAGTGGAGAGGGCATGGTGGTTAATCCCTGTAATTGCCAGCTTGATCAGCTTCAGTCAGCTTTACTTTATCAGGCTCTGTCCTATCTAGTCCCGATTAAAGTGAGATTTTACCCTGCATACCATCATCATTCTCACTCCAGCTGGTATTTACTGAGTTCTCCTGGACTCCAGAACCCAAACCAGTGCTTTTGGTACCCCAGCTCAAGTAGTCTTCAAAATCATATGAAAAGTAAACATCATTCACCCAGGCTTAAAGACTAGAAAACGGATGCTCAGAAAGTGAGAGTGAAAGTGAGGTCGCTCGGTTGTGTCTGACTCTCTGCCACCTGGTGGACTGCAGCCCACCAGGCTCCTCCGTCCATGGGATTTTCCAGGCAAGAACCCTTGGAGTGGGGTGCCATTTCCTTCTCCGAATGCTCAGGGTAAAAACTGGCTGGGGCAGAATTTGAACCCATGCCTGCCTCATTCTGAAGTCTATAACCTTTCACCCTTTTATACACTAACTATAGTGTGTACACATGGCCTTGGTCACTTGCTAGGAGGGTGGCTTTGTGATGTCACCCTGTTGTGACTTCCCACTGAAGGCCCTCTCTTTTTAGAAAGCCAGTGCAGTATCACAGGTGAGTGTATAGATTCCATATTTCCTGTTTCAGATTCCAGCACTGCATCTTGCTAGCTGAGGAACTTTAGCATATTATTGCTCTTCTGGGTCTCAGTTTCCTCAGCCCCACCTACTTTATGGGTCATTTATGAAGCTGGCATGGGTTGCAGAATGTAATGCCATTAGAGGGACTCTTGGCACATAGGCGGCCACTCATGAAATCCTTCCTATTATAGTTTGCCTCACAGGAGACTGAGGAAGAAGGGACATGTCACGTCATGTGCTAGTCGCTCCGTCATGTATGACTCTTTGTGACACCATGAACTGCACCCACCAGGCTCCTCTGTTCATGGAATTCTCTAGGCAAGAATAGTGGGGAGGGTTAGCTGTTCTTTTCTCCATGGGATCTTCCTGATCCAGATATTAAACTTGATCTCCTGCATTGCAGATGGATTCTTTACTGTCTGAGTCATCGGGGAAGCCCCGGAAGAAGGGACATGTCACAACAAAAATAAGTGCACCCCTGATGCTCATGGTTTTTGAAAGGGAAGCACAATGTACTACAAATCAGCACAGATTTTATAAAGTTGGAAAATACCAGCATCAGCTCTGAGTCTTGTCATGTCATTACTTTTAAAGTCTGATGGTTCTGAGCTGTGCCTATGGAAAGGGCCAATCGATTTGAAGTCAGCCGACTGCCTTGCCAATTTTTTTTAATGTTGTTGTTAAAACATCTGTTAGTCAAGAATTATTATACAAGAGGTGAAGAAGAGTTCTTGAGAACAAGAGGTTAAGTAACTTTCTCAGAGGTTAAATCAATAGTGAGACTAAACACAACCCATAATTCCCAATCCTCAATCCTCTCCTCTTCCTCTTGAGTCATGCTTTTCTTTTGAATGTTTGGGGAGCCATTCACTCTTCAAATCATGGGAGAAAAAAATAAAACTTTCACATAAAAACATACCTGTTTAGTCAGGAGGAACCAAAAGCAAGTCACACCAGTTTGTTATTTACTTTTTTTTAAAAAAATCATAACCAAGATAAACGTGCATGCAGCCTCACAAGCATTACCAGTTTGGCTTTCGAACTTAGTACTTCCTCCCCCTGCTCGCAACTCAGTCCCCCACCAAACAACTGTGATGAATAGGTTTCTCAGAACCGTGCTTGAGGATCCAACCTGCTTCTCAAGGTTATATAAAGAACCACTGCAAAAGAAGGTAACTAGAGTTGGGCCATTTGTTAACACCCTGGATTACAGTTCTATCAGCAGCAAGTAGGGCAGAAAACAACTCTAGCCGTCTGCTAGTGTGAGGGCTGTGCTGTGCTATAAGATGACATCTAACTCTAGCTTCAGTCTAGAAGAGGAAGAAGAGTTACATTCCATAATAAGGCCATCCTGAGATTTCACCATAGCTTTGCCCCCACCATGGAAATCACTGCAGTTCCAGCCTAGAGAGAACACAACATAGGAGGTCTATTCTAAGGGCCACATTCATCCTTCCAGACATATTTCAGCTTAGCGACCAGAGGTTTAAAACTCTCACCTGAGCCTTTTCCTCAGTTCTACAGTGAGGACTTGGAACACACACCCTCCTTGCTCATCAAAGAGGGGAAATGGTAGTTAGAGACAAAAGAATTTCTGCTTTTTTTTTTTTTTTAAGTTTTAAAGAAAACAGAGCATATATAATTAGGATAAAAGAGCCTAGATCAATTTCACTATTTCCTGACCTACTCACTTCTTTTTTGTCCTTTGGAAGCAAAGACAAAGACATCAAAAACTTCAAGAAACCACATTGGCGACAAGAAACATGGGTAATGTTTGGCACCCAATGCCTTTGTGGTTTCAGTGAGTTGTGTGTGTAGAGCAGGGAACGGGAGCAATGGTCCTCTCCAGATTCATTCCATAACTCAACTGTGGAAGACACTACAGGCAGGAAAAAAGAAGCTGCAGCTCTGGAACCAAGGGTATAGGAATAGTTCTCTGCATCCTCTACCCAACAAGGTAAGCTACTTACTGAATTTGCTTACTCTGTGTCAGGAGCCAAGCTGAATGACATCAATGCATTGTTTCATTTAAACCCAGCCAAAGCCCTGAGAAGTACTACTATCCTCTTTCCTAAGTAGAAGATGGCTACTCAGAAAGGTTAAGACACTTGCCTATAGCTGCACAGTTATTTTGGGGGCTGAAGAATCTGCCCAATCCCCTAAGTTTGAAGTAGTAGTAGGTCCTTGCTCAATAACACCTACAGGAGATAGTGACAGTAACAAAAGTTGACAGAGATGTCTGATGTGTGGAATATGCTTTTGGCAGCTACCATGAGGAATTTGCCAACAATAGCCAGGACAAGAATTACTTTTCCAATCCAGTGAGAGGTGTGTCCACCAAGGGAAGGCCACCAACATGGAGATGGAGGGCTACCTGGAGGAGGCATTGATCACACCTGTGTAGTTGGGTTGCTGGGCACCACAATGCTGCCTCTAGCTGGCTACGTGGAGAGGAGAGAGAGGTCTATCATTTTCTCCAATGGTGGAACTGGTGTTTGTTTCAATTGCTTTAACCTCAGGGCTTCTCAGAAGCCACCGACTTCCCTGGTGGCTCAGATGGTAAAGCATCTGCCTACAATCCAGAAGATCCAGATTCAATCCCTGGGTCAGGAAGATCTCCTGGAGAAGAAAATGGTAACCCACTCCACTATTCTTGCCTGGAAAAATCCCATGGATGGAGGAGCCTGGTGGTCCAAGGGGTCGCAGAGTCAAACACGACTGAGTGACTTCACTTTCACTTTCAGGGCCCATAAATTTGTCCCATGTATCTTCTGTTGCCTTGGGAGACAAAGGACAGAATCTAATACTGACTCAGGGAATAGAATATGCTGCCTCAACATTGAACACAGAAACCATGCTGACAAAAGCTTGCCCTTTCAACACTGCACCTAAAATGAAAATACTATAAAGTCCAAGGTCTGTTAAGTCAGTCAGTGAGTTGATTGGTCACACGACCATAGGATGTTAGAGCATGGTATTCTGCCCATTTTCTTCCAAGGGAAAGCAATGAGGTTCAGACAGGTGAGATGATTTCCACTACAGTTTCATATAAGGTTGTTGCACATGTAATTGCAGTTTGGGACCATGAATTTTAAATCATTATAACCAGGCTCAAACACACCTTTATTCATCAAAATAGGAAACATTACAAGAAATACATTTTTGCCAATGAGAAATAAGTTCATTCCTGTAGCGTAAAAATCCATGCTTCAGGATTCAACGAACTTTTGCGAAGCATTTCCTGCCTCCTTCTGGTTGTGGAAGCATTTTCCCTGCAAAAAGGTGTCAAAATGCTTGAAGAAGTGGTAGTCTATTGGCAAGAGGTCAGGTGAATATGGTGGATGAGACCAAGCTTCGTACCCAATTTGTCCAACTTTTGAAGTGTTGGTTGTGTGACGTGCGGTTGGCACAGTCATGCAGAAGAATCGGGCCCATTTGTTGAGCAATGCCAGCTTGCAGGCATTGCAGTTTTCAGTGTATCTCATCAATTTGCTGCGCATACTTTTCAGATGTAATGATTTCCCTGGGACTCGGAAAGCTGTAGTGGGTCAGACGGGCAGCAGACCACCAAACAGTGACCGTGACCTTACTTTGGTGCAAGTTTGACTCTGGGAAGTGCTTTGGAGTTTCTTCTAGGTCCAACCACTGAGCTGGTCATTGCTGCTTGTCATATAAAATCCACTTTTCATCGCATATAACAATCCTGTTGAAAAATGGTTCTTTGTTGTTGCATAGAATAAGAGGACACTTCAAAACAATTTTTTTTATTTGCAGTCAGCTCATGATACACCCACATATCGAGGTTTTTCACCTTTCCAATTTGCTTCCAATGCCAAACAACCACAGAATGATTGACGTTGAGTTCTTTAGCAACTTCTCATGTAGTTGTAAGAGGATCAGCTTCGATGATTGCTCTCAATTGGCCATTGTCAACTTCTGATGGTTGGCCAGTGTGTTCCTCATCTTCAAGGCTCTCATCCGCTTTGCAAAACACTTGAACCACCACTGCACTGTACGTTTGCTAGCAGTCCCTGGGATAAATGCCTTGTTGATGTTGCAAATTGTCTCCATTGCTTTATGACATGCTTTAAATTCAAATAAGAAAATCACTCAAATTTGCTTTTTGTCTGACATCATTTCCCTAAAGTGAAGTCGCTCAGTTGTGTCCAACTCTGCAACCCCATGGACTGTAGCCTACCAGGCTCCTCCATCCATGTGATTTTTCAGGCAAGAGTACTGGAGTGGATTGGCATTTCCTTCTCCAGGGGATCTTCCCGACCCAGGGATCAAACCCATGTCTCCCGCATTGCAGGCAGATGCTTTACCTTCTGAGCCACCAGGGAATAATTTCCCTAGTTTAAAATAAATATAAATTAAACAGTAAGTAATAAGTCATTAGCAAAAAAAAATTAAAAACTTCACATTAAAATAATATAACCACATTTATTGAAGAATGCATTCCAATATCAAATGGCAAAATTCAATAACGCAAAACTGCAATTACTTTTGCACCAACTTAATACTTCTTTAGGGACAGATATCAGAGTAGGACCCGTGTCTCTAGATGTTTTCTCATTACTGTCTTCTTAGTCTTCCCTGTATATACACATATACACACTCACATGTACTCAGGTACACACACACCATAAAAGGCTGATGATGATGGTATAATCCATCCAAGCCAACGTTATTTAGGTCTTGACAATTTGACCAGTCTGGATAAGATCTACCTTAAACTAAAACATCTCACTGAAACGTGAATGTTCCAGCAGGAGTTCATAAATATGTTACAAAAAGCACACTCTACCCTCCTTATTTTCTCTGGGACTCCTAGAACTGCCTTGCTATGTCTCTTCAGTGCTTCCTTCCTCATCCAGGTGTTTTGAGAACACTTACAATACAAGAAAACTTGACCTCAAAGCTGATTTTCCACAGGTAGAACAGCATAGCAGAAGCTATGGTTCATCTCAGTGGCCAGACCCCATGGTGGCGCACCAGTTTTAGAATGAGAGGCTCCTCATTGTGTCAAAAATTGCAAGCAACTCATTTGGCAAAGCAAATTACACAAACCTAGAGCTTTCTCATGTTCATGTTCATTGTTCCCTAAACTTAGCACACGCAGCCTTAAAAGTGTTAACTGCTGGCGATGTGGATAAAGAAGACACACTGAGGGAGATAACAACCTAGAAAAACACTGCAAGATACATACATAAACACAACTCAGTTTTATCTTGAGAAAGTTCTAAAACTATAATAATTACAACTATACCAGACTTCCCAACTTACAAAGCAATGGGGACAGGTTACCTCATTTAATTAAATAGTTTTGACAGTATTTCCATTAGGCAAATTTTATCACCCGTATCTAACAGAGAAGGAAAATGAGGCCCAAACACCGAAGTTTGTTGCCTGAGAACACACAGCCAGCATGTGGCACAACAGGGACCCACACTTAACTCTGCAGGATTTCAAAAACCAGAGCCAAAACTTGTGTCTGTCCGGACTTCTTGATTCTTGGTCCAGCTTTCCAGGAGGTGAACCTTACTTCAAGAAACCCTCTCTCCAACCAGAACCATCCTCCTATCTGCATTTACGACTGAATCTTAGGCCAAGGGTGCCTCCCTTTTGAATATTTCTCCCCCTTGGGAAAAAGTTATTGCTCTCTACCAATGGAATTCTTAGCACCCTAGAATAATGTGCTTGAAAAGGCAACTTCTGGTTACTAAAAGGGACCTTTAATTATTAAACAGATAGTGAAATACAACACAGAATTCTACCATTATAGGCATTCCAGCATTTGGGGTGGGGCTTCTTTATAATTATTTTTTCTTCCACAGGGTTTTATTTTATACATTGTTTTAACTTGCTCCAAAGTCATTATATATACCCTGATGGAAAAATCCATCTAATGCAGAGCCATAAAATGTTTTCTTAAAAATTCCATCACTCACTTTATTACTAGAAAGCAGCTACAGAAAGACTTACATGTCAAGAAATTTAAGTTTGACCAGTGGGACTGATGGAGTTTGGACTTTCAATAATAGTCTATCAGAAAAGAGTAAAAAACAAAAAACCAGTTTTATGTTTAAAGATCCCCATGTCTTTTTCTTTTTTTTCCCATGTCTCTTTCAAAGATGACTGTGGAAGGCCCAAGGCTTCAAACAGACCCAGTTTAGCCTGAATAAAGGTATAAAGACCCACACTTCTCTTTCCATTGTGCTTAGTCACTCTAGTAGCTCAGTTGTGAGAGACTCCATGGTTCCGCCAGGAGCCTGCCAGGCTCCTCTGTCCATGTGGATTCTCCAGGCAAGAATATTGGAGTGGGTTGCCATGTCCTCCCCCAGGGATCTTCTCAACTTAGGAATCAAACCCAGGTCTCCTGCACTGCAGGCAGATTCTTTATCATCTGAGCCACAAGGGAAGCACTTTCTATAAATATCATAATTATCTCAATAATAAAAGTTTTTCTTTTTTCACTTGGCTTCGAATTTACATTAATTTATTTTTTATTTAAAATGACGGACTCTGCCAAAAAAAATAGAAAGAAAATTTAGGATTAGACAGTTTCTCCAGCAACAACAGATATACTTTCCCAGAAACCTGGGATACCATCATTGCCTGTAGAAACTGTAGCCTCCTCCCTGACCCATCTCTCATCAGCCTCCCCCATCTCCATCCCGCCCAGTAAGTTCTCCTTTTCTTTGAAGGTTGTCACAGGTGTTTTGCATTAACCCCTCCTCTTCCTTCCACATTCACTCACTTTGCCTCAGTTGGAGCTTTGGCTATTTCACCCCGATATTATTCAGCTTCCTGACCAGACTCCATCTCCCTTCCTGCAAGCCACCTGGCTCTATTTCAAATGCAGCCCTTCTCTTTCACTCAACTGTTTAAATATGCCAATGGCTGCTGGTTACTGCACGTTCTCCCTTCTTGCCATGGTATATGACACAAACTATACTACAACTTCGAGTTGTAGCCCAAATATCTGCTTTCTGGCTTCAGAGCCTTTGATCTCAGAGCCTCCTTCTTGGAATGCCTTCCCCTCACTTTTTCTCTTTTTTAGAGACAATGCAAAGTTCCGCTTAATCGATATCCCCTCTGCGAAGCCTTAACTGATTTCCTCAAACACAGGTAGTCCTTCTCTCCCCTGGTGCCATATTGGGGCGATTCTTTCATCCACCTGTAATTAAGCACCTGTGCCTTCTGGTTGACTGATCTGTCTCTCCCAACACATTATCATGTCAGGGGCTGTTTTCAGAATTCACATTATACCCCTAATACCAACATACCTTTTGTTTTTCACAAAAAATTTATTGGAGTATAATTGATTTACAATGTTGTGTTAGTTTCAGATGTATAGGAAAGTGAATCAGTTATGTGTCTAACTCTTTTTGACCCCATGGACCATAATCTGCTAAGATCCTCTGTCTATGGGATTCTCCAGGCAAGAATACTGGAGTGGATTGGCCATGCCCTGCTCCAGGGGATCTTACCAACCCAGAAATCGAACCCGTGTCTCTTTTGTCTCCTGCATTGGCAGGTGGGTTCTTTACCATTAGCACCACCTATATATAGCCATTCTTTTTTACACTCTTTTCCAATATTGGTCATTACAGAGTACTTAGTAGAGTTTCCTGTGCTATACAAAGGTCCTTATTAGTTATCTATTTTATATATAGTAGTGTGTATATGTCATATTAAAGTGAACAGTGAAAGTGTTAGTCTCTTAATTGTGTCTGACACTTTGTGACCTCATGGACTGTAGCCCACCAGGCTCCTCTGACAATGGAATTCTCCAGGGAAGAATATTGGAGTGGGTTGCCATGCCCTTCTCCAGGGATCTTCCTTACCCAGGCATCACACCTGGCCTCCTCCATTGCAGGCAGAATGTTTACTGTCTGAGCCGCCAGGGAAGTTCATGTGTCATATATTTAGTTCTTTCTTATGGCTGAGTAATATGACATATTTCAGAAAAAAAACACCTGCTTCATTGACTACCCTAAAGCCTATGACTGTGTGGATCACAACACACTGGAAAATTCTTAAAGAAAGGGGAATACCAGACCACCTTACCTGCCTCCTAATAAACCTGTATACAGGGCAAGAAGCAACAATTAGAACTGGGCATGGAACAACAGACTGGTTCCAAATTGGGAAAGGAGTACAACAAGATTGTGTGTTGTCACTCTTCCTTAACTTCTATTCAGAGACAGTTCAGTTCAGTTCAGTGGCTCAGGCATGTCCGACTCTTTGTGACCCCATGAATCGCAGCACGCCAGGCCTCCCTGTCCATCACCATCTCCCAGAGTTCACTCAGACTCACGTCCATCGAGTCAATGATGCCATCCAGCCATCTCATCCTCTGTCATCCCCTTCTCCTGCCCCCAATCCCTCCCAGCATCAAAGTCTTTTCCAGTCAGTCAACTCTTCGCATGAGGTGGCCAAAGTACTGGAACTTCAGCTTCAGCATCATTCCTTCCAAAGAAATCCCAGGGCTGATCTCCTTCAGAATGGACTGGTTGGATCTCCTTGCAGTCCAAGGGACCCTCAAGAGTCTTCTCCAACACCACAGTTCAAAAGCAGCAATTGTTTGGCGCTCAGCCGTCTTCACAGTCCAACTCTCACATCCATACATGACCACAAGAAAAACCATAGTCTTGACTAGACGGACCTTTGTTGGCAAAGTAATGTCTCTGCTTTTGAATATATTATCTAGGTTGGTCATAACTTTTCTTCCAAGGAGTAAGTGTCTTTTAATTTCATGGCTGCAATCACCATCTGCAGTGATTTTGGAGCCCAAAACAATAAAGTCTGACACTGTTTCCACTGTTTCCCCATCTATTTTCCATGAAGTGATGGGACTGGATGCCATGATCTTCATTTTCTGAATGTTGAGCTTTAAGCCAACTTTTTCACTCTCCTCTTTCACTTTCATCAAGAGGCTTTTTAGTTCCTCTTCACTTTCTGCCATAAGGGTAGTGTCATCTGCATATCTGAGGTTATTGATATTTCTCCCAGCAATCTTGATCCAGCTTGTGCTTCTTCCAGTCCAGCATTTCTCATGATGTACTCTGCATAGAAGTTAAATAAGCAGGGTGACAATATACAGCCTTGACAGACTCCTTTTCCTATTTGGAACTAGTCTGTTGTTCCATGTCCAGTTCTAACTGTTGCTTCCTGACCTGCATACAGGTTTCTCAAGAGGCAGGTCAGGTGGTCTGATATTCCCATCTCTTTCAGAATTTTCCACAGTTTATTGTGATCCACACAGTCAAAGGCTTTGGCATAGTCAATAAAGCAGAAATAGATGTTTTTCTGGAACTCTCTTGCTTTTTCAATGATCCAACGGATGTTGGCAATTTGATCTCTGGTTCCTCTGCCTTTTCTAAAACCAGCTTGAACACCAGGGAGTTCACAGTTCACGTATTGCTGAAGCCTGGCTTGGAGAATTTTGAGCATTACTTTACTAGTGTGTAAAATGAGTGTAATTGTGCGGTAGTTTGAGCATTTTTGGCATTGCCTTTCTTTGGGATTGGAATGAAAACTGACCTTTTCCAGTCCTGTGGGCACTGCTGAGTTTTCCAAATTTGCTGGCATATTGAGGTCATGACTTTCACAGCATCATCTTTCAGGATTTGAAATACCTCAACTGGAATTCTATCACCTCCACTAGCTTCATTCGTAGTGATGCTTTCTAAGGCCCACTTGACTTCACATTCCAGGATGTCTGGCTCTAGGTGAGTGATCACTCCATCATGATTATCTTGGTCTTGAAGATCTTTTTTGTACAGTTCTTCTGTGTATTTTTGCCACCTCTTCTTAATATCTTCTGCTTCTGTTAGGTCCATGCCATTGCTGTCCTTTATCGAACCTATCTTTGCATGAAATGTTCCCTTGGTATCTCTAATTTTCTTAAAGAGATCTCTAGTCTTTTTGCTGGGCTGGATGAAGCATAAGCTGGAATCAAGATTCCAGGGAGAAATATCGACACTCTCAGATATGCAAATGACACCATGAAAGCAAAGAGGAACTAAAGAGTTTCTTGATGAAGGTGGAAGAGGAGAGTGAAAAAGTTGGCTTAAAACTCAACATTCAAAAAACCAAGATCATAACATCTGGTCCCATTACCTCATGGCAAATAGATGGGGGAAAAGTGGAAACAATGACAGATTTTATCCTCCTGGGCTACGAAATCACTGCAGACTGTGACTGCAGCCCTGAAATTGCTTGCTCCTTAGAAGGAAAGATGTGAGAAATCTAGACAATGTGTTAAAGGAGAACATCGGCAAAACACTCTCCAACATAAACCACAGCAGGATCCTCTATGATCCACCTCCCAGAATTCTGGAAATAAAAGCAAAAATAAACAAATGGGACCTAATTAAAATTAAAAGCTTCTGCACAACAAAGGAAAATATAAGCAAAGTGAAAAGACAGCCTTCTGAATGGGAGAAAATAATAGCAAATGAAGCAACTGACAAACAACTAATCTCAAAAATATACAAGCAACTCCTGCAGCTCAATTCCAGAAAAATAAACGACCCAATCAAAAAATGGGCCAAAGAACTAAATAGACATTTCTCCAAAGAAGACATACGGATGGCTAACAAACACGTGAAAAGATGCTCAACATCACCCATTATTAGAGAAATGCAAATCAAAACCACAGTGAGGTACCACTTCACACCAGTCAGAATGGCTGCAATCCAAAAATCTGCAAGCAATAAATACTGGAGAGGGTGTGGAGAGAAGGGAACCCTCCTACACTGTTGGTGGGAATGCAAACTAGTACAGCCACTATGGAGAACAGTGTGGAGATTACTTAAAAAACTGGAAATAGAACTGCCTTATGACCCAGCAATCCCACTGCTGGGCATACACACTGAGGAAACCAGAATTGAAAGAGACACATGTACCCCAATGTTCATCGCAGCACTGTTTATAATAGCCAGGACATGGAAACAACCTAGATGTCCATCAGCAGATGAATGGATAAGAAAGCTGTGGTACATATACACAATGGAGTATTACTCAGCCATTAAAAAGAATACATTTGAATCAGTTCTGATGAGATGGATGAAACTGGAGCCGATTATACAGAGTGGAGTAAGCCAGAAAGAAAAACACCAATACAGTATACTAACACATATATATGGAATTTAGAAAGATGGCAATGATGACCCTGTATGCAGGACAGCAAAAAAGACACAGATGTGTATAGCGGACTTTTGGACTCAGAGGGAGAAGGAGAGGGTGAGATGATTTAGGAGAATGGCATTGAAACATGTACAATATCATGTAAGAATCGAATCACCAGTCTATGTCCAATGCAGGATACAGCATGCTTGGGGCTGGTACATGGGGATGACCCAGAGAGATGTTGTGGGGAGGGAGGTGGGAGGGGGGTTCATGTTTGGGAACGCATGTACACCCGTGGTGGATTCATGTCAATGTATGGCAAAACCAATATAGAATTGTAAAGTAAAATAAAAAATAAATAAATAAATAAATTTAAATAAATAAATAAATAAATTAGTGGAAGTAAAAAAATAAATAAATAAAATAAACCATTAAAAAAAAATCACTGCAGACTGTGACTGCAGCCCTGAAATTGCTTGCTCCTTAGAAGGAAAGATGTGAGAAATCTAGACAATGTATTAAAAAGCAGAGACATTACTTTGCCAACAAAGGTCTGTATAGTCAAAGCTATGGTTTTTCCAGTAGTCACATATGAATGTGAGAATTGGACCATAAAGAAGGCTGAGCACTGAAGAACTGATGTTCTGAATTGTGGAGTTGGAGAAGACTCTTCAGAGTCCCTTGGACTGCAAGGAGATCAAACCAGTCAGTCCTAAAGGAAATCAATCCTGAATACTCTTTGAAAGGATGAACACTGAAGCTGAAGCTCCAATGCTTTTGCCACCTGATGCAAACAGCTGACTCATTGGAAAAGACCCTGATGCTGGGAAAGATGAAAGGAAAAGAGGGTGGCAGAGGATGAGATGGTTGGATGGCATCACTGATTCAATGGACATGAACTTGAGCAAACTCTGGGAGATAGTTAGGGACAGGGAAGCCTGGTGTGCTCCAGTCCATGGGGTCGGGAAGAGTCAGACACAACTTAGTGACTGAACACTGATAACAATTGTTTTAATGATATTCTTACTGCTTAGTGCTACCCACCTTCCTTTCCTGCAACACAGTTCCTAGTAAATGCTTTTTTCAAAGGCATTTAAGATTTGAGTTTCTGATATGTTCTTCAATAGTTGATTTCCTGATAATCACATGAATCTTATTAAATACTGTGTTTATGTTGAAGTTTTTCCTTGAAAATGTGATCTGAATGTATAATTTGCATAATGTCATCTATTACAATTCAGTTCTGACTTATTTCCCTTCTGCATTGGTTTTCTTGGGCTTCCAAGATGGCTCAGTGGTAAAGAATCTGCCTGCCAAGCGAGAGATGAGGATTTGACTCCTCAGTCAGGAAGATCCCCTGGAGAAGGGAAATGGCAACCCACTCCAGTTTTCTTGCCTGGAGAATACCATGGACAGAGAAGCCTGGCATGCTATAGTCCATGGGGTCACAAAAGTGTCAGACACAACTCAGCGACTAAACAACAACTGTTTTACTTCCTCACTGAACCAGAGCAGATTCCATACATGGAGTTGAACATGCAGGTCAGTTTGAAGTCAGATGTTTATAAGCACCAGTATTGAAATATCTCATTTAACCAGGCAATAAATAGAGGTCAAATGTGCCCCAGGTGAAACCCAGGGTTTATCAGGATGACAGAAGGCAAAGCAAGAACAACATGGCTTCCTTTGTCCAGTCACATTTTCCCCCTAAGTGAAGAGACCAGTGGAATTAACTAGATGGAATATCACTGGAGATCTGTATTGGTAATGCATTTCCTACCGTTTTTGAAGATATGCTTATGGATTTTTAGTCATCCTAGCTGTCCCCAGTAAATCTCCTTATGTTGGCTGATGGTTTTGCTGTCACTTCTCAAAGAGCTGTCTGTCTCCCCAACAGTTACTCTGCCATTCTGTTTCCTATTTTGAAGATCAAAGAATCATTTCAGAAGCCTGGGCTTCATTTCTCCAGTGAATTCATTTCCCTGTATTCTATAATGACTTTGGTAAAACTCAGGCTGTTTGCTTACTTTAAGGACAAAACCACCACACCCACTGGCAAGTTTTGAGTACATTACATAGAACAGTACTTCTTCAGTGTCAAATGCGTGCTTAAGTGAAATGTTTAGTACTATGGGAACAATCTGTAAATGTCAAACATTAGGATGATTAGCACTTAACTCATCTCAACAAATTATATAACTGTACTTTTTACAGGGCCCTGAGAGACATTATACTCTGAGGGCCTCTTTCTTGTAGCAAAGTTCATCTCAGCTCAATTCCACCCTTTGTCAATAACCAGAATTAAATCTGAAGCCAAAATAGGATAATGGGTGTGCTCCCAAGACATCAGCTTAATGATATTAATAATCAAATGGTGCCCATGCCAGGCAGCAACAACACACAAGCTCTTGTAGAAATTAAAATAAGTAGCAGCACATGATACCTCTGTCAATTCTTGCATTCAGAGGACTCACAAATCTTTACACTAAAACCTTTCAAGTCAGAGTCCTATTTCCTTTAACTATGGATACTTATTTCCACATGTGGAGTTCCTATTAAATGATCAGAATTGCACTTTGCCAAATTAGGCTTGCAAAGATCTGGTTTAATGGGAGTTTATTTCAAATAATGGCTTGCAAATGTAGGTCACTTAAAGAATTACATGCCCCATTTTCATTCCTTAATATTCAATAATACAATATTGTTACTGTTATTCCAGCATCTCCCAACACTTCCCAATGTGCCACCTTGCCCGTGAATGCCTTTTTATTAATAGATGAAGAAGTTATGCATTTGTTGACTCAGATCCAGAGAGATGTAATAATACATTGTGGCTATGGGCTATGTTCTCAATTCTAGTTGACTACTGGAATCGTTTATTTGCTTATTTGCCTTTTTAAAAAAATTATTATTATAGGTATCTCTTACCCTAGCTCCATCATAACCTCCCTGATGTACACTGTTTACAGATTTACAGGTGATTCTGATCCATAGCTAGAATTGAGAACATTGGGTTAAAAAAAGTCCGGGTTCTGAACATATGGAAGGCTAGGTTTGAATGTAGGTTCCACCATTTACTGGCTGCATGTCTTTGAACAAGTTACACTGCTTTGGGGTCTCATCCAATGGGATCAAAAGCTCCAGGAGTAAAGCCTAAATTTCAGTCATTTTTAATAGCACCCCAGATGGTTTTAATGTGTAGCCAGATTGAAGATCTCTAGTCTAGTACTTAGTTGGATTGGTAAAAAGAAGATAAATATGAGAATTCAACTGAATACTTTATGAAAAGGGTTAGCCCAGGCCTAGGCCAACACAGCTCAATAATGCTGATAGTCATTGTTAAGACAGAAGATAAACAGCATGGACCACAGCTGGCCTGGCCAACTGGAGCAAAGCAGACTGAGGTGGCTGCTCAACTCTGATCTCCATGACCACCTCACTGCACCAGAGGAGGTACCAGCTACACACACCCACCTCCTCCCCCGACTGGAAAGAATCTTGGTCCTAGCTCTGTCATATTGGACAAGTTCTTGAACCTGTTTGAATCTCAGAGGGACAGAAAATAAACACTACTACCACAAAAGAAGAATGTATATTTGTGTGTGTTGAGAGTGGCAGCAGGTAGGCCACCAACCTGACATGGTACAGGATATGCAACAAAAATGGTGGGAAAGTGGTGTTTGGTGAGATGGGACTGTGAGCCTTATAGTTTCTGAGTGACAGGAAAAAAAAGAGTACAGTTGATTCAGTTCAAAGTAATGTACATGATGGATGGGAAGCTGGAGTTGCCAGAGGCAAAGAAACTATCTAAGAAGGTATAATAAATATAAGAGTGGTAATTGGAGAAGGAAATGGCAACCCACTCCAGTACTCTTGCCTGGAAAATCCCATGGATGGAGGAGACTGGTGGGCTATAGTCCATGAGGTTGTGAAGAGTCCAACATGACTGAGCGACTTCACTTTCACTTTTCACTTTCATGCATTGGAGAAGAAAATGGCAACCCACTCCAGTGTTCTTGCCTGGAGAATCCCAGCGACAGAGAAACCGGGTGGGCTGCCATCTATGGGGTCGCACAGAGTTGGACACGACTGAAGCAACTTAGCAGCAGCAGAATGAAGGCCTGCTGAGTACGTGATTTAATCCGTCTGGGCTACAGTTGCCTTATATAAGCTGCCAAAGGGTTGTAGCAGATGATCTTGAAGAATTTATTTAGCTCTGATATTCTAAGGTGGGCTTCCTTGGTAGCTCAGATGGTAAAGAATCTGCCTGCAATGCAGGAAACCCAGGTTCAATCCCTGAGTCAGGAAGATCCCCTGGAAAAGGGAATGGGAACCCATTCCAGTATTCTCGTCTGGAGAATTCTGTGGACAGTCCACGGGGTCTCAAAGAATCAGACATGACTGATTGACTAACACTTTCACTTTCTTTCATTCTAAAATACTCTGATATGCCATTCAGAGTAGACATGAAGATACTCTTCAATGGATACAGAGTTCCAGTTGGGGATGATAGAAATGTTATGGAGATAAGTAGTGGTGATGGTTGTAAACAGTGTGGATGTACTTAATCCCACTGAATCACATACTTAAAAGGGCTAAAATAGTAAATTCGTGTTATATTTTAACACATGCACAGAATAGACAGGAAGAAATAAACACATAGGGTCCTTTAAAATTAAAAATATGGCAGAAAGTGTGACGGAAAGGATGTAGGTGATAAAAGACAGATCAAAAAAGACCATGGGGACTTTGGCCGGACATTTTTGGAAAATAGGGAGTGAAGCAGGATATCTTGTTAGGTGGGGAAGATCATATTGTAATCATGGACATTTTTCATTTTAGGACTGGAAGTTGTCCCGTTGTTGTTCAGTTGCTAAGTTGTGTCCAACTCTTTGCAATCTCATGGACTGCAGCATGCCAGGCTCCTCTGTCCTTGACTATTTCCTGGAGTTTGCTCAAATTCATGTCCACTGAGTCAGTGATGCTATCTAATGACCTCTTCCTTAATTGTCCCATTCTCTTTCGCCTTCAGTGCTTCCCACCATCAGGGATTTTTTTCAATGAGTCTGCTGTTTGCATCAGGTAACCAAAATACTGGAGTTTCAGCTTCAGTATCAGTCCTACCAATGAATATTCAGGGTTGATTTCCTTTAGAATTGACTGGGTTGACCTCCTTGCAGTCCAAGGGGCTCTCAAGAGTCTTCTCTAACACCACAATTTGAAAGCATCAAGTCTTCAGCACTCAGCCTTCTTTATGGTCCAACTCTCACATCCATACATGACTACTGGAAAAACCACAGCTTTGACTATACAGACCTTTGGTGACAAAGTGATGCCTCTGCTTTTTAATACACTAAGTTTGTCATAGCATTCCTTCTAAGGAGCAAGGATCTTTTAATTCCATGGCTGCTGTCACGGTCAAAGTGATTTTGGAAATGCCCAGGAAAGAAAATCTGTCACTGCCTCCACTTTCCCATCTATTTGCCATGAAGTGATGGGACCAGATGTCATGATGTTTTTTTTTAAGTACAGATGAAGAGATGAAGAGAAATGACTGATCTTTAGTAGATGGAAATGTAGATCAGAGCTTGAGTGAAATCAGCAATGATTCTATAAATGCATAAGTTATCAATGATGTTGACAAACAGAACTCTTGGTTCTTCCTTCTGAAGGACTTACTAAGATCATCTGATCTCATCTGTTCTTTTCACAGATGGCAACACCAAGTCTTAGGGAAGGGGAGTGGCTCAGACAAGATCACCCAGGAGTGATTGAGGCTTTTTGAATCTCAACCCTTTCCCCTTCATTTTATTTATCCAGGTGGGATCATCCCAAATTTGGTAAAAACATGAACTCCTTGTGAAAGATGATTGAAGGAAAGCATGAAGGAGGTGACAGTTACTCTAAAGAATGGCTATCTCTCACATGGCCCAGTGAGGAATTAGAAGAAATGAGAGGCCTTAGAGGGAAGTTGATTAGGATGCAGGTGACAGAATTTCAAAAAAAAAAGATGAACTAGGAGGGTCAGAGTGAAAGCTCAGATAAGACCCTTCTGCCTCATTTCTCCTAACCCTCTGAGTCACTTGATGCCTGCATCACATGGCATTGCCCTTTTCAAAAAACAAAAACAAAAACAAAAAAAACCCACAAACCTTCAAAAAGAGTAACTACACCTCTGCCACAGGAATCCTCACCTCACACACAATCTTTACTACAGTAATGCTATAGCCATGACTTTGGAGATTTCAGTTACTTAAAATATTATTATTCAGAGACAAATTTCCCATAGAAATATTGGTATAATTGGGTGTTATTCCCAGAGAATCCCCAAATGACCTACGACACCATAAAATGTGGTGAGAAAAGTTAAAATAATTTATCAAAATTTCCTTAAATAACTTAGTCAAAATAATTAAGACCCAAAGATAACCAGTGACACCAAGACTTAAGATACAAAGATGTTGTAGGTAGAACACAGGATTTAGAGTCAAACACACCCTTTCTCAGGGACATCAAAGTACCAAATCAAATGCTCTAAGACACTTTCTACTCCTACGATTGGATATGTCTTGGGCTATATCTTGGGTTATATCTTTCTTTCATTTCTTAACATGCTCTTGAGGCTTTCAGGCCACCCAGCTTTCAGTTTCCGATGAAACTGATTAAAACCAGGCACCAAGAATGGCAACCACTTTTCAGAAAGTCCAGAAAAGTAGATGATAGAGACATACGTTACCAAACCACAGGGGGCCTGCCCTCACCTTTGCTGCCTCTGCTGATATCCTAAGGCTGTGACAGAGACTGTTTATTCACTGGATCCTTGGATGCTGGAGCAGACTACCACCTGTTAAGGGAAAAAAAGTTTTCCTTATGTGTCCAGTGAAAATGTTGGGTGTTATATCATATTCAGGGCTTCCCTCATGGCTCAGCTGGAAAAGAATCCTCCTGCAATGCAGGAGACCTGGGTTCAATCCCTGGGTTGGGAAGATCCTCTGGAGAAGGGAAAGGCTACCCACTCTAGTATTCTGGCCTAGAGAATTCCATGGAGTGTATAGTCCATTGGGTCACAGAGTCAGACATGACTAAGCAACTTTCACTTTCACTTCATATCATATTTAATAGTCTGTATTCCTAATTTTCACTAAATGCTTTCCTGTCCATCTAAAAGACTTCATCACTGTCAATAAAAAAACTTGCTAGCTTCTCTTTGTAATGATAGATAGTGAAACAGAGGAAATCATGCAATCAGGCCTACTGAATCAAGTCTTTACCCTCATTTGCCAATGAAATGAACGCTCTATTTCAGCCTGATTCCATCCAGGAAGACATGACAAACACATATATGCAACTGGTCAGACTGTCAAAAGAAATGTCATCATAACAACTGGTTAAAAGGATTAAGGAAATGAAAGCTGCAAAATAAGAGAATGTAGTAGTAGCACGTATGTTTACTCTTAAAATATTTTATTATTTTATTTTTAATATTCAATTTAATTGAAATATAATTGATTTAAAATATGTTAATTTCAAAATACCTAGGGATAAAACTACCAAAGGAGGCAAAAGACCTGTATTCCAAAAAACTATAAGATGCTGACAAAAGAAATTGAAGATGACACAAACAGAAAGATATATCATGTTCTTGGATTAGAAGAATTAATACTATTAAAATGAATATACTACCCCAGGCAAGAGTCCCTGGTGGCTTGGTGGTAAAGAATCTGCCTGCAACCCAGGAGATGTGAATTTGATCCCACAGTGGGGAAGATTCCTTGGAGAAAGAAATGGCAACCTACTGCAGTATTCTTGCCTGGGAAATCCCATGGACCAAGGAGCCTGGTGGGCTACAGTCCATGGGTTCACAAGACCTGGATACAACTTAAAAATTAAATTACCACCACCACCATCACCACCCAATGCAATCTATAGATTGAATGCAATCAATTGCACTGAATTGGTAATCAAATTATCAATGGCATTTTTCACAGAACTACAGCACAAAATGTTTTCAAGTTATATGAAACACAAAAGATCCCAAATAGACAAGCAATCTTGAGAAAGAGAAACAGAACTGGAGGACTATAGCTCCTAGACTTCCGATTATATTACAAAGCTACAGCCATCAAAACAGTACGGTACTGGCACAAAAACAGAAAGAATAATGACATAAAATAGAAAGCTCAGAAGTAGACCCAGGTCTCTATGATCAATTAATCTGTGACAACAGAGGCAGGAATATAGAATGGAGAAAAGATAGTCCCATCAATAGGTGGTGCTGGAAAAATTGGACAGCTAAAAGTAAAAGAAACAAATTAGAATATTCTCTAACACCTTGCTGCTGCTGCTGCTAAGTCACTTCAGTTGTGTCCGACTCTGTGCGACCCCAGAGAGGGCAGCCCACCAGGCTCCCCCATCCCTGGGATTCTCCAGGCAAGAACACTGAAGTGGGTTGCCATTTCCTTCTCCAATGCATGAAAGTGAAAAGTGAGAGTGAAATCTCTCAGTCATGTCTGACTCTTCGCGACCCCATGGACTGCAGCCAACCAGGCTCCTCTGTCCATGGGATTTTCCAGGCAAGAGTACTGGAGTGGGGTGCCATTGCCTTCTCTGCTCTAACATCTTACACAAAAATAAATTAAAAATAAATTGAAATATTTTCTTTCTCCATTTCAAGAAGATATCCAGCAAGCAAAAGCCATGTGATGACTATGGTGCTTCCTACATTCCAGAAAAGTTGATACCGGGTAAAGATACAGCTGAGGCAGGCCTGTAGGACAGAGAGAGAGAGAAACCACAGCCTGTTGTGATGGCGAGAAGTTAGCGGGAGGCTGGAAGTTGCAGAGGAGACAGGACCCTGCATTGTTTTCTCTCTAAGCCAGTGCCCTGTGGTGGGATGTGGGTGCCTGCAGGCACACATTGTTGCCAAAGACCCCTGATGGCAGGACCTAGAAATGCCAATGTGGAGTGACAATGGGCAATTCCAAGAAAGAATGTGGACAAGAGCCAGTTACTGGATACATCTCCCTAGATCAGCATTTCCTTCCTCTCATTGTTTCCCTGAGAAACAGAAAAGATTTCTTCAAAATACTACCTGTGGGCTGGGAAGCACACACCAACTAGCAATCTCTACTTTAGCCATTTTGCAAGTTCTGATTCAGAATTACAGAATCGCAGAGTTGAAAGTAATTCAATAGGCATCCATCTTTTTCATAAAAAGCTGGCATTTTATGTTCATCCAAAAGAATTCTACCTATTTATAATGTGCTTAATATTTTGTTGTTATAAATATTATTAACTATATAAAATATAAAATTTATGAAACATCAGGTGCCCAATATGCTACTGGAGTTCAGTGGAGAAATAACTCCAGAAAGAATGAAGGGATGGAGCCAAAGCAAAAACAATTCCCAGTTGTGGATGTGACTGGTGATAGAAGCAAGCACTGATGCTGTAAAGAGCAATATTGCATAGGAACCTGGAATGTCAGGTCCATGAATCAAGGCAACTTGGAAGTGGTCAAACAGGAGATGGAAAGAGTGAACGTCGACATTCTAGGAATCAGCAAACTAAAATGGACTGGAATAGGTGAATTTAACTCACATGACCATTATATCTACTACAGAGGGCAGGAATCCCTTAGAAGAAACAGAGTAGCCATCATAGTCAACAAGAGTCTGAAATGCAGTACTTGGATGCAATCTCAAAAACGACAGAATGATCTCTGTTCGTTTCTAAGGCAAACCATTCAGTATCACAGTAATCCAAGTCTATGCCCCAACCAATAACATTGAAGTAGCTGAAGCTGAACGGTTCTCTGAAGACCTACAAGACCTTTTAGAACTAACACCCAAAAAAGATGTCCTTTTCATTACAGGGGACTGGAATGCAAAAGTAGGAAGTCAAGAAACACCTGGAATAACAGGCAAATTTGGCCTTGGAATGCGGAATGAAGCAGGGCAAAGGCTAATAGAGTTTTGCCAAGAAAATGCACTGGTCATAGCAAACACCCTCTTCCAACAACACAAGAGAAGACTCTATACATGAACATCACCAGATGGTCAACACCGAAATCAGATAGATTATATTCTTTGCAGCCAAAGATGGAGAAGCTCTATACAGTCAACAAAAACAAGACCAGGAGCTGACTGTGGCTCATATCATGAACTCCTTATTGCCAAATTCAGACTTAAATTGAAGAAAGTAGGGAAAACCACTAGACTATTCAGGTATGACCTAAATCAAATCCCTTATGATTGTACAGTGGAAATGAGAAATAGATTTAAGGGACTAGATCTGACAGATAGAGTGCCTGATGAACTATGGATGGAGGTTCGTGACATTGTACAGGACACAGGGATCAAGACCATCCCTATGGAAAAGAAACGCAAAAAAGCAAAATGGCTCTCTGAGGAGGCCTTACAAATAGCTGTGAAAAGAAGAGAAGTGAAAAGCAAAGGAGAAAAGGAAAGATATAAGCATCTGAATGCAGATTTCCAAAGAATAGCAAGAAGAGATAAGAAAGCCTTCCTCAGCGATAACTGCAAAGAAATAGAGAGAAACAATAGAATGGGAAGGACTAGAGATCTCTTCGAGAAAATTAGAGATACCAAGGGAACATTTCATGCAAAGATGGGTGTGGTAAAGGACAGAAATGGTATGGACCTAACAGAAGTAGAAGATATTAAGAAGAGGTGGCAAGAATACACAGAAGAACTGTACAAAAAAGATCTTCACGACCAAGATAATCATGATGGAGTGATCACTCACCTAGAGCCAGACATTCTGGAATGTGAAGTCAAGTGGGCCTTAGAAAGCATCACTACAAACAATGCTAGTGGAGGTGATGGAATTCCAGTGGAGCTATTTCAAATCCTGAAAGATGATGCTGTGAAAGTCATGACCTCAATATGCCAGCAAATTTGGAAAACTCAGCAGTGGCCACAGGACTGGAAAAGGTCAGTTTTCATTCCAATCCCAAACAAAGGCAATGCCAAAGAATGCTCAAACTACCGCACAATTGCACTCATCTCACATGCTAGTAAAGTAATGCTCAAAATTCTCCAAGCCAGGCTTCAGCAATATGTGAACCATGAACTTCCTGATGTTCAAGCTGGTTTTAGAAAAGGCAGAGGAACCAGAGATCAAATTGCCAACATCCACTGGATCATGGGAAAAGCAAGAGAGTTCCAGAAAAACATCTATTTCTGCTTTATTAACTATGCGAAAGCCTTTGACTGTGTGGATCACAATAAACTGTGGAAAATTCTGAGAGAGATGGGCATACCAGACCACCTGACCTGCCTCTTGAGAAACCTGTATGCAGGTCAGGAAGCAACAGTTAGAACTGGACATGGAACAACAGACTGGTTCAAAATAGGAAAAGGAGTATATCAAGGCTGTATATTGTTACCCTGCTTCTTTAACTTATATGCAGAGTACATCATGAGAAATGCTGGGCTGGAAGAAGCACAGGCTGGAATCAAGATTGCTGGGAGAAATATCAATAATCACAGATATGCAGATGACACCACCCTTATGGCAGAAAGTGAAGAGGAACTAAAAAGCCTCTTGATGAAAGTGAAAGAGGAGAGTGAAAAAGTTGGCTTAAAGCTCAACATTCAGAAAATGAAGATCATGGCATCCGGTCCCATCACTTCATGGAAAATAGATGGGGAAACAGTGGAAACAGTGCCAGACTTTATTTTTCTTGGGGTTCCAAAATCACTGCAGATGGTGACTGTAGCCATGAAATTAAAAGACACTTACTCCTTGGAAGAAAAGTCATGAGCAACCTAGATAGTATATTCAAAAGCAGAGATATTACTTTACCGACTAAGGTCCATCTAGTCAAGGCTATGATTTTTCCAGTGGTCATGTATGGATGTGAGAGTTGGACTGTGAAGAAGGCTGAGTGCCGAAGAATTGCTGCTTTTGAACTGTGGTGTTGGAGAAGACTCTTGCGAGTCCCTTGGACTGCAAGGAGATCCAACCAGTCCATTCTGAAGGAGATCAGCCCTGGGATTTCTTTGGAAGGAATGATGCTAAAGCTGAAGCTCTAGTACTTTGGCCACCTCACGCAAAGAGTTGACTCATTGGAAAAGACTTTGATGCTGAGAGGGATTGGGGGCAGGAGGAGAAGGGGACGACAGAGGATGAGATGGATGGATGGCATCACTGACTCGATGGACGTGAGTCTGAGTGAACTCTGGGAGATGGTGATGGACAGGGAGGCCTGGCATGTTGCGATTCATGGGGTCGTAAAGAGTTGGATGCAACTGAGTGACTGAACTGAACTGATGGAACATCACATTTCTTATGGACCGTTTCCTCATCTACATATTGATACAGAAGAAAGATATGCACCTGAAGAATAGAAATGAGATTGAAAAGATAATGAGGAAATAAATGAGGCAAAAAGAGAAAGTCTGTTCTGAGTACCTTGTGTCCTTTGGAGAACTTTGCGTCCAGTCCCAACTTTGCTCCACCAAAGCATGTGGCCTGGGACAAGCCCTTGTTCCCCTCTGGACTGCAGTGTCTTTAAAAAGGATGCAGTCCAAAAATGTTTGCAATCCTGTCTCCAGCTCTATCAGTCTGATTCTGCATCTCATCTCTGTGATAATAGGATGAAAACTTATCTTCCTGAAAAATGCATTTGCTTGCAAAAGGCTTTTAGGATTTCACAGTTTAACACCAGTAAGAACTTCTGGTTTTCAGAGGGAAAGATATATTTAGCAGGTGGGTCTTTTGTCTCCTTTCATCATAATATTATGCTAGGCTGACCAGAGTTTATTTTTCCCTGGACATAGATATTAAACAGATTATACCACTGGTGAAATAATGTGTTATTAAAATGAGAAATTTCTGCACATTATTTGGATAAAACAAACAGGAGACATACTTATAAGCTTAATATATTTGTGGTCAGTTTTATAAGACTTCATAAATTGTTTCCATGTTTTTATTAGAATGAATGCAAAATATGGCTTCTTCCTTTTAAAAGGAAATAATGTTGTATTTTGGTATTCTTTTAATAAGTTCCACAAAAGTCTCCTATCCTTACCTTCTGCTATTAGTTGTTATGGTTATCTGCATGTTAGGGTGATTCTGTAGCCTAAATACCTACTTATTTATGTGTTAGGGCAGTATAGAAAAGGAAGAATAGGAATTGGGGTGGAGGACAAGGCAGTGGGGGAAAGAGAGAGACGTCTTTAATTTCTGTCTATAGTTGAAGTGCTGAATTTGTGGAATCCTAGTGATGCCCTATTTCATTAGAGACAGTGATTGATGTACCATGCTCAATATTTTAGTTCAAATTGTACAACTTGAGGCTGTTTCTACCAAAACAGAAGACATCTAGAAATACTATCATTAGTGCCATGTTTATAAATGCAGATCTCATTACCCTGGGAGGGCATCAATAGCTTAAGGGGAAATAGAAATTAATTTTCTGATTTTCCATGATCACATCCTACTAGAATCATAGTCTAATAGAACTCTCCCCAAATTTAAATTGTATTTGAGACTTCATAGGCTTAGATGTCTTTCTACCTATCTCAAACTCTCCCATGACACAAACCACCTGGCAACTTTTTGTGACCACTTTGTAGACCAACAAGGTCTGTAAAACTCAGCAACCATTGGGTAACCTGTCATCTCTTTACAAAAAAAAAAAAAACATCTAAAATTGGTCATTTACTAAAGCCCTAATCTGTTTGCACATGCATTTCTAAACAAAAATAAAAGTCCAACCTTCATATCTTGTACTGTCACACTATTGCCATAGAAACATGAGGGAAACAGATATAAGATTCCTGCTGTGTGAGGCAGGGAAAAAAAATCAGATGATGTGGGTTTTGGAGGCTTTGTTGTAAACAGCCATTATAGTAAGGTGGTGAGTTTCTGGTGACCACATCCACTCTGTGTATTGATCAAAACTGACACACACCTCTCTTCTCTCTCCACCCAGTCCCAATGTCACTAACCTCCGTGCTGACAGCAAGGACTCCTTAAAAGAAGGATGACAAAACATGAAAACTTTCCATGTGCAGCATGCGAAACGCCTAAACTGATGTATTACTTTTCAAGCCTACCAAGCTAGAGGAATACTTTGGCTCTGGTGAAAATGCATTCTTCTTTTATTGAAGTGTGTGTGTCTCTGTGTGTGTGTGCATGCACACATGTTTTTGCACATGCCTGTGGATGCATCCCACATACATCCACACACTCTGTTAGTTAAAAATCCTCTTTCATTTTTTTTCTCAACCCACTCCCACTCTACTCATATATATGCACACCCATTTTACATTGCAATTACATCAAAAAAGGCTGTCTGCAGTCCAGTGCAATCCATCTGGTGGCCTAGACAGTGGATCATGAAGGGATTTCCTTATGCTATAAAGGAAAATAGTTTTATTACCTACTCTTTCTGAGACAGACTGGGACCTGGGACCCTTTGTGGCAGTACTTACACCTGGACAAATGTCTCCTCAAGCAACAAAATACAAAGAAAGTATAAGGAACTAAAAATGACTATATGCATAAGCAATTGGGCCAGATTATGGACAACAAGATACAAAAAGACCAGAGAAACCCACTGCCACTTCTGAAGATCCAGGAGCAAAATCAGGGTGTCATGAGCAAAAGCAGGATACTACACATGTCTGCCAGGAGCCAGCATGAGGAACTCTGCCCATGGCAAAGGTCATGAGGAAGGAGCCTTCGGCATACGCAAAGGCGGATCAAGCCTCAGGAAACCCCCTGTTTCCGAGCATCTACCCCCAAAACCAGAGTCTACCTACTTTACTGTTTCATGTTCTCACCTATACCTCTGACTTTACGGAGGGCTGACCCCCATCACCTCTCTCGGAGAAGGAGTTAACTTACAGCTCTAAGTCAATAAAAATTCCTGGGCGTGACAAGAGTGTTTCAACTTACGAACTCCTCTGAAGGTTATCTAGCCTGCCTGTACAGGTTCATCCAGCCACATGTGATTGTTTACAGCCTCCCAGTTGTGAGAGGCATGAGATGTTTTAGACTTATTAAAGGCAGATTCTTTGGGGAAGTTAGAAATTATCAGTATAGTGGGTTGGTTAGGAATTATATTGGTGAAGGGTTTTTCATTTGTTGTGCCAATGATTGCTGTTAATTCCCTGCCCTGGGTGTGACAAGGGTGTCTCAGGTCAAACCTCTCTGCTGACAGACTAGCTTGTGTGACAACCTCTCAACCATAAACAGCACAGAGAGTTTGGAGTATCTTGAAAGTCTTAATTAGCATAGGGCTTTTCTCATTGTTGAGTCAATGATTGCCGCTAGGCCTCCATATCCTTAGGCACCTAGGAATATATTAATCAATGTATTTGGAATATAGAAAAAGGAAATATAGTAGTTTTTGATGTTAGCAATACTAGAATTTTAGAGTTAATGAATTTTCTCTTTTGTTATAGATCACTGTACTTTGTTATAAATCACTGTGTCCTTGCTATGTAAAAATGTAACTTTATCACTATCTTAAGACTAAATAGATCTTAAGGGGAACATTGGTGAAGGGTTTTCATTTGTTGGGCTGATGTTTGCTGCTAAATCTCCATATTCCCTGCCCTTATAATGAATATAACTAGCATGTAGGAGAAATAAGTATTAACCTTTAAGATTAATCATGTTAACCTTAGGTTAAATAAATTCCTTTCTTAGTTGTAACCCACTACACCCTCGCCCCATAGGAATGCAACTTTATCTGCTACTTTCAGAGAGTGGTGCCTGATTTAAGAAAAAACACCCTTGGAAAAAATAAGTTTTTTGGTTATCAGAAAGAAAGGATCATAAAATGTCAGCAGGCCTCATGGCCAGAAGATGATGTAAAACCCCTAAGACCTTTTTTTATACATTTATGTGAAGCACCTGATTTTGATAAAGGTCAGGACTGCTGACCCCCACGTGACTCTGTATTCATCCCTATGTATAACAAAAGGTATATAAGCAAACCTAAAAAATAAAGAAATTGGATCAGTTTCTGGAAAGACTGATTCCCCCGTGTCATTTCTTTCTTGCTCCCCGTTTCTCTGGCTGAATTCCCATCTGGAGCGTGGGTGCTTGCCATGTCTACTTACCTCCCCATGCGAGAAGGAGCCTAAGGAGGGGCACCTTCCGATATTCAAGTGGCACCAGTGGCCCAACGTAGATGGTGCAAATTCCTTGTCTTGGAATTTTATTGGTATCCCACATAAACCAAGTTATTCAGCCTCTTTTTCTCCACTAATATTTCCTACTACACTATCCGTTTCTAATCTCTCTATATATCTGTAATTAAATAAGTTTTTTCCTAGGACGCCGATTCCGTCCCCACCTTCGAATTACCCTGGATCCACTGGGGCTGGATCCCGGCACATGTCCCTGCACTTAACACCACCAAAGGGGTAGCAAACCACCTAAGCCACCCCTCCAGCCTGATCCCTGGGACACACCCCTACCTTACACCATATAAAGAACCAACTCACCCCCCTGCCCATTCAGGGAGTAAGCAAGGAAACCTGTTATTTATTTTTGCTCCCTCCTGCTACAGCAGGGGCCCCAGTAAAGGCTTATCTGAATTTCTGGCCTGTTATCAATTTCTATTGATTGGGGAAGGTCAGTATCATTCCTATTAGCCGTGGGGGCTTCTCTTCAGGTTTTAATGGTCTTGCTGTGTCCCGATGCTTTCCTACTAGCTCACTCTGCCTGGAAGACGCCCTTACCACTGTGCCATGTGTCACACATTATTAACAAGGTGTCCTGCTTACCCACTAAAATGTTCTCTTTACAACCTGTAGATGCCTCCCTGCTGACTGCCCTACATTCTGGTGGACACACAGCTTAGAAGGTCAACACTGACACTTCTTCCCCACCCAGGTTGGCAAAGGCACAATGGCTGCAATCATGCACATTGCTGTGCACAAACAGAAACTCCCCGTCTCTTCCCACACTGCAACTATTTGTTGCAATCTGGGTTTTCAACAAGCTGTGTTTACATCTAGAGCCTAACTATAGACATATTTCTCAAAGACTCACAAACTCATTAAAACCTATGTAGAATTGTTTGGATAGCTGCTTACTATTAGATTTGACCAAATCATGAGTCCACCCAATCTTCTTCCATTTCTGTATTACTCTGCCAAACTGCTGTCACTTTAAGTTTTCTAAAATATTATAATAATAGCTTGAAATAGTTTTTGTCTCCACAGGCTCAAAAACTATTAGCTGATTTCATTCCCCAAGTGTTTACTGAATGCCTGCTACAAATGGTGTGTACTCTGCTGTGTGTGGTATACACAGCAATAAATAGAAGAGACAGTCAAGGAAACAGATGCTACAATACAATGTGATAAAGATGATGTCAAAGGAGCTTTAGAAGCATATAGAAAAGTTTTGAGTCCCATCTGGAAAGCTCCAGAGGTGCTTCTAGGAGGAAGGTAATGCTGGAACATTGACCAGAATCTTATGAAATAGTTATAACAATCTTCATTTTGTAGATGAGGAAACTGAGATTCATTCACCATTCAACAAATATTTTCTGAATCTGTTGTACTGGGATCTTTTACAGTGCTGGACTTTGGTGGTGAGCAAATCAGGCTCATCTGGTCCCTGCCAGTGTGAGGTTCACACTCCAGTTGCAACTAAATAATTTGTCCCAGGTCACACTTTTAATAAAAGGCAGAGCCAGGTAAGAAAACTATGCCTCATTCACAGCCCCTGCCCTTTCCAGCACACTGCACATGGCCAGATTTAATGTTTTTCTTATAATCCATATGGTGGGTCAAATGGTAAAGAATCTGCCTGCAATGCAGGAGATCTGGGTTCGATCCCTATGCTGGGAAATTCCCTGGAGAAGGGAATGGCAACCCACTCCAGTATTCTTGCCTGGAGAATTCCATGGACACAGGAGCCTGGTTGGCTACAGTCCATGGGATTGCAAAGAGTCGGACATGACTGAGCAACTAACACTTATAATCCATGGAAGCCCCTGAAGACATTTCAGAAGCAGAAAAACATGATCAGATCTACAATGTAGAATAATCACTGGCAACAGGGTGGAGAAAAAATTCCATAGAGAAAGCCTTTTACATTGATGGACAATTGCTTTTCAACAAAGGTGCTACAACAATTAAATGAGGGTAAGAAGCAACTGGATATTCATACGCAAAAGAATGAACTTGGACTCCTACCTTATCATGTAGAAAATTTAACTCAAAATGTATCAACGACCTAAACTATAAAACTCTTGGAAGCAGACATAGGTGTAAATCTTCATGACCCTGCACTAGGCAATGATAAACATGACAAAAATACAAGCAATCAAAGAATTACTAAAGTTGTACTTCCCATTATTTTTTTAACATGAAAAGGAACCTGCTCTAAAAATGTGAAATAATTTTCTTTTCAATACCAAACTTGGTGAACGAGTCCCTCCGAGAGATTCACAAGGAAGAAGAAAGTTCTATTTCCTATCTCGTGGTCAACAGTGTTTCTGGCATTAGACATTAGGAATTCTCCATAATATATTCAAAGAAGAAAATATTTAAGGAGATAACTTAGGACCAGAAACCTTTTTTTTTTTTTTGAAGCCACTAGGAAATGTTTATACTTACTGCATTGACTTTTTGCATTGCAAAGGGGTCAATATGCCTTGCCTTAAAAGGCTTTCCATTTTTTTTCCTCTGAAGTAAGTTTCTAAGCACCCAGAAATTCTCTTTATATAATTACTATTTTTAAAGGCCTGTTCAAGTATGACCTTAATTTTGTGTATATTTATGTGTATATTTACATACACATATATGTGTCCTCCATATACTGTATCACATACGTCAGGTGTATTCAACTGGACCGCATAAAAATTAAAAATGTTTGTATAGAGGACATTACCAACAATGTGAAAGCATAACACATAGAATAAAAAATATTTACAAATCATATATCTGATAAGGGCCCAGTATCCATATAATCTATATAATTTATATTTTTTAAGTATTACAACTTAATAATCAAAAGGCAAATAAAGATGGGCAAAAGATTTGAGTAGACATTTTTTCCAATGAAAATATACAAACGGTCCTTAAACACAAGAAAAGATGCTCAACATTACTCATTCAGTTCAGTTGCTCAGTCATGTCTGACTCCTTGCGACCCCATGAATCGCAGCACACCAGGCCTCCCTGTCCATCACCAACTCCCGGAGTTCACTCAGACTCACATCCATTGAGTCAGTGATGCCATCCAGCCATCTCATCCTCTGTTGTCCCCTTCTCCTCCTGCCCCCAATCACTCCCAGCCTCAGAGTCTTTTCCAATGAGTCAACTCTTCACATGAGGTGGCCAAAGTACAGGAGTTTCAGCTTTAGCATCAGTCCTTCCAAAGAAATCCCAGGGCTGATCTCCTTCAGAATGGACTGGTTGGATCTCCTTGCAGTCCAAGGGACTCTCATTAGGAAAATGCAAACCAAAACCACAATGAGATACCACTTCATACCCAGTAGAATGGCTAAAATGAAAATGACAGACAATAATGTGGCAGTAATTACACTTCTAGGTATATACATAAAAGAAATAAAAACCTATGTCCATACCAAACCTTGCATATAACTATTCATTGCATTATTATTTATAATAGCTAAAAATTAGAAAAAAAACCCATATGTCCATGAACCCATGAATGGATACACAAAATATCCATATAACAGTATGCTATCCAGCCATAAAAACAGAAGTACTGATACATGGTATAATGTGAATAAACCTGGAAAACAGTATGCTACAGCAAAAGGAAGTTGACACAGAAGACCACAAATCATATCATTCTACTGATATGAAATGGTCAGAATAGGCAAATCCATAGAATTACATGGTAGGTTAGTGATTACTTAGGGTTAGGGGAGGAAGAGATGCAGAGTGACTAATAATTGGTGTGGGGTTTCTTTCTGAGGTGATAAAAATGTTCTAGAAAGTTCTAAGAGGGGTGATGGCTACAAACACTGTACAAAATCAATTTGGTAGGGTACCGATGGCAGGAAATGATCACCCAGAAACTTGTCACAGTTTCAGAAATTCTGTCTACATTGTAAAAATATACTATCATTTTCAGTTTTTTTCCTCATAGCACGTCTTACATATTTCCCTGTTGTGTGATGTGTTTGTATGTCATCCATATATTATTCATATATATGAGGCACATAGGCCTGTAGGGAATAGGTCAAAATATTAATAGAAGTTATCTCTTTTTAAAGTAGCTATCTTTCAGTGGGACTGTAAATAACTTATATTTCCTTATAGCTTTTCGATATTTCTCTAACGTTCCACGATGAGTTTGCATTACTTTTGTAATCAGAGAAAA
The DNA here is from genome assembly GCF_014754425.2 of Oryx dammah. NCBI lineage: Eukaryota > Metazoa > Chordata > Mammalia > Artiodactyla > Bovidae > Oryx > Oryx dammah. The sequence continues at coordinate 25,598,360 of NW_024070185.1, forward strand.
ATACATTTTAGTGGTTTGTTTAATAAGCTGAAGGTTATACAATTGCTTTTATTTCAAGGTCTCCACTGTAGGGATTGACCCTGTGCTGAAATAGTGGGTAGGTATTAATCCCTATGCCAACAAAATCAATACCAATTCATCAATACCACAAAAACAAATTAGTTTGAGTTTTTTGTATGCAAAACTATCATAATACTTCAAGTTGTCTTCTAAAAATGGAATCATTTCAAACTCATGGCCGAATTTCATATACAAGCTTTCTCTTTATGTAAAATTGTCTGTATTTGTTTTCAGCATGGGGAAAAGAAAGTCCCTGATGACATTTTGCAAATGCCAGTTGATGATTTTCAAAACTATTTCTTTTTCCTAGAGCCAACTGTATCCTTTGCAAGTCTATTCCCATCTGTCATCAATAAAAATAAACCTTATCTCAAAACACGGTTTTTTGAAATGTCATTGCAGTACTCCACCTATTTTCTTGTCAGGAGGAGAAGAAAAAAAAAAAAGGCTTTGGTTGACTTCCATATTCTTGAAAGCCAGACTGTGTTTCCATGTAGTGTGTATAGGAAAGGAGTCAGGGTTGGGGGAGGGGCAGAAAAACTAGAGAACTTTAGTATCAAACATTAATTTAATAGATAATTTTGTTAGCTTTGTTCCATTATTAATTTTAAAGATATACTAGGTTTTATGAATGAAAAAGTGTAAATATCAATATATCTTACACTGGTGTTTCCCAAACTTAATGTGCTTATGAATTATCTGAGGGTTTAGTTAAAATGTAGATTCTGATTCAGTAAGTCTAGGAAGGACCAACAGCATGCATTGCTAATATGTGTGCTTTTGTCTGTGTGCACAAACAGTATCTATATATAAATAAAATTAGGATGTTTAATGAATACATGCTTTCAGATATAACTTTTGTCATTTTATTTTCAATTCACACTATTCTAAGGCTATAGCCTTTTTCCTAAAAAGGAAATAAAAGTTTCTCTTAAAAAGTTTAATATGGTTGTGGCCACCAGCTTCCAAGATGGCTCCCCAAGGATCCCCGCCTCTGGGACTTACATCTCCTGTGCCCCTCAGGTATTAAACCAGAGCGGAAGTGTCACCAACAAAACTGAGCCAAACCAATGGTACATTACTTCTGAGATTAGGTTATAGAGAAGTTGTAGTTTCCATCTTGGGCTCTCCTGCATGCTTCTCTGAATTGCACACTCTGGGGGAAGCTAGCTGCCATGATACGAACTATTCTATGGAGAGGCCCACGTGGTGAGGAACTGAGATCTCCTGCCAACAGCCACGTGAGTGAACTTGGAAGGCAATCCCTCAGCCCAGTCAAGTTTTCAGATTACTACAGCCCCAGCACGTATCTTGGCTCCAACCTCAGAGAGAATCAGATCCAGAATCACCCAGCTAAGTTACTCCCGGGTTCTTGACCCTCAGAAACTCTGAGTTCATAAAAGTGTGTTGTTTGAAGCTGCCAAGTTTGGGAGTATGTACATAGTGATAGATAAACACATGGGCAAAAATGATATATGTAATAATGAATCCATAGAAAATTGGTCTGTATCTCCATAGAACTCATGAACTTTTTCTAATAGGATTTTTTTTTTTTTTAACTTCCCTCAGTTGAAAGAACATATTGTATAAACGGTTTAGGATGTCTTATCAGTCTCTATCTCTGTCTCTCTTCATAGGGTGGTGATGGAAGAGGGGAAGAGTAAAGCCAGTCCCCCTCATGCACACATGCCCTAAACTCCACACCCATCAATGTTATCACCGCACATTTCCCCAGTTCAGCGCCTGGCATGGACTCCTCCAGAAACTAAACAGTGACTTTCAGTAGTAGAAAGCAGCACTTTACCTTATCTATTTTCCTTCCTTGGCATGCAACATTACAATCTTATGTTAAAGATATTCAGAGAGGCAAGAACTAATTCTTAGGTACAAACTATAATGTCCAGTCTACATCAAAAGTAAGAGCTACATGGATGACAAAAATTGATCACTGGAATAAAACCAAATGTATACATAATGTTCACTATTGCTGTGCGAGCGTGCTAAGTCACCTCAGTCGTGTCTGACTCTTTGGACCCTGTGGACTGCAGCCCGCCAGGCTCTTCTGTCCATGGGATTCTCCAGGCAAGAATACTAGAGTGGATTGTCGTGCCCTCCTCCAGAGGATTTTCCCAAACAAGGGATCAAACTCGTGTCTCTTCTGTCTCCTACATTGGTAGGCGGGTTCTACACCACTAGCGCCACCTGGGGAGCCCCTTACTATTTTACAGAACAACTAAGCCTGTGCATCACGAGTGAGCCTGTGCTCCAGAGCCTGTGAGCTGCAACTACTGAGCCAGTGTACCATAACTACTGAAGCCCACATGCTCTAGGGCTTGCGAGCCAGAACGATTGAGCCTGAGGGCTTCAACTACTGAACCCCGTGCCTAGAGCCTGGTCTGCAACAAGAGAAGCCACTGCAATGAGAAGCAGTAGTCCCTGCTCCCCACAACTAGACAGAAAGCCCAAGCAAAAGCAATGATGACTCAGTGCAGCCAAAAATAAATAAAAATTTAAAAAAGAAAAGAAATATAGGGATTCTAGACAACTTGGGGATAGTGGTACCAATACCTTCAAATCAACTACAATATCTAATAGAGGCATATAGGCTCAGAGGGGGTTTTTGAACAATTGCCTCGACTCTGTGCCATACTGAGAGTGCAGATGACACTGGAGCTTTTTAAGGCCCACCTAATCCTAACTGCTGAGAAGGGAAAGACAAAACTGTCCCGTCTGCATTTTGCGATTTTAACACTTGGCCATGCCGTTTCTATGTTTATCTTTGTTTTCTGCCTCTTGGTTCCAAAGCTTTTTTTTCTCTCCTGCATTAAAGGCGATCTCAGACTGAAAGCTGGCTGGCCCATTGCTCTAAGCATACCAATCAGATCATGAGTAATGACCGGGCACTTTCATTTAAGGATGTTCCTAACAACAGGATTGAGTCCAGCTGCCACGTGTTGCCTAAACTGAACATTCAAACAAGGTGGAAAACACTAGGTCTGTGTCCTTGGATACTGGAAGCTTCAAAGACTGTTTATTGTTCAGCATCTTAAATCAAAATGGAAGGAGATTTCACAGTTTCCAGGGTACATCTCCTTAGGCAAGGAGCAAATCTGTTCTTTAAAAAGAATCATTGAGTGAAAAGACTTGTTGCCCATCTTCTCCATTTTTTTGTTTTTCAAATAGCAATAATAGCTCTTTTTTATATTTTAATCAAGAGGCAAGTAATCCTTTTCAAACTCTTAGAAGCAAACTCATGATAGCAAATCCAGCCATACCAGCCAGATGTTCTCTCTACAAGTTTGTGTTTTAGATAATGATGCATTCATGATGGATTTAATTAAAATGGCGGATGTTATTTTTAGATCTGTGTTGCAAATAGGTACATTCAATGGAAGATTAAAGACTGCAAAGCTTTAAATAGTCGAGTGTTAAAGCAAAATGTACAGTATAAATTTGTAGCCCTTGTGTGGTTAACCATGGAGGAATGAGAAAGCAAGGAGCTAGGGAGGGTTTTATTAGAGGGGTCCAATGTAATACACATTTTAATTAATTCTTTTATTTATTCAGTTCAGTTGCTCAGTTGTGTCCAACTTTTTGTGACCCCATGAACCACAATACATCAGGCCTCCCTGTCCATCACCAACTCCCAGAGTCTACCCAAACCCATGTCCATTCAGTCAGTGATGCCATCCAACCATCTCATCCTCTGTCGTCCCCTTCTCCTGCCCTCAATCTTTCCCAGCATCAGGGTCTTTTCAAATGAGTCAGCGCTTCTCATGATGTGGCCAAAATATTGGAGTTTCAGCTTCAACATCAGTGCTTCCAATGAACACCCAGGGCTGATCTCCTTTCGGATGGATGGGCTGGATCTCCTTGCAGTCCAAGAGACTCTCAAGAGTCTTCTCCAACACCACAGTTCAAAAGCATCAATTCTTCAGCGCTCAGCTTTCTTCACAGTCCAACTCTCTCATCCATACATGACCACTGGAAAAACCATAGCCTTGACTAGATGGACCTTTGTTGACAAAGTAATGTCTCTGCTTTTGAACATACTATCTAGGTTGCTCATAACTTTCCTTCTAAGGAGTAAGTGTCTTTTAATTTCATGGCTGCAAACACCATCTGCAGTGATTTGGGAGCCCAAAAAAATAAAGTCAGCCACTGTTTCTAGTGTTTCCCCATCTATTTCCCATGAAGTGATTGGACCAGATGCCAGGATCTTAGTTTTCTGAATGTTGAGCTTTAAGACACTTTTTTCACTCTCCTCTTTCACTTTCATCAAGAGGCTTTTTAGTTCTTCTTCACTTTCTGCCATAAGGATGGTATCATCTGCATATCTGAGGTTATTGATATTTCTCCCAGCAATCTTGATTCCAGCTTGTGCTTCTTCCAGCCCAGCATTTCTCATTATGTACTCTGCATAGAAGTTAAATAAGCAGGATGACAATATACAGCCTTGACGGACTCCTTTTCCTATTTGGAACCAGTCTGTTGTTCCATGTCCAGTTCTAACTGTTGCTTCCTGACCTGCATACAGGTTTCTCAAGAGGCAAGTCAGGCGGTCTGGTATTCCCATCTCTTTCAGAATTTTCCAGTTTATTGTGATCCACACAGTCAAAGGCTTTGGCATAGTCAATAAAGCAGAAATAGATGTGTTTCTGGATTGAATATCTACTCTGTATCAGATGCTATTCTAGACACTCAAGATTTTCCAGTGACCAAAGCAGACAAAGATTCCTTCCCGAAATAATCTACTTTGTAGTCACAGGAGACAGACACTAAATGATTAATTGTAATAAGTAAATTCTATTGTTTGTTAGGAGAAGGCAATGGCAATGCAAGAATACTCATGTATTCTTGCCTGGAAGGCCCCATGGACAGAGGAGCCTGGAGAGCTATAGCCCATGGGGTTGCAAAGAGTCAGACATGACTTAGCAACTGAACAGCAACAAGCTCTATTTGTTAGGCGACAAGTGCTGTGACAGAAGAAAAGGAAAAGAGAGGTGGAAGTACCAGAAGACCTATTTTAAATAAGATGGTCTGGTCAAACCTCATTATGGAAGTGACAGTTTAGGTAAGATTTTTTTTAAAGTAGAAGGAATTTGCCATGGGGGTTTTTGGGTGAAGAGCCTTCTAGTCAATGGGTATAGCCAAAGTAAGGCTCTAAGTCAAGACTGGGTCTGATAGATGAGAAGCAACAGTGAGCCAGGGTGGCTGGAGCAGAGAAGCTAGAATGAAAGTAGCTGGAGAGGAGGTAATGGAGGCTGTCAAAAAGACTTTGACTTTTCCCCTGAAAGGGACCCTACAATAGGATATACTGACATTTGTCAACATATTTTTACTCAATAGCTTTGGCTGCTCTAGAGGGATAAGAGGAGAAGTAGAGACACCATTAGCAGACTGTTCTGAGTAGAAGATGGTGGGTCAAAACAGGTGGGAGCATGAGATAAATAAGGATCGATCAGATGTTGGACATACTCTGAATGTAGAGCCAGACTTTGTTGCTAGACTGGATAAGGGGTGGGAGAAAAAAAGAGATAAAGATGCCTCTGAAGTTTCAGACTTTGGCAATTTGAAAAACAGAATTCCCTTCAATTAAGATGGGGAAGGCTGTGGGTAAAAAGGATGTCATTTTAGATATCTTAAATTTGAGATTATCAATTAGAAATTCAAGTGGAGATACTAAATAGACAGTGGGGTACCAGAGTCTAAGGAGAGAAGTGAGGACTAGAGATAAGATATTTTAATAAAAACAGCCTATAGTTTTGACTACTATATGAAATATTTACAATGTAAAGTGCATGTCCCATCCATAATGGGCCACAGGACTTTTGGGATAACTTCTATTGGCTATAAAGAATCAATACTGCGACTTCATGATAACATATGAGGAACCTTATATCCAAGTAATGTGGCAATCAAATAGAAAGGTATACTGTACAAAAATACCCAGGAACCAAGAGTCTTTATGTCAAACAGGTTTTTTTCCACTTTTGAGAAATAACTGATATATACCACTGTGTAAGTATACGGCATGACAGTTTGCTTTACATATATTATGAAACGATTACCACAAAAGCTTCAACTAACATCCATTTTCTCAAATAGATGCAATAAAAAGAAAAGAAAGAAGAAAAAGGGAAAACATTTTTCTTCCTTGTGATTAGAACTCCTAGTTTAACAGCTTTCCTATATATCATCCAGCAGCATTACTATAATCACTACACTGTTCATCACACTGCTAGGAGTTATGTATCTTGTAACTGGAAGCTTGTATCTTTCGACAAACAGTTCTGGTTACTACAAGTCTGATCTCTTTTTCTATGAATTGTTGATTCAGATTCCATGAGTGAGATCATACTGTATTGGTCTTTCATTGTCTGACATTTCATATAGCAATAATGCCCTGAAATTTTATCCATGTTGTTGCAAACAATAGGGTTTCTAGGATTTCCTTTTTTTTTTTTTTCAAATGGCTGAGTAATATTCTATTGTGTACATATATGCCACAACTTCTTTATCGATTCAGTCATTAATGGGAAGGTTATCTCCAGGTCTTGGCTATTGGAAATAATGCTGCTGGGTGCAGATATGTTTTCAAGTTCATACAAAACACTAATTTTTCAAAATAATCAATATAACTGGTACAAATATAGTGATTTTGTTCTCAAAAATGTATGTCTCAAGAGAAAAGTTCTTTGCAGAAGCTATTTACACACTTTTCTTCTCTCATTTTCTGCTTCTCACAACTTCTTGAAACTACTGATTGTCTGAAGACAATCTGTGAGAACCATGTAGTCCATAAATTGTTCAGAAATGATTGTGTTCAAAGTTTATACAGTGGCAATTATTCCTATTTACAATCTTTCAACATATGCTGAAGACTTCAGCCCAGAAAAGGAAACCAAGATGACCCCACACCATAAGGTTACCAGGGTCGAGTCTCTGCTTCCTCTAACAATCCTAGTATGATGTGGTAGATGGCTAGCTCCATGAAACCAAAGGACAGTTTTACAAGGCACAATGTAGTAAACTTGGAACCAAGGAGAAGCTACCATGTGGGAAAGTCATTCTGAGTCTTATTGGAGCTAGTAGGTACAGACTCTTGAAAGGAAATGTTGATTCCTTTGCTTTCTTTTATGACATGGAGCATGCATGATGGCTAAAAACATGGGATAACTAATGAGAACCTACTGTATAGCACAGGGGTTAAAAAGAAGGTACACTCTGCTTATAGGACATTTATTAAGTAAACCTTTAAAATGCATTCCAATTTACAGTAGGTTCAGACAAATACTGTTTGATTCCACTTATACAAGGTACCTAGAATAGCCAAATTCATAGAGTCAGAAAGTACACTGGTAGATGCCAGGGGCAGAGGGGCGGGGTAGGGGTTACAGAGGAGGAATGGAGAGTTTTTTAATGGGGACAGAGTTTTAGTTTAGAAAAATTTGGGAGATGGATGATGGTGAGCGTTGCATAGCAATGTGAATGTCCTTAGTGCCACTGAACTGTCCCGTTGAATATGGTTAAAATAGTATGCTTTATATTATAGGATTTTACCACAGCAAAAATTTTTTGAAAACCTAAGGAAAAGTGAATAAATGGTGGATATTAGTTTTAAAAAGAGCCTGGACTCTAGAGCCAGGATCCCTAAGTTGAAATCTCAGCTCAGTCCCAGCTGTGTGACTATGTTATTGTTCAGTTGCCAAGTCATGTCTGACTCTTCGAGACCCCATGGACTCTGGCACACCAGGCTCCCCTGTTCCTCACCATTTCTCGGAGTTTGCCCAAGTTCATGTCCATTGAATCAGTGATGCCGTCCAACCATCTCATCCTCTGTTGCCCTCTTCTAAGTGGAAGTTTTGGCTGTGAGCATGCTACTTAGCCTCTCTGTGTCCTACCACCACTGCATATAGAATGAGAATAATTCCAGTACCCAGCCCCTAAGGGTTGTCAAGAACATTAATGAATTATTATTTATAAAGCCATTAGAAAAGTGCTAGAAACCCAGTAAAACCTATAAAAAATGTTTAGTAAATAAATAAAACCCAAATTTTTCTTTTAAGGCATATCTCCTTCTGCTTACTTCTGCCTCTGGGGCTTGTTTTTCATATTTTTAGAACTTTTCAGAAACTGATGGCAGCAGTTAAGTATTTTTTTGACTTTTATTCCTATAATTGTAGACTCGCTCTTCACAAAAGCTCATCTCTAAGTTAGTTTCTGAGGTATGCCGGGTCCCCCTGCCTGCCTTCCAGAAATTGCCTGCAGCATGTCTGGTGGGGTTCCAAGTTCGCTTCAGTCAGCCAAGTAAGGTTTAGTGTGATTTTTCATCACCTTGACGTCAGTGAGAAATATCACTAAATTAATGCAAAAAAGATGTTCAATAGGATTTCATGAATAACTCAAAGCCCAGTGCAAATACAAGATTGTCTGTGATGTTTTGAATTGATGGAAATCTGTCTAGGGATTTCCAGCAATTCATAAACCAATTTCAGCTGACTGATTTAAAGCTTCGTTTTTTAAAACCTGGCTTGTCAGAAGGAAAGTGCCGTCTCTTCCAGGCAAACACCTCAAATTGATTCAATTATCATTGACATCTAATGAAATCACTGCAGGTATTAGCAACAGTCCCTCATGGAGAAAGTTGACCACAGCAGCTTAGGTCCAAACACTCTTGACTTACCTTAAAACATGACCGAGTTAAGAATTGTCTCCACCTCATTAGGCCTGCCTACACTGATTTCCAACTCCCACGTTCCTTCAGCCTTCACTGCTGTCTTTCGACATGCTTTTTCCTGCATGTGCAAAAGTCATTCCCCTTGTACTCTAAGCTTGAGAACTTTCTCCCACGTGTTTCTTGTAGGTTGCCAATATCCATCAGCAAGGGATTTAACATGAATCTTCTTTTTATTCTTGATATTTTGTGCTCCAGAGGCTGACGTAACACTTATTTCTTCATATATAAGCAATATGAAAAGCAAAGAATTTGAGTCTCAGAAATAATAATTTTGAGAATATTCTTTATAGGGGTAACCTCTTAAGTTTTCAAATTTTACTGTGGTTTTCACTCATGTTTCCGTTCCTTCCTCCTTCCTTCCTTTGTTTTTAGTGTGATTGTTTTTTGAGACTTGCCCATTCTGATATCAGTGTAGGTAGCTGTAGTCTCTAGAAAGCATGGCTCATTTGAAATTTCCTCATATAATATCTGAAGTACAAACTTGTCAGGTCAAATTCATTCTCTAGGATAGATTCTTCTAGTTGGGTTAAGCTGTTTGGCTTCTATAGCTTCTAACCCTGGTAGAACACTTGAGTTGAATAGCCAACCTGGGTCACCTCGTTAAAACTGACTTTTTTCAACATGAAATCCATCCAGTGGATATCTTTCAACCTTCTTGTTATTTGATCTCTCAGTGGCAACTGATCCAAGGAAAGCCTTCTTTTTTATTCTAAGCCTCCTAAGCTTCTACCTTTTCCCTGATACTTCTTTTACTTCTCTTGATGGTCCTCACTGGTCTTAAAGGATCACTAGTTCCCATTCAATTCTTTACAGTTACAATGCTTGTCTTTTCTTTTTCTGTTGACTCAACTGATTGATTCTAAATCCATTGCTCACTGGCTGTGTAACTTTGAGAAAGTGATTTAACTTCTCTCTGCCAAGTTTCCTCATCACCAAACCTAATAAAGTTGTTGAGTTAGATGCTAAGTTAATATTTAGTATCTTATTTGATAAGTATTAATAAATAGAGCTACTTCATATCTAATATTCTTAATAAGTATGCTTATAATTATATACAGTTAATATTCATAAGTATTCAGAACAGTGATTGGTATAGAGTAAGAACTACTTAACTATTCCTTTACTGTTTCTTTCAGGAAATCCCATGGCTTCAAATCACCATCTGTGATGCCTGGTAGTAATGATTCTCCAGGCTATATTTCTAATCAGAATCTCTCTCTCTAGACCCACATATTTTTGCCTGGTGGCTCCATGGGCACCAGGGAATCTATTAACTCTCATAATACTATTTGCTCACTGCTCTGTCTCAAGAATTGACACTATCTGGCTCACCCCAAGATATGGACCTTGACTCTTTCTTCCACCTCAACCTACACATCTCACCATCCATGCTATTAATCCTTTTCTGGACCTAATTGGAACCCATTCTGCTATCTCCAGTCTTGCTCAATTTCATCTATCCTCCTTATTGCAGAAGAGAAAACTTAAGAATTTTCTTTCCAAGAGGTAATCAGATAGTGCCCCCAATGAAAATCCTTCTATGATGCCCTCATTAGGCCTGTCTACACTGATTTCAGAACTCAGACTAAGTACATACTACCCCACTTCCTGAAGTCCCAATACTTTGGCCACCTGATATGAAGAGCTGACTCATTAGAAAAGACCCTGATGCTGGGAAAGAGTGAGCACAGGATGAGAATGGGATGACAGAGGATGAGATGGTTGGATGGCATTACCAACTCAATAGGCATGAATTTGAGCAAGCTCCAGAAGATGGTGAAGGACAGAGAAGCATGGAATGCTGCAGTCCATGGGGTCGCAAAGAGGTGGACATGACTGAGCAACTGAACAACACCAAGCCCCATTTCCTAATCATCATCACCCTTTTAGCTAGTACTTTATCTTTTTAGAGTTGGTTGCAGGGAAAGCCCTGAATTAGAACACATGAAATTCAGTATCATTACTGATTTATTGAACTGATAAGTGATTGTACCCTTCTAAACCTCAGCGTTCCTTCTGGAAAAGAAGGAATATTCATTCAACAAATATGTGTTAAGATCTTATATGCCGGTATTGTTCTAGACTTCAGAAACACAGCAGTGAATAGATATTACCTCTGCTTTCACTAGGTTTACACTGTAAGGAGGGATGCAGACTTTTTGATCTTATAAATTTCCCACAAATCTCTACCAAAAGAACATCTAGTTTGTGTTCTGCCACTGCCTCCTCTTATTGTACCTTCTCCTGTTACAGTTCATATCACTGTATTGCAACTCCTGGTTTCCTGTGTGCTTTACCTTAGGTCTCTCCCTCAGGGAAACCATGAGACAAGAACTTGGGTGCAGGTAGTTTATTTGGGGGATGATCTCAGAAAGAACAGATAAGGAAAAGAGAGACAATAAAGGAAAGAAACCCAGTAATAGCTGTTTTAAGGAACAGATGACTGCTTAGTGCAACTGGGTCTTGATGTCCCTGAAATGTCTCTGAGAAATTATATGGAAAATATCTCAGGACCATCACACCAGATGGTGTGGGAGCTGAAGCACCTCATCCCTATGGATGAAATGTGGCCCCCTGGGGACATTAAATCCACTGTACTTTTACATTGCACTTGCACATGGGTTAATTCAGGTGGACCAAACAAGAATGGTAGGACCTCAATAACATCTCCTACACTCTCCAGTTTGCTTACTAGCCTGACCACTGCAAGAAATGTACAATACCCATCATCCAAGAGTGCCTATTCAGTGGGTAGAATGAACGGACAAGCCTCTACTACATCAACATGATAAAATAAATACTCTCAAAGAGTCTTGTTTCTCTGTAACATTGAAGGCTAAAAGGGCACAGAAGAGGAGGCACCTGTGAAATACCAGATACAAAATTCACTGATGAGATGCCTGAAAAGGTTTCTTTCTTTCTTTCTAATCAGTGACCACTGTTATGGACTGAATGTTTGGGTCCCCCACTGCCTCAAATTGACATGTTGAAGTCCCAGCTCCCAATGTCATTATATTTGGAGATAGGGCCTTTATGGAGGTTAACTAAAGTTAAATGGGGTCATAAACATGAGAGGCTCTGATCTAAAAGGGTTAATGTCCTTAAGAGAAGAGATCCCAGAGTGTGCTCTATGACTCTCTTGTTCTTTCTCTCTCCACCATATGAAGACACAGTGAGAAGACAGCTGTCTGTAAGCCAGAAAAAAATCCTCATCAGAAAGCTGCCTTGCCATATCTTGATGTTGCATGTTCCAGCCTCCAGAACTGTGAGGAATAAATTTCTGTTGTGGAAGCCACCCAGTCTATGGTATTTTGTTATGGCAGCCTGAACAGACTAAGACAACCACATTGAAAAAGAAAAATAGTACTGGTGAGCTGGGTTCATCAATGATCCCAGCAAAGAGTTGCATGGAAATAGGCAGTGACTTGAACATATATTTTGTATCTGGTACTTCCCTGATGGCTCAGATGGTAAAGTGTCTGCCCACAGTGCAGAAGACCCAGGTTCGATCCCTGGGTTGGGAAGATACCCTGGAGAAGGAAATGGCAACCCGCTCCAGTACTCTTGCCTGGAAAATTCCAAGGATGGAGGAGCCTGATGGGCTATAGTCCATGGGGTCGCAAAGAATTGGATACCACTGAGCGACTTCACTTTCACATATATTCCTGTATGAAGTCCTTGACCCCAAATTCTTTTTTTAAAAACACTGTATTTAAGTACAAAAGCCCCTGAACACATAAGACTGCCTATAGAAAATGATATGCTTTATATTGATCAGTCGAACTATTCAGAAATTTCTTGTTCAGATTTTTAAATCAATCATGAACTTTCAGAGATAAATATTTGCTAGCAGTGTGGTGATAGGCTTTGAGCAATTTACTTTCTTGGCATAAAATAACTTCCCATTTCATAAGCACATAAAATGGTTATAAAGACTTCTTGGACATCAAATAACTCATATGAAATACTGATGAGTTAAGTGTAAATAAATGAGAAACACATGGATAAAATTTCCCTTAAACACATAAAGCTTTAGACATTAAGTGAAAAAAGAGACTGATAAAAACACATCTGGGGTTTTGCCCACTACAAAAATTATTTTCAGTTTTGGATATTAAAACAAATTACAGTTCAATGTGTATAACTTGAGTATAAGCTCTTGATTTATAAAATAATGCTTGTCATATAATGATTGGGGAGATAGATAGTATAGATAAACATTTATGAGAACTCAGCTCTGACCTAACTAAGATGGAGAAAATTCTTCACTCATTTAGAAGCAGACAGGTCAATTTTCTTGGTGTTATTTTTAGCAAGGGAAGCGTAAAGCAACATATTTCTGTACTTCACTCTGAAGAATAAATACATGGAAAGAACATCATTGTAGAGAATAAAATTGTTGCTACGTTTTGGACATCCAACTAAAACCAGATTATAATTTAGAGGTAGATGAGAGGGGTATTTGCTTCACTTAAATTTGTCAAACAAAGTTGATCAAAAACAAAGTTTTAATATCCCCCTATGTTAACTGATGAATATAATGTGAAGGAAGGGTTGAGTTAACTTACACTGTTCATGTATAGCCAGTTCAGTTTGCCCCTTAACTGTGACTTACAAGTGGACATAGCAAAAGTAAGATCAAAAGAGAAACTGTGCTCTGGATCCTAGCTAAATGACTTTTGTGTAAACCAGTAGCTTTTCCTAGTCAGTATAAAGGGCCTATTTCTATTTAGCCTGGGAAGTCCTCATGGCTGAGCTATAGTTCTATGGTTGCCATTAAAAAACACTGCCGCTGGGCTTCCCTGGTGATCTAGTGGTAAAGAATCCACCTGCTAATGCAGAATACACAAGTTTGATTCCTGATCCTAGAAGATCCCACATGCCACAGAGCAACTGAGCCCGTGCACCACAGCTATTAGCCCAACGCCCTAGAGCCTGCATCCTCAACAAGAGAAGCCATTGCAATGAGAAGCCCACCCACTGCAACCAGAGAAAACTCTCAGGCAGCAACGAAGAGCCAGCACAGACAAAAATAAAAATAAAAACACTTTCCATCCCACCAGTATTTCTCCTGCAAAGACATACAATGGACGACTGGCTCAAATCTGGACCCATAAAAGCTTTTGGCTTAGGATGTCCCAGTTGGGAGTTGTGGCTGCTTCAAAGGATAATCCAAAGAAAGGAGGCCCCAGTAAATTATCTATCCTTAGGCTTCATCCCTTGAACTAAGGATCTAGATTTTAGTCCTAGACCCTGGTGACCTGAATTCTCAGAGAGTCTCTAAACCTCCCTAATCCTATACCTTCCAATCCATACCATTCTCTGAGCCATGGCTCTCAGAACCATGCCCTTCTTGATGACCCACTGGCCAACCTGGAATCAGTGTCAACTGGAGAAGAATGAATGGTCAGGGAGAAATCTTGATCAGCCTTAACATGCTTGAGAGCTGAGAACAGGACACTCTGTAGCCAGTAGCTCTCAGGTCTAGGTTGGAAACAAAAAATAAAGGGCTGTGGAAAATATTCAGAGAAATGGAGCCCTTGGGGAACAGAGGGGAGAATGCAATTCAAGGACAACTGAGTAACTGAAAGTAGAACTTAGGGAAAGAAGAAGGTTAAAGCATTAATGAATAAAGTCAGGCATCTGGATATGAACTGAAAATTTTCTGAAAAGATTTACCATTCAAGGTGCCATAAAAGCATTCAGATTCATGGGAAGAGGTCAAGTATCAGGACATTGTCTGCCCTGAGTGTCTTGGAGTGAAGAGCAGTCCCTCTTTCATCTAGGTCACTCTCTCTCTCTTTCATGAAATAAATTAATTTGCAGAGAGCAGCAAAAATTGAAAGGAAATATGATATCAGTCAGTCATTCTATCTGGTCTCTGGTTTTATTGGCAGGGGCAAGAGGCAGTACCAGTGTAATAATAAATCACTTCCATGTATGTGTCAGGGGGCTATGGCATGGCACAACTTAAGAGAGGTGTCATGCTGCCAACAGATAAGAATTCTGAGGGAGCCAAGATTCACAGTGCTTAAGAATTAGGCTATATATTTTTTCTTTTTTTTTTTACACTATTGTTTATTGAAATATAGTTGATATACAATATTAAATTAGCTTCAGGTATACAGCAAAGTAGTTCAAAATTTTATAGATTATACTCCACTAAAAGTTATCACAAAATAATGGCTGTATTTCCCTGTACTATGCAATATGTCCTTGTTGCTTATATATTTTATACTTGGTAGTCTGTGTCACTTTTTAAAATATTTATTTTTTTAATTGAAATATAGTTGATTTATAATATTGTGTTAGTTTCAGGTGTATAGCACAGTGATTCAGTTACACACACAAATTCTTTTTCAGATTCTTTTCTTTTATAGGTTATTAAAAAATATTGAGTATAGTTCCCTGTGTTATATAGTAGGTCTTTGTCACTTACCTATTTTATGTAGAATAGTGTGTATATGCTAATCCCAATCTCCTTAAGAGGCTATATGTTCTACTGTAATATCATGAATCTGTTTCAGGGACTCCAAATTCTGAGATAAAGATGTCCTTTTTTTCTTAATTTTAAAGACACGGCCAAGAAGTCACAAGGCTCTGTCATAAACTTATGCTTAGGAAAGAAATAACACATGAGTCCTATGCTGAAGTTGGATGACAGAGAGCAGGAGGCAGATTCATTGCCTGGGCACCTACATTCTTCAAAATATCCCCAAAATAGCCAAACATATGATTCAAGGAAGCCCTGCAGTCAACTGTGCTCCAGGTTAATGTGTATAGAATCCAAACTCTTTCTGGATGACCTGCTGTATGGAAGGAAACAGCTGAATGTTTCTGAGTGATCCCTGGCAGTGTCTTATAGAGTACCAGGGTCACTCTAGGGAAGAGGTGACACAAAAGAGGGTACCAGAAATGTAGGAAAAAGCAGATATGAATGCAAAAGAGGAAAAGTCTCCTGAGAAGTTATTTCTTCCAACAAACTGCAAATTAGGTGAGGGATAGAGATCTGTTCTCTAAAATGTGTTATTCAATAGTCCTCAATTTCTAGTATGTACACGTACAGTTGAGAAATCTTTCATGAAACATTCTCTTAAGTCATTTTTTATTTTATGAAATTGATGATCGGTTGTGTAAAGATTTCATGATTGACTAAAGACTAACAACTCATTATGGCTCCAAACTTCTGATAATTTCTCTATCAGGGAAAACAGTAAAATGTATACTCTTTCCACCATACACACCAATGCTTTCATGTGGAAATTTTGGTGAATTTAAATGGCAAATATATTTTTATAATATGCATTTTATTGCTTTTATTTTTTGGTAACTCTAATCTATTTTATTTTTTACTTTTTGGCTGCACCACACAGCATGTGGGACCTTAGTTCCTTGACCAGGGATTGAACACACACCCTCTGTACTGGAAGGTAGAGTCTTAATCACCAGACCACCAGGGAAGTCCAATATTTAATACTGAAAAGAGTTTCACTTCAATATATATATTGAGTGTGTATATATATATACACACACACACACATGAAAAAGAAAAAAGTTAGATAAACCTCTTATCCAAAGTTCATGATAGGAGATAAATGATTCATCCCAATGACTGAGTTTCACTTACTAATATTAAAGTAGATTCTAAGGGTAAAATTCGGTGACTATGGTTTGTGTGTTTGCCCTCTGATGCCTCTCGCAACACCTACCATCTTACTTGGGTTTCTCTTACTTTGGACGTGGGGTATCTCTTCACGGCTGCTCCAGCAAAGCACAGCCACTGCTCCTTACCTTGGACAAGGGGTGTCTCCTCACAGCCACCCCTCCTGACATTGAACGTGGAGTCAAGGTCACGTTCATGAAACTCAATGAAACTAAGCCATGCCGTGAGGGGCCACCCAAAACGGGCGGGTCATGGTGGAGAGGTCTGATAGAATGTGGTCCACTGGAGAAGGGAGTGGCAAAACACTTCAGTATTCTTGCCTTGAGAACCCCATGAACAGTATGAAAAGGCAAAATGATAGGATATTGAAAGAGAAACTCCCCAGGTCAGTAGGTGCCCAATATGCTACTGGAGCTCAGTGGAGAAATAACCCCAGAAAGAATGAAGGGATGGAGCCAAAGCAAAAACAATACCCAGTTGTGGATGTGACTGGTCATAGAAACAAGGTTCGATGTTGTAAAGAGCAATATTGCATAGGAACCTGGAATGTTAGGTCCATGAATCAAGGCAACTTAGAAGTGGTCAACAGGAGATGGCAAGAGTGAACATCGACATTCTAGGAATCAGCAAACTAAAATGGACTGGAATGGGTGAATTTGGGCAGGAATCCCTTAGAAGAAATGGAGTAGCCATTATGGTCTACAAAACAGTCTGAAATGCAGTACTTGGATGCAATCTCAAAAACGACAGAATGATCTCTGTTCCTTTCCAAGGCAAACCATTCAATATCACAGTAAAACAAGTCTATGCCCCAACCAGTAACGCTGAAGAAACTGAAGTTGAATGGTTCTATGAAGATTTCCAGGACCTTTTACAACTAATACCCAAAAAAGATGTCCTTTTCAGTATAGGGGACTGGAATGCAAAAGTAGGAAGTCAAGAGACACCTGGGGTAACAGGCAAATTTGGCCTTGGAATACGGAATGAAACAGGGCAGAGGCTAATGGAGTTTTGCCAAGAGAACGCACTGGTCATAGCAAACACCCTCTTCCAACAACACAAGAGAAGACTCTATACATGGACTTCACCAGATGGTCAATACCAAAATCAGACTGATTATATTCTTTGCAGCCAAAGATGGAGAAGCTCTAAACAGTCAGCAAAAACAAGACTGGGAACTGACTGTGACTCAGATCATGAACTCCTTATTGCCAAATTCAGAATTAAATTCAAGAAAGTGGGGAAAACCACTAGACCATTCAGGTACGACCTAAATCAAATTCCTTATGATTATACAGTGGAAATGAGAATAGATTTAAGGGACTAGATCTGATAGATAGAATGTCTGATGAACTATGGACAGAGGTTCATGACATTGTACAGGAGACAGGGATCAAGACCACCCCATGGAAAAGAAATGCAAAAAAGCAAAATGGCTCTCTGAGGAGGCCTTGCAAATAGCGGTGAAAAGAAGAGAAGTGAAAAGCAAAGGAGGAAAGCAAAGATATAAGCATCTGAATGCAGAGTTCCAAAGAATAGCAAGGAGAGATAAGAAAGCCTTGCTCAGCGACCAATGCAAAGAAATAGAGGAAAACAACAGAATGGGAAAGACTAGAGATCTCTTCAAGAAAATTAGAGATACTGAGAGAACATTTCATGCAAAGACGGGCTCAATAAAGGACAGAAATGGTGTGAACTTAACAGAAGCAGAAGATATTAAGAAGAGGTGGCAAGAATACACAGGAGAACTGTAGAAAAAGAGCTTCATGACCAAGATGATCACGATGGTGTGATCACTCACCTAGAGCCAGACATCCTAGAATGTGAAGTCAAGTAGGCCTTAGGAAGCATCACTACAAACAAAGCTAGTGGAGGTGATGGAATTCCAGCTGAGCTATTTCAAATCCTGGAAGATGATGCTGTGAAAGTGCTACACTCAATATGCCAGCAAATTTAGAAAATTCAGCAGTGGCCACAGGACTGGAAAAGGTCAGCTTTCATTCCAACCTCAAAGAAAGGCAATGCTAAAGAATGCTGAAACTACCGCACAATTGCACTCATCTCACACACTAGTGAAGTAATGCTCAAAATTCTCCAAGCCAGGATTCAGCAATACGTGAACTGTGAACTTCCTGATGTGCAAGCTGGTTTTAGAAAAGGCAGGGGAACCAGAGATCAAATTGCCAACATTCGCTGGATCATGGAAAAAGCAAGAGAGTTCCAGAAAAACATCCATTTCTGCTTTATTGACTATGCCAAACCCTTTGACTGTGTGGATCACAATAAACTGGGAAATTCTGAAAGAGATGGGAATACCAGACCACCTGACCTGCCTCTTGAGAAACCTATATGCAGGTCAGGAAGCAACAGTTAGAACTGGACATGGAACAACAGACTGGTTCCAAACAGGAAAAGGAGTACATCATGACTGTATATTGTCACCCTGCTTATTTAACTTCTATGCAGAGTACATCATGAGAAACGCTGGACTGGAAGAAGCACAAGCTGGAATCAAGATTGCTGGGAGAAATATCAATAACCTCGGATATGCAGATAACACCAGCCTTATGGCAGAAAGTGAAGAGGAACTAAAAAGCCTCTTGATGAAAGTGAAAGAGGAGAGTGAAACGTTGGCTTAAAGCTCAACATTCAGAAAACAAAGATCATGGCATCTGGTCCCATCACTTCATGGGAAATAGATGCGGAAACAGCGGAAACAGTGTCAGACTTTATTTTGGGGGGGCTCCCAAATCACTGTAGATGGTGATTGCAGCCATGAAATTAAAAGACGCTTACTCCTTGGAAGGAAAGTTATGACCAACCTAGATAGCATATTCAAAAACAGAGACATTACTTTGCCAACAAAGGTCCGTCTAGTCAAGGCTATGGTTTTTCCAGTGGTCATGTATGGATGTGAGAGTTGGACTGTGAAGAAAGCTGAGTGCCGAAGAATTGATGCTTTTGAACTGTGGTGTTGGAGAAGACTCTTGAGAGTCCCTTGGACTGCAAGGAGATCCAACCAGTCCATTCTAAACATCAGTCCTGGGTGTTCTCTGGAAGGACTGATACTAAAGCTGAAACTCCAATGCTTTGGCCACCTTGTGAGAAGAGTTGACTCATTGGAAAAACTCTGATGCTGGGAGGGATTGGTGGCAGGAGGAGAAGGGGATGACAGAGGATGAGATGGCCAGATGGCATCACCAATTCAATGGACATGAGTTTGGCTGAACTCCAGGAGATGGTGATGGACAGGGAGGCCTGGCATGCTGCAATTCATGGGGTCGCAAAGAGTCGGACACAACTGAGTGACTGATCTCAACTGAACTGAAGGG
Organism: Oryx dammah; assembly: GCF_014754425.2. Classification (NCBI taxonomy): domain Eukaryota; kingdom Metazoa; phylum Chordata; class Mammalia; order Artiodactyla; family Bovidae; genus Oryx; species Oryx dammah. The sequence goes on from NW_024070185.1 coordinate 25,618,155, forward strand.
TAAAATTAAAAACAGCTAAAAGTACCATCTTTGATATTGAGGGTGCAGTGTTTAAAAAGAAGCAATGGAACTTGAGGTGTTCTGAAACTTATTTACTAAGCACAAATTCAGGAGGTGCTAGGGGTGACTGAAATGACTTAGCAGCAGCAGAGGTAAAGAACTCGCTTGCCAATGCAGTAGACGTAAGAGACGCAGGGACGATCCCTGGGTCAGGAAGATCCCTTGGAGGAGGCCATGGCAACCCACTCCAGTATTCGTACCTGGAGAATCCCATGGCCAGTGGAGCCTGGTGGGCTATAGCCCATAGGGTCACAAAGAGTCAGACATGACTGAAGTGACTTCACACATGATTTGGCCTCCCAAAATTATTAAATTCCTGCCTTTGAGAGTTTTTTAAGGATTTAAGAATGCTTTTTCCACTTCTGTCAAATTTAAGATTCTTAGGCCTTCAGTTCAGTTCAGTCATGTCTGATTTTTTGCGATTCCATGAATCACAGCACGCCAGGCCTCCCTGTCCATCACCATCTCCCAGAGTTCACTCAAACTCACGTCCATTGAGTCAGTGATGCCATCCAGCCATCTCATCCTCTGTCGTCCCCTTCTCCTCCTGCCGCCAATCCCTTCCAACATCAGAGTCTTTTCCAATGAGTCAACTCTTCGCATGAGGTGGCCAAACTACTGGAGTTTCAGCTTTAGCATCATTCCTTCCAAAGAACACCCAGGGCTGATCTCCTTTAGATGGACTGGTTAGGTCTCCTTGCAGTCCAAGGGACTCTGAAGAGTCTTCTCCAACATCACAGTTCAAAAGTATCAATTTTTCGGCACTCAGCTTTCTTCACACTCCTTGGAGGAATGCAAACATTACAGATTCTTTCTTCCAAGAGGCATTAATTAGCTCTGCAAATCCTTTGCTCTAGTCTATAACAATCTACTTTTTAAAACCATGAAGTGTAAGGCCGTTCGCTATATGCCTTCAGTTCAGTTCAGTTGCTCAGTCGTGTCCAGCTCTTAGAGATAGGGTTATTTCATGCAACATTTTATTTTATTTGCCCACCAGAAATCAGCAACAGTGTGGTGGCATGAAACTGCACTAGAGGCTTGGCACTGTGGATGTGAAGAGCTGGGCTGGTCTAGCCTCACTCCATGCTCAGCACTTTAAACCTGGTGGCATAACTTTCTAATCCATTCTGGGTTTTGCACCTGCCTTCTTGTCAAAGTCCTAAGGTATGCAGTCAACCTCATCTTCACAATGATGATTTAACATTTGGGGTAAAAGCATGTGAAACACATGTATTGTTCTGGTCTAAAGCTCAAGGAAATGAGTCTTTGCTTTTTATTTTTTTCACTTAAATTATTTTCAAATCTCCAAAGTGATATTCTTTTTTTCTTGCCTTTTTTTTTAGTCTATCTTCTTTTTTGAAGTCCCAGAGTTTAGCTGTAAATATCAAGTTATTTCCATAATCATCTACATTTCAGCGCCTTTTGCCCAAAGCACCGCAATGTACAACATGACATCAAAACACTGTTCTTATTCAATATTTTCTCTCACCATGCACTTCCACACAGGAAGTTTTGTTTTAGCTTCATACTAGCTTCATAATGCTTCTACTGAAGAAGCTAGAAATAAATTCCACCATTAATACAATTAAAATCTGTGTGAAAAAGCTAAAAATTGCCAAATTTATATACATGAACACAATCAATATAAAACTGCTAGATTGGGAGCCATCCAACTCACAGATCATGAGGGGGGTTGAGAGCTATCACAGTCTTATATGTGGATTATTTTTATCTCCAACCCACAAAAGTAATTTACATATCTATCTTCACTTGAAGTATCTAATCCAGCCTCTCTATACCCTTCAGACCTGTGTGGTGCTGCAGATACAAAAAAGTTTAGATGTGGACTTAATAAAAGAAGAATAGGAGATTAGAAGAATAGGAAATACAATCATGAAAAAATTATATTCCCAAATGACTGGAAGAAGTTGCATTAAAAAATCCTAAACATATGCAATCCACAGTCTATTCTTGTTAACTAATCAAGAAAATTTTGATATGGGTAATACTGTAACTTTTAAAATTGTCTTCCTTTAAAAAATGGCCCTGGCAATGAAAAGAACCTTCAGAATGGGAGAAAAAAAGTGCAAATGAAAAGACTGACAAAGGAGTAATCTCCAAAATACACAGGCAGCTCATGCAGCTCAATCCCAGAAAAACAAATAACCCAATCAAAAAATATTTGGAAGACCTAAACAGACATTTCTCCAAGGAAGACATATAGATGACCAGCAAAAACACAAAAGGATGCTCAACATCACTCATTATTAAAGAAATGCACATCAAAACTAGAATGAGGTATCACCTAACACTAGCCAAAATGGCCATGATCAAAACAATGAATGCTGGAGAGGGTGTGGAGAAAAGGGAACCCTCTTTTACTGTTGGTGGGAATGTAAATTAATACAGCCACTACAGAGAATAGTAAGGAGATTCCTTAAACACTTAGGGATAAAATGATCATGTAACCCAGCAATCTCCCTACTGGGCATATACCCTGAGAAAACCGTAATTCAAAAAGACACCTGTACCCCAGTGTTTGTTGTTTACAATAGCTAGGACATGGAAGCAATCTTGATATTCATTGACAGATGAATGGATAAAGAAGCAGTGGTACATGTATACAATGGTATATTACTCAGTCATAAAAATGAATCAGTTTGAATCATTTCTAGTGAGGTAGACAAACCTAGAGCCTCTTATACAGAGTGAAGAAAGTCAGAAAGAGAAAAACAAATATATTAATGCATATATATGGAATCTAGAAAAATGGTACTATGGACCTATTAATAGGGCAACATAGATACACAGACAGAGAGAACAGATTTTTGGACACAGCAGGGGAAGGAGAGAGTGGGATGAATTGGGAGGGTAGCATTGAAATGTACACAGTACCATATGTAAAAGAGACAGCTAATGGGAAGTTGCTGTATAATACTGGGCACTCAGTGCCATAGTCTGTAACACCCTAAAGGGGTGGGATGGGATGGGGGTGTGTGAGGGAGGTTTAAGAGAGAGGGGGCATATGTTTACTTATGGCTGATTCATGTTGTTTTATGGTAGAAACCAGCACAGTATTATCCTCCAATTAAAAAAAAAAAGGCTCTGGCAAAATACAGCCTGATTATGTTTGGATTGGACAGCAGGCCCATTCTTATTATCTAAACTTAGACCATTTTTTTTTGTTGGCTAGAATCTCATTCCAAAACTCAAATATATAACTGTTGCTACTTGCAAGCTGCTGTTGCAAATAACTAAGTAAGGGAAGGTGAGGGTGGCATTTTCAATGTCAGAAAGAGATTATGTGGATTCCATTTTAATTTGTCTACATTCTGTCTTTGTGATCACAGGTAATTGTGAATTGGCTCTGGTTCAAAGCCAGATGGACCGAGATCTTAAACTCATGCAATCTTTACAAGGTTCACAATAGTATGCCCTGCTTTCTTTGGGCCTTTTCTCCTTAGCACAATAAGTGTGCACTAAGCAGAGTTGAAACTTGTCCTGAAAAACTCATAGCCTCAGGGGTTCCATTGAGAAATGCTGTGTGGGCAAACAAAGCTCTCTCTTTGCAGCTTCACAAATGATAGGTTTTCACTTTATAAGATGTTTTCACTGCATTCTTAAAGCATCTGCTGATGCAAAACAGCATGGGCCAGCAATCCCAGTTTAGTATTGTATGTGCAAACAAATGTCTATTCAAGGAAACCTCACTCTCTCTCTCCCCCAGTTAGCCGCTTTCATTGAGAAGCTGGGAGAACTAGATGCAAAGCAAGAGGGCTACGGTGAGACGTCAGCCTTCAGCAATGGGATTCCTCTCCCTTTCAAGCACATCCTTCTCATCACTGCCTACCGAGGGACAGCATGAAGAACTTAGAATGAGCACTGCACAAAACTCCCAGGAAAGAAAGGAGATGTTGAGAGCTGTCCTAGGAGTTCAAAGATAGGAAATATCTAGTATTATACTAAAAAAAAATTTATGGTTACCAAAGGGGAAAGGCGGTGGGAAGGGATATATTGAGAATTTGGGATTAACAGATACCCACTACTGTACGTAAAATAAAACACAAGGACCTACTGTATAGCACAGGGAACTGTATACATATCTTACAATAATTTGTCATGGAAACGAATTTGAAAAAGAGCCATGTATGTATGTACGTATATATGTGTAACTGAATCTTGATACTGGGAAAGATTGAAGGCAAAAGGAGAAGAGGGCAGCAGAGGATGAGATGGTTGGATGTCATCACCAACTCAATGGACATGAATGTGGGCAAACTCTGGATGGCAGTGAAGGACAGGGAAGCTTGTCATGCTGCATGCAGTCCATGGGGTCACAAAGAGCTGGACACAACTGAGCAACTGAACAACAATGACATAAGTGAATCACTCTGCTGTACACCTGAAACACTGTAAATCAACTATACTTCAATCTGAAAAAGAAGTATCTGTATGGAGACTAAGTCGAGAACCTCCAGACCAACACTGCATAATTGAGTATATATTCAGTTATAGAACAGAGCATGCAACTGCTCTAACTAAATCTGTCCTGCAGTTAATCTGTTTGACAATCTTCCCTAATTATTAGAACCCCTGACATGGTCCAGAGGGCCTGAGTTTCTTTGTTCTACTCTCCAGGGAGGATTACTTGACTAATATGGCAGTATGGTTCTCCCAAAGGGAAAAATGGCTATGCCATACATGGAGTCAATAACTTAAACAGAATCATGCCTATGTATACATTCTAATGTGGGTCTCTTTCTACAGCGTCTTTCCCATGGAGACAGTCCATGTTCTGTATTGCATTTGGCCTTTTAAGTAAGGTCTGTAAAGAGCTCTTTGGGAGACCAGTTTACTTTTTGCTTTCTTGTTGCTATGTTATTTCTCCAACACAATGACATTCTTTCAAGTACCATATTCTTCTCTCTCACCCAAAACCCTCCAAAAATTAAGAAGTGATGTCCTGTGAAATAATGGGCTTAAAAATACTCTTAACACAAACAGTAAAGTGATTTTAACTCTACAATATTAAACGAAATAAAATGTGTAGTTGGAAGGCTGTCAAAACATGAACAGAGCCTCTGCTTTTCCTTCTCTTTCCAGGCCATTCCATCAAGATGCTGTCAGTCTGAACAAGTGCAGCCAAATCTTGATTATCCATGGAGATCAGGACATGGACAATTAACACTCCAAGATCATAGACTCACAGGAAGTTAGAGCTAGAAGGGAGATCGGAGAACATTTAATCCAATTCATTCATTTTACAGGTGAGATAATTGAGGTCAGAGAGATTAAGTGTCTTGAATAAATTCACACATTTAGTGATGGCTCAGGTGGTAAAGCATCTGCCTGTAAAGTGGGAGACCCAGGTTTGATCCCTGGGTTGGGAAGATCCCCTGGAGAAGGAAATGGCAACCCACTCCAGTATTCTTGCCTTGAGAACTCCGTGGATTGAGACTACAGTCCACGGGGTCATAAAGAGTCAGACACAACTGAGTGACTTCAGTTTGCTTCACTTCAGAGCCTATAAGAGAACTGAGTTTCTGGCTTACCATTTCTCTCTCTTTCTCTTTCCCATGGATTCTTTTTAAGGTTTTATTTTTATTTGTTTTTTTTAACATCCAACTCTGACCTCTTTCTCCCAAATTAAAGTTCTTAGGAGCATAGGTGCTAAGTAAATCCTAACTCATTCTTTTAAGTCTGATCAGCCTTACTTTGTCCCTGTTTATCCTCAGTTGGAAGCATTATGGAAGTGATAAAATGACAAACAGGAACAGGAGGAAAAACCAAGCATATAGCACTAGTGATTCACAAATGGAGCTTGCAAGGGATGAATAATTACTTTCAGCAATTAAAGGCGCAGTCCAGAATCCTGACTGTGGTCACATGTGGGTACAGGAAGCAGGGAAGAGGCAAGATCAGGGCAAAATTCAAAATGGAGGTGATGGACTCCAGTTTCCAGCACTAAGCAGAGCAGAATTAAGCCAAAGAGTTTGTCATTAGGATGGTGTGGCCCATCTCTGAGTTCATCTGAGTAAAAAGTTAACTGATAGAAGGGAAGTTTCTAGTAACCAAGGAAAGAGGAGAATAATCACAACAATGCCAGTGCTACATCACCTATGGAGCCACGAGATCACTGAGAACGGAAGTGGCCATACGGGAACTGAAAAATAGGTTCACATTTCTGCCAAGAGCTGTGTGACCTGCAGAGAGAAATAAACCTTCCTTGGTTTCAGTTTCCCATAAAGAGATGGAGCAATTAGTTTCCCAAAGTATACAACATGAGTGACACAAGATGTTAATTTACCAAATGAACACTTGCACACATGTGTGCATATACACATACATAAACACATATACATGATCAAATAAGTTTGAGAATCTCTGGGTTATAAAAAGCCAAACTACCTTCATCACTAGGAAAATCCCAGACCGTTCAGTATGCTAAGACTCATGTGTATCTTCAGGGTGAGGGGTGCAGGGTACAGAGATGCCCTCAGAAATCCTTATTTACAGGCCATCTAAGGAACTCGTGTTCCACAAAGCATACATTCAGAAAACTGGCTGAGAACATATCTTATGCCCCTTCCAGATGTTAAATTCTTAAGCATGTTTCCATGAAATACAGGTTGAAGGATCTACATTTTCAGAAAAAGAATGCACACAATGTTGCTCTTTTTGTAACAGGCACTCAGATGTCACTCTAAACCTCCAGTGATAGATACTTACAGCTGGTAAGCCTAAAATATACAATTCTCACACTTTCAAACTGTTGATCAAGCAGAGAATATAATCCTGGAATGCCTACTTGCCATAGGAATCTAAGAAGGTCTTGTATCTAGTTTTTAGAAATTCATAACGCCAACCTGAGAAGATTATTTCTTAAAAAATGTTCCTGTTCTTGACATTAAAATCCTCAGAAAAGACTAATATCTCTTAAGAGAACATAGTTATAAGTCTCCAACTCTGATTTTTAAAATATATGTAGCATATAACAAGCTTAAAAGTCTTATGTTTTACTGCAAATTGCCCCTAAAATTATCAGTTAGCCTAGTCCTAACCATGTAAAATATATACAATGAAAATCGCAGATGTCTTTCATTTTCAACGAAAAAAAAAAAGTATTTTCCTGACCTTTCACAATCTAATTTGTTACATATCATTAAAGATCTCTTTATCCCAGAAAGTTTTGGCATCTCTGCTTATTATGAAATGGCCCAGGAATACAAAGGAATCATTTCTCACTCAACAGTCTACTTTTCAGAAAACACACATAAAAGTGACACATGTATATATGTATAAGAAGAGGAGAATACTATAAGAATCAAGGGCATCAGTTCAGATTTAAACAAAAACACCCAACTTTGTTATAATCAAGTCCAAAGTTATCATCTCCGTGTGTCCTTTACCTCTGTATTCTCTCCTCTCTGACTCACCTTTTCCAGAGAGTCATCATCTAGCTTTGATTACATAGATCTATTATTTGAACACATTTTAAGGGTTCCTTTATCTATGAGATTAAATGTAGATTTCCCTACCTGTCATTCATCCCTTGGTAATATATATATAACTAGAAATAGGTCTATTTGGAGTTGCCTGAGTACATCTTATTTTTTTGTTTGTTTGTTTTTACCTTGCTTCCTTTGTTCAAGCAAGCCCTCTGACTGAATGGTCCATTCTATTCTTCCTTCATTTCTCACCTTCATATCCTGCTGGTCAAAATCATATTCATCACCTAAGGCATTGCCCACTTCTAACTCTTTGCATTAACCATTCTGTTTCCTTCATCTAGACATGACAGCCAACTGAACCAATACCCCCTTTCCACCTAGAACACTTTTTGAAGTACTTGTGATGTTCCATGATTGCATATGATACATTGGAAAAAGACCATTATATACCATGCCTTTATCTCAGGCACTTGATAAATAGTACTTTCAGAAATAAATGAATTTCAAGGCTCTGTATCAGATAAAGTATAAACACTTAAAAAACATAAATGTATGAAAAGATCAATTTAAGTTAGAAGGTAGGAAATTACATTCATCACAATTTAGACTGGCATCATTCTGAGGAGTTTCTCTAGTATATATTTTTTTAAATGATATGTTTAAGTAACATTTTTCCCAAAAGGCACCCAATGAGTAATCCAAGAGAAATATAAAAATACACTACCACATATTTTGAGGTTAAATGAAAATCTCTGTCCCTAAACTACATACAGTAAATTTTATTTCTTTTCTTCTGCTCTCTCATCACCACTATCTAACTTGAACATAGAATCAACATTCTTATCAGAAGAAACATCAATGTGAGACAAGACACGTCATCCCTGACCTACTCAGGATGTACAGCTCTTCATAGCAGCATGGGAACTGAGGGCTGCAGTCCTTTCATTTACTAACCGGGTAGATTCTCAACTATGCCTTCTCACTTGAACACAGCACACACATTCACTCCTACCTACAATAACTGTTTAACTTGCCTAATCACTACCATCTCTTAGATCTCCATCCTCTGCCCTTATATCCAAGTTCAGAGTGATCCTTCTTCCCAGGACTTATGCTGAACCAAACTAGAAGCCCTGAGGAGTAGCTCAACCAGTAGATATTTTGACAAGACTGTGCTACCTAGGCAAGGCAAGTGGTTTTCAAGTTTTCTAAGAAACATAGTCCACATATAATGCATTTATCATTTAACTGATTTCAGTTAGGATTCATTTTTAAATAAAAGGACTATACAGGAATTCTAGAAAGATGGCAGAAACCATGGAAGTCTTAACAAGACAGTGTGTCAAGATGGATGGATGGATGGATGGAAGAGAGGAAGGGAGGAAGAGAGGGAGAAAGGGAAGTAAGGAAGAGGAAAGAAAAGAAATCACGTGGACATCATATACAACAAACTAGGTGAAAAGGTATCCAAATGAGTTCTCAACTACAAACAGATGAGGACAAGCCACCCATTTAAAAAAAAAAAAAATTGGCAAAGTATTAGCATTTGTGTGAAGGATAACAGAGAGAAAAAATGGGATATATATGAAACATCAGAGAAAAGAAGAATCCCCAAATATCCAACAGATGTTTACTATAAAAGACAGCAGGCCCCTTTTAGAACAGAAACTGAAACTGAGAAGGGTTTGACCAATCGAATAATAGGTGAGTACAAGCAGTCCCTGGGGCTTCTCTGGTAACTCAGAAGGCAAAGAATCTGCCTGCAGTGCAGGAGACCCGGGTTTGATCCCTGAGTCGAGAAGATTCCCTATAGAATGGAACGGCAATCTACTCCAGTATTCTTGCCTGGAGAATCCCATGGACAGAGGAGCTTGGTGGGTTACAGTCCATGGGGTCCCAAAGAGCCAAATATGACTGAGTGACTAACAAGGAAGGGTCCATGGCAGGGTGGGGCAGGCTGGCCCCCTCCAACATGCAAAACTATGGAGCCAGGACTCTATCCTATGGAAGAGCCCCATGTGGAAAAGAAATGGCTAGGAACAGACTCAAAACTGAGCAAGAAAAGGAAAACAGAGATGATGCAAACAAAAAGTAAAGACAAAGTGAAGGAGAGGAATAGAGTCAGGAAATTTTAGAAAGCAAGTTCTCATCTTTCATCGTTTAAGACTGGGCATCTTTCAATATGTATACTGGCCTTCTTAACTGAAAATCTATCCCTTATGTATTTTTCTTCTTTTCCTCCTATTTCAGAGGAAGAAATTTCCTTTAATTACCTCATGCTTCCTTTGCTTCTCAGTTATCTTCCCTTGTTAGCAACTTCAATTTTCCTGTCTTCACAGATTTTGCTCCTCTCAATTTTCAAACATAATCACATTATAATGATGTTGGAATAAAAGACTTTATACAACTCTACCATTCACAAAAAACTCCTCCCTTGCTCTCTCCAACCCTAAACTTGCCAAAGAGTGCTTCACATCCATTATTCTCACCTACTTTAATCAAGGATGCTCAGCCCTAATTTTATTAAACTATTTCATGTCTTTTTAAATCTCACTGCTGTGTCTTTTTAATTACAATCTTCTCTTAACTCCCAAAACACCATCTCATTAATTCTAAGACTACTTTCTTTCTTTCTCAAGTTTGTTTGTTTTTTTCCTTCCCCAAAAGTGTGGATTTTCAGCATTTCCTGTTTTGAGACCTTTGTTCTTTTCCTTCACTTTTTCCTTTGGAGATTTCATCCATACCAAACATTTCAGCTATTATCTCTATATGTAAATAACTCTCAAATCAATTTCACTAGTCCTGATGTCTCATTAAAAATCCAGTATTTTCATTTGTATGTTTGCAATATTTTTAATAGCACATAAAATACTATACAAGATGGAGCTCTGTGAAGTTAGAAGAACTACCCTGATGGTCCTGATAGTTCAGAGACACAAATTTTGCATAAAAATGAGTAACATAAAAACATTGAGATCAACTCCCATGCAGGATTATTGAAAACAACAACAAAAAAGGATGAAAGAACTGAGTGACACTCCTGTAGACAAAGAAAACATGCCTGAAAGACATATTCACAACAGAACATTTTAAAACTATAACATTTTATTTAACTAACTAGGTAATTAGGCTAAAGCACATTAAGAAGATGTTACAAAACAAAAATGACAACATAAATCAGAATTTGAAAAGCTAAGAAATGAAATTATTACCTCAAAAAATAATTACAAATAAAAGAAAATATTACAAAAGGAAACTAAATTAGGAGGAACACAAACATTTGATCATAAAAGGTAATGGTTTGGTACAAATGGAAGATGAAAAACAAGAAACATTAAAATGAAGAAGGGAGAAATTAAAAGGTTTCAAAAGCAAGTGATAAATATTAAAGGTAGACAAAGAAAATTTAAAGTGTGGATAAAATTAGTCCATAAATACAACTACAAGAGAATGGAAAAAAATACTAAAACTTTACTTTTTAAATAAGTTCCTGAAATTAAAGGAAAATATGGAAGCTTCTCTGGAGAAGGCAATGGCACCCCACTCCAGTACTCTTGCCTGGAAAATCCCATGGACGGAGGAGCCTGGTAGGCTGCAGTCCATGGGGTCCTGAAGAGTTAGACACAACTGAGCAACTTCACTTTCACTTTTCACTTTCATGCATTGGAGAAGGAAATGGCAACCCACTCCAGTGTTCTTGCCTGGAGGATCCCAGGGATGGGGGAGCCTGGTGGGCTTCCATCTATGGGGTCGCACAGAGTTGGACACGACTGAAGCGACTTAGCAGCAGTAGCGGCATGGAAGCTTCTTATTGAAACAATCAATCCCATATTGGAGAATGTCAATCTCCAGAATGGCCAAAACAAAGACATATTCTAATAAAATTACAAGACTTAAAAAAATCCATCAAAAAGGTTCCCCTCTTGAGTTCTCAGCCAAGGGCTAGAGTGTGCATGAGAGGGAAACTATATGAAGATTGCCCAGGAAAGTACACCTGTACAGACCCTTTGATCTCTGACTTAAATGGAAAAGAAAACTAGATTTTAATCAAATTTTTTCCCACAGGCAACACTATATGCCACAAGAAAATGGAGCAACATAGCTGAATATTCAAGTACAGAAATTGTGAGCCAAAGATTTTATATCCAGCAAAACTGACTCTCCAAATATAAAGGGTACACTCAACAACAACAACAACAAAAAAAACCTGTCAATATGCAAGAACTCATGGAATGAACTTCTACTTCCAGGTATGATTGAAAAAAAAATGAATTAGTCCTCCCATTATAAATGGTAAAACCTGAACAAAAGATATAAGGAAGTTATTTTCAGACATTAATCTACAGACAGAATAAAATTGTGATCCTTGAAAGAAGAGAAGCTCACAAAGTGAGCCCCACAATTGACCTAACTCTGTATAGGGACATTTGGCAATTCCCTAGTACAGTTCAGTGATTTGTAGTCTCAGCTGAGCATTGTGATCCTTCACAGATTAGAAGGCATGGATCACAGCTCAAAGGAGGTGAACTTCTGGAATCTGCAGAGCAGAACACCAGAGAAGAGACAGGCACAAAAAAAAGTGCCCAGAATTCAGTGAAGGTTAGGAGAGAGGGCAAGGAAGGTTCTCCTCTTGAGTTCTCAGCCAAAGGCTAGACTGCATGAGAGGGAAACTACATGAAGGTTGCCCAGGAAAGTACATCTGTACAGACCCTTTGCCAAATCTTAAAATAATGCTTCATACATTCTTTGATTCCAAAATGAATAAATTAGAAATCATAAAGTATCTAGAAAATGTACAAATATTTAACTGGCAGTTAAATAACAAAATTCTTCCACAGATCAAAGAATTCATAAGGAACATTTGAAAATATTTCAGATTTAATGGAAATGGAAAGTAACAAGATTTATGAGACAAAACTATACAGTTCAGTTCAGTTCAGTTGCTCAGTCATGTCCGAATCTTTGCAACCCCATGAATCAGAACACGCCAGGCCTCCTTGTCCATCACCAAATCCTGGAGTTTACCCAAACTCATGTCCATCGAGTTAGTGATGCCATCCAGTCATCTCATCCTCTGTCGCCCCCTTCTCCTCCTGCCCTCAATCTTTCCCAACATCAGAGTCTTTCCAAATGAGTCAACTCTTCGCATGATGCAGCCAAAGTATTGGAGTTTCAGCTTCAGCATCAGTCCTTCCAATGAACACCCAGGACTGATCTCCTTTAGGATGGACTGCTTGGATCTCCTTGCTGTCCAAGGGACTCTCAAGAGTCTTCTCCAACACCACAGTTCAAAAGCATCAATTCTTCGGCACTCAGCTTTCTTCACAGTCCAACTCTCACATCCATACATGACCAATGGAAAAACCATATCCTTGACTAGACAGACCTTTGTTGGCAAAGTAATGTCTCTGCTTTTCAATATGCTATCTAGGTTGGTAATAGCTTTCATTCCAAGGAGTAAGAGTCTTCTAATTTCATGGCTGCAACCACCATCTGCAGTGACTTTGGAGCCCAAAGAAATAAAGTCTGACACTGTTTCCACTGTTTCCCCATCTATTGCCCATGAAGTGATGGGACCGGATGCCATGATCTTCATTTTCTGAATGTTGAGCTTTAAGCCAACTTTTTCACTCTCCTCTTTTACTTTCATCAAGAGGCTTTTTAGTTCCTCTTTCTGCCATAAGGGTGGTGTCATCTGCATATCTGAGGTTACTGATATTTCTCCTGGCAATCTTGATTCCAGCCTGTGCTTCTTCCACTGCAGCATTTCTCATGATGTACTCTGCATTTAAGTCAAATAAGCAGGGTGACAATATACAGCCTTGATGTACTCCTTTTCCTGTTTGGAACCAGTCTATTGTTCCATGTCCAGTTCTAACTGTTGCCACCTGACCTGCATACAGGTTTCTCAAGAGGCAGGTCACGTGGTCTGTTATTCCCATCTCTTTCAGAATTTTCCAGTTTATTGTGATCCACACAAATGCTTTGTCATAGTCAATAAAGCAGAAATAGATGTTTTCCTGGAACTCTCTTGCTTTTCCCATGATCCAGCAGATGTTGGCAATTTGATCTCTGGTTCCTCTGTCTTTTCTAAAACCAGCTTGAACATCTGGAAGTTCACAGTTCATTTATTGCTGAAGACTGGCTTGGAGAATTTTGAGCATTACTTTACTAGCATGTGAGATGAGTGCAATTGTGTGGTAGTTTGAGCATTCTTTTGGACTGTCTTTCTTTGGGATTGGAATGAAAACTGACCTTTTCCAGTCCTGTGGCCACTGCTGAGTTTTCCAAATTTGCTGACATATTGAGGTCAGCACTTTCACAGCTCATCTTCCAGGATTTGAAATAGCTCAACTGGAATTCCATCACCTCCACTAGTTTTTTTCATAGTGATGCTTCCTAAGGCCTACTTGACTTCACATTCCAGGATGTCTGGCTCTACGTGTCTACCATTGTGATTATCTTGGTCATGAAGTTCTTTTTTATACAGTTCTTCTGTGTATTCTTGCCACCTCTTCTTAATATCTTCTGCTTCTGTTAGTTCCATACCATTTCTGTCCTTTATCGAGCCCATCTTTGCATGAAATGGTCCCTTGGTATCTCTAATTTTCTTGAAGAGATCTCTAGTCTTTCCCATCTGTTCTTTTCCTCTATTTCTTTGCATTGATCGCTGAGGAAGGCTTTCTTATCTCACCTTGCTATTCTCTGGAACTCTGCATTCAGATGCTTATATCTTTCCTTTTCTCCTTTGCTTTTTGCTTCTCTTCTTTTCACAGCGATTTGTAAGGCCTCCCCAGACAGCCATTTTTCTTTTTTGCATTTCTTTTCCATGGGGATGGTCTTGATCCCTGTCTCCTGTACAATGTCATGAACCTCTGTCCGTAGTTCATCAGGCACTCTGTCTATCAGATCTAGTCCCTTAAATCTATTTCTCACTTCCACTGTATAATCATAAGAGATTTGATTTGGGTCATACCTGAATGGTCTAGTGGTTCCCCTATTTTCTTCTATTTAAGTCTGAATTTGGCAATAAGGAGTTCATGATCTGAGCCACAGTCAGCTTGTTTTTGCTGACTGTATAGAGCTTCTCCATCTTTGGCTACAAAGAACATAATCTATCTGATTTTGGTGTTGACCATCTGGTGATGTCCATAGGTAGAGTCTTCTCTTGTGTTGTTGGAAGAGGGTGTTTGCTATGACCAGTGCATTCTCTTGGCAAAACTCTATTAGCCTTTTCCCTGCTTCATTCCATACTCCAAGGCCAAATTTGCCTGTTACTCCAGGTGTTTCTTGACTTCCTACTTTTGCATTTCAGTCCCCTATACTGAAAAAGACATTTTTGGGAGTGTTAGTTCTAAAAGGTCTTGTAGGTCTTCATAGAACAATTCAACTTCAGCTTCTTCAGCATTACTGGTTGGGGCATAGGCTTGGATTACCATGACATTGAATGGTTTGCCTTGGAAATGAAGAGAGATCATTCTGTAATTTTTGAGATTGCATCCAAGTACTGAATTTTGGACTCTTTTGTTGACCATGATGATTACTCCATTTCTTATAAGGGATTCCTGCCCGCAGTAGTAAATATAATGGTCATCTGAGTTAAATTCACCCATTCCAGTCCATTTTAGTTTGCCGATTCCTAGAATGTCGATGTTCACTCTTGTCATCTCCTGCTTCATATACTTATTTTATAGAAGAAAATTTAAGTGATCTCCATGTTTATTTTTAAGATTCTACCTTAAAAAACTGTCAAGGAAACACAGTATGACAAAAGTAAGAAGAAAAATAATAAAGAGCTGAATTGAATGAATGAAATAGAAAACAATGGAAAATTTTACCAAAATCAGCAGTGGAATATTTGAAGGTATTAACCAAATTAATGAACCCTGGAAAGATTAATCAAAACAGAGAAAACACAAAATGCTTAGAAAATATCAAGAGCCATATTTACTAAAAAATTTGAATTCATCATTAAAGAACTTGAACCCAAAACTACAGGTCCAGAATATTTCACTGTTAATCTGATCAAATACTTGAGTTTCAAACAAACTCTTCCAGAAAACAGAGAAGAAGGAGATGCATCCCAACTAATTTTATAAGTGCAGGAAAACCCTCATACCAAAACCTGAAAAGGATATTTAAAAATGAAATTTACAGACCAATATCTCTCATGAACATCAATGCAAAAACTCTCCAAAAACTTAGCAAATAGTATTCATACTTTGTCAACAAAGGTCCATCTAGTCAAGGCTATCATTTCTCCAATAGTTATAGATGGATGTGAGAGTTGGACTATAAAGAAAGCTGAGCACTGAAGAATTGATACTTTTGAACTGTGGTATTGGAGAAGACTCTTGAGAATCCCTTGGACTGCAAGGAGATTCAACCAGTTCATCCTAAAGAAAAATCAGTCCTGAATATCCATTGGAAGGACTGATGCTGAAGCTGAAATTCCAATATTTTGGCCACCCCATGTGAAGAGCTGATCCATTTGAAAAGACCCTGATTCTGGGAGGGATTGAGGGCAGGAGGAGAAGGGGACAACAGAGGATGAGATGGTTGGATGGCATCACCGACTCAATGGACATGGGTTTGGATAAACTCTGGGAGTTGGTGATGGACAGGGAGGCCTGGAGTGCTGCGGTTCATGGGGTTGCAAAGAGTCGGACATGACTGAGCGACTAAACTGAACTGAACATATAAAAAGAATAATACAGTATGACTGAAAGAGATTTATCTCGGGAGTATGCAAAGTAAAGTTATTAAAATTAAGGTAGTCCATCATATTATTAAAATACAAGATAATATCCTCAACTGTTACAGAGGAAATGTAACAAAATTCAATTGTTGATGAATAATATTGATGAAAAATATCTCAGCATACTAGTAACATATAGAATCTTCCTCTAGCCTCAAAAATTGACAGTAAAACAGCAATTTATGCAATACTTGATGAAATACTCTCTTTCTTAAAATAAAGAACAAAGCAAGAATTCCTACTCTACCCATTAATATTCAGTATTGTACTCTGGAGGTTACAACCAGTACAGTAGAGCAAGATACAGAAATAAATGGCTAATAGATAGAAAAAGAGTTGTTAAACTGTCACTGTTTGTAGATATCATCATCTATATAAATAACACTAAGTAATCTACAAAAATAAACAATTAGATTTCATAAGTTAATTCAGCATGGTTGCATGATACAAGGTCAGTATATACAAATCAGCTGCATGTCTCTATATTAGTACTTGGAAAATTCTATTTAAAACAGAATGTCACTTATGATAACATCAAAAAGGATAAAAAGTCAGGAATAACTTTATTAAAAGATATTCAAGTTCTACACTTAGAACTACAAAATCATATCAAAAGAAATTAAAGAAGATCTAAGTTAAAGGACAGACATGTCATGTTCATTAATTGGGAAATCCCAAAGTGTTAAGAATTTCTTTTCCTCTAAATTGATTTACAGAATCAACAAATCCAAATTATAATTTCAGCAAGATTTTTGTATAAACTGATAAGTCAATTCTAAACTTCACATGAAAATTCAAAGAATTTAGAGCAGTCAAAATACACTTGAAAAGGGAAGGAAAAAGTGGGAGAATTTATACTACTTGGCTTCCATACTTGGTATAAAATTATATTAATCAATCAGTTTGGTATTAGAATAAAAATAAACATACAAATAAATAGAACAAAATAAATTATAGAAATGACTATGCAACTAATTTTTGACAAATGAACAAATATAATTTAATAGGAGACGAGTTTACTTTCTCAATAAATTCAGTAAAAACTGGATACTAATTCTGGACAAAAAATAAGCTTTGACTTTTACTTTATATCATATATAAAAATTAACTCAAAATGGATCAAAGACCTAAAGGTAAAAGCTGAAACTATAAATTTTCTGGAAAAAGTATAGTGGAAATTCTTTACCACTATTGGACGAAGAAAAGATTTCCCAGTACACAAAGAAAGCACTAATCATAATAGAAAAAAAAAAGATAAAACGTAAAATTACATTTGATGAAGGACTTGTATCCAAACTATGTAAAGAACTCTTACAATTTAGTAATAGGGAGAAAAACACTAATTTCAGTTCAGCTCAGTTGTTCAGTGATGTCCGACTCCTCGTGACCCCATGAACTGCAGCATGCCAGGCCACCTTGTCCATCACCAAGTCCCGGAGTTTACCTAAACTCATGTCCATTGAGTTGGTGATACCATCCAACCATCTCATCCTCTGTTGTCCCCTTCTCCTCCTGCCCTCCATCTTTCCCAGCATCCAGGTTTTTCAAAAGAGTCAGCTCTTCGCATCAGGTGGCCAAAGTATTGGAGTTTCACCTTCAGCATCAGTCCTTCTAATGAACACCCAGGACTGATTTCCTTTAGGATGGACTGCTTGGATCTCCTTGCTGTCCAAGGGACTCTCAAGAGTCTTCTCCAACACCACAGTTCAAAAGCATCAATTCTTCGGCACTCAGCTTTCTTCACAGTCCAACTCTCACATCCATACATGACCAATGGAAAAACCATAGCCTTAACTAGATGGACCTTTGTTGGGAAAGTAATATCTCTGCTTTTTAATATGCCATCTAGGTTGGTCATAGCTTTCCTTCCAAGGAGTAAGAGTCTTTTAATTTCATGGCTGCAATCACCATCTGGAGTGACTTTGGAGCCCAAAGAAATAAAGTCTGACACTGTTTCCACTGTTTCCCCATCTATTGCCCATGAAGTGATGGGACCGGATGCCATGATCTTCATTATCTGAATGTTGAGCTTTAAGCCAACTTTTTCACTCTCCTCTTTCACTTTCATCAAGAGGCTCTTTAGTTCTTCACCACTTTTTTAAGGGTGGTGTTATCTGTATATCTGAGGTTATTGATATTTCTCCCAGCATCCTTGATTCCAGCTTGTGCTTCTTCCAGCCCAGCGTTTCTCATTATGTACTCTGCATTGAAGTTAAATAAGCAGGGTGACAATATAGTGTCATGATGTACTCCTTTTCCTGTTTGGAACCAGTCTGTTGTTCCATGTCCAGTTCTAACTGTTGCCTCATGACCTGCATACAGGTTTCTCAAGAGGCAGGTCACGTGGTCTGTTATTCCCATCTCTTTCAGAATTTTCCAGTTTATTGTGATGCACACAGTCAAAGGCTTTGGCATAGTCAATAAAGCAGAAATCAATGTTTTTGTGGAACTCTCTTGCTTTTCCCATGTTCCAGCAGATGTTGGCAATTTGATCTTTGCTTCCTCTACCTTTTCTAAACCAGCTTGAACATCTGGAAGTTCATGGTTCACATATTGCTGAAGCCTGGCTTGGAGAATCTTAAGCATTACTTTACTAGTGTGTGAGATGAGTGCAATTGTGCGGTAGTTTCAGCATTCTATGGCATTGCCTTTCTTTGGGATTGGAATGAAACTGACCTTTTCCAGTCCTGTGGCCACTGCTGAGTTTTCCAAATTCGCTGACATATTGAGGTCAGAACTTTCACAACATCATCTTCCAGGATTTGAAATAGCTCAGCTGGAATTCCATCACCTCCACTAGCTTTGTTCATAGTCATGCTGCCTAAGGCCCACTTGACTTCACATTCCAGGATAAAAAGGGTATAAATGCTTTGAAAATTAGTCTGACAGTTTCTTTTAAAGTTAAATACACCATTATTATGTGACCCAGCAATTCCATTCCTAAATATCTACCCAAAAGCAATGAAAATATACAAATACTAAAATATTGTACACTAAAGTTCATAGCAGTGTTCATCATAATAGCCCAATACTAGAAAAACACAAGCATATAATAAACAGGTGAATGGGTTGTCTAACTTTGACACATGACTACAATATGATGCTGTATAATAATAGTGATACACACAATGTTCAATGATTATGCTGTGCCAAGGAAGCCAGACTCAAAGTGTAAGATCACACAATTCCATTTACATGAAATTCTAGAAGAGACAAATCTATGTAGAGTGATAGAGATGACTGTTTGCTCGTGGTATGTGTGTTAATCACTCAGTCATGCCCAACTCTTTGCGACCCCATGGACTATAGCCCACCGGGCTCCTGTATCCATAGAATTTTCCAGGCAAGAATACTGGAGTGGGTTGTCATTTCCTTCTCCAGGGGAACTTCCTGACCCAGAGATCGAACCAGAGTCTCAGCATTTCGGGCAGAGATAGGTAACTGACTAGGAAGGTAGACAGAGAACACTTTTTGATAATGGAAATGCTGTATATCTTAACAGAGTACCTGATACAAAGATAGTTACATTTGTCAAAACTCATCTAAATGTATACTCAAATGGGTGTCATTTATTACATGTACACCATAGTGTTAGTTGCTCAGTCGTGTCTGACTCTTTGTGACCCCATGAATTGTAGCCTGCCAGGCTCCTCTGTCTATGGGATCTTCCAGGCCAGAATACTGGAGTGGATTGCCATTCCCTTCTCCAGGGGATTTTCCTGACCCAGGGATCGAACCCATTTTAACCATCGAACCCTGGTCTCCCACACTGCAGGCAGATTCTTTACCATCTGAGCCACCAGGGAAGCCATGTGGTTTGTATATGCACACCATATCCTTACAAAATTGACTGGAAAAACATTCTGAGTAAAAGAAGATGATACAAAAGGAGTATATACCATTTATTTATATAAACTGCTAGAACTGGTCAAACTAATTCATAATGATAGAAATCAGATGAGTAGTTAGCTGGAATAGGGGTAAGAAAAAATTAATTGGAAAATTATATTTGGGGGAATTTCCAGAGTAACAAAAATGTTCTAACCTTCATTGGAGTGGTGAATTTACAAAATAGGCATTTGTCAAAATTGATTAAAGTGAATTCTTAATGGGTATATTTTGAGTAAATTATATTGCAGTAAAAGATGATTTTTAAAAAAATCTTAGGAACTACTGATCCCATGAGCAAGAGAGAAGATTCAAATAAATAACATTTTAAAAGGAATATTACAACTGAAATCACAGAAATATAAACAGTCATAATAGACTATTGTAAACAACTGTGCACCAAATTGAACAGCCTAGAATAAATTAATTCCCAGAAACATACAATATAATAGGACTGAATCATAAAGAAACAAAGTCTGAAGAGACCAATAATGAATAAGATGAATCAGTAATCAAAAAAGTCTATGAAAGAATGGTTTCACTAGTGAATTCTACCAAATTTCCAAAAAGATTTAGTCCCAACCCTCAAACTCTTCCCCAAAATTGAAAAAGACAGAACATCCCCAAATGCACTTTACAAGGGCAGCATTACTGCAGTACCAAAGGCACATAAGGATACTACAAGAAAACTACAAGCCTATATCCCTAATTAACAGGGATACAGAAATTCTCAACAAAATGCTTGCAAACCCATTAACAGCACATTAAAAGCATCATACAGTATGATCAAGTAACACTTATCCCTAGGATGCAATGGTGATTCAACATACACAAATCAATAAATGTGATATACCATAGTAATGGAATGAAAGATAAAAATCACATGATTATCTCAACAGATGAAGAAAATACACTGGACAAAATTCATCATCCTTTAATTAAAAATTCTCAGTGAATTGGGTATAGAAGGAATATACCTCAACATATTAAGGCCTTACATGACAACCCAAACACAGGTAAGTTCACACTCAATGGTAAAAAGTTGAAAACTTTTCCTCAAAGATCAGAAACTAGAGGCGGAGGTCCATTCTTGCCACTTTTATTCAACAGACTTCTAGAAGTCCTAGACAGAGCAATTAGGCAAGAAAAAGAAATAAAAGTCATCTGAATCATAAAAGGAAAAAGTAACACTATAACTGTTTATAGATGATATATATAGAAAACCCTAAATACTCCACCCAAAAGGTGTTTGAATAAACAACCAGTAAATTTCATGATATAAAATCAAAGTACAAAAATCAATTGCCTTCCTATACAATAACACCAAACTATCAAGGAAAGAAATTAAGAAAATTATCTCATTTATAAAAGCATGAAAAAGAATAAAATACCCAGGAATAAATTTAATCAAAGAGGTGAGTGAAACACATACTGAAAACTCTTAAGGTACTGATGAACAAAACTGAAGACACAAATAGGTAGAAAGACACTTTGTACTCATGAGCTGAAGAATTACTATTGTTAAAATGTCTATACTACTCAAGGCCATCTGTATATTCAATGCAATTCCAATTAAAATCCAAATCACATTTTTCAGATTAACAGAAAATGCAGTCCTAAAATTCATATCAGTTCAGTTCAGTCACTCAGTCATGTCTCCTTGCAACTCCATGAACTGCAGCATGCCAGGCCTCCCTGTCCATCATCAACTCCCGGAGTTTACCCAAACTCATGTCCATTGAGTCCGTAATGCCATCCAACCATCTCATCCTCTGTTATCCCCTTCTCCTCCTGCCTTCAATCTTTCCCAACATCAGGGTCTTTTCCAATGAGTCAGTTCTTTGCATCAGGTGACCAAAGTACAGGAGTTTCAGCTTCAACATCAGTCCTTTTAATGAACACCCAGGACTGAATGGAACACAAAAACCCCCAAATAGCCAAAGCACTCTTGAGAAAGAACAAAGTTAAATATAGTACTAGGCTGTAGTAATCAAAATAGTAAGCTACTGAAGTTAAAAAAAAAAAAGACACATAGACTAGGAACAGAATCAAGAGTTCAGAATTTAAAAGCTCACATAGATGGTCAATGAATATTTGATAAGGGAACCAAGAATATCCAATCAGAAAACTAGATATTCACTTACAAAATAATGAAATTGGACCCCTGTCCTATAGTACTTACAAAGTTAACTCAAAATTGATTAAAGACTAAAATCTAACACTTAGAACTACAAAACTCCTAGAATAAAACATAGAGGAAAAGTTCCTTGACAACAATCTTGAGAACAATTTTTTGGATATGGCACCAAAAGCACAAGCAACACAAGTAAAAATAAATGAATGGGATTATATCAAACTAAAAAGTTTCTGTTTATCAAAAGAAGTAATCAACAGAACCAAAAGGGAGAAAATATGTGGTTTGGCAAACCACATATCTGATAAGAGCTTAATATCCAAAATATCCAAGGAATTAGTGCAACTCAATAGCAAAAAGATATCAAAAAATGGGCAAAGGACTTTAACAGACTTTTTTTTTTTTCTAAGAAGATATACAAATGGTCAACAGGTCACAGTCAACATCTGTAATCATAAGGGAAATGTAAATCAAAACCACAATGAGATGTCACCTCATACCCATTAGAATAGCTACTGTCAACAAGCCAAGTGATAAGTGTTGACAAGGACATAGAGAAAAGGGAACACTCATACACATTTGGTGGGAATGTAAATTGGTGCAGCCAATTATATAGAAGAGAGTAGGAAGTTTCCTCAAATAATTTAAAATAGAGCTGATTCAGTAATCCTTATGGGTATATACCTGAAAGAAATTCACTCACTACCTTAAAGAGTTATCTGTACCCTCAAGTTCATAGCTTCATTATTTATAACAGCCAAGACATGAAACAACCTAAGTGCCCAAAGATGAAAAGATGAAGAAAATATAGTATGTATATATAATAGAATATTATTCAGCCACAAAAAAATAAAGAAATAATACTATTTTTTGGAGGAGGGCATGGCAACACACTCCAGTATTCTTGTCTGGAGAATGTCATGGACAGAGGAGCCTGGTGGGGTACAGTCCATAGGGTTGCACAGAGTTGGACATGACTGAAGCGACTTTAGCATGCACGCACGACAACATGGATCGACCTGAAGGGCATTACGAGTGCAGTAAGTTAGAGACAAATACAAATATTGTATGATCACACTTATACATGGAATCTAAAAAAGCCAAACTCGCAGAAACAGTAAACTTGGATTGCCAGGGGCTGGGAATTTTAAGAAACAAGAAGATATTGGTCAAAAGGTACAAGCTTCTAGTTATCAGATGAGTATGTTTTAGGGATATAATGTACAGTAGGGTAACTAAACTTAGCAATACTATACTATATACTTGAAATTTGCTAAGAGAGTAGAACTTCAATGTCATCACCATGCACATGCAAAGAAAAAAGTAATTATGTGAAGTGATGGAATGGTTAACTAACGTTATGGTGGTTAATCATTCCATAAGGTATACATATATCAAATCATTATGTTATAAACCTTAAACTTATACAATCT
The DNA here is from genome assembly GCF_014754425.2 of Oryx dammah. NCBI lineage: Eukaryota > Metazoa > Chordata > Mammalia > Artiodactyla > Bovidae > Oryx > Oryx dammah. Next base: position 25,641,879 of record NW_024070185.1, read on the forward strand.
TCACAGTGTTATATATCAATCATATCTCAATAAAGCTGGAAAAAAATCAGGCAGAAAAAAAAATCAAATACATAGGTGATAGGAGTTCAGGGGAAGAAGGAAAGAAGTAGGCAAAAACTCTAATATCATGATCATAACTAACCAGCTTGCACGTGATGGTCAGGGACACGGTATGGAGTCAGATAAAACTCTCTCATTTCAGTCTATTACCTACTGGCTGAGCGATCACAGAAAACAGATCTAATCTCTCTGAGTTTTATCTATAAATTTGAAATATATTTTTAAAGAGTATTTTTTTTAAAATATATCCAATTTTTGTACCACAATGAGAGGTAATTAATAGACCATCAAAATTGGCATCTAGCTAGTATTACTCACAGGTATTCCTGGCCTCCAGTTTCTAACTTCTGAAATTTACTCTGGCTACAGTATCCAAGAAAATCACTCTCTCAATGATTTACCAGAATCTGACAAAATGAAATGCTATATCAACTTCCAAACTTAGAATTCCACCTGGGACCTTCATAGTTTTTCAATAACCTGCATGACTTGTAGTTATCTATCTTTTCCTCCTCCTCTTGGAGTTGCCCCACTGCACAACGACCTTCCCATATTTCTCTCCCTAGAGAATCCCATCATTAATTAGTGCCATCCTTATGTAAAGGGGCTTCCCTGGTGGCTCAGACAGTAAAGAATCTGCCTGCAATGCAGTAGACCTGGGTTCAATCCCTGGCTTGGGAAGATCCCCTGGAGAAGGGAATGGCTGCCCACTCCAGTATTCTAGACTGGGAAATCCCATGGACAGAGGGGCCTGGTGTGCTGCCATCCATAGGGTTGCAAACAGTTGGATACAACTGAGCAACATCTTATCTTATTATCACTATTTAAAACCCAGTTCTAATTCCACAAGAAGCCCTCTATGATCTCTTCCTCAATGAAAAGTGATTTATCTTCCAAGACCAAAGCTCACCTACTAAATTCTTTGCAAAGTCTTATGATACAATTTCCAGGGATAGCTGAAAGCTTTAGACATGCCTATTTCTCAGTTCCTAAAGAATTGATTAGATTTGTATAATTATTTTGTTACTAGGGAATTCTAAGTAATAGTATTTATATTTTTCTTATATCCTCTTAATATATTGGAATAAGGAACAGAAACTTAGAAAAATAAGAATAAATATAATATAAGTTTTATGAACCTAAAGGAACAGTTGAATTTTTAGAACTGATTAATTTTTAGAACTATTTCCAATGCTGCTTTGTATCATCTGAATTTGAACATCCCTTCTTAATCTTCAGCTACTGGAGGGAACAAAATATATTCTACTCAAAACTGTATTGAAACTACAAATTTAAATTAGATATCTCTTAGTCAATTAGTTCAACTAGCAAAAAAGCTAACTGAATGATGTAACATAAGATAAAGAAAATATAGAACAGATAATACAAAGAAAAATTTCTGATTTTTAATCCAGTCTTCAGAAAAATACTGCAGAATTTATTCTTTACTATCTTTCTTCTAAATGGCATAATTTCCCCTTTGACATTCACAAAAAAAAGAAAAAGAAAATCAGTTACAGAACCTAATTTTTCTGTGCTTGTCAGCTACTACAGCTATGCAGTTCCATTATGAATGGTCATTAGCTGCCAATCTCAGCATTATTACCACAAAGTCTCTATAAATCCTGTCCCATTGGTCAGTCTTAAAATATGGCACAGCTGCAAAACAATGTCAGTTATGATTCAGCCCTAATTTTCCCTGTCAACAGCCTTGTTCAACTTCCCAGATATTCCGACTTGTTGCCAAGTCCATTTTGTAAACGAAATCTGCCTTTTGAAAACCACCATATGAATATGTCAACAGGTCATGAAATATTTTCATTACAAATCTTAAAGAAAAACTTAACTCTAAAGAAACAGTTTGGAAAACGTCTATTTCATTAAGTGCGAGTGTGAAATCTTGATGGAAAACATTTATTTTGGCAACTTGCTATTCTGTTGGTGGCCCCACAGTATCCTGACCAGACCATCTTTGTGGGAGGTGTAACTGGGGGGAATTCTAGAGCAAATGAAAAATTCCTTACTAGGAGTCCCTTGAACCATGAGGCCTGAGGAAAGACTGAGAAATCCAAAGTGCAAATGCCAGGCATTAGAGCTTATTCTAAAAGCTCCAATGTCAGTAGAGTCAATTCTCAATTATCCACATTAAGAAAAAAGAAGCAGAGGTATGGAGCCAAAGTGGCAGATAATCCCCAAACTACTTGTGCTTGACTTTGGAACAAACATGTACATGTACACGCACACACACATTTCTCCTACTCAACTCTGTTTAAGTCGTTTTCTCTGCCTGGGAATACTTGGTACTGTCATTTGCCTGATAAGGTCCATTCATTCTTTATAACCAGATACAATGTCACTTCCTCTGTGAAGTTTCCCTGTCTTCCCCAGGGAAATAATGAATCAATCAATCTCTCCCCCCTCTCTCTTTCTCTCTTGTGTTTGTCCAGCCTTGGGTGCCTACATGTATTATGTCTACATGGCATATGTTCGGTTGAACAGTAATTACTGTTATGTGTTGTTCTTCCTCAACTGTCCTAGGAGATGCATAGGGTAAAGCCAATATTTTATTCATTTAACGATCCCTAAGAGCCAAACCTCAAGCCTACACAATGCCAGGTAACATTTTGAATGATTTATTCTCCAAGGTAATCCCAACTTGATAGGGAAATAGGTAACCCAGAAATATGTATAGATGAACAAAAATATTAGGTGAAATAGCAAACTGAGATTCAAAACTGACAAGACTATTTCCAAATAACTCAATCAGGAGAGGACTTCATATTTCTTAAAATAAACAGTTCTTATTGGAACTTTATGATTTTCTTTTGATTTCTCCAACATTCACTATTCACACAACTCACAGTGCTCTGTGAGAGCTCTGTTTCTTCATTTATGATTTTAAACATAAGTGTTGTCTCTGTGCTAATGAATGGGACCATTGCCTTAATAATCATAAAGCTCCTTGATGTGTTTTAGCATGCTACATTAACAAATTACTGTTAGTCACACTGTTCTATAAGCTTATTGCGGCAGCTGTCCTCATTTGCAAATGAGAAAACCGAGAATCAAGAAAATTAAGTGATGTGGATTAAATTTGCACGTCAAATAAATAACAAAGCTGGGATCAGGACCAAAATATCTTTGATTCTCTAATGTCTCAAATAAGAGTGTCATAAACACTGTCTGGTGACACTATAGCTTATTCTCATAGTACAAGGAAGAGTCTGATTTCACAGAGAGAAAACCTCAGGATAACAGAAGTTAAATGGTACATCTAAAGATCTTAAAGAAGCACATCCAGAGGTAGGGGTAGAATTCAAGTCCCTATACAAGTTTATTAATTCAAAGACTCACCCCCTTGATGTTCTTTTTTCGAAATATGAATGATAATTTACTATCCTCACACTTCATTATGACTCTGCAAAACACAGATAGATAATGACAACAGGACAGGTAAGACACCATTTTGATGTTATAGAAGCAACCATTTTTAAAGGGAAAAGTTATGTCTGATACCAAAGAAATTAAAAATGGTGCAGTGGAGTGAATAGTTGGCAGTCAATGATATTCAACAGGTAACTTGTTTTGATGTTAGGTACTTACAGGCTTCCCAGGTGGTGCTAGTGGTATAGACCTAGCCTGCCAGTGCAGGAGACATAAAAGACGTGGGTTCAATCTCTGGGTCAGGAGGATCCCCTGGAGGAGGGCATGGCAACCCACTCCAGTATTCTGGCCTGGAGAAACCTGGCAGGCTGCAGTCCATTGGGTCTCAAAGAGTCAGAGATGACTGAAGTGACTGAGCGAGCACACACATGTTAACATACACACAGAGTGCTCCCTGCTTAACAAGAGATTCTCTACAGCTGGTAAGAAAAGCTTCCTGGAGAAGACAGCTGTGAGCAGAATCAAAGGCTAGGGAAGAGAGGGAGGTGACATAAAGGGCATTCTAGGTTGATGTAAGCAGAGAAGAAGAAGGTGGAGTGGTTATAAAGAACAGCAGGAAAAACATCTTCACATCCCAGGAACATGAAGCAGAGAAGGCAGAGATAAAGTTGGAAAGGGTCTTAAATGTTAAGCTAAAGTAGAGTGGAGCAGGCTTTATTTTATAAGGATTTTTTTCATGGTTAAATATATGTAACATAAACTTACCACTTTAATCATTTTTTTAGTGTGTAGTTTTGTGGCCTTAAAAAATTTCTTGTACAATAAAGTCTGCTCTTCTCTACTTTAGCTTGAAATTTAAAACCCTTGCCAACTTTATCTCTGCTTTCTTTTCTTCATCTCCCTGGGATGTGAAGATGTTTCTCCTGCTGTTTTGTGGCATTAGGGGCTTCCCAGGTTGCAATGGAAAAAATCCACCTGCCAATGCAAGAGACGCCAAGAAACACGGGTTCCATTCCTGGCTTGGGAAGATTCCCTTGGGGAAGGAAAAATGGCAACCCCCTCGAGTACTCTTGCCTGAAAAATTCCATGGACAGAGGAGTCTGGTAGGCTACAATCCATAGGGTCACAAAAGGGTCGGACAGGACTGAGCACAGAGCACCTGTACTGTTTGTGGCATTAAGTACATTCACACTGTTGGGTACGTTGGGTGGTATCTTCATCACCACCCATCTCTAGAATCCTCTTTGTCTTTCCCAGCTGAAATTCTATACCCATCAAACATCAACCTCCCAATCTTCCTACCTCTAGCCCTTGGCACCTACCTTTCTACTTTCTGTATGAATGACTTTCGCTCTTCTGTGTACCTCATATAAATGGGACTATATAAGATTTGTCCTTTCATGACTGGCTTACCTCACTTAGCATATGTCTTCAAGAGTCACTTATATTATAGACAAAGCCAGAATTTCTTTTCTTCTTAAGACTGAATAACTTTCCACTATATGTACATACCATATTTGCTTTATCAACTCATCTACTGATGGACACTTGAGTTGATTTCACCTTTTAGCTACTGTGAATAATGCTGCTATGAACATGGATGTACAAATATCTGAGCCCTGGCTTTCAATTCTTTGGGGTATACACCTAGAAGTGAATTGCCAGTTCTTGGGCTGCTGTCTATGGGGTCGCACAGAGTCAGACACAACTGAAGTGACTTAGCAGCAGCAGCAGCAGGGTAAACCTATATTTAATTATCTGATGAACCATCATATCCATTTTCAAAACAGCTGTACCATTTTACATTACCTTAAACTTTCTATCATAATATGCAAGCCTAAAATGACACAGCTACAAAGGTCTAGATCTATGGATAAGAAAGCATGTTTTATGAAAACATGTAAATTCATTTAATTTATGAGACTTCAGGTTGATCTGTAGAACTGACTGCTGTCATATTGCTTCACTTAAACTGACCCAAAATTTCTTATTAAAAACTAGTTAAACACATGGACAATTCCAATATATAGTTTGTCAATTAAAAAATTATACGTGTACAAAACTTAATTCCTTTAAAAATGGAAACCTTATTTTCTTCTATAAAATATATTCAATGCTAAGTATATTTTGCTCAAACTTCCAAAAGAGTGTGCTTTGAGATGAAATTAAGCATGAAAAAATTCTGGCTGAAAGCCCTTTTTTAATTTTAAAGTATTCATGGAAGGATTGAAGAGAAGGCTATAACTAAAATGAACTATGTCTATGATAAATGAGAAAAACAAAAGCAAAAAAATTAAGTTTATACAACAAAGTGGCTGTCTAATCCAAGTCAAACAAAGCCAGGATTAAAGGTCTAATAGCAAAATTAACTCAACCTCATAAGAATTTTGATTGAGAAATGACTTTACAAAAAAAAGTGATTGTAGAGTTACATAATTGGCCAGTGTTTAACTTTTCTTAAAATTACAAGCAATCAGCAGTTTAAATTCATCAAAATTTTAAGTCTTAAATATAGAAAACATAAAAGTATAAATATTCATTGTTTTCAAACTCTTTGAAATCAAATAAAAAAATAAAGCTAATATAAGAAAAAAGATAGTCATTCCTAATTAAGAGCCAAGGCTCAGTTTTTTACAGAAATTGTCATAAGCAGCATTTTAATCAACTATAACCATCCTTGTCATATAAAATCACTTAAAAGCTTTCTTAAGTACACATAAATCAATTAACCAAAGTACCACAGTTAACCGATCACTTAGGACTGTATTTAATATTCTGCAATTCAGCGTGTACAGGACAAATTCTTATCTTACTGCTTAATAATAATCTGTTTTATTTTTACAGTAATAAATCAGAACATGGAAGAATGTAGTTATCACAATCATGGAATTCAGAGAGGCAGCATTAGAGAGATCCTGGTCAAACTTTTAAGGAGATCTAAAAGTAAATGATGGCTCTTAAAGAAGTTGATTTAGGCTATTTATTTTGCTTTTTTAATTCATTATAAATTCCCTTGTACCAAGCACAAACAAGAGAATTCAAGTAATTGGTTATTCTGTTTTATTTACGGTTAGGCTCTATCCCTTCAACCTGAAACTGCAGTTCCCAACTCTGCAGTCCTCTCTCCAGCGGTCCCTCTCTCTGGAGAGGTCTGCTCTTCCTTCAGTCAGGATCCATCTGATGTTAATCAACCCCCATAGATGACCAACAGGCAAATCAAACGTCCACCCAAAAATAAAATTTCTGAATTCACCCTCCCATTGCCAAAAGAAAAACTGCTTCTCACATATCCTTCCTCCATCTTGGTAAATGACGATTTGCTGTTTCCAAGTTCCTTGAAATCAAATAAGAAAGATAAAGCTAACAAGTGAAAAATTAAAAGGGCCAAGGCTCAGCTATTTACAAAAATTGTTCAGAATTTTACAGAATCACTTTTACAGCAATAGTTCTGGCACTCTCCTTGAGTCTCTTCTTCCTCTCACAACTCACATCCAATCTGACAGCTGGTTTTGCTGATTCTACTTTCGAAATGTCTCTATCATCTAACCATATCTTACTACCACCTCTGTCACTGCTCTGTTCCGAGCCACTGTCCTCTCTTGCTTACATGACACAAACAATCTCCTATGTGCTACCTAGCTCCAGCCTTGATCATGCTCTCCGCACTGTCCACACAGAAGCCAGAGTGAGCATTCTAATGGCCAATTAATCAGCACCTATGTAACACTATACCATGTAACAGGCACACAACATACTTTACTTATATTAAGTCACTTCATCATCACAACTCTTTGAAAAAGGAACTATAATCATCCTTATTTACAGAAGAGGCAATAGAGGTCCAGAAAGATTAAGTATTTTGCTCAAGGTCACCCAGGTGGTAAGTGGCAAAGCTGTGATATGAATCCAGGCAGACTGGGCACTAGTACCTCTATTGTCTCCAGAGGACTCTCATATTATTCAGAGTCAACACAAAGAGTGTGTGTGTGTGTGTGTGTGTGTGTGTGTGTGTGCGCGCGCACGCATGTGTGCATGTGCACGTGTGCGTGTGTGCATGCATGCGTGCATGTACGTGTTTGTGCCTGTGTGTGTGACTCTTTGTGACCCCATGACTATAGCCTGCCAGGCTTCTCTGTCCATGGAATTCTCCAGGCAAGAATACTGGAGTGGATTGCCATTCCCAGAGGATCTTCCCAACCCAGGGATCAAACTCGAGTCTGCTGCATTGCAGGTAGATTCTTTACTGTCTGAGCCACCAGAAGTGAAGTTGCTCAGTCACGTCTGACTCTTTGTGACCCCATGGACTATATCCCACCAGGCTCCTCCATCCATGGGATTTTCCAGGCAAGCATACTGGAGTGGGTTGCCATTTCCTTCTCCAGGGGATCTTCCTAACCCGGGGATTGAACCCAGGTTTCCTGCATTGTAGGCAGATGCTTTAGCATCTGAGCCACAGGGAAGCCCCTAAACACAAAGTCTCCATTCAGTTAAGTTCAGTTCAGTCACTCAGTCGTGTCTGACTCTATGCGACCCCATGAGTCGCAGCATGTCAGGCCTCCCTGTCCATCACCAACTCCTGGAGTTCACTCAGACTCACGTCCATCGAGTCAGTGATGCCATCCAGCCATCTCATCCTCTGTTGTCCCCTTCTCCTCCTGCCCCCAATCCCTCCCAGCATCAGAGTCTTTTCCAATGAGTCGACTCTTCGCATGAGGTGGCCAAGGTCCTATATAATTTGGCCCTCTCTCAGTATGTCTCCCACTGATATCCTCTCTCACCCTTCTGCAGTTTCACCACTCCCTTGCTCTTTCTCAAACACATCAGTAATCTCCTGGCCCAGCATATGGACACTTGCCATTTCCCCAGCTTTGAACATACTTTCTCCAGATACCCACATAGTTTGGTCACAAGTCAGATGATTAATAAAGTCCCACCTAACTGCTCCATTTAAAATCACAGTCCTCTTCTGTCTTCACTCCCTATGCCCCCTTGCCTGCTTTATTTTTATCCCCAACATTAGCATCACCTAACGAGATACATCGGAGAAGGCAATGGCACCCCACTCCAGTACTCTTGCCTGGAAAATCCCATGGACGGAGGAGCCTGATAGGCTGCAGTCCATGGGGTCACTGAGAGTTGGACACGACTCGGTGACTTCACTTTTACTTTTCACTTTCATGCATTGGAGAAGGAAATGGCAACCCACTCCAGCATTCTAGCCTGGAGAATCCCAGGGACGGCGGAGCCTGGTGGGCTGCCGTCTATGGGGTTGCACAGAGTCGGACACGACTGAAGCGACTTAGCAGCAGCAGCAACGAGATACATATTTCAGTAGGGTATATTTCCACCTCATCCCACTGTAATGTAAGTTACATGAAGGCAAGGACTTTTGTCTGTTTTGTTCATCCTTTGTTTCTCAAGCCTAGAGTAGTGCTTGGCACTTGGGAGAAGGAAAGAAGGGAAAGAAAGGCAGGAAGATGTGGGGGGGAGAGAGAGGGAGGGGGGAGGGAGGAAGTTTGAACTTTATGTTGTAATTAATTAGTTTTTTCTAACCTGTCTACAAATAAACACTAAGGAGAAGCTAAGAGAATCCCATTATCACCTCCAGATCTGACTCCCAAGAGTGGACCACACTCACGTAATCTGTACAGGAAGCAGTATTCCAAGAAAAGTCTTGGGTTTAGCTAAGGCACAGAACTGAAGCTCACTCTATGAAGTCACAAGGGAAGTAGGGAACCTTGATTACAATGGGAAATGAGAAGAGAGAAGTCCATCCTTTCCTTCTTAATAATCAGAAGCAAGTACTTTTCCATTGTGAATATATTAATTGACCTCCCCTAATTTGCAGAATGCTTTATTTCATCTTGACTAACTCCTATCAAGAATTCTCTGACTGCAGAGAATGCAGGACTACTGTGTGGCATATGTCTCTAGAAATGAAAATTGGAGCAAAGAGTTTTCTAAGGGAGTAAACCCTAAAAAAAAAAACAAATCACCCAATTTTTAGGGCTAGAGTAAGAATATTGACGTTAGGAGAGGGGTTAAGCTAACATTAATGTCAGGAATAATACAGACAAGTTATGCAGAATATCCACAAACATTGTTTAAAATGAATGTCTTATGGACAAAGTTATTAACACAGTCCTGAAGAGCAGGTACAAAATAGCAAATTGTCCCTCGTAAAGAGCCCTAGTTGCACCAGTTTTAGAATTAGAATTCCAGATGACTGCAGGTCTGTCTTTCATATAACTCAAGTGCTCTGAGATTTTCAGAGCTTTACACAAGTGAGGGTTTAAGCCTGAAATTACCTACAGCATTTGAACTTAGCCAAAGGCTAAATACCAACATTAAAACCAGACAAAGATTTTTCTTGGGTGATGTATGCCATAGTCAAGCTTATGGGCATTTTTATCCAGAAAAGCCTAGTCTCACTGGCATTGAAAGATTTCCTAACACAATAACTTTCTTCTTCAATGACTTCAGCCAATTTTAGATGAATATCTTGAGGCACCATTTCAGTCTTACCTTGAAGCTTGAAGTTACACGAGAGGAACCTGCTTTTAAAGTGCCTGAACCTGCATTTACTCCACTGCTTTTCCAATACTCATAGGTTCATGGGCTACCAGCATTTCAGCCGTCCTGAAAACTTCACATTTTTACTTGTATAATAGTCAAAGTTAAAGATACAAGATTTCATGTTTGGCCCTCAAACCTTTAAAAAAAATTTAAAAAAAAAACAGGTTTTTTTTTAGTCTCAAGTCCTATATTCCATGGGTCTGTAAAGATACCGCAATAAAGACATGACTTTAATTTCTCCATTTTCAATCCTTATCTAATACTATTTTTCCTAGTAATTAATTGTATCAGAGTTCCATCTAAGTTTTTTTATTATTAATGCACACTTACTATTAATATAGGGAGCTGGACAGTAGTTAGGAAAACAGATTTATTCTCAGACATTCCTGGTTAGGACACTCTGTTTTGTGACTTTCTAATTATGTGATCTTGAATTCGCAGATTTACCATCTATGAAACGGGCATCACAATATTTGCCTATTAGAGTTTTCACAATTAAATAAAATGATGGATGTAAAATGCATCAGGTATGACTAAATCAAATCCCTTACGATTAGAAGTGGAAGTGACAAATAGATTCAAATAGATTCAAAGGATTAGATCTGATAGATTGCTTGAAGAACTATGGACAGAGGTTCATAACACTGTACAGGAGGTGGTGATCAAAACCATCCCAAAGAAAAAGAAATGCAAAAAGGCAAAATAGTTGCCTGAGGAGGCCTTAGAAATAGCTGAGAAAAGAAGAGAAGCAAAAGGCAAAGGAGAAAAGGAAAGATATATCCATCTGAATGAAGACTTCCAAAGAATAGCCAGGAGAGATAAGAAAGGCTTCCAAAGTTAACAATGCAAATAAATGAAAATAATAGAAAGGGAAAGACTAGAAATCTCTTCAAGAAAATTAGAGTTACCAAGGGGACATTTCATGCAAAGATGGGCACAATAAAGATAGAAACAGTATGGAATTGACAGAAGCAGAAGATATTAAGAAGAGCTGGAAAGAACACACAGAAAAACTATACAAAAAAAGATCTTCATGACCCAGATAACCACAGTGGTGTGATCACTCACCTAGAACCAGACATCCTGGAGTGCCAAGTCAACTGGGCCTTAGGAAGCAGCACTACAAATAAAGCTAGTGGAGGGGATGGAATTCCAGTTGAGCTATTTGAAATCCTAAACGCTGATACTGTGAAAGTGGTGCACTCAATATGACAGAAAATTTGGAAAACTCAGCAGTGGCCACAGGAGAGGAAAGGTCAGTTTTCATTCCAACCCCAAAGAAGGGCAATGCCAAAGAATGTTCAAATTATCACACAACTGTATTATTCACTGGAAGGACTGATGCTAAAGCTGAAGCTCCAACACTTTGGCCACCTGATGTGAAGAGCTGACTCATTAGAAAAGATCCTGATGCTGGGAAAGATTGAAGGTGGGAGGAGAATGGAATGATAGAGAATGAGATAATTGGATGCCATCACCAATCAATAGGCATGAGTCTGAGCAAGCTCTGGGAGATGGTGAAGGACAGAGAAGACAGGCATGCTCCAGTCTATGGGGTCACAAAGCATAGGACATGATTGAATGACTGAACAACAATAAAATGCATATACACCTAAATTATGATATTGTCTGTAAGTTAATAGGCTCTCCCCCTTCTCTATCTCCTCCTCCTCATCTTCAGTTCAGTCGTTCAGTCGTGTTGGACTCTTTGCCGCCCCATGGACTGCAGCACACCAGGCCTCCCTGTCCATCACAAACTCCCGAAGTTTACTCAAACTCATGTCCTTTGAGTTGGTGATGACAACCAACCATCTCATCCTCTGTCATCACATTCTCCCACCTTCAATCTTTCCCAGCATCAGAGTCTTTTCAAATGAGTCAGCTCTTCCCATCATGTGGCCAAAGTACTGGAGTTTCAGCTTCAGCATCAGTCCTTCCAATGAATATTCAGGACTGATTTCCTTTAGGATGGACTGGTTGGATCTCCTTGCAGTCCAAGGGATTCTCAAGAGTCTTCTCCAACACCACAGTTCAAAAGCATCAATTCTTCAGCGCTCAGCTTTGTTTATAGTCCAACTCTCACATCTATACATGACTACTGGAAAAACCATAGCCTTGACTAGACAGACTTTTGTTGGCAAAATAATGTCTCTGCGTTTTAATATGCTTTCTAAATTGGTCATAACTTTTCTTCCAAGAAGCGTCTTTTAACTTCATGGCTGCAGTCATCATCTGCAGTGATTTTGGAGCCCCCAAAAATAGTCTGTCACTGTTTCCACTGTTTTCCCATCTATTTACAAAGAAGTGATGGGACCAGATGCCATAATCTTAGTTTTCTGAATGTTGAGTTTTAAGCCAACTTTTTCTCTCTCCACTTTCACTTTCATCAAGAGGCTTTTTAGTCCCTCTTCACTTTCTGCCATAAGACTGGTATCATCTGCATATCTGAAGTTATTGATATTTCTCCAGCAATCTTGATTACAGTTTGTGCTTCTACCAGCCCAGCTTTTCTCATGATGTACTCTGCATAAAAGTTAAATAAGCAGGGTGACAATATGCAGCCTTGATGGACTCATTTCCCAATTTGGAACCAGTCTGTTGTTCCATGTCCAGTTCTAACTGTTGCTTCCTGACCTGCATACAGATTTCTCAAGAGGCAGATCAGGTGGTCTGGTAGTCCCATCTCTTTCAGAATTTTCCAGAATTTGTTGCAGTCCACACAGTCAAAGGCTTTGGCATAGTCAGTAAGGCAGAAATAGATGTTTTTCTGGAACTCTCTTGCATTTTCAATGATCCAGTGGATGTTGGCAATTTGATCTGTGATTCCTCTGCCTTTTCTAAATCCAGCTTGAATATCTGGAAGTTCATGGTTTATGTACTGTTGAAGCCTGGCTTGGAGAATTTTGAGCATTACCTTACTAGCGTGTGAGATGAATGCAATCGTGTGGTAGTTTGAGCATTCTTTAACATTGCCTTTCTTTGGTATTGGAATGAAAACTGACTTTTTCCAGTCCTGTGGCCACTGCTGCATTTTCCAAATTGCTGGCATATTGAGTGCAGCACTTTCACAACATTATCTTTTAGGATTTGAAATACCTCTACTTGAATTCCATAACCTCCACTAGCTTTGTTTGTAGTGATGCTTCCTAAGGCCCTCATCTTAATATCTTAGTAGTAATAATTAGTGAGAATTATGATTTTTAAGATTATGATGTTAACTTGGAAGACCAGTAATTGTTCCAGTTTAGGCTGGGAAGGTGGGTTGAATTTAAATCAGAGAATTCTAAGATTGACAGCACTGTGGCTCTCTCAGGCTTGGGGCACTTGGCAGTATAAGTTGTGACATATTATTTTCATGTACAATTGGTCACCATAGTTTTTACTTTTAATTATGGACTTTTCTATACTCCTTATCACAACTTTCACATATTCTCAGTCATTTAAGGATTTTTGTAGAATGAAGGCCAGACCATCTTCTTTGGCCCCTTATGTTCTTCTCCTTCTTCCTTGTCTATTTCTTTTCTCAGCTACTCCTTCCTCTGCCAGCTTCCTCACACTGGCTAGCAGAAGGCTTCAGGAAAACAAGTCCTACCCATGAGTCTACAGCAGGAGAGCATCCAGAACCAGGCCAGAGGTACAGGGGCTTGTGGACAGCCTGGGGTGTCATCTTGCTTGGGGAGGCTTAAAGAGAGGGCAAGTGAAGAATAGTCTGTGCCTTTAGTCATCAGTCCCCAACTTTTTTGGCACCAATGACCAGGTTCATGGAAGACAATTTTTCCAGGGACCAAGGGGGAAGAGGCATTAGATATCATCAGGCATTCGATACCAGAGGTTGGGACCACTGGGATTAAGGACACAGTGGTGTCCTTAAGAAGCTAAAAATGTGGGCTTACTTTAGGTAAAGAGAAGTAAGCAAAATGCAAATCTGTCCTTAGTTTCCATTTTCTATTCTTTTGAAACTTAATATGGGCATGTATTTAGTTTCATCTTCTTTATGCTCTTTATGCCATTTGACAACATAAAGGTATTACTCTGCCCTTATGCTTTCCTAGTGGTTCAGTGGTGAAGAATTCACCTGCCAGTGCAGGAGATGTGGATATGACCCCTGGGGTTGGGAAGGTCTCCTGGAGAAGGAAATGGTGATCCTGCCTAGTAATCTTGCCTGGAAAAATCCCATGGACAGAGGAACCTGGCAGGCTATAGTCCAAGGGGTCACAAAAGAGTCAGATATGATTTAGCAACTAAATAACAATGATGCCCTTTTATAAGCCTGCTGCCCTAAAGAATATGAATTCAATTTTCAACATTTAAAATAATCATAGTTGAAAAAATGATTACTCATGTTTTGTTTAAAAAATTATTCCAACAGATGTAACATTAAAAGAATGGCTCATATCAACAGAAAGTAAAAGCAGTTTAATATAAATGAAGCTACCGATTTATAACTTTTATCTTATAATAAAGACTTTTCAATAATTTCAAACTTGTACTTCAGCATAAGTGCCTGAGAGTTTATCTAGAATGTATCCATGACAAAGCATACCCTTATATTTTCACAGATATATAGCTTTTCTTCATTGTATCAAAACTGTCAGTTAAAATAATACAGATAGTACTTACATATCCTAGTATCATACGGTGAAGGTAAGGTGAAGTCACTCAGTCATGTCCGACTCTTTGCGACCCCACGGACTGTGGCCTACCAGGCTTTTCCGTCCATGGGATTTTCCAGGCAAGAGTACTGGAGTGGGTTGCCATTTCTTTCTCCAGAGGATCTTCCCGACCCAGGGATCGAACCCAGGTCTCCCACATTGTAGGCAGATGCTTTACCGTCTGCGCCACCAGGGAAGTCTAGTATCATAACCTTTAAAAAAACTGAACTCAAATTTACATCAAAATGCAAATAAACAAAAATCAGGGATTCTACTTGGCTCTCAGTTTGGGAGAGGGAAGAACAAAATGAGAAAGTACTTTTCTCATTTTTAAGGCTCTGTTTTCTGATTTTAAATGCTTCAAGAATATGAGTTTTACCAAATGACAAAAGCACTGGATCTATGAAAATATGCAAAAATGTGTCATTCAGATACTGATTTTCAAGAGTTTTGCTCTGATGCACCTGCATACAATTTTCATGAAGCCTTGTTAAATGTTTACTGGGACTCCTGAGTATTCTTGTGCGCAAGGTCAGTTGTGTAATGGTGAACTATTCTTAAAGATGGGGAATGTTTTATAAAGTGAGAGTAATATAAGGCAGGAAAACAATGGAAAAGAATTATTTGTGTTACAGGCTTAAAAAATACTTTTTCACAATAAAGCATAACTGTGGAAGAACTAGTAATAAATATATTGGGGGCATATAACTGTAAGCACAAGATTGGCTGGCATCTTCGCTGACTTCAGAATTAAAAGAGCAGTTTTTCACTCCTGGGCTGCATTAATTCTCTGCCTACTAATTCTGATAGACTAGGCTTCTTAAAGTCCTCCACAACTGGAAGCTGCAAGCTGCAGAAATATTAACAAGCTTTACAGTGTTTCCTTTTTCCAGAAGAATGGAAAAAATATTTAAGTTCAAGACACTGTGTGGAAAGCACAAAAGAAATATTTTTTCAGCTTTAATGTTGACATTTTATCACCAGATAAATTATTAACATAAAAAGATTGACTCTCAAATGTAAAAATATTAATAAATATTTTTAAATTTCCATTAAAATATTTTTAGGAATGACACTATAATCATAGTAAATATTTTTAAAACTCAGCCTTCCCTAGTGGCTCAGCTGGTAAAGAATCCACTTGCAATGCAAGAGACCTGGGTTTGATCCCTGGGTTGGGAAGATCCCCTGGAGAAGGGAAAGGCTACCCACTCCAGTATTCTGACCTGGAGAACTCCATGGACTGTATAGTCCATGGGATTGCAAAGAGTTGGATACGACTGAGTGACCTTTTTTAAACTCAAAATACAAACGGTACTAATCTACATGGGCACTGCTATATCTAAAGGGAAAAATAACAGGATGATTCTAGAGTGGAAACAGAGGGTGCGCCACCTGGGACCAGAAGATCTACGTTCAAGTCCAATTCTACTATTTGGCTAAATTAATGTTTCTCAGTCTCCAAATTATAAAAAGGATAAAATAAAGTGTAACAGATAGAGTAGTTATCCTTAAAAAATGATGACTTGACTTGATTACAAAGGTAGTTTGTAAGCTGCTCTTTCAATGTAAAGTTTTTGGCTTTCAGGATTAAGTGACTTGTCCCAGATCACACAGCCAGCTATTTGTAGAAATAGCATAACTTGTAGAAATCTGGTTTCCTGGCTGTTGTCTGCACCCTTTTTACTACAAAGTATCTTTCTCTCTTGTATCATATACCTATTCTCAGTAAAAAGAATTAATCATAAATTTGAGTTTGAGCAAATTCTGGGAGATAGTGAAGGACAGAGAAGCTTGGCGTGCTGCAGTCCATGGGGTCACAAAGAGTTGGACAAAACTGAATGACTGAAAACAACATAAATCATAGTGCACAATACAAGCTTAATATTTTATTTCAGAGGCCTTTTATATGTATCCTTCTAGCTTGCCCCTTTCACTTCTGCACTGTGCCTCCCATCCAGTCTTAAAAAAAAAAAAAAAAAAAACAAGCAAAAAACCCACTGTTCCTTTAAGCCTCACACCATTCAAATACTCTACCTCCTGGTAGGCTAGCCCATGGGGTCACAAACAGTTGGACAGACTGAGTGACTAAGAGCACCAACAATAAATGTGCTACCCTCTTTGACATTTCCACCAACTTATGCTCACCACTCCTACTCTACTCAGGGCTTTTACTTTTGGTTTATTTTTCCCATGTGGGCTTAGCCCGGTCAGAAATCATAGAACTAGAGCATCCTGGAGAGGGACTAATCACTCTGGTTTCTTGTTACTTGACCACCAGTTATCTTTTCCTCCATTCTATCTCTGCCATACTCTCCTGTGGTCATGTTTTGACTCTTGCTGTACTCGGTAAACAATCTACTCTAACCACCATTTCCTCTCTGCTCAGCTTATCTGGCCGAGTACTTCCGCTACAAAATTCTTCAACCTCATTGTGACCTTCAATCCATCTACTTTTTCATTCCGTCAGTCTTCTCCTGGTTTCAGTTATTCTTATGGGTCAGCTGGGATTCCAAGGTCCTTCAGGAAAAGTACCCCTTCAGGAACACAACTCTCATGTGCTTACACTATTTGTCTGAAAAAATTGAAATCTGGATTTTTCTATCATGGTGTCCTTCAGATGTGTACCAAGGTTCACTTAAAATATTGTGCAGACAAGTTGAAAAGCTATTACATTGGAACTTCAGGTAACAGGAAATGATAGAAATGAAATTCCAACATGAAGTGTTAACCAGAATGCAAATCTTTAAAGTCAAGAGTAAAAGTGATTCCATGACATTTAAAAATTTCCTCCTGAGGATGGTAGTAAATGACTCAAGATGCAAGAAGAGTAGGAACTGTTTGGTGGGAAGTGCTAGAACTCTGAGCTTGAACCCATTACCGAAGAAAGGTGCATCTAGGCATACCCAGCTCCTCAAGTCAACACTGATGAAGACTGGTTCTATGGGACCACTCAGAACTCAATAATCCACATCTATGGATGAAAGCTCAGTGGACAAAGTTCTCACCCTTGGACAAAGTTCTCATCCTTGCCCTGGAAAGACTGAGGACAAAAATAAGCTGTTTCAATGTGGGAGCCACCAAGAGGTGGCTGAACGGAATCCACTACCCTACAATTTATTAGAGCAAAGGAAACATTATTATTATAACTTGAGGGCCAAGATGAGTCAAAAAGGAAAGTGCCAGACTTAAAGCCTTTTGGGCTTGTAGGTGTGAGAACCAATGGAAAGGATAATGGGATTCCCACAAAGAATATGTGTGGGCTAAACTTCCCCAAGACTAGAAGCTGAGTGAGGAGAAGTGGCCAGAAGGATGGAATATGCCTACATCTTAGGAGGTGCCATTAGAAGGGAAATCTAGGAAAACCCACAGAAGTACTTAGAAAATGATACAGGTTTAAATATATGCCAAGTCCTAAAATTATTGGTCCATTTTACAACTGCATCTGTCAGGCAGAGAAAAATCTTCAGTACATTCTTTTCTCTTTCCCCAAGCACCAGTCCTGCATGAGCCAGAAAGGCAGAATAACACAACCGTGGTTTGGGGGACAAAATAAGTGTGGGGAGAAAAGATGTCTTCCCCTTGGATGAAGACTGAAGGCTGATAAATATGTAGAACTGAACATTCCATTTTCTGAATCCAAAGTGATTTTTAACCTACTACACCTATAGGACCTTCTATTCCATAGGACACCTAGGGATTTTTCAGAGTTTTCAATCTTTGACAGAAAACTTTCCCAACTGTACAACTATTATAATGAGAGAGAAAAATGAAAAATAAAAGAATTTAAAATGATAGTTTTATTCTATATCATGAGTCATGGTTTCAAATATGCTAGTTACACTTGTTTCATGCTAATTTCATTTTCATAAGCCCTGAATGAGCACTTAACTTGCTACTATTTGCCCAGCAATGCTACTATTTTTATTTCTCTAGGAGGCTTCATCATCGCCATTTAGTTGCTAAGTTGTGTCCAACTCTTGCACCCCCATGGACTGTGGCCTGCCAGGCTCCTCTGTCCATGGGATTCTCCAGGCAAGAATACTGGAGTGGGTTGCCATTTCCTTCTCCAGTGGATCTTACCGACCCAGGAATCGAACCCGAGTCTCCTGCATTGCAGGCATATTCTTTACTGACTGAGCTACAAAGAAAGCCCCTTGGTTCAAATCTCCAACCCTCTCCCTTCCTACCATCTCACCTTTAGATGATGAGTATATTCCCATACTTCATTGAGATGCTAGAAACTCCAAGCTGGTGATCCAAACTTCTCACCAACAAAGCCGCCTAAATCAGTAGCATTTTCTCTCATCACATCCCCAAGACACGCCTCTGTAAAAGGTTAATTCCTCTCCCTTTTCATTTCCTGGGATGATCCTCTACTCCCCTCAGCAGATTCTCCCTCCTACTCATTCTATCAGCATACACACATGTTTTAAGAACTGTTTTGTTTTTACCAAAAAAATGAGAGAAAGGTATACAGATTTCCCACTCACACATAGCCTCTCCCCAGCTGACATGACTCACTGGAATGATACATTTTTACCAAGGATGAATCTACGTTGACATATGATGATCACCCCAAGTCCATAGTTTACGTTAGGATTCTTACTTGGTATTGTACACCCTATGGGTTTAGACAAATGTATAATGACATAGATCCATCATTGCAATATTATATGGAATAATTTCACTACCCTAAAAAATCTTCTGTGCTCTGCCTATTCATCTGACCCACTTCACCCCACAACCGTTAATCTTTTTATTTTCTCCATAGTTGTGCCTTTTTTCGGAATGTCATAGAATTGGAATCATACAGTATGTAGCCTCTTCAGATAGGTTTCTTTCACCTAGTAACATGCATTTAAGGTCACTTCTCCAAGTCCTTCCATTGCTTGATAGCTCATTTCTTTTTATTGCTGAATAATATTCCATTGTTTGGATATACCACAGTTTACTTATCTATTTACTTACTTATAGACAACAAACATTTAAAAATCTTCCTTGGGTTCTGCACTCTTTCTCAGCTATTTTCCCACTTCTTGGCTTTTCTTTACGAGCCATCTCTCATGTAAGTAACATTTGCTTGACAGTTACATTTCTTCACCTCACACTCACTCCTCAGCCTCTTCACTGTGGCTTCTGACCACCATTTCCATCCCTGAAACTGCTCAACAATGTCACTGGTGACATCACATTGTCCAACGCAAAGGACTTTATTTGGATATAGGATTCATCAGTTCCAAATCACCATCCCCTTTCTATCTCAAAGCACTTCTTACTCTTGACTTCCATGATTTCACTCTCTTCTAGTTTTCCTCACTCCTTGGATATTGCTTCTCCATCTCCTTTGCAACTACCTTCTCGTCTACTTGGCCTATTAATGTGGGAGGTTCAGAGCTTGCCTCTGAGCCTTTCCCCATCTCTTCTCTTCCCTGTTTCTCTCCATGGCTTTAAACACCATTTGTGTATTGATCACTACCATAGTTATATTTCCAGCCCAAGTTCAGAGTCTTATGTCCAACTTCTCATTTTATACCTTCATGGCTATTTCAGAGGCATGTGAAATTTCACTTATACAAAATAGACTACTAAATTTCCACCCTTCTCCACCTTTCAGACTCTTTCTCTTTTCATACATTCCATCTTAGTCATATCACCACCATTTAAAGATACCAGGAACCTGGGAGTCGTTCTGTATTCCTCGCTTTTCCTCGTCTCCCACAGCCAAACTATCAAATGGTAATTTTGAACAGGTCTTGGCCACTCACCTCCATTACTGCCACTCTCAGATGGTGCCTCTGGACCAGTGCAAAAGCCTTCTAATTACCCATTTCCCCCTATCTCCCACCAACCCACATGTCCCAGGGTATCAAAAGTGATGTTCCAACGAGGTATGGTATTATCCCCAACCCCTCTCCACACACAGAAAGGTTCTCAATTCACTCAACAAAAGTCTATTCCCCATAAGCCATTAATGCCAGATCTTTGCTCACATGAAGCAGCTGCTCCAGCCAGCCCTAGTTGCCCGTACACGCCACTAAGAGGGCTTGAAATGTTCTATTCTCTGTGACAGGAACACACGCCAGTGCTCTCACAGCTAAATCATACAGCTTGCTTGTGATTCCTCTTCAAGATTCAGCTCAATGCTCAGCTCCTCAGAGCAGCTTTTCCCGATCACCCCATCAAGGCCCTGTTTTTTATCAGTGTCCTCACCACTTCTGCCAGTGCAGTCAACACCACTTGAAACTACGCATGCCTTTGGCTGCTTATCTTTTTCTACAAGCTTCAGGGTCCTCAACACTGTGAACTGTGTCTGTGTTGTTAACCTTTGTACACTCAACAAGAAGGGCCATCCCTGGCCTCCAGAGGCTCTCTGTATGTGCAGACTAATGTACTCACCTGGTAGCACATCAACACAGCCCTGATCGAAATTTCATAAAACATTTCAGATACTCCCTATGTTGAGCAATTATTTTATTAGGGCTCAGCACAAAGAAAGGGAACAAAAGAAAAGGCCAAACCACAGGAAGAGACCATTGTTTTGAAGGACTGGAGGAAGTCACACCTATTCAATACTAAACTGTGCTGGGAAATCAAACAGGAACCTAATAAAAAGAAAGCCCAATACCTTTTTCTTGAATTGGGTATTCAACCTGAAGTGATCTTTAAATTGTGCCATTTTTTAGGCTATTCATTACTTAGATCAATTTGTTTGTGTAGACACGACACTATTTCCTTTGGAATTCAGATGGATTGAATGACAGTTGGGGGTGATTAGGAATTCATTCATAGCTTATCAATAAATATTTAGTCAGCATCTTTTATATGCACATGCTGCCCCCAGCAGGAATGTCCCTAATTGTTCAGCCTTCAGCTCGGAAATATCCCAAAGATAGTTCTAAGGAGCTGTAGCCTCTTGCTGAGGTCACATGGCCCCTTCAGGGTAGGCTTAGGGCCAACAACGTTACTATTTTTCCTTACTCATTTTCTGATGTTGGCCATGGTTTTACCTCTTCTTCCTTTAGAAATCAAACTGTATTCCTTCTTGGATAAATCAGTGCAGTCAGCTAGGGTATATGCCAAAAGTAAATGATTTTGGTGTGCTATAAAGTAATGTAATTGACTTTTACAAAGCCTCTATGTTGAAACTCACTTCTTCAAACTACCCATGTTAAACTTGTTTTATGACATAGTAATCAAATTGCAGTTTCAGAAGGGAGGGGCGGGGGGAATGAGTCCTGAGAATTATGAATGGCTCCCATTCGAGTTAAACTACCGTGACTTTTTTGCTTCAAATAAAACTTTTAGATATTGACTGTAATCTCAGATTAGGCACTTGGTTTTTAAAAACACATACAAGTGTTACCCTACTAACTACTTCATGTTATAGAAGTCTTAATAACTTTAATAACAGCTATTTCAATATTTGCATTAGAATAAATAAGAAGTCAGACAAATGTCAATTACCATTATAGAAAGAAATTTGTATCAGGGGTCAGAAGTAAGAGTTAATACTTCCCTCACAAAACTTTTATGAAAGAAGGAAGGAGGGAGGACAGGAGGGAGGAAGGGAGGAAGAAAGAAAGAACTGAGATATGAAGGGAGAGATGGATGGAGGGAGGGAGCAAAGGGGAGGAGGAAAGAGGGAATTGAGGAATGTACATTCATTTCAAATACATTTGTTCTGCCTGGCTGAATAGCATCCCTCACTGAAGATGGAAAACACAAAGTAGAGAAATGGATAAATTTGCCAAATAAAAACATGGCCAAAGTGAAAGGCACAAGAGAGCTTACAGAAGAAGGAAGCTATTGCCACACTTGTATATGTCCTGTGCAAACACAGCAGACCCATGCAGAACCTAAGGAATTTCTGAGATTCATGCAATGCAAGCTGCAGAGCAAGAACTTCCAGAGTTCCCCTCCCCGAACCACTCTAGGAATGAATGCCAGAGCACTCAGCTCGCCAGGGCCAAGTGCAGTGCAGGAGATAGAAAGTCAACAGCCCCGCTCTCCCCAACCCTTACGAATTGCTGAACACTCTTCACCTGGGAACAAGCTACATCCCCTTGTTTCTCTGTTCAAGTCACATACATAGATCTGCAGGTATCTCTGTCTTACGCATCACATCCTTTAACAGCACAAGCAGTTCCCACATGTTATTGTGTTTACAGTTTTGTAAAAGGAAATATGCCCAGAAGCTCCCAAAGAGATGTGTTAAGCCAAAGGGAAGTCCAAGTCACCTGCCACTAGAGCCAATGTGACATGGATCAGTCAGGGGTACCTTGGATCTGCTCCAGAGCCAAAGAACTTGAGTTTCAATCTTTTGTCCACAATGCTCCAAGTTTACGGAAATCTGAGGTGCACCGAGAAATGAGAAATGGGACTTCCCTGGTATCTCAGTGTAAAGAATCCACCTGCCACTGCAGTAGACATGAGTTCAATCCTTGATCCAGGAAGATTCCACATGCCACAGAGCAACTAAGCCTGTGAGCCACAGCTATTAAGCCTGTGCTCCAGAACCTGGGAGCCGCAACTACTGAGCCCACGAGCCACAACTACAGAAGCCCAAGCCCCCCAGAGCCTGCGCTCTGCAACAAGAGGAGCCACCCCAACAAGAAACCTATGCACCACAACTCGAGAGTAGCCCACACAACGAAGATTCAGCAAAGTCAAAAATAAATAAATGCAATTTTTTTACATGTTTAAGAAATGAGAAATGAACCTAAACCCTTACACCATTCACTGAAAAATAAAGAAACCTGATTCCTCCTATACCCTCATCCTCCTTAATACAAGAAATTTAGTTTTATAAGCCAGGCACAAAACAGGCTATCAATCTTTTGTACAAATCTAAGTCTTAGAGAATTAACCTACAATAGAGCCTGAGGGGAGAAGGCAATGGCAACCCACTCCTGCCTGGCAAATCCCATGGACAGAGGAGCCTGGTGGGCTGCAGTCCATGGGGTCGCTAGGAGTCAGACACAACTGAGCGACTTCACTTTCCCTTTTCACGTTCATGAATTGGAGAAGGAAATGGCAACCCACTCCAGTGTTCTTGCCTGGAGGATCCCAGGGACAGAGGAGCCTGGTGGGCTGTCGTCTATGGGGTTGCACAGAGTTGGACACGACTGAAGTGACTTAGCAGCAGCAGCAGGGCCTGAGGAGTCTGGTGTGGAATTCTTGCTCCTTGAGTGTATCCTGCAGTTATATGTAAGACTGCCTTCTTCACAAAGGATGACACCCAAGCCCCAGAAGCAGGCTGACTTCCCTGTGGTCACTCAGTGGCAACCAGAAGCTTGTTTTTAATTCTTTGCCAAGGCTCCTTCGAGTACATCATGTGTCTCTCATCCCAGTACACTTCCATAGGTATCAAAATTGCATGTATAGTTTTACAATGCAGCAGCATGATTTAGTGAAATCACTGGTGAAAGAATTCCTATCTTTGTTCCAAAAAGACAGACTGCTGATTCTTCAGAGTGGCACTGCTTCTGGATATGCACGGTGGCCCCACCTAGGGGCCTTCACCAATCCTTCAATCGCAAATACCACTCAGGCATCTAACACTCTCTGCAAATGTACAAGATACAAATGAAAAATACATGTGACTCCCTTTAGGTCTCAATGGTTCTATAAAGTCACTCAGATTGATTCACAGAGCAGCTCTTCACAAGAGTGAATATGATCAAGTAGAAGGCAGCAACTTCAGCTGAGCTGTCGCTCAACAGGCTGGGTGCCTACCAGGCCTGGATCGTTGATCTGCATGCAGCCCTCTCCCCACGGTGCACACAATGCAGGTTATGGATTGCTGTATATCAAAGACTTTGGGGGTTACTTTGAAGAGTTGAGAGTGGGTACATTTAATCCATAAATTCCAAGGAATTTGGAAGAATGGGAAACATGTGGAGACAGGCCTGAGGTGCCTGTTCTGTGCCTCTTAAGATACCATGAACTTCAGTCCACTTTGCTGATGAACTTAACCGTGACTTTGATGAGAATTCTCTGAGTCTACCCAATGGGAAATGATCTCCAGCTATATCAGTTTTATTATGTCCTGAACAAGAAACAAACATTGAACTGAATAGCACACAAAACATCCTTTATGCTGCCCCTAACTGCAAAAGGATAACAGAAACAATCTTTACTAGCAAGGAATAATATCATTTTGTCTTTTTTTTTTTTTTTTTTACTTTACTTTACAATACTGTATTGGTTTTGCCATACATTGACATGAATCCACCACGGGTGTATACAAGCTCCCAATCCTGATTAGGACGGAGAAGGCATGCTATGTAAGCCTGAGGATGGTTTTGCATGCCCTTCCCTGTTAAACATACCCTTCTCAGCCTTCAGCAGGCACTGAAAATTGTCAGCCTGATAGCTACCAACCTTCCAAAGAGATGTGGAGGGTTTTTTTTTTTTTTAATCAAATGTCCTGATAAGAAGTACAAGTGGTCTAAGATTTTTTTTTTTTTTCCCTATTTGAGCAACACTGACTTTGAGATATCTGCTGATGATTAATCTTTGGTCATAGCAAGTTAAAGGCACATTATTTATAAGGAATAAAATACTGTTCTCTACTTGAAGAATAAAAACAAAACACACTATAGCTGGGTTCCTACACACAGCTCACAGAGAATACTAGCAAATTGTTGTATGAGTTTTGAAGAATGAGTCAAGGCTTACAGGACTTAAATTCTCAAATATAAATTCAGAAACCTGTACAACATATGGGCAAATGACCAAACAGTGGAACACACTTCAGGCTTGGGTTGTTCTACTGCGACTCACATCAGAGGGTCACATTTATTCAATTCCTGTTTTTGCCCCTCCAGCAAAGTGACTATGACATGAAATCACACTTTGTATAAGAGTGGTGGGAAACAGAAAAACCATCAATTGCCACTGAAAGGAATTAAAAAATACTCAAAAGAGCCTTCTTGCATCGGTCCATATTTTGCTTTTGCAATGCTCATCTCCCTGAAAAACAACAAAAAATGACACATTCTGTCCAAAAGGGGGATCCCCAAGGCCCATGGTTTTGGGACCACCCGGAAAACACAAGCTTGGCCACATGAAGGGCGATGTTCTTGTTCTCACAGTTGCCAGAATAGCTAAGGGGCTTAGGAAGTTTCTGGCACTGTCAACGGCTTGGCACTGTTAAGCTTGTTCTATATTAAAACAGAACTCAGAGTCCTTTTTCTCGAATGGGGATTAAGCTGAGGATCGAGTTCTAGCAAGGGACACACGGGAAGTGAGGCTGATGAGTCTCATCATTCAGCAGCCTTCATCAGATCTCTCCAGCACCGATGTCCAAGCTCCCCAAACTGAGGTATCCTGGAACACACAGTACATCAAATAATTCACTGGCTTCACTCTGAGGAATGGGCGCATGTTTAGGAGTTACCTCCATCCTCTGAGGAAACACCCTGATTCAGGGAAACTTATTGACAGGAATTTTCCACTTGAGTTCTGCTAGGGGAATGGATAAGAGTAGAATGTCACCAGGTAAATGCCACTTCACTCGGACCTGCCACTAGCCTTATCATTTCCACCCTCAAAGAATATCAGCATTCCTTGCCTGTTTCTCACATTCTAATAATTTACAGTCTTTTTCACATCTGAGAATCTGTTAAAACCGCATCTTTTAACTGAATCCCGAACTATAGTTCACTTAACTATTTCTTCACCATGGATATCCTTTTGGATAAGGGAGGAATCACTGTCATTCCGAAAATCGAGATAGAATAAGAAACATACACACATACACACTCACACACACACACTTCTTGTTATCCAAATTCCAAAGGGTACACACAGACACTCTCTTGAGTGACTGAATCTTTGAATATTTTAGACCTGAAAACATCTAATAACAGTTCTGCCTCCTGCGCACGTGTGTCTGTGGGATGATCAGCCATTTGAGTATCCGCCACTCTCTGCAAAAAATAAAAA
The DNA here is from genome assembly GCF_014754425.2 of Oryx dammah. Lineage (NCBI taxonomy): Eukaryota > Metazoa > Chordata > Mammalia > Artiodactyla > Bovidae > Oryx > Oryx dammah. The sequence goes on from NW_024070185.1 coordinate 25,668,503, forward strand.
ACAAAACAAAACACTCTATCTTGGGTCTTAAAACCAGAAGCTTTCACTGCAGTCTTTTCTCCCTGCTATTTTCTTCCCTTTTAATTCAAAATTCACTTAATCTTGGGCCTCATTCAGATCCTTAGCCCTCAGCCCTTCGCCTCTTGCACTGAGTTGCTGTGCTGTTCTTCTTGACCTGTCTAGCTTAGGTTCCAGACTAACTCAGGTCCTGGATCAATCCACCATCCTTCCTTACCCCTGGACCTAGGCTGATGATGAAGAAAGGCTTCTCTGTGAGGATGAGGCCACCACCTGTATAGAGTATTTGATCCCCAGGCTGGTATTGGGGGTGAGAAAGAGGTCTTTTTATTCTGCCCAGCACCTCACCTTCTATTCCCACAACCATCCTATTTCTTCCATCTTCCTGATCTAGTCCCTTTAATCTTAATTCCATGGTTTTCTCTTTAGTTTTAAGACTCCTCTATCTCCTAAAGGGCTTTGTTTAATCATCCTCATGACTGTATCTTCAAATTCTCCCTCTCCATTGGTCTCTTTAGCTTGACTTAGAAGAGTACCTAAATCCTTCCATTCTTAAAATTTGAAAAAAGACCAATTTGATGACCAAAACACTTGTTCAAAGTTTCATCCTCCCCTTTCCCCCACTCATCCATTCATTCATGCACTCCACTCCTATCTCCCGCTCTCCTTTCCTTAATCTCATATTCCCTCTCCAGCCAAAACTGGTGAAAAACCGTATGAGTCTATCACCTCTGCTCCGTTTCTTGTGACTTTTCAAACAACTGCAGCGCCCTGATAGGCTTCCATGGAAGCATTTCCTCTGATTAGCTTCCTAGACCAAGTCTGATCAGCTTTTCCCAGTGCTACCCTCCCTGTAGAAATGACTACCAATCCATTCCTCAATACTCTCTCCTCGCTTGGCTTTGTTAGACTATGTTCTCCTATTTTGTCCTTTTTAAAGTCACTTCTGGCTTTTCACGTGTCCATATTTCTCTGAATTCAGTCCTTTTCCCTAGACTCTTTTACTCCACAGTGTCCTTGAGTTTTCCCGTTAGCCTGCAGTCACATGATGACTGTGCTCAACGGTTCACTCTAGATGCCACGTAGACATCTCCAATCAATATACCTAAACCTGAACTCATTACCTTCCCCAAACTGGCTCTGTCTTTATTGCTTATCACTGAGAAGGGCACTTCCTCCATCTCATCATTGAAACCAGACACTAAAGACTCAGTTTAGATTCCTATGCTCTCTCCCCCCATGTCCACTCACTCACCACACCACATTAATATACTCCTTATTAGCGTTCCCCTTTCTCTCCACCACCTTTCTATGTATCCCCATCTCTTCCCAGTCAATGCCAAGGCTACAGTCTAGAGTCTCCTGATGTTTCTCATAGACCATGAGAAATTCAACTCCATGTCTACATTCTGGTCATTGCCACCCAATCCACCCTATATATATGAACATTGGGTTTTGAGACAAAATCAGTAAGACTATTGATTTAAAAAATATTTCAAAAACAAAAATGAAAGCCTGGATTAGTGGATAAATGTATTTGGGTGCTTTTAAAAACTGTAAATTTTGACCCATTGGTGGATTTTAAAATCAATTTGATGGGTCTCAACCAGTATTAAAAGAATATGAAATAAAATAGGATAGATAATACGAGAGTATATTACCAAATAGAAGGGCAAACTTGTGAACCTTTTGTTTCAGTTTTTGTGTGTTTCTGTGTATGCATAGATAGACCTGAGACATATATGTATGTATGTATGTATACCTATATACAATATAGATATACATGGCAGGGTAATATGTATTTTATATTGGGAGGCTGCAGAAAATATTTCTAAATCTTCTGCAGTAGGGTAGTCTGATCCATCAATACTTCATTTTAATCTCCCATCTTGCCTGACTTCTTCTAGAACTTTATATTCTAGACCAGGGCATTCCAACAAAAATAGAATGCAAACTACCAATGTAAGCCATATATGTATTCAAATTTTTATGGTAGTCACCTTAAAGAAAGTAAAACAAAATAGGTGAAATCAGTTTTAATGATATGCTTTCATTAATTCAACACATCTAAAATATTATCATTTCAGTTGAGTTCAGTTCAGTTGCTCAGTGATGTATGACTCTTTGCGACCCCATGAACCATAGCACACCAGGCCTCCCTATCCATCACCAACTGCTGGAGTCTACCCAAAACCCATGTCCATTGAGTCAGTAATGCTATCCAACCATCTCATCCTCTGTCATCCCCTTCTCCTCCTGCCCTCAATCTTTCCCATAGCAGGGTCTTTTCAAATGAGTCAGCTCTTCGCATCAGGTGGCCAACTATTAGAGTTTCAGCTTCAACATCAGTCCTTCCAATGAACACCCAGGACTGATCTCCTTTAGGAGGGACTGGTTGGATATCCTTGCAGTCCAAGGGACTCTCAAGAGTCTTCTCCAACACCATAGTTCGAAAGCATCAATTCTTTGGTGCTCAGCTTTCTTTATAGTCAAACTCTCACATCCATACATGACTACTGGAAAAACCATATCCTTGACTACACAGACCTTTGTTGACAAAGTAATGTCTCTGCTTTTTAATATGCTGTGTAGGTTGGTCATAACTTTCCTTCCAAGGAGTAAGTGTCTTTTAATTTCATGGCTGCAATCACCATCTGCAGTGATTTTGGAGCCCCCAAAAATAAAGTCTGACACTGTTTCCACTGTTTCCCCACCTATTTCCCATGAAGTGATGGGACCAGATGCCATGATCTTATTTTCTGAATGCTGAGCTTTAAGCCAACTTTTTCACTCTCCTCTTTCACTTTCATCAAGAGACTCTTTAGTTCTTCTTCACTTTCTGCCATAAGGGTGGTGTCATCTGCATGTCTGAGGTTATTGATATTTCTCCCAGCAATCTTGATTCCAGCTTGTGCTTCCCCCAGCCCAGCTTTTCTCATGATGTACTCTGCATATAAGTTAAATAAGCAGGGTGACAATATGCAGCCTTGATGTACTCCTTTTCCTATTTGGAACCAGTCTGTTGTTCCATGTCCAGGTCTAACTGTTGCTGATCAGTAAGGCCCAATTAGACACTGTCCTCCAGGATCCTAGAGCAAAATGCTCCTAAGGAAATACTCTTCTGCCCTATAACTGTTCATTTACACACTGCCTTACCTACTTAGAGTGTGAGCTTCCTGAAGGCAAAGAAGGTTCTTAGAACTTAGCAGTTACTAGCACACAGAGGGTACTTAGTGAAAACTTATTGGATATATTAAAATTTCTAAAGCCACAACATGGAACACATAGAAGGATCCAGGGGTTCACACAGTGAGTCAAGCCTTGAGCAGGAAGCCTCGGTCCCCACACCTGACACGTTTATGTTTCTGTTTAATAAACCTGCATCGTGAGCTTTACTATTTGGGGCTACTGACATTCTTACATTAATGAGAAGAGGCATGATCTTAATAAAGCAGCTGTATCTGAGGTTCCTTGTGTCAGCCCTTTACTGATCTGCAGAAGATGTCTTCTCTGGCTCCAGACCCCACCCACCATGCCTCAAGGCATGGCCAGACCAAACCACTCAGATGATGATTATTAAAACTTCCAGGAAAAAAGAAAAAGAAAAAAAAAACCACATGGTCCTCCATTCAAATTATTTTAAAGACTCTCCTGTTGAAAAGCTTTTCTTACCTACCCTAAATCCTTTGTGCGGTACTGTCAGCCCACCTCCTCCTGTTTGGATCTCAGGAGAGCTACAGAAGAGCTTACCATGAGACTCGAAAAAAGAACCCTCTTATGCTTCAATAACAGCATTAAATCACCCTTAAGTCTTCTCTTCTCCAGCGTAAACAATCCAAATTTCTTTAGCCTTCCTCCATAGATCTTCTTTTACAAGCTTTTAATCGCTGCGGTGGCATGCCTCCAGACCAGGCTCTCCAAGTTCCTACGTCCTACTGCTGTTGTAAAGCTTAGTGCTGCCGACAGCTGTGAGTGTTACTCCAGCCTTACGAGGGATAATATCCGCTTCATATTGTGTAACAGCCTCAAAAAAACCTTGAATCAGCATGACGGTAACTCTCAAAATTAGGAATTTGTGATGTTTAACTTAAACTGCCTACCACTTTTATTCTTTAAAATTTTGACAATAGGATGAAAATGATTATGGTTTCATTTCAGTTACGTGGCATTTCATGCATTTATCTCTCTTCTAACATTATGGCCAAGGGCCATCTGGAAAGAAATAGCAGTAGTCATATCAGCTAATGCTTTTGAATATTTTCTGCATGCCAGGTATTGCTCTATACATTCTACATATTTAACTTTTCAAATAAAACAAATGAGGTAGATGCTATTACTATTACTGTCACCTTAATAATGAGAAAATAGGCACAAGAAGATGAATTAACTTGACCAAAGTTATGTGGATGGTAAATGCTAGAGCTGAGATGAGAATACAGAGTCTGCTTCACACTTAGCCAGTTTGGTTTCTAATATAATAGTATGTTTACTGAACCCACTGCTACTTGCCTTATTCAGACCTCACAGCCATATTTTTAAAAAATTTCTCCAGAAGCTGCTTCTGTAATTAAAGGAATAAGCACCAATGAAATATTTCATAAAACATCTCCTAAGGCAATGGCACCCCACTCCAGTACTCTTGCCTGGAAAATCCGATGAATGGAGGAGCCTGGAAGGCTGCAGTCCATGGGGTCGCTAAGAGTTGAGTGACTTCCCTTTCAATTTTCACTTTCATGCATCGAAGAAGGAAATGGCAACCCACTCCAATGTTCTTGCCTGGAGAATCCCAGGGACTGGTAAGCCTGGTGGGCTTCCGTCTATGGGGTTGCACAGAGTCGGACACGACTGGAGCGACTTAGCAGCAGCAGCAAGACTAATAATCATTCAGTTCAGTTCAGTTCCGTTGCTCAGTCGTGTCCAACTCTTTGCAACCCCATGAATTGCAGCATGTCATGCTTCCCTGTCCATCACCAACTCCCGGAGTTCACTTAAACTAACGTACATCAAGTCAGTGATGCCATCTAGCCATCTCATCCTCTATCGTCCCCTTCTCCTCCTGCCCCCATCCATCCCAGTATCAGAGTCTTTTCCAATGAGTCAACTCTTTGCATGTGGTGGCCAAAATACTGGAATTCAGCTTTAGCACCATTCCTTCCAAAGAAATCCTAGGGCTGATCTCCTTCAGAATGGACTGATTGCATCTTCTTGCAGTCTAAGGGACTCTCAAGAGTCATCTCCAAAACCACAGTTCAAAAGCATCAATTCTTCAGCACTCAGCTTTCTTCACAGTCCAACTCTCACATCCATACATGACTACTGGAAAAACCATAGCCTTGACTAGATGGACCTTAGTTGGCAAAGTAATGTCTCTGCTTTTGAATATTCTATCTAGGTTGGTCATAACTTTCCTTCCAAGGAGTAAGAGTTTTTTAATTTCATAGCTGCAATCACCATCTGCAATGATTTTGGAGCCCAGAAAAATAAAGTCTGACACTGTTTCCACTGTTTCCCCATCTATTTCCCATGAAGTGATGGAACCAGATGCCATGATCTTAGTTTTCTGAATGTTGAGCTTTAAGCCAATTTTTCACTCTCCTTTTTCACTTTCACCACAAGGCTTTTTAGTTCCTCTTCACTTTCTGCCATAAGGGTGGTGTCATCTGCATATCTGAGGTTATTGATATTTCTCCCAGCAATCTTGATTCCAGCCTGTGCTTCTTCCAGCCCAGCATTTCTCATGATGTACTCTGCATATAAGTTAAAGAAGCAGGGTGACAATATACAGCATTGACGTAATCCTTTTCCTATTTGGAACCAGTCTGTTGTCCCATGTTCAGCTCTAACTCTTGCTTCCTAACCTGCATGTAGGTTTCTCAAGAGGCAAGTCAGGTGGTCTGGTATTCCCGTCTCTTTCAGAATCTTCCACAGTTTATTGTGATCCACACAGTCAAAGGCTTTGGTGTAGTCAATAAAGCAGAAATAGATGTTTTTCTGGAACTCTCTTGCTTTTTCCATGATCCAGTAGATGTTGGTGATTTGATCTCTGGTCCCTCTGTCTTTTCTAAATCCAGCTTGAACATCTGGAAGTTCACAGTTCACATATTGCTGAAGCCTGACTTGGAGAATTTTGAGCATTAATTTACTAGCATGTGAGATGAGTGCAATTGGGTGGTAGTTTGAGCGTTCTTTGGCATTGCCTTTCTTTGGGATTGGAATGAAAACTGACCTTTTCCAGTCCTGTGGCCACTGCTGAGTTTTCCAAATTTGCTAGCATATTGAGTGCAACACTTTCACAGCATCATCGTTCAGGATTAAAAATAGCTCCACTGGAATTCCATCCCCTCCACTAGCTTTGTTCGTAGTGATGCTTTCTAAGGCCCACTTGACTTCACATTCCAGGATGTCTGGTTTTAGGTGAGTGATCACACTATCGTGATTATCTGGGTCATGAAGATCTTTTTTGTACAGTTCTTCTGTGTATTCTTGCCACCTCTTCTTAATATCTTCTGCTTCTGTTAGGTCCATACCATTTCTGTCCTTTTTCGAGCCCATCTTGGCATGAAATGTTCCCTTGGTATCTCTAATTTTCTTGAAGAGATCTCTAGCCTTTCCCATTCTGTTCTTTTCCTCTATTTCTTTGCATTGATCACTGAGGAAGGCTTTCTTATCTCTTCTTGCTATTCTTTGGAACTCTGCATTCAGATGCTTATATCTTTCCTTTTCTCCTTGGCTTTTCCCTTCTGTTCTTTTCACAGCTATTTGTAAGGCCTCCTCAGGCAGCCATTTTGCTTTTTTTGCATTTCTTTTCCATGGGGATGGTCTTGATCCCTGTCTCCTGTACAATGTCATGAACCTCAGTCCATAGTTCATCAGGCACTCTATCTATCAGGTCTAGGCCCTTAAATCTACTTCGCTGCTGCCACTAAGTCGCTTTCAGTCGTGTCCGACTCTGTGCTACCCCATAGATGGCAGCCCACCAGGCTCCCCCGTCCCAGAGATTCTCCAGGCAAGAACACTGGAGTGGGTTGCCATTTCCTTCTCCAATGCATGAAAGTGAAAAGGGAAAGTGAAGTCGCTCAGTCGTGTCCGACTGTTTGCAACCCCATGGACTGCAGCCTACCAGGCTCCCCCGTCCATGGGATTTTCCAGGCAAGAGTACTGGAGTGGGGTGCCATTGCCTTTCTTAACTACCCCAAAATACAGAAACCATATTTCAAAAAAGTGTGACTCTTCTTATAATCATATACATCCTGGACATACAGACACATATTATATAAAAGTATCAGCTACTTATTTTCAAAAAATTCAGAGTGTAGATGCATAAAGATAAAATCATTATTTTAGATATATTAAAGCTACCTTAAAATTAACCATATTTAAATAATTCTTTCTGACTCTTAAGGTCATGAACATATGTAACTGTCTTTCTCTATGTAACTCAGAATGAGTTAGCTGATGATGCCAGAATCCCAGGAATATCAGAAATATACACCCAGTAACTCGATTATTATTGCTGTTTCAGTTTCCATGCTGAAATACTTTCTTTACCAAAAAGCATGATATCCTAAGACATGGGGTCCTTTGCCACTGATTGTACAATCAATTGATTGTACAAAGCTCAATCTGCTTTGCTGAGTATGTGAGATGATTCGAAGGAATACGGAGACACTAAGTTAAATAACATCACATAGTCACAAGGTGATTTCTTTCATCATCTCTTTCAATCATTCTGATTGAGTGAAAGAGAATAGGTCATTGTTGAGGTCCTATTTTTTCCCTTCCTGAACAGTTGATAATCTTTCATTTAACAAAGAATGAACAGACCACAAGCACAGAGACTTGAACAGACAATAGCACATAATAGAATTTAATTACATTGTTTTATTTTCTTTGTATGTACTTTTACAGTTACCTTTGATCTATGGCCTGTGGCAGTGACTTTCCATTTCTCATAGTGATATAAAGTATACTCTTAAATGAATTATAAAGTGAGCTGAAATATATTAAATTTTAATAGTGCATGAAAAATGGCAGTAATTATAAAGTAGGCATACAAATGACTGAACTTGGAGAAGGGAATGATGAAATATCATGGCTTAGCCCACTGTAATAAAAGATGAAAAACTAAATCCTTGAAGACGTGCAGTCTCCTCACTCTGTGATCAGAAATGGCCAGCAAAGACAACAGCAATTCCATCTCTGCATACAGGAAATTCTTACAGGCACATCTTAATGGAGATGGAAATCTGTCCCTTTGGATAACACATGAGTCAGTGCGGTGTACAGAGCTAATCTTCATGTTCTGGAGTTCACTGTGAACAAGATTTTATAGACATTTACTTTCCCAGCTGCAGAGAAGCTCTTGGAATCTGAAATTGTTTTTCCCCAAGGTACTGAATTGCTTCAAACATATTTACTAAAAAGCTGTATCTTTATCAACCATCTCCTTGTTCCTGGATTTATTCTGAACTCACAAAACAAAATATACAGCAAATTTTGTTGTATAAATCAATCTCCAAATACTGGGATGATTCTGCTGGGAATGAGTACAATCCTGTTTGTTATTTCATTCCAACTTCATGACTCAAAGATATCTCCAGAAAATATTAGCCTACCTGTCTATAAAGTTTTCTAAAACATATATAAAATTTGAAATTAAGCATTTCCAAACCTCAAAAACAGGTATGAGTCTATAAGCTAAAAAGAAGCCAAGAAGCCAATGAGATTTCACAGAAATCTACTCATTGATCATCAGTTTTAAGCAATGTATAATAACTGTTTTATTGACACACATATTCATTCATGCATGTTTACAGGATCAAGTTTATGATATAGGGTATATAAAAGAGAAGAGAACCCCTGCTATCAAAGTATGAATATATAATAATATATCTGTATTCATGTATTAGATTCCTAAGACTGAATGTAGGTATTATGGATTAAAGAGATGGTATTAGGAGTTTGACTTTATGTTCTTACAGAGAGGCTTTTGGAATTAAGTCTGATGAAATGGGACTCTCAACATATAAATGGTCAAAGAAACAGCCAGAAAGTTCATCTAAGCCTGACTTTTCAAATTCCAAGTGTCTCTAGAATGCTACTGGAAACTGACAATTGGAAAGACTGAGACTCATCTGGGATGGAGCAGATTAACATTTTGCAGCTTTCCCCCTGCACGTCCCTACAGATTACACTGATCATTCTATTGTATGTCCCAACCCCCAAACACACATCCCCTTCTCCTTGGCTCTTTTGAATTAAGAATCCCATCCAGATGCAAGTTCCCAGGAGGGGAAGCTCAAGACAGCTCAGTGCACTTCCTAGATCTACAGCTTGCTCATTTCAGAAAGCAGGTTTCCATATGGAGTTATAGCACAAGCATCTGTGTTTACCAATTTTTTTTTAACTTTGTGAAATGGAGAGGACTGATACAAATATATGTAGCTGAAGAATGAAGGAGGCAGTGGAGGGATAAAATAGGAGTCCTGCTATCACCGATTTTAAACCAGGATGGAAACTGGAGCCCTGGCTCTGGCTTAGGACACCCACTTATAGAGGAGGTACTGAGCCAGACTTTTTGGCAAGAGCCAGAGGTAGAAGCTGCAGGAAGAGGGTGTTTCATGACAGCCAAACCACTGAGCCTAAAACTTTATGCATGGGCAGACACTGGAAAGATAATTCTAGTTTACTTCTCTCAAATATTTTATCCAAGGGAAAGAAACCAAAGCATACGATCTGTGTGCATTACCCACAAGCTCTTCTCTGTGGCATAATGACTGAGGAGTATCATCCTGTCCTGGGTGATGGCCCCATCTCTGACATGCCCCACTCAACCTGGCCCTTCCCCTGCAGTGGCTTCATTACCACAAAGGAGCACTGAATTTTGTCTGTTTTGAGCACTTCTTGTCCTCTGGCCTCCTTCAGGATAGAAAATGAATATTTTCCAAACATATTTAAAGAGAAATAGATTGAAGCTATTTAGTTCAGAGTATAATTTTTCCTCCTTAACTAAAGGCTGACCTTAGTTAACTGTTCTAAGATAAAAGAGTGACACACCAATTTATATTTTAAAATATGAAATCTTGTGTAATAGGAACATAGTAAATCACTTGAATTTATGTAATTGACTTTTATTTGCATAATATGCTACACAAATAGTTTCAACAACCGAAGGAACAAAATGAAACTAAATTTGAGGAAATTAACAAAACCAAGAAGGAAGCAATGTTATTAAAGATCTGTTAATGGAAGGCTTCAATAACATCTCTGGCCACAAATCACAGGAAAATATTGAAAAATAGTTTTTTAATTGAATTTTTAAAGCATTAGAATTGTTTTCTGGAGAAGGAAATGGCAACCCACTCCAGTGTTCTTGCCTGGAGAATCCCAGGGATGGGGGAGCCTGGTAGGCTGCCGTCTATGGGGTCACACAGAGTCAGACACGACTGAAGCAACTTAGCAGCAGCAGCAGCAGAATTGTTTTTCAGTACCACTACTACACCCCCAAGACTAAATGAATAAAATACAACTATCCAATGGGTACTATAAATTTTAAGAATTTTGTGTAATTCCTTAATTCCAAATGTATGTTGTGATACTTCTTATAGACCATTCAAAATCATTTCATTTGTCTTATAAATCTCTGATTTTTGCCTTTAACTCATTTACAATTAAGGGTAGATGACTTAAGACACATTAGGTCACTTATGTAACAATGTAATATTTACTGAATAAAAAGATAATTAATTACTACATAACTACCCTCACATATTTATTTTTATTGTTATTCTTTTTGCCTTGAGAATCCCATAAACAGTATGAAAAGGCAAAAAGATGTGACACTGAAAGGTGAACTCCTGAGGTCAGTAGGTGCTCAATATGCTACTGGAGAAGAGCAGAGAAATAGCTCCAGAAGGAATGAAGAGGAAGAGCCAAGTGGAAAAAACACCAGTAGTGGATGTATCTGGTGGTGAAAGTAAAGTCTGATGCACTAAAGAACAATATTGCATAGGAACCTGGAATGTTAGGACAATGAATCAAGGTAAATTGGAAGTGGTCAAACAGGAGATGGTAAAAGTGAACATCGACATTTTAGCAATCAGGGAACTAAAATGGATAGGAATGAGCGAATTTAATTCAGATGGCCATTAGATCTACCACTGTGGGCAAGGATCCCTTAGAAGAAATGGAGCAGCCTTCATAGTCAACAAAAGAGTCTGAAATGAGGTACTTGAGTGCAATCGCAAAAATGACAGAATGACTTAAGTTCATTTCCAAGGCAAACCATTCAATATCACAGTAATCCAAGTCTATGCCCCAACCGCTAACACCAAAGAAGCTGAAGCTGAATGGTTCTATGAAGACCCACAAGACTTTGTAGAACTAACACCAAAATAAAAGATGTCCTTTTCATCATAGGGGACTGGAATGCAAAAGTAGGAAGTCAAGAGATATCTGGAGTAACAGGTGAGTCTGGCCTTGGAGTACTAAATGAAAAAGGGCAAAGACTAACAGAATTTTGCCAAGAGAACGCACTGGTCATAGTAAACACTCTCTTCCAACAACACAAGAGATGACTCTACACATGGACATCACCATATGGTCAATGCCGAAATAAGATTGATCATATATATTCCTTGCAGCCAAAGATAGAGAAGCTCTTTACAGTCAGCAAAAACAAGACTGGGAGCTGACTGTGCCTCAGATCAGGAACTCCTTATTGCAAAATTCAGACTTAAATTGAAAAATAGGGAAAACCACTAGACCGTTCAGGTATGACCTAAATAAAATCCATTACAATTATACAGTGGAAGTGACAAATAGATTCAAGGGATTAATCTGATAGACAGAGTGCCTGAAGAACTATGGACAGAGATCTGTGACACTGTATAGGAAGCAGTGATCAAAATCATCCCCAAGAAAAAGAAATGCAAAAAGGCAAAATGGTTGTCTGAGGAGGCCTTACAATAGCTGAGGAAAGAAGAGAAGCAAAGGCAAAGGAGAAAATGAAAGATATATCCATCTGAATGCAGAGTTCCAAAGAATAGCAAGGAGAGACAAGAAAGCCTTCCAAAGTGAACAATGCAAAGAAATGGAGGAAAACAATAGAATGGGAAAGACTAGAGATCTCTTCAAGAAAAGTACAGGTACTAAGGAAGATTTTCATGCAAAGTTGGGCACAATAAAGGGCAGAAATGGTATGGACCTAAAAGAAGCAGAAGATATTAAGAAGAGGTGGCAAGAATATACAAAAAGATTTTAATGGCACAGATAACCACAATGGTGTGATCACTCACCTAGACGCAGACATCCTGGAATGTGAAGTCAACTGGGTCTTAGGAAGCATCATTATGAACAAAGCTAGTGGGGGTGAGAGAATTCCAACTGAGCTATTTCAAATCCTAAAAGATGATGGTGTGAAAGTGCTACACTAAATATGCCAACAAATTTGGAAAACACAACAGTGGCCACAGGATTGGAAAGGTCAGTTTTTCTTCCAGTCCCAAACAAGGGCAATGCCAAAGAATGTTCAGACTATCACACAATTGCACTCATTGCAAATGCTAGCAAGGTAATGTTCAAAATTCTCCAAACTAGGCTTCAGTGTTATGTGAACTAAGAACTTCCACATGTACAAGTTGTATTTAGAAAAGGCAGAGGAACCAGAGATCAAATTGCCAACATCCATTGGGTCATTAAAAAAGCAAGAGAGTTCCAGAAAAACAGTTACTGCTGCTTCATTGACTATGCCAAAACCTTTGACTGTGTGGATCACAACAAACTGTGGAAGATTCTGAAAGAGATGGGAGTACCAGACCACCTGACCTGCCTCAAGAAAAACCTGTATGCAGGTCAAGAAGCAACAGTTAGAACTGGACATGGAACAATGGACTGGTTCAAAATTGGAAAAGGAGTAGGTCAAGGCTGTATATTGTCACCTTCCTGATTTAACTAATATGCAGAGTACATCATGTAAAATGCAGGACTGGATGAAGCACAAGCTGGAATCACGGTTGCTGGGAGACATATCAATAACCTCAGATATGCAGATGACACCACTCTTATGGCAGAAAGTGAAGAGGAACTAAAGAGTCTCTTGATGAAAGTGAAAGAGGAGAGTGAAAAAGTTGGCTTAAAGCTCAACATTCAGAAAACTAAGATCATGGTATGCTCCTGTCACTTCATGGCAAACAGATGGAGAAACAATGGAAACAGTGACAGACTTTATTTTCTTGGACTCCAAAATCACCATGGACAGTGACAGCAGCCATGAAATTAAAAGACACTTGCTTCTCGGAAGAAAAAAGATGACAAAACTGTGCTTAGTTGCTCAGTCGTGTCCGACTCTCTGCAACCTCATGGACTGTAGCCTGCCAGGGTCCTCTGTCCACAGGGATTCTCCAGGCAAGAATACTGGAGTGGGTTTCCATGCCCTCCTCCAGGGATGACAAAGCTAGACAGTGTATTAAAAAGCAGAGACATTGCTTTGCCTACAAATGTTCTTATTGTCAAAGCTATGGTTTTTCCAGTAGTCATGTATGGATATGAGAGTTGGACCATAGAGAAGGCTGAGCACCGAAGAATTGATGCTTTCAAACTGTGGTTCTGGATAAGTTTCCTGAGAGTCCCTTGAACTGCAAGGAAATCTTAAAGGAAATCAACCCTGAATATCTATCGGAGGGACTGCTGCTGAATCTGAAGCTCCACTACTTTGGCCACCTGATGCAAAGAGCTGACTCATTGGAAAAGATCCTGATGCTGGGAAAGATTGAAGGCAGGAGGAGAAGTGGACAACAGAGGATGAGATGACTGGATGGCATTACTGACTTAACAGACATGAGTTTGAGCAAGCTCTGGGAGGTGGTGAAGGGCAGAGAAGCCTGGCATGCTGTAGTCCATGGGGCTGCAAAGAGTCGGACATGACTGAACAACTGAACAACAACAAATGCTATTTATTATATATTATATCTGTTATTTATTGACTAACATCAGCATTCAAATAAATTCTGTGATATTCTGAAAGCTATATTTACATTCAGAATCTTGGATCATTTTAACTCAGTGTTAAACTCTGATTCATCTTTATCTGAAAAGACTCATGTGAAATAAACATATTCTCTACCATTCACTTGTAAGTCAACCACTACACCTTTCATTAGGAAAAAACTGTTATAAACCTGAAATGTTCCAGAAATAGAAGTCATTACATTGAAATATTCAGAAAATAAAGACAAACTATGTTATGTTGTTCTAAATTACCACCTTCTCTCTAGGCCAACCTTAGCTGTGTCTCTTTCATGAACCTATGGGCTTCATAAAATACCCATTCTTCTTGTTGTATTCTTTTTTTGTCAATAAATCCACCATTGAATGTGACCTAAAGTGATGACTCATAGTGATGTGTGTAGCTTGTGGGCTGGGCCCACCTCACACACTGAAACTTGGACTTATAGCTGGTATATCCTGGTAAATGACAATGCAAACACTGCAAGCTTTTACTGGACCTCAGATTCTATGCACAAATCACTACTCATTCTTCCACTGAAAACTGTACATGCCACTTTATAATTCAAAGTACTTTTATTATCAAAGACTCTGCAACTCTTAATGCATTTTGCCTAATGCACAGACTCAACTAAATAGGCCACAAACTGATCTCTTTGAAATACAAGAAAGAATGATTTATGAGAGACAAGGAATTAAAGCTTCTTTTCAGACGATATGACACCAACTTGTGATAAACTCATTTCAAAGAGTATTGAATGCAGTGAGCATACAGCACAATTCTAACTTCTATGGTAGTGCCTAATCTGATCCTCATTGAGGAAACAAGATGAGGTCATGTGAATCAGTCCAGGACCAGTTCCAGTCCACATATACGGAAGCAACAATGTAGTATTTTATACTTTTGTAGTTTATGGGGAAATCGCCCATCCATTATCATTGTTTAAGCTCCAGAGCAATTCTATGAGACAATCAAGGAAAGAGTTAGGAGTACCAATTTCCATGGGAGTAAAAACTGAAGCTACAATTTGTAGTGAAAGCAAATACATATTATAAGACATCAGGGAAAAAATGAGAAATCAATGAGAAACAAAGGAAGGCTACATGAAAGAAAAACCTACTCAACTTTAACCACCCAAGCATTTCATAAATGCTGTCATAGCCCTTCTTTCTCTCACAGTAGTTTCCAATGCTACCATCACAGATGCCAAGTGGCAGTTCAAAGGTCACACAACTATTAAGTGCAACTACTTAAGTTTGGTTAAGATTCTCTGATGATGTCATGGTTTTTTCTTCCATTACTCTTACTCCCTGGGTTGGAAGGTATATAATTTGGATTTTTCCAAAATCCCTCCTCTGTCTGAAAAAATAAATAAATAAAACAAAAAAAACAGAAGACTACTCTTAGAATAAATGACACTAAAACCCTCATTGCACAGAGTTTGAATCACATTATCATTAACAGGCAGAATGCTTCTCTTGTTCAGTTAGTCACTTTCTCAGGTAGGTGACACAATACCTGTTTAACTTGTATGGTAAAGAAATAAAAAGGAGGAAAAACACCCATGTTTTCTATCGCTGACATTTTCTGGTCCAGCAAGGACAAGCCCCAGAGTTAATAAGTTCCTAACTGCTAAACGTGGGGAAAAGCTAGTAACACAATTCTAAGGACCTGAGAATTTCTACAAATTGAGGTGGGAGTGGTGAGAATTACAGAGCTAACCTGACTCAAATCAGTAGAGTAGACATGTCAGAGCGAAAATAAAAAGAGGTGTTTTCTAAGGAAACAAATACAAGAAGCAATAAATGATAGGCATTTCTTGTTTCTTTGCCAAACTTCTATAGGCAGCTTACTAAATCAGTTTTGTGTTTAGTCTTGCCCAACAAGTCAGAAGCTGAAACTGGTAATAAGGATAATCATAGAGACTTTGACCCTCCATGGACAGAAGCCAGATTCTTATCTATTTTTTGAAATGAAGACAACAAAATACTGCAGGTGGCTTAGCCCATAGGGTCATTTTACAGATTGTCTGAATTACTTACAACAGTAACTGAACAGACTTGCAACAGACAACCACATGAAACCACAGATGGAAAGTCTTTGTAAATATAACTATTTGACCCAGGCTGAAGAAAGGATTAAACATATACTCTAAAGTGAAAACAAGTGGAAAGCATATATGGTATGCTACCATTTGCATTTTAAAAATGTGTGTGTGTGTGTGTGTGTGTGTAAAGTCTTTGTAAATATAACTATTTGACCCAGGCTGAAGAAAGGATTAAACATATACTCTAAAGTGAAAACAAGTGGAAAGCATATATGGTATGCTACCATTTGCATTTAAAATGTGTGTGTGTGTGTGTGTGTGTGTGTGCGTGTGCATGTGTGTGTGTGTGTGTGTGTGTGTAAGCATAAACCAACTCTAAAAAGGTACTTATGTCACAGTCAATAGTGGTTAATTCCAAGGAGCTAAACTGAGTTGCTAGGGATCGACAGGAAGAGAGACATATCTTTATATTCTATTTTATACCTCTTAAATTCGGTGCTATGAAACTATATTGCCTATTCAAAAAAAAAAAAACTGAAGGTTTTTTTGAAGAAAGGTTTGTTAAGGACTTTTGAGTTAAGAGGGGAAAATGCACATAAAGAGAACTTAAAATGGTACCAAAGTAAGATTTACAATACAGGTTGAGAAATCAAGCCAAATTCTGTATTTTTATTTAATTCCAAACTGTAATGTTTCAAAATTTAACGAGGTGAGGTAGAAATCCACTTTTATAGCTTAGAAGTATAAAAATATGGGATAAACAAACATCCTTGGGTAAGATTTTACAAGGTCGAGAGCAGTCATTTAAGAGTAACCTTGTTGTATTTGCCTTTACACATAGTCCCTGAATCTACTGTCGTGTCTGTGTGTGCATGTAAGTCTATCTACTTCTTTATCAGTGTCTGGGAAAAATTCCATGTTTCACTAAAGCCTATCAAAGTCATACCATAAACTGTACTATAATTATATGTCAGGTATATCAAAATATGACTAGGCTTGAATATGCTTGCTTCTATAACACCATTTCTCCCACTGAATTAAGAGATGGCGGTTTTATACATATTTCAAAATTTTACAAAATACATGACACAAAATTTGTACCATAAGTGACTCAACAAAATAAAAAATACTCAGTTTTATTCAACCAGCACTTACTGAGCATCATCAAGACGCCAGTTGCTGTCCCAGCATTGAAAAATACAAAGGTGAGCTACGTCCTATCTTTGCAAGGAGTTAATGGTCCAGTGGGAAAATTAACTTCTCAGAAAAGACTATGTGATTAGTGTTATATATATCAAGAGTTTGTGTTGATGACACCCTCCAAGTCAATGAAGCACAGAATTTAATGGAAAACTGGAAATATTTGAGAAAGAAGGAAAAAAAGGAGGGCAAAATAGTAGACAGAGACCAAGTAGCAGAGGTTAATCTTAAGTAAACATTAAACACCATTATTCCTTACACTTAAATAAGAACATGCTTTTATCATTGGCGGAAGTTTATCCCAAAGCTAAAATGCAGGAATCTCCATAAAATTTGCAAGTATTGCAAACTTTCAACTTGGAAGCTCACATTGGCCGGAGGAGTAATTTGTTAGAAATTTAAAACTGGCAGTTACATCTGCGGTTTCTTCTGCTGGAATTGTTCTTGTAAAAGATTTATGGGAGGAAAACCTTCCTCCTTGGCTTATTCATAAAATAAAATGGTGTAGGAATACAATAGATATACAGACAAAGATGTTTTAATATGGTCTTCTCTGTGCATTCACAACGTAAGGACAAAGCAAGTTCTTTGTTTTAGAAAGAATTAATGAGACTCATTTAATGGGTCAGAGGTGTGGAGTTTTATATTGTTTTCCTCATGTGAGCAATGCCAGTATTTATATTGTATCGCTGCGAGTCCATTCATCGCCAAATCCTCATTTATAGTTAAATTCACTGAAAAAGGAGTGTGTCCATTATATTCACAATGTTGGTACATTACATTCTGGAATGTAACAAATGGCACACATACCAATGAGATGTAGTATTTTCTTTCCAAAGATTAATCTTATGATTGGATGATGGCTAAAGTAAATAGAGCCGTTGTATATTAAACAAAGATTCCCAGGGAGCTCATGTGCCCATTTAGTCTCTTCTCTTTGTAGAAATGTTATTTTCAGGAACCCCCAAGATTAGACTCACCTGGCATCTAGGGATGGAAGGAATTATTTCCTGCTCTTAATTAAGGTGACTGTACTCAGACTACTAATTACGTAGAAAAAAAAAAAGATTATTCTAGATTACTCAACACGCTTGGATTCTTTCATCTATTGTTTCATTCATCTCCTCTTCCAAGCTATCCATTCTCTTACCCATCCATCCTGCAAATACTTATTTAGACCCTTCGATGTGTCTATCCATTCTCTTACCCATCCATCCTGCAAATACTTATTTAGACACTTTGATGTGTCTATCCATTCTCTTACACATCCATCCTGCAAATATTTGTTTAGATATTGCTATGTGTCTATCCATTCTCTTACACATCCATCCTGCAAATATTTATTTAGATACTGCCATGTACCAAACTCTTTGTTGGGTGCTGAAGACACAATAATGAACAAGGTAGTGGGTTTCCCTTTCCTTGCCATTTATATCCTATCCAGGGAGACAAAGGAAAACAACCAACCAGATGACCATGCACTCACAGTAGAGATACGTGGTCTCAAGAAGAAATACATAGACAACTAAGATGGATAATATGGGGGATCTAAAGAAGGCAATGGCACCCCACTCCAGTACTCTTGCCTGGAAAATTCCATGGACGGAGGAGCCTGGTAGGCTGCAGTCCATGGGGTCACTGGGAGTCAGACACAACTGAGCGACTTCACTTTCACTTTTCACTTTCATGCATTGGAGAGGGAAATGGCAACCCACTCCAGTGTTCTTGCCTGCAGAATCCCAGGGACAGGGGAGCCTGGTGGGCTGCCGCCTATGGGGTCGCACAGATTCGGACACGACTGAAGCGACTTAGCAGCAGCAGCAGCAAACAAGACTAGTTCAAAGAAGATGCCCTTTCAACTCTGAAAGAATGACATTAAAACCCAATCCATTGGACCAAGAGTTTATTATACTAAGTGAAGCAAATCAGACAAAGACAAATATTATATTGTTTACATGTAGATTCTAAATTAAAGCACAAATGAACTTATTTATAAAACAGAAACAGACTCACATAGAAAACAGACTTATGGCTACCAAAAGGGAAAGAGGAGGAGAGATAAACTGGGAGCAGGGGTTAACAGATGCATACTAGCATGTACAAAATAAACAACAGGGATTTACTGGAGCGCACAGGGAATGATATTCAACATCTTGTAGTAAACTATGATGAAAAAGAACAGAAAAATGATACATAGATAAATGATGTAAATGTAAAACCAATTTACTTTGCTGTACACCTGAAACTAATACAATATTGTAAATCAACTATACTTCAATCAAAAAAAAAAAAAAACCGTCTAGAGTGAGGAAGAATTCAGCAGACCAGAGTACTTGAAAGACCATCGAGGGCAGAGGGAGTGATATGAGTAAAGGCTATGAGCAGAGAGAAGCTTGGAGGGTCCAGCAGATAGAACTGGAGCCAGGTAGTCAGATGGTGGTGGCAAGACATGACTTCTGAAGTTGAGCTGGATGATGTAGGATCTATAGCCCATGTTCAGGCCACAATCAGATTTTCATTTAAAGAGATGTCTCAAACTATTCTTCTAGAGAACTAGATACAGAATTTGTTTATATAGTTTTTGCTTGTTTTCAATACTTGAGTCACAAGCACCCCTGAGCTGGGATAAGAAAACTTGCAAATTCACCTGTGGCCAAACTTCCCTGTATCTTCATGGGCATTTTGGGAACATGTTTCTAACCATTATATTGGGAGAATACAATAATTTTTGCTGCTTTTAAAAAAATATATATTCATTTCCCTATGCATGATGTTTGTATAAACCATTCCCTAAACTACCACCACATAACCAGTTTCCCAAAAAGGAGATAGTAAAGAAACAGTTCAGCTTCCTATTATAGTATTTCTAAAAGATTCTCCATGATGGAGGGAAAAATCATCTGACTCAACACTGCACATCAATTTCACACTCTAGTAAGACTGAGTGTAGAGTCATTCTTTATGCGAAAACTGCAAAGCCTGTGGTCTCCACAGCCTTCAGAAGAAAAGTTCCAAAGAGGCCACTATCCAGCTTCCGCGGGGGATCTGGGTCACACGGAGTTCTCTGCTTGAACAAACGTGGAAGTTCTCCTCCACAGGGAAAGTGTAAAGCCCACTTGTGTGTTTCCAGATGCCCTTTAAAGCTGTTCCCTAATGAGAGGTTCCTGGTTGATGAAAGGGAGAATCTGACACAGCAGAAAGTGATGGCGTGTCTAGGTTAGACACCAGTTTCCAAAGAAGCTGGTACACAGAGACAAATGAAAAGAGACAAGGAACTGAAGACAGGGCAGGAGGTGATAGTGAGCACAGCCAGGCTAAGCAGAAACACAGAGGGGGCTCTTCTGTGGGGTCCAGAGAGCAGACATTTCCCCACTGCAGAGCTACCTGGAGGGTCTTCAAGATTAGACGTGTGTTTGTGCACTTAAAGTTCCTCCTCTTGGCCAGCTACCACACTCTGAACTGCTTGCCATGTTGAGATTTGTAGTTTTCAACTATCTAAGTCTCTTTTTATTGCCTCTTCTTTGGCTCCCTACCTCCCACAAAAATAGACCTTGCCAACAACGAACCAGCTCCCTGTGTGTTGTTTATACTGAGACCCTGTAAGGAAGCGCCAACAGGTTCCCCCCAGAAGGTAGACTGAGTCATCTGCCTGCCACAGCGGAGCTGCGGGTAACATTAACCAAGCTGCTGCTGCGGGCAGTCCTGACAGAGCCCGCACTGAGGATCAAGGATGTGAAACCAGCCCTAGTCCAGGCTGTCACACACTAAAGGAATGTAAGCCTGCCTCTTTTTCGTGACAGCAGACATCCAGGTCTCCTCACTGAAAACCTCCCCCTCCAGACCTGCGTTTCATAACTTTGAAAAACTGTTTTATGGTTTATTTGTCTTTTTTTAAAGAGATGATTGCTTTACAGTATTTTTATCTTAAGAGAAGGGCCAAGGAGGATAAAAGATTTTTGCTTTTGCTGAGAGGAAAAAAAATAAAGTCATTCCTCCTGAATATCCACCTATTACCAAGGTCCCTTTCCCCTTACAAGGTGAATCATAGCTAATCTTTTGCCATGATGATCTGACCAGTATCTTAAGCAGGAAAATCTTCCATAAAATGTTTACTGCCACAGTAGCATTTTGAATTAATGAGTCTATTGGTTCAAAATAATTTTTATTGGAATATAGTTGCTTTACCATGCTGTGATAGTTTCTACTGTACAGCAAAATAAGTCAGCCATACATATTCACAGATCCCCTCTTTTTGGACTTCCTTCTCATTCAGGTTACCTAGAGCACTGAATAGAGTTTCCTGAACTATACAGTATGTTCTCATTGGTTACCTATTTTACAAATAGTATCAATAGTGTATATGTCAATCCCAGTCTCCCAGCTCCTCCCACCATGCACCTTTCCCTCTTGGTATCTATACAATTGTTCTCTACATCTGTGTCTCTATTTCTGTTTTGCAAATAGGATCACCTATACCATATTGGTGCTTTTGAACTGTGGTGTTGGAGAAGACTCTTGAGAGTCCCTTGGACTGCAAGGAGATCCAACCAGTCCATTCTGAAGGAGATCAGCCCTGAGATTTCTTTGGAAGGACTGATGCTAAAGCTGAAACTCCAGTACTTTGGCCACTTCACGCGAAGAGTTGACTCATTGGAAAAGACTCTGATGCTGGGAGGGATTGGGGGCAGGAGGAGAAGGGGACGACAGAGGATGAGATGGCTGGATGGCATCACTGACTCGATGGATGTGAGTCTGAGTGAACTCTGGGAGCTGGTGATGGACAGGGAGGCCTGGCGTGCTGCAATTCACGGGGTCGCAAAGAGTCGGACACGACTGAGCAACTGAACTGAACTGATACCATATTTCTAGATTCCACATATATGCTTTAATATATTTGTTTTTCTCTTTCTGACTTACTTCAATGAGTACATTTTCAAACTCTTTAAGGACTAAACATGAAAGTATAGATAACATCTGAGTAACCTCACAAAGACTTCCAGCTCATGTTTTGAATATTAGACCTTGTTAAGGAAGGCAAAAGTATGACTTGGAATTGTAAAATCTAAGAAATTTAAAACCAAAGCAAGAACTCCATCCTAATTTACCTCAGCACACTTCTCTATTGCAAATATTGTAAACTGTCAGGGGTATGTGTGGATTCCTTGACTGTATGCACAGCACACTCTAAGACACAACACCGTGGCCATTAGGTGACATACAAATGCCACCTGCCTCCAGGATTCCTTGTGGTTGTAATTTTGAAAGACCATGGAATTTTAAAAGGGAACCCTAGCAAAGCAAAAATCACTTTGTTCTTTGTACATACATTAAGCATTTCATGTACAGATATTCAAGTAGCTCTTAGGGGCTTACTTATAGTTTATAGAAGGGTTTTTAGATGAGACTTTACAGTTTCTATGAGAAAACTTTAATCCACAAAAGCACAACAAGTAGGGTCAGTCAGACCCTACTTTTACTTACTTCCTTTGACTGGGGTGTGGCAGCACTTACCACATGGAGGAAAGGTAATGCAATTACAAAGATTATCGACAAATGCTTTGAAAACAGAACCAATAAAACCAGCTTGTGATAGGGAGGCCCAGAGTCTTATATTTTACGATTCGGTTTGTAAGAATAGCTACATAACTGCTTTTACTACACTAAGAATAGGTGCTGAAAAGAACCCTGTTATTACTTGAATATTTTGGTTGTGATACCAAGCCCAGTCATTCTACCCAGATTTGTAGGAAAACTGCTCAGTAGAGACAGCCGCAGTCCGTTCATAGGATGCATGATGCTGCATCCAAGGACAGGACTGACTCCATGTCCCTAGGGTGCAGTCATTCTGTGCTGACTCCATGTCCCTGGGGTACAGTGCTTCTCACATGCTGACTTCATATGCCTGGGGTGCAGGGTTTCCCATGCCAGAAATCCACTCCCTTCTCTCCAGGGGTGCCAGGTGGGACCAGGCATTTGCCCTCATGTCAGAATCAATGTCCTTCCAAACTCTGTATGATGTTCGAAGTAAACAGTTGGACCAATTCAGTTACTTCTTCTACAAAGGGATTTGTTTTTTGTTTTTTAATGTTTCTTTAAGTAAAAGGAAGCAAAGAAAAAACATCAGAGTCATATATTATAAAAAGCAGCCCTCCTCCACCCTGACTACCAGTAGGACAATGTCAATTTCTAATTTTAAACTCATTCTGCCAAGCACATATGGAACTATCTAGATAGTGAAAAGACAACTTAGATAGAAAAGGAGTCTTCTTAAACATTACCCATGTCCATTCAACTTCAAATCTTTTACTTAACAGCTGAAGACGCTAGTAAGTTGAAGTCCCTGATCTGTAAGCTGGACACAACATCCCAAATGTGGTTGGAATAAATCAATGAGAAAGTATGTGCTAGCTTAATAGCACCTAATAAAAAAGACTCAGTAAATACTGGTTCCACTCCCAATGCATGTGTAACACATAGGTTGAGCATAGACTAAATATTATAGGTTGAAAAGACTATAATCCAACATGTCAACATAAGTTATCTCTTGGAGGTAGGATTGCAAGTAATTTATTCCTTGGGCTTTTTCATAGTCTCAGTTTTCTATGTTGTGTATGTATGTGTGTATATGTACACATACATAATGTATGAACACATACATAATGTATGTACACATACATATATAAGACACATGTCTGTATCTAGATATCTTGTGTAATCAGAAAAATATGCTAGATAAAAGATGTGGACAAATAATTGCTGCTATAAACAAAATCAGTCCTTTTATGTCTGGGGCTGTACAGTCTACTAAAACATTGTGAATAAATAAAAGTATTATACAACTTTCTACACTTTCACACCACCAGAACACTGACCAAAATGTCCTAAATAGTAAAAGCAGAATACCAACCATTAAAAAAGACAAAAACTTCACTCCAAAAAACACTCTTTTCTATATTTGTAATAAATTGTAAGGTTGGCACTGATACATACACACTGCTATATATAAAGTGTGTGTGTGTTAATAATAAGGACCTACAATATAGCACAGGGTACTCTACTCAATAGACTGTAATGGCCTATATGAGAAAAGAATATCAGAAAGAGTGGGTTTATGTATAACTAATTCACTCTGCTGTATACCTGAAACTATCACAACATTGTAAATGAACCACACTCCAATAAAAATTAAAAGCACTGTCTGATAACTATAATGGCTTGCAAGATACAGAAGAGTAACCAGTCTTGCCCATGTTTTTTCCTTGAAGCCTGCTCAGAGTCTGGTACATTGTAAGTGCTCAGGAAATATTTGTTCAAAGAACTAATAAATTAATGTAGCACGGGAGTGATGGATAATCATAATGGCTTTCATTATTTTTTTTTCTTGTTAACAAAAAGACTTGAACAAGTAATGCCCAAAGAAATATATTCAGAATGAGACAAGACTGGCTGACAATTAAGAAGGTGGATTACATTATATGATTACTAAAATATACAACCTTCTATGAAATCAGAAAATGTCTCCTGTTTGTGAAAATTAAGGAGGTGTTATGCCTAAGACATACCAAACCAATTCCCCTATAATTTCTGGAAACAAATTCTTCTCTTTATGTCAAAAAGCATGAAAATTTTAATTCCCAAGAGGACATTTTTTTAGAAAATAAAAGTGTACTGTAAGAAGCAATGAAGTAGATGCTTCCTCCCTTTCTTGCCCTCTCCACCTCACTATTTAATTTAGGACAAAAGCTAAAGCAGAGATGGTTCTCATCAGAGTAGCACTTACCCACAGGGCAGCTGTCCTACCTAAAGGCCTTCTCCATGAAGGTGAGCCTGAACACTCAGGCAGTATAAAATATATTATATAAGGTATATAAAATAGATAACCAGCAAAGACCTACTTACTGTATAGCACAGGAAACTCTACTCAATATTCTGTAATAACATATATGGAAAAGAATATGAAAAAGAATGAATTTGAATGAATATATGTATGCATATAACTGAATCCCTACACTGTGCACTTGAAACTGACACATTTTAAATCAACTGTACTCCAATAAAATTTTTAAAAAGATCTTATCTAAACAGAATATTAAGAAAAAGAAAAAAAAAA
The DNA here is from genome assembly GCF_014754425.2 of Oryx dammah. Taxonomy (NCBI): domain Eukaryota; kingdom Metazoa; phylum Chordata; class Mammalia; order Artiodactyla; family Bovidae; genus Oryx; species Oryx dammah. Next base: position 25,693,883 of record NW_024070185.1, read on the forward strand.
GGTCCTTGAGCTCTCAGATTCTGAGATCCCATTTCCACACAAAACTGCAAGAAAGGAATCACATACTTGGTGTCCTCTTATCTTTATGGGTTTTTATTTTGACCCAGGCAAAAATCAAAGAAATAAAACATCTCCCTAAGGTTTACTTGAAAGACTGAAGAAACAGAAGGGGTGAAGCTTTCAGAAAGATAATATACTTCTTAGATTTCCAGCCATGAGAACACGGTAAAGATGATTTTACTCCGGTTTGTGTTAATTCTCATACTTCCAAAATGTGTGGAGGATTTCCTGCTCTGACTTTCAAAAATGTGACATCTCTCCCACCACCCAGTATAAAACACAATGAAAGTGCACAATGAAAGTGAAAGTTGCTCAGTCGTGTGTGGCCGACTCTTTGTGATCCCATGGACCATACGGTCCATGGAATTCTCCAGGCCAGAATACTGGAGTGGGTAGCCTCTCTCTTCTCCAGGGGATCGTCTCAACCCAGGGCTTGAACCCAGGTCTCCTGCAATTGCAGGAAGATTCTTTAACAGCTGAGCCACAAGGGAAGCCCATAAAACACAATGGGGCTAACTGAAAAACAACATGAGAAAGACTCTTCAAAAGGTAAACTGAGAAAAATGACGACAACGATGATGACGTTAATATAGTGCTTGCTGCACGCATTTTCTTTTTGTTTTCTTTAATCTCCAGGACAAACATTTCTATTGGCCCCACATTTCAGCCAAAGCAACTGAGGCACCAAGAAAGCAGGGAGCCTAATCACAGATAGGTGAGGCAGGTAGGAGACACAGAGCTGCGCAGCACAGTCTAGGCCTCTCTGACCCCAATCTCTTATTACCAGCAAGTTCACCCACTCTCAGGGCCTTTCATACTGGGTCCTCTGAATGGAAGACTGTCCTTGTCTCTCCATTGGCACAAGTCCTACTCATCTAAAATTCAGGTTAAACACCACTGCTTCATAAAAAGTTTTACCTGTCTACTACTACTACTACTAAGTTGCTTCAGTCGTGTCCGACTCTGTGCGACCCTATAGACGGCAGCCCACCAGGCTCCCCTGTCCCTGGGATTCTCCAGACAAGAACACTGGAGTGAGTTGCCATTTCCTTCTCCAATGCATGAAAGTGAAAAGTGAAAGTGAAGTCGCTCAGTCGTGTCCAACTTAGCGACCCCATGGACTGCAGCCCACCAGGTTCCTCCGTCCATGAGATTTCCAGGCAAGAGTACTGGAGTGGGGTGCCATCGACCTCAAGTAAGCACTTCATTATTCTCTTGCTCTGCATCTTGTTCTTTTCCTTTAGGACATTTACCTGTATGAAGTATGCATTTATTCGTGTGCTTATGTATACGGTGCTTACTTTCTGACCTAGACTGTGAGCTCTAAACAGGCAAGAACATTATCTCCAAATCCAACTGTTAAATAAATATTTGTTGGCTGACTGACTGAAATAAGTATAACACTGATTCTCAAAAGATGGAAATGAAGACCTCCTGGTACTTTGCACTCCACCTATTCTAAACACAGGAGCTCCTTTGATTATCTGTTCATGTCTTGAACTAACTTAAAAGATGTTCAAAGGACTGTTAAAAGAAAAATTTGGAAATGACTCTACTAGTCCCTGATGTTTCTCTATATCTATAGATACAGACAATCAATGAGGTATGAGAAAATCTACTTAGGTCTACCAAGCTCTGTTTATGCAGACAAGGTAGTGTAGTAAACAAACCAACAGAAAGAGCAACGGAAGAGCTATCTCAAAATATAGAGGTGAAACAAAATTTTGACAAAGTCACTCTTCTTCCCAAAAGCTTCAAAATGAGAACCTCTCCTCTGTTTTATTTATGCCATATTAGATAAAGAGCAATTTGATAGGCGTGTGCCATTTAAATAGAATATAAAAACAAATAGCTTAACTGTATTTGAAGAATGCCCACTTAATCCAGGAGTTCCCTATACATTAAAAAAATTCTAAAAAGTTCTCTATATCCTTCCATCTTTCTCACTCTCCAACAAGAACTCAATTCTGGGGCTGAAGCCATGTTTCCCAAGAGGAAATGAGCTACTGAAGTGGTCCCTCTGTGCCTATCCCTGGTCAGATGTTCCAAGTATCCCTCCCTTTCCCTTCATTGATGACGTTCTCCCATGCAGTCCAGCTTCCAGCCTAGCGTAACACAGTAAATGATAACTAGTCCTTATGGCAAGATATTTCAAGGAATAAGTAAGGAGACTTACTAATTAGAATGGAATTCAAGAGCACTAATATAAAATCACAGTGTATAGGAAAAAATATCACATCAAACCTGATGTGCAACAATCATATTAGCAACCTTAGAATTACAAAAGAATTTCCTTGTTTTACTAAAAGTGTTTTGATACAAAAACATGGCACCCTCACTGGTGACACAGCCTACACCTCTCCCTTTCATCACTTATACCAACCAAGTGATTCGTGCCCCCAACCTGTGTCACCTGATACAATGCCCCTTTAAATGTTGCTATGGCCCTTGATAAGAGTGACTCAGCACAAAATGTTCATGCCAATAAAGTTAGTCATAAAATAAAATCAGGAAATAATAATATCAATCAAATCAGTACTAAAATACAATCAGCCTGAAACCAGCCTAAAAACTGTGAAAATAAATTTTAAAAATAAGTAAAGTTAGCCTATAGACTTATAAAGTCCAGATTTCCCACAGTGCTTCTTTTCAAAATGATCTGATTTGGAGGAAATATATTTCCAGCTCCAATATTATTTCACAGAGGACTTAATTTGATAAAATAAAGAGATTCCTCCAGGGTGGAGCAGCTGTACCAGTTTAGAGATTTGGCATATGATTTGAGACTAGAATCCTTTAGATAATAATTAAATTACTTTTTATTCTTTTTACAGGGGGAATTCTTATTAAAAAGTCACTTCTGGAAGGTAGCAGATTACTGACTCCAAACCCAGGTATTTAATAATTTGTTATAGATATATGAAAACTTGACTAAAACAGTCTATTGGTATTTATATTTGCTTTTAGAAAGGATTACCCATTTATCAGAAAATTTTAAAGTAAACTTAAAGAAAGTATTTGGTATATCAAAATCTACTAGGTAATGCTCAGACCATATTTTTACTTTAATTTTAGTAGTTTAAGTAGGATATCTTGTGTCTCCTATATAATGAGATTTTAACTCCATACAATTTAAGTTTTTATTCAATGTCATTCTAGGTTGTGAGAAAACTCTAACAGTATCTAAAATTTTCCATTGGATGACTGAGACCATTAAATTTTCTTGCAAAAGTATGTAAACATAGATAACATATCTATTGCACTTCCTTTGGCTGCAGGGGATGGAAACTCTCAACTCAAATGCTTTACAAAGCAAAGATATTTTTATCCTAGACAATAAGATGTCTGAAAATAGGAGGCTTCAGGTATAAATACATCAGAATTCTAAGTAAATTTCTGACTCTTGGCTCTGTCCTTATAGTGTCTCCATAAAGTGTTTATCATTGAACAAGATCTCCACATGCTCACAATATGCCCCTGCAATTCCAGTCACAATATCTAGACATACCAACGTTCAAAGAAAGGAGGGGGCCTTTCTTTTCCCTCTTTTAATATTTAAGAGCAAGAGAATCTTCCCTAGGCTATCCCACTGAAATTTTCCTTTTCATCTCATTGGCCAGAATTGTGACAAATTCCCATGCTGAAAATGATCACTAGTAGAGGCCAAAACTGGAGAAGGAAATGGCAAACCACTCCAGTGTTCTTGCCTGGAGAATCCCAGGGACAGGGGAGCCTGGCGGGCTCCCGTCTATGGGGTCGCACAGAGTCGGACACGACTGAAGTGACTTAGCAGCAGCAGCAGCAGCAGAAGCAGAGGCCAAAACTGATCACTGGCCAATACTGTTAACCATTCAGGCTGTAGTAGATTGGATTGTGTTCCTGAAAAAGATATGTCCAAGTTTTAAGCCTTGGCAACTGTAAGTGAGACCTCATTTAGATGTAATTAAGCTAGGGATCTTGAGATGACATCATCCAGAATTTAGGGTGGGCCCTAAATCCAAAGACTGTGCCCTTTTAAGAGAAAAGAGAGGAACAGCAGACATAGAGAAGAAAGTGATGGAAAGATGGAGGTAGAGATTGGAACAATACAACTACAAGCCTAACACCACCAAGGATTGCCAGCAACTGCCAAGCGCCAGGAGAGAAATGTGGACTGCATTCTCCTTCAAGAAGGGATCAGTCCTGCTGACACTTTGATTTTAAACTTCTGACCTTCTCAAATCTCAGAAAATAAATTTTTGTTGTTTAAGCCACCCAGTTTGTTGTACTTTGTTATAGCAGCCCTAGATAACTATAACAGGGGGTCTAGTCTCTAGAATTGTATTATCCTTTCTGAAGCACAGGATGACATGGAAAAGAGTAGTGTACGAACAAAGCTAGTTAGGTGGGAGGTGGCAACTAAGGATGTCTGCTTATACATTTTTCTACTTCTCAAATCTCAACCATTCAGAAAATTCTTAATAGGGAAGAACAAATCTAACTCCATATTAGATCTGCTCCTTTTGCTTTAACCTTTGTGCTTTGTTGCTTGTGCTTCACTCATGCTAGTTCTGTCCTTTTGTAAAAGCATGTTGCCTATAGCCTGAAACATGAAGGATAGCCTATTTCAGGGTTCTGACCTTTAAGAGTCCATTCATATAGAGATAAAAAGTTGCAGAACAGAGAATAACATTTGTTTTTTTGGAAGTTACAGGAACATCTGACCTCTGTGGACAGCTGCAACAACAAAGGATTCCAACACCAAAAATTTACAACAACCTACTTCACCCTTCCCTCACCTTGCCTTTAAAAGTGCTTTGCTGAAACACTTTGAGGAGTTTGGGGTTTGGGGGGCACCAGCTACCTGTCTCCTTGCATGGGCCTGCAATAAATCTTCCTCTGCTCCAGACTCCATTGTTTCAATATTGTTTGGCCTCACTGTGTATCAGACACACAAAAGTTGTTCTGTAACAATCTCCTTCTTAAACATTTCAGAATAGTTTTAGATTTACAGAAGCACTGTGAAGATAGTACAGAGTTCCACACCAGACTTCTATTATTAACATCATACATTAGTATGGCCATTTATTATAATTAACAAACCAATAGTCGGACACAATTGAAGTGACGCAGCAGCAGCAGTAGCAGCCGTATTACTATTAGTTAAATTATTCATATTTCCTTACTTTTCACCTATGTCTTTTTTCTGTTCCAGTATTCAACACTTACAGTGTACATAAAAACAAATGGAAATTTGCCTTTTTAAAAAAACTATGCAAAATTTAAAAGCATGATTATGAAAATCATTATAAAATTTGTATATGCACACATTTCCACACACATTTCTTGCCCAAGGAAACATGGGCAGAATAAGTTCATAAAAAGACTCTATAGAGTATAAATAAGTGAAAAATGGGTTGATGAAAAAATAAACTTTAGTTCTAGAATAGCCTAAAGATAAGAACAAAAATGACCTGGTAAATACTATGATACCCAGAAGAGACATTACCAAAACTGCAACATTTCCAAATAAAAACTCTAACAACTCTTCCAAGATAAAGATGCTAGGAACATGATGTGTTTATTCCCTGTTCCTAAAGGGGGAGGTTATGACAGTTCCATGCACCATACTCAGTTCCTCTCACCATTCAGTCTCTCCCTTGATGATTTTAACCTCCTCTTAGAGCTTCAAGCTTGACCTCAGGCAGAGGACTCATTTATTTTCCTTCCCTGATCTCTACTGTCCTCCCGCCTGCTAGATGATTCTACTTGGGGGGGGGCAGGGGGGGAGGGGTCAATAATATAAGCGCTGAAAATATCTCTTTACAAATCAAGTAGTTGCAGAAGTACTTCTCTCAGTATTAGTAGAAGTTAAAATCTAACCTAAAAATTATTTTTTATTCCTCTTTGCCTGTACGCTATGTCTGATTACATACCAATATGCCAATTTTAACCATTCGGTGGATCCAGTTTGTATGTTCCCAAACACTTAGCAAACTAACCTCACTGTCCAAGAGGTGAGCACCATCTATCTAACAAATGGCCCCCTCCTCAGTTCAGTTTAGTCATTCAGTTGTATCCAACTCTTTGAGACCCCAGTGGACTGCAGCATGCCAGGCCTCCCTGTCCATCACCAACTCCTGGAGTTTACTCTAACTCTCGTCCATTGAGCCAGTGATGCCATCCTACCAACTCATCCTCTGTCATCCCCTTCTCCTCCCACCTTCAATCTTTCCCAGTATCAGGGTCTTTTCAAAGGAGTTAGTTCTTCACATCAGGTGGCCAAAAATTGGAGTTTCAGCTTCAGCATCAGTCCTTCCAGTGAATATTCAGGACTGATTTCCTTTAGGATGGACTAGTTGGATCTCCTTGCTGTCCAAGGGACTCTCAAGAGACTTCTCCAACACCACAGTTCCAAGGCACTGATTCTTCAACGCTCAGTCAGTCTTCTTTATAACCCAACTCTCACATCCATACATGACCACTGGAAAAACCATACCCTTGACTAGACAAACCTTTGTTGACAAAGTAATGTCTCTGCTTTTTAACATGCTGTCTAGCTTGGTCATAACTTTTCTTCCAAGGAGTAAGAGTCTTTTAAATTCATGCAGTCACCATCTGCAGGGATTTTGGAGCCCCCCAAAATAAAGTCTTTCACCATTTCCACTGTTTCCCCATCTGCTTGCCATGAAGTGATGGGACCAGATGCCATGATGTTGGTTTTCTGAATGTTGAGCTTTAAGCCAACTTTTCCACTCTCTTCTTTCACTTTTATCAAGAGGCTCTTTAGTTCTTCTTCACTTTCTGACATAAGGGTGGTGTCATCTGCATATCTGAGGTTACTGATATTTCTCCTGGCAATCTTGATTCCAGCTTGTGTTTCATCCAGCCCAGCATTTCTCATGATGTACTCTGCATATAAGTTAAATAAGCAGGGTGACAATATACAGCCTTGATGAACTCATTTCCCGATTTGGAACCAGTCTGTTGTTCCACATCCTGTTCTAATTGTTGCTTCTTGACCTGCATACAGATTTCTCAAGAGGCAGGTCAGGTGGTCTGGTATTCCCATCTCTTTCAGAATCTTCCATAGTCTGTTGTGATCCACACAGTCAAAGTATTTGGCATAGTTAAAAAGCAGAAGCAGATGTTTTTCTGAAACTCTCTTGCTTTTTCAATAATCCAACGGATGTTGGCAATTTGATCTCTGGTTCCTCTGCCTTTTCTAAAACCAGCTTGAACACCTGGAAGGTCACGATTCATGTACTGTTGAAGTCTGGCTTGGAGAATTTTGAGCATTACTTTACTAGCGTGTGAGATGAGTGCAATTGTGTGGTCATTTGAGCATTCTTTGGCATTGCCTTTCTTTGGGATTGGAATGAAAACTGACCTTTTCCAGTCCTGTTGCCACTGCTGCATTTTCCAAATTTGCTTACATATTGAGGTCAGCACTTTAGTTCAACTTGAATTCCATCACCTCCACTAGCTTTGTTCGTGTGATGCTTCCTAAGGCCCGTTTGACTTCACAGGATGTCTGGCTCTAGGTGAGTGATCACATCATTGTGATTATCTGGGTCATGAAGATTTTGTCCCCTCCTCAGAGGTCTGAGTTCTAACACTACAAGTCTCCTTCTCTAATCTTGTCAATGTTAATCATTCCAATCTCTTTCCTTTATTCTAGAAGCCCAGAGGTGGTAGCTGTTTCCCACAGACACTACCTCTTGATACCATAAAGCAGGGCTTCTCAGCCTCAGTAATACTGACATTTCAGGCTGGATATGTCTTTGTTTTGAGGCTTATTCTATGTACTTCAAGATGGGTAACAGTATTCCTGTCCACTATCCACCAAATGCCAATAACCTTCCCCACAAGTTCCCCAAGACCAAAAATGTCTCCAGACATTGCCAAATGTTTTGGGGGTGGGAGAGGCACAAATCACACTGGGTTGAGGATCATTATCTTAGACTTTATTTTTAACCCTTTTTGTTAAATGGTTAATAATTTTACACTAACTTTAAGACTTCTCATATGAAAGTCTCTCATTCAGGTAAATGGTGCAACTTCCATCTTCTGGCTGGAGCATTTTCTAATTACAATTGCTACATTTATCCCTATAATTTTATTTTTACCCTTTTCAGTTTGATCTAAGGCCCATCAGTTCCTATGCCATTTCCCTGTCTTCCATTTCTCTACTCCACAATCTATCCTGATCCTAAAACATATCCTTCATCTAAGTTTTATTATTTTCTTCAATTTCTGACATCCTATGGAAGAAAATTCAGCATCTTTTTGCTAGCCTTCAGAGAACTCCAGAAATTAGAGAATTTATCTACAATTTCAAAGATGTTATTCTAGCTATGTATTTTTTTAAACAAATTGATTATCTCTTCTGAGTACCAGTTTTCTTCTCCGTAAGATTATTGCTTCACTTGTAAGATTGTTGGAAGATTAGATATAATGTTAAGAATGAGGCAGTTGCAGTTCTACTGCTCTGATTATTATTATAGTTCCAGAGTAGGAAACGGAAACCTGCTCCAGTATCCTTTGGCCTGGTGGAATATAGTCCATGGGGTTGCAAAGAGTCAGACATGACCGAGCACATCCACACCACAAGGGTCACTCTGTTATTATAGTTGTCATTATTATTCATGTAGGTAATTAACTGCACAAAATAGAGATGCAGTACATTTTATTTACTGTGACACAGACTGCAATTCTTCATTGCTAACCTAGTAACAAGCCAACTGTGCACACAGTCACCCAGATTAAGACTACCTAGTCTAATCTCCTTTGCAGCAAGATGAGACTACGTCAATAGGATTTGGCCAAATGGATGAGAATAGAAGTGATAGTGTAACTTTTGCATCATGTACTTAACAAAAAAGAAGTTGCCTGCATCTTCCTTTTCCTTCTTTCTGCTGACTGCAGTGTATATGTGGTGATCAGAGCAGGAACAGCAATCTTGAACCACTAGATAAAAGCCATGCATTAAGGATGGCAGATCAACAAGACAGAAACAGCTTGTGCCCCTTCAAGATTGTAAGGCCACCACAGGAACCTTGGACTATCTAGCCGACCTCTTACATAAGAGATAAGTAAACTGCTATCCTATTTAAGCCACCATCGTTTGAGTGTGTCTTCAGTACAGTAGCCACTCTTGCAGCTTAACTCGTACCTTTCCTTTATGATACGAGTCTCCCATAACTTAGCCTCAACTTGCCATTTCCTTAAAAAGCCCACGTGGTTTTGTTCTGATGGATTTAAACACCAGGAAAAATATTTCCAGAAATCATCATCCAGGAACAAGATGATTCTCTCCACAATGGCTATGAACAAATAATTTTTCTCCTGAGGTATTTTAATTACAAATGGTTTCTCTGATATCTATCTCCCTTTTCTTTTTACTCTTTTTAGAACAGGGAATTTTTTGGCTCCAAAATTACTGATTGTGATAGAAAAGTTAACATATTTGAATTTATTTATATCAATATCACATAGAAAACAAAGATGTCAGCTGAGTGTCTAGAAAATAAAGGTACCATCCAAATGTCAGGACTTACAGGAGGAAAAGAGACTTGCAACTGAAATAAAATGAAAAAAAAAATTTTTTTTAATCTAGATGGCTTGATCCAAGGAAAGTGATGATTGAAATGCATGAGTGTAAAATAGAGTTAAATTCACTGCAGAAAGCTATAACCTATCACTATATGTGAGAATTTCTATGGAAGGGTAATGCTTTTGTATTTGGGCAATGAAATTCCCTCTGGGCCATAGTGATTCATCTAATTTAATAAGCATTCATTGATTATGAATGAGTATCTTTGTGGACAGACTTAAAGCAAAATGCCAAGTTTTAGTCAAAACCATCTCTGCAGATTTTTTCTCTCTTGCTGAATTTTCCTAGAGTCAGCAAAAGAAGGCAAAATCACTTTCTTTGTGCTAAGATTTCAGAGCTGCACTCATCGGTGACCCATTCACTAATGCCAACTCTAACAGCTGATTAAGAAATACTTGGCTTGTAATAGAATAACCCACATCAGTATACATTTACCAAGAGGCTAAATCGTGCAATTCTCCTACTACATATACTCGGTTGTGACACAGTCCAACTTTCTAGCAAGTGACACCTCCAACACGAAAAAGTATTCAATTCAGAGCAAATCAAGACTCCCAGTATTGTTCAGTTCAGTTCAGTCACTCAGTCGTGTCCAACTCTTTGCAACGCCAATGGACTGCAGCACACCAGGCCTCCCTGTCCAACATCAACTCCCAGAGTTTACTCACTCTCATGTCCATTGAGTCAGTGATGCAACCCAAACAACTCATCCTCTGTCATCCCCTTCTCCTCCTGCCTTCAATCTTTCCCAGCAGCAGGGTCTTTTCAAAGGAGTCAGTTCTTCACATCAGGTAGCCAAAGTATTGGAGTTTCACCTTCAACATCAGTCCTTCCAATGAATATTCAGGACTGATTTCCTTTAGAATGGACTGGTTGGATCTCCTTGCAGTCCAAGGGACTCTCAAGAGACTTCTCCAACACCACAGTTCAAAAGCATCAATTCTTCGGTGCTCAGCTTTCTTTATAGTCCAACTCTCACATCCATACATGACTACTGGAAAAACCATAGCCTTGACTAGACAGACCTTTGTTGACAAAGCAATGTCTCTGCTTTTTAACATGCTGTCTAGCTTGGTCATAACTTTTCTTCCAAGGAGTAAGAGTCTTTTAAATCCATGGCTGCAGTCACCATCTGCAGTGATTTTGGAGCCCCCCAAAATAAAGTCTGACACCGTTTCCAGTGTTTCCCCATCTGTTTGCCATGAAGTAATGGGATCGGACGCCATGATGTTAGTTTTCTGAATGTTGAGCTTTAAGCCAACTTCTCCACTCTCCTATTTCACTTTCAACAAGAGGCTGTTTAGTTCTTCTTTGCTTTCTTTTTTAAAATTATTTATTTATTTATTTACTTTACAATACTATATTGGTTTTGCCATACATTGACATGAATCTGCCACAGGTGTACATGAGTTCCCAATCCTGAACCCCCCTCCCACCACCCTCCTCATATCATCTCTCTGGGTCATCCCAGTGTAACAGCCCCAAGCATCCTGTATCCTGTATCGAACCTAGACTGGCAATTTGTTTCTTACATGATAGTATACATGTTTCAATGCCATTCTCCCAAATCATCCCACCCTCTCCCTCTCTCACAGAGTCCAAAAGTCTGTTCTATATATCTGTGTCTCTTTTGCTGTCTCGCATACAGGGTTATCATTACCATCTTTCTAAATTCCATATATATGTGTTGGTATACTGCATTGGTGTTTTTCTTTCTGGCTTACTTCACTCTGTATAATTGGCTCCAGTTTCATCCACCTCATAAGAACTGATTCAAATGTATTCTTTTTAATGGCTGAGTAATACTCCACTGTGTATATGTACCACAGCTTTCTTATCCATTCATCTCCTGATGGACATCTAGGTTGCTTCCATGTCCTGGCTATTATAAACAGTGCTGCAATGAACATTGGGCTACACGTGTCTCTTTCAATTCTTCTTTGCTTTCTGACATAACGGTGGTGTCATCTATATATCTGAGGTTATTGATATTCCTCCTGGCAATCTTGATTCCAGCTTGTGCTTCATCCAGCCCAGCATTTCTCATGATGTACTCTGCATATAAGTTAAATAAGCAGGGTGACAATATACAACCTTGAGGGACTTATTTCCCGATTTGGAACCAGTCTGTTGTTCCACGTCCAGTTTAAACTGTTGCTTCCTGACCTGCATACAGATTTCTCAAGAGGCAAGTCAGGTGGTCTGGTATTCCCATCTCTTTCAGAATCTTCTAGAATTTGTTGTGATCCACACAGTCAAAGGCTTTGGCACAATCAATAAAGCAGAAATAGATGTTTTTCTGGAACTCTTGTTTTTTCAGTGATCCAACAGATTTTGGCAATTTGATCTCTGGTTCCTCTGCCTTTTCTAAAACCAGCTTGAACATCTGGAAGGTCACGGTTTATGTACTGTTGAAGCCTGCCTTGAAGAATTTTGAGCATTACTTTACTAGCATGTGAAATGAGTGCAATTGTGTGGTAGTTTGAGCATTCTTTGGCACTGCCTTTCTTTGGGACTGGAATGAAAACTGACCTTCTCCAGTCCTGTGGCCACTGTTGAGTTTTCCAAATTTGCTGGCATATTGAGTGCAGCATTTTCACAGCATCATCTTTCAGGATTTGAAAGAGCTCAACTGGAATTCCATCACTAGTGATGCTTTCTAAGGCCCACCTGACTTCACATTCCAGGATGTCTGGCTCTAGCTGAGTGATCACACCATCGTGATTATCTGGGTCATGAAGATCTGTTTGCGTATAGTTGTTGTGTGTACTCTTGCCACCTCTTCTTAATACCTTCTGCTTCTGTTAGGTCCATACCATTTCTGTCCTTTACTGAGCTCATCTTTGCATGAAATGTTCCCTTGGTATCTCTAATTTTCTTGAAGAGATCTCTAGTCTTTCCCATTCTGTTGTTTTCCTCTATTTCTTTGCACTGATCACTGAGGAAGGCTTTCTTATCTCTCCTTGCTATTCTTTGGAATTCTGCATTCAAATGAGTATATCTTCTCTTTTCTCCTTTGCTTTTTGCTTCTCTTCTTTTCACAGCTATTTGTAAAGCCTCCTCAGACAACCATTTTGCTTCTTTGCATTTCTTTTTCTTGTCGATGGTCCTGATCCCTGTCTCCTATACAATGTCACAAACCTCTGGCACTCTGTCTATCAGATCTAATCCCTTGAATCTATTTCTCACTTCCACTATATAATCATAAGGGATATGATTTAGGTCATACCTGAATGGTCTAGTGGTTTTCCTTACTTTTTTCAATAAGTCTGAAGTTGGCAATAAGGAGTTCATGATCTGAGCCACAGTCAGCTCCTGGTCTTGTTTTTGCTGACTGTATAGAGCTTCTCCATCTTTGGCTGCAAAGAATAGAATCAATCTGATTTCAGTGTTGACCATCTGGTGATGTCCATGCGTAGAGTCTTTTCTTGTGTTGTTGGAAGAGGGTGTTTGCTATGACCAGTGCGTTCTCTTGGCAAAACTCTATTAGCCTTTGCCCTGCTTCATTCTGTACTCCAAGGCCAAATTTGCCTGTTACTCCAGGTGTTTCTTGACTTCCTACTTTTGCATTCCGGTTCCCTATACTGAAAAGGACATCTTTTTTGTGTGTTAGTTCTAGAAGGTCTTGTAGGTCTTCATAGACCCATTCAACTTCAACTTCTTCAGCATTGCTGGTCTGGGCATAGACTTGGATTACCATGATATTGAATGGTTTGCCTTGGAAATGAACTGACATCATTCTGTTGTTTTTGAGATTGCATCCAAGTACTGCATTTCGGACTCTTTTGTTGACCATGATGGCTTCTCTATTTCTTCTAAGGGGTTCTTGCCCATAGTAGTAGACATAATGGTCATGTGTGTTAAATTCACCTATTCCTGTCCATTTTAGTTCAGTGATTCCTAAAATATCGACATTCATTCTTTCCATCTACTGTATCACCACTTCCAGTATTGTATATTCCCCATATTGTAGTACCCTCTTAACATAATCTCCATTCTTTGCAGATGAGGAATCCAAGGCCAACAGAAACTGGGAACCTCCATAAGGTACTGTAAGCTAGCCAAAGTCACAGCCTACAGTAGAACCCAGAACCTCATGTTCCAACACTGCTCTTGCCTCGACTTTCCATTGCTCTACATTCAAGATTAAGAATGAAATCTAATAAGCAAAATTGAGTTGGAAGTCTCCAAATTAGTCACAGTTCAGGAAATGAAAAAAGAATCAAACTTACTAATATTGCATAGTTGAAGAAAGTCACATTTTGCAGAGGAAAGAGCTTCAAAAGCTAACTTTCTGACTCAGCTAATTTTCTGGCTCAGCTAACTTTCTGAGTTGACTAAGATAAATCCTGCTAATGTAAAATGAAGGACTGAAAAATATTCTCCAAAGCTCCTTACCTGCTTTGGTTCTATGATCCCAGCACTGGGAGAAAGATCACTAGACATTTAGCTCAACATTTAGAATTCAAATGTATCCATCTTCCATGTCTTCTAATCTTCTCATAAGTTCGTAATAAGTTGATAAAGAAAGTGGTGGTGAAGCAAAAAGCCAACCTAATCAGCTTAATATTGTCTTCTACGTTAAACTCACTATACCATAAAAGTGTAGTTCTAACTGTCTAGCTTGGGCTTCCTTTGTGACTCAGTAGTAATGTATCTGCCTGCCAGTGCAGGAGATGCCCTTTGATCCTTGGGATGGGAAGCTTCCCTGGAGAAGGAAATGGCAACTCATTTCTTTGCCTGGGCAAAGGAGCCTGGTAGGCTATAGTTCCTGGGGTCTCAAGAGACTCGGAAATCAGGGTAAACAACTGTCTAGCTCAGACCCTCCCCCTTAAGAAAAACAACCAAACTGCCTTCTCTCTTGGCTTCACATCAAATATGTTGTTTTACAGAGAACCATAAGCTTCCTTGCTTCTGGATCTTTGCTGAATACCCTTTATTTCTATCAACTTAAGTCCTGATACTTCCTTCACTTCCTAGTTTGAACACCAGCTACTCCATACAGCATCTGCCTACTCTTCTGCAATATACTTTTTTCCTGACCATCTGTTTGATCCTTAGCCACCTGGCACTTGGTCTTGATGAATGTCCTCTGTCTCAAACTAGATCAAAGTCCACTCTCTCCAGGAAATGACTTAGACCTATTTCTGTACCTTGTGCAATAGCCTACACATAGCAGGTGCCTACTATATATGTGGTGTTGATCATGATAACAGTGGCTCCCAAGGGTGACAAAAGGAGGAAATGATAGAAAATAGGTTACTAGGTGGGAGGAGGTGCACCCATGAGGATAGGTGATTGCAAAAACTCACTAGAAACTGGATGAAGGGGGATAAAGAAGAGGATGACCATCAAGTTATGTAGTACTGGTGCTAGTGGGATCATTCATTATCACTCAATTATATTCATTCCTTATCTATCATCCTAATCATAATTTAGCAGAATTCACTAAAATCTATACTTATTCTTACACATCCAGATTATCTTTTACTTGCTCAAGCACAAGAGGTAAAATAACTTGAACTATCTAGTCTCTCTGCCTCTAAATATCCCTCAAAAATCTCGACACAAAAATTTTTAAAGGAACTAAACTACTTTCTTAGGGCAAATTCTTTCCAAGTAACTAAACGCAGCAGCTTTCTATCACTTGAAAGGACTCTGGCCCAGTAGTTCCTAATTCTGGCTGGTCAAAGGATCACTTTGGAAGTTCTTAAAAATCATACATGGATCCCACTGTCTGAAACTCAGATGTAGCCCTTCTCATTGGAACATATATGTACTATTTGACATGTCCCAGGTAATTTTAATATATGGCATGTTTGAAGAAGACCAGCCTATATCACACAGTTTTGGCCTCTCTGGTTTTCAAGACTATAAACATTATTTTTGATGATTTTTCCTCCTAATTTTTGCCTTGAAGAAAGAATCCTCATTTAGTTACCCAGTTATGAATGTTGGATTAAATCACCTGCTACCACAAAACATTTCCATGATTTCCTGTGTAGATTTTTTTTTTTCCTCAGCTGGCAGATCTCTAAGTTTAAGGAGGCCTTGATCACTACAGACTTGGAAAAATATCACCTGACAATCCCATCCTTTTGCCTTATATATTAGCTATAACTGACCCTGAAATGCAAAACTCAAGAATATCCTGTTGGGCACTCTGTTGACAGCTGAGTAAAAGTTTTATCTCCAGGCTTTCCTGACTTTAATCTCCCCAAAACATAACTTTCCATTTCAACTGGGGTCCAAAAAGAAACATCAACTAAATAAAGGCTGTAACAGTGAACCACTGGAGTTGTAAGAGCTTTCTCTGATAATTCTGTTATAATCCTAACCACTCAGAAGCTGTAGAGAGTAGTAACCAAGAGCACTTTCTTATCAGGAAGATCTGGTTTCAAATCTCATATGTTAGTGATGATCTTGAACAAGTGACTTGACATTTCAATCCCTCATGTCTTCATCTAGAGAACAGATCATTTTATTTAACCCATCTCAGAGAGCTGTCATCAGGACTTAATGGGTAGTCTGTGAAAAGTTGCTGGCATACAATCAACACTCGATAAATGTTATTTTTAGTTTACTCTCGTAGAAATTCATTGATTTTGTAAAGTTCAGCCAGAATTAGAATCCGAGTGTTTTTAATGTTTGTAATATTATGCAATTTCCCCTAAGTCAAGCTAAGTACACTTTTGTATATGAAATGTAACTATTTATGTGACATAATTTTTGTATCACTTAAGCTCTCACAGTTTAATTTATGCAGTATCCCCCATATTTATGGAGAAATAAATTCCAGTTTCACACTGTTTGCAAGCCTTTTTCCCCCCTCAGTGATTGCAACTCACTAAGAGTTTTAAAGGTAAAACGACAAAAAAATGGCCTTTCGTGTATTGACCACTTTGATCAAAGCCTTCAACCAACTTACTTTGAACAAAATGTAACCAAAATTTAGAATACTAAAAATTTCAGTGTGATCATAGGACACTAAAGTTGATCTGAAAAGAGGGTGTTCAAAGTTTCAAACATTTCTAAAATTTGGTCTGTGAACAGCAAAGAGAGAAAAAGCATGTACTACCATACTTTAGTGTCTTACTCTGTTTTTATATTGAATATCAGTGGACTTTGTATATCAGTTATTCAAAATACTTCCATATGTATATAATATTTACACATGTGGAGATGTACAATTTCTATATCAATTGGTAAAAATATCAGCTTTTGCTGTGTGTGTTTAGTTGTTCCAACTCTTTGGGACCCCATGGACTGTAGACAGCCAGGCTCCTCTGTCTACGGGATTTCCCAGGCAAGAATACTGGAGTGGGTTGCCATTCCCTTCTCCAGGGGATCTTCACAACCCAGAGACTGAACCTGTGTCTATTGTGTCTCTTGCACTGGCAAGCAGGTTCTTTACCACTAACGCCATCTGGGAAGCCCCAAAAGTATCAGCTTGGTTGGAATTATGAATTACATACACATCAAACCATTCCCAATAATTTTTTGTTATAGGCCTATTAATTTAACAAGGCCATTGTGAAGGTGATTCAGTCCTCCACCATATATAATTTTATTATCATGGCCAAAAAATAATTCAAATTATATTTGGATTTTTACCTGAATCTACAATAACATTTGCAACAGTGTCAAAGGTTTTGCCTTCAACAGAATCAACTTCCAAATATTTACCTTTATTCTATAAATTGAATGAAATAGTCAAACCATTACTGGAATTAACTTAATTGCTTTTTCTATTTGAAGCAGCTAATGACATTGATATAAAATTTGTACCACTTAACATATGCAAAATTCTTCTCTAATGAAATTAGCACAGCTCTTTTTGTTTTACTGTTTGCACATGAAAATTAGAGATAAATGAGCTAAATCAACTCAGGCAAACAGCCATTTATTCTAAATAAGAGGGTCTGCTTTATAGTGATGATAAAAGCACTTTCTGCAGCTGTATGTTCTACAGCATCTTCTTCATATACAATCTTCTTAACATAACTAGTAGTTACTGAAATAGCTTCTAATGTTCCTTCAACAGATTTGTGTCTTGGGTTTTCATGTGGTTACTGACATCACCACAGCGCCCCTCGTGGGTAATAAATGTCAATAAGTATTCTCTACATGTTTCTCATTCATTATCAATGACTTGAGAAATTGATATTTTCGTTACATTACATTTAAAAGTCATCGAGGCCAAATGGGTCTATTGAAATATTTTTAAGAGGAGCATTAAAAAAAACCCATAAAAGCACAAATGATCATTTAAACTGAACCTCAGACTTTCAGGGTATCTCACTGGGCACTCCTTTGGCAACTAAACAGAAACTACATTTCCAGGTTTTCACTAATCTAATCTCCTCCAAATTCATTTTCCATTTTATCTAGCTTTGAGAAAGAAATGCAAATCAAGTAAGAGTTGAAACAGCAAACCATCTGGGTTGTAAGAACTCTCCTCGATAATTCTGAAATATTAATAGCTCAGACTACCTGGACAAAATAAATACTTAGATATAGATTTGTATTGGGTTGGCCAAAAAGTTCATTCGTTCTGGGGGTTTTGGGTACTATCGCATAGAAATACCTGAACGAAGTTTTTGGACAACTCAACACCATGCCATATATTACTAAAATCACTACAGCAGATTTATTCAGATTTCTGCCTACACTAGACTGCTCAATGTCTATTTCCCATATACAGTTCATATGCTCATAATGCATAATTTACTCTGTTTCCCAATGGCTCTGCATCCACATGGCCCGAAGGGTTTGTTCGTTTTGCATGGTTGGGTCATAGCTCCAACTTGCTGGAAAGCCAAGTAGCCAGCAAGGACAGCAAGAACTTCTTCTACCACAACTTAAGACCAGAAGCAGTTATCTGCTTATAACTCTCCTTATCTACTCAGGTTCAGGAGGGCTTGTCTTTATCAGGGAGCATGCTGTCACCGAAAGGGAGATGTTCTAGAAAGGGCTGGAAAAAAAGCAGCATAGCACCATGTGATCTTTCCGACTTAATCACAATCTAAAGGGAAAACTTTCTTCCCTGCAAATGTATCTCACATGCTACTGAATGAGATTGTGATAGAACTCAAGCTGGTTTATTTTTAATATACCATTGATGATAACGCTTTGTTAAAAAAAATAAATACTGGATAAATGTTAAACCAGACAAAATGCAAAGACATAAGGCATAAATTAGGACTGCCCCGAGGAAACAAGAATATATGGTAACCTTACCCTTTACATACACATTTTGTCATAGCACTATATAGCAGCACAGGCCTACAAAGGAAAATTGCCAATTTCCTCATGCCAAGCAGAGACACAAATCAGATTCAACCTTTGATTAATTAGTTAAATATACAAACATCCTTAGAATCAACCTTCCTTCCTTCCCTACTTTTTAATCCTGACTCAGAAATAAAGTTAACTGAGTGTCCTAAAATCTTAATTTTAATACTATTTGGATCTATGGTAGTCATTAAGAGAAATGAGATGAAATAATCAAGTTTTTTGTTCTGTTTATGTGTGCATATCTCCATAGGGTTAAACAGTTTTCCCAATCTAAATTTTTAAAATTCCCATCAGTAATAGTCTTGGAAACTAACTTAGTTCATTTAATGTATTGTGAGAAGAAATGTTCTTTGTGAGAAATGTTTGTTTTACAGAAAGAAACTCCATCTCATAACAAGAAGAAATCATAAAAATACACTCATGCTGGTTCTTTAGTGCACCCAAATTACTGGAAGACTTTCTTAATTTACTCTGATTCTTTGAAGGGAGAATTATTTTTTTAAATAATCTATAGGAAAACATCGTTTGTCATTAAGAAGAAAATATAGTAATATCCCATTAATATGTCAATGTGATGGTCATATGATTTTTCCAGATGAATAAAGATAACTATTTATGTGTCTAAATCTCAATCACTTCATGGCATTATAAAATAAATACACCAAACACAATTCAAGTGTCTCTTAGTGGCACAAGATGACCATTCTGTTGTATTCAGTCACAAAGTTTATTCCTAAAATAAAGACTCAAGCAATTTAGTGTCATCTTTTTTCTGTAAAGTTATTTCTCAGTTGATGCTAACCTTTCTTTACCACTATTATCTCTGAGGTACTAGGATTCCATTTCATGATATCTGGTTAGGCTCTAGGGTTAACACTTTGTTGTTCCTATGAAAAGAATTGCATGGTCTTTATAGCAGGTGACCTGTCCATTCTTTAACTTCTTATGTGTTCACAGCTTTGTCATTGCTAATTACTGTCCTAAATCTGACCTTCAGCTACACGGGAAGCTATGGTACCAGTAAATTTCACACAATGGTCTCTTTATAACATTTTTATTCCTATGGAGAAATGGAACTAGCATGTATTCATGTATTCTACATCTTATTGTTAGGGTTTTTATATTCATAATCTAATCCAAAACTCCGTGTGAAAAGTTTGTGATAACTTTTTAAAGACAGACCATTTGCTGGTTGGTAGTGCTGGGGTTCACACTCACGTCAGGCAGACCCCAGGCCAGTTTTTCTTCCTCTAGGTCATGCCACTCCACCCAGCTGATTTCTCAATTCTGTTTTCTATAACCCTTTGAAATCCTATAGGCAAGAAATCAGATAAGAAAGTTCTAGGTCAAGAAAAAAATCTTAAATTTCCATCAGGTTGAAAGATATTATGATGACTAATGTATTTAATACTTTTGAAATCAGATTTATTAAAAGTTAAAAAGCTCTTTCCAAGTTGACCTTTCAAGGAGATTAGTGCCTTCTTGATTTCCTAACTAATTGAAATGCTGGCAGGAATGGTTTGGGTTGTGATTTTGGTTTTGGCTTTGGCATATACAGAGAACGGATTATTCTAAGATCCCCAGAGGCCTAGAGAGGGCAACAACCAAAAGTGCCACTTTGAAATGGCCCCAAGCTGCTGCCCCATTATTAGCCATCGTGGAATGAACAGCCAAAGCTCACATGGCCAAGTAGCATGAGCAGACAATCTACCTGATGACAGAGGAGCAGCTGGCACTTCCAGGGATAGATGGGCATAATTAATGACCACGATGGCAGCAGCTCAGGAGTTGGGTCAAGCCAGGTCCCTGATACCCATGGATACCACCTCTTATTGGGCCACATTTTGAATCATACTTTCCCAAGCACCCTTTGATTTCATGGAATATGACCCCTGAATTAAAAGACTGCATCACCCTAAAATACTCTAGATTCTTAGTTTATATGCTAGACAAGACAAATCCAAAAGTAGAGTCAGGGTTTTGAGGCCTGTGAGGGACATTCTTCCTGGAGAACAAGGCTATTTTAATTGTGCACCATTTGTTTTCTTTCTGTAATAAATCTTCAGATGTTATTCCTGCACATTCTATTTCAAAAGGATATATTTCTCTTATATAGAACAATTTTACTTCAGTCAAATAAGGAGTTATAACTGGGAGTTCTGGTTAAATAAATAAAAATATATGCCTTTAAAATTTTATTATATACATCAGTATTTGAGTTGCAATAGACTTGAATTCTTCATCTGAGAAGCCACTCTAAATCTTACACAAATAAAATCTATGGAACTCAGAACATTTAAATACTGTCTCCTATTTGTATATACTTTGCAGTTTTCAAATACTTTGATAATCATTTCATACTTATTTTATGGAAATATGTGGAAAGAAGTGTATTTTAGAAATGGAGGGGAAAAGTCAACAAATCTCCAAGAAGTTAGACAGCAAATCACTATCTGTGACTACTGGGTTGCCATGCCCTCATCCAGGGGAATCTTCCAACCCAGGGATCGGACCTGGGTCTCCTACATTGCAGGCAGATTCTTTACCATCTGAGGCATTGGGGAAGCATTGGGAATCAGTGCTCCTTTAAAACGGATATTTTTGCTGTATGCAGCCAAGCAGCTTCACCTAAAATAGCACAGACTGCCACAAACACTCAGGAGACAGTAAAATTCTTCTGACATGTTATTATGATAGATTCCTTGGGGGACTTCCCTGGTGGTCCAGTGGCTAAGAATCTGCCCTCCAATACAGGGGATGCAGGCTTGATCCCTGATCTGGGAACTTAGATTCCACACACCACTGGGCAACCAGAGAAAGCCTGTGAACTGCAACAAAGACCTAGTAGAATCAAAAAATAATAACAATAAAAGATTCCCTGGGAACTGACCAGTCATAAACAACCACATATCACACATGTAAGGATCAAATAAAAGTGGCTACAAGTCATCTCGCATTCTTATTTTTTTTCCCCTAATAAACAAGATGTTGCCAACTCAATAGCCCTGAAGCTTGAGATCTCATGAGTACAAACTGATTTAATGCATCTTTCATCATTTATAGTACAAATACTTCCAAGAGGTAAAGCAGGCATAGAGGCATCAGGATGAATTAAAATTAAGAAAGGTTAGTTAACAAATCACCTAGGAAGACCCAAAAAGGATGGGACTGAGGAAGTATAAGTTTTGCGGTTGTCAGTGGTAGAGAATACAGATTGGTCAGATGAACAACCAATAATCTCATGTAATAAGAAGTGTAGGGTAGCCCTCTAGGTAGGGCTTCCCTTGTGGCTCAGAGGTAAAGAATCTGTCTGCCACTGCAGGAGAGGCAAACTCAATCTCTGGGTCATGAAGACCCCTGGAGGAGGAAACGGCAACCCACTTCAGTATTCTTGCCTGGAGAACCCCATGGACAGGAGCCTAGTGCACCATTGTCCATATGGTTGCAAAGAGTCAGACATGACTTAGAGACTGAAAAACATCGGTCCCTCTATGCAACCATTCATCATGGAAGGAAACTCCATAAGAGAACTCTCAAAGAATAGAGAAGGATCAAAGGTAGAGCATTAAAAGACAGTTTCTTTTTCTTGTTTTTGTTTTTTTTTAATTTTGTTTTTCTTGGCCATACCACATGTGGGATCTTAGTTCCTCAGCCAAGATCAAACTGATGCCCCCTGCCTTGAAAGAGAGGAGTCTTACCCACTGGACCACCAAGGATGACCCCAAAAGATAGTTTAAAACAAACCTCTACTTTGTATCCCTCTAGGGAGGGTTTCTGCCTCCAAGTATACTGAAAGCAGAATTTTCACACATAATTAATGAGAGAAGACCTGTATCACAGTAGGACTGTACCAAAGAAGATCTGTGATACCTCCTAAAACTATTTTCTTTGCTTTGCCAACATGTGTCACTGATCTGACTATGCTGGAGTATAACATGAAATTTCCATATGCTGTTTTAAGCAAGCTGTGAATATTAGTTAAACAACAAGCTGTTGGCTAATGCCAAACCAAATGTACCATGGTCAGATGGTGACAGCTCCACAGCCACAAATGCTGCAAATAAAAATGTAATATACCCAACATGTCTGTGACCAAGTGTGCTTCTCTACAAGTATTTTTCCAATCAATTGAAGAGCAAAGTCAACTGGAAGAGATTCATACTTGAAAGGGCACACATATCCTGGGAGTAATGGAATGTGTCCTGAGAGACCACTGGCCTTTGAGAAAAGGGCAACCTCCTTAGGAAGACTTTAAAAGACCTCCCCAACCTCTTACCTGCTTCTCTTTCTTGCACCAGGCTTCCTTCCACTTTCTATAGTACAGTCATTTGATTTGTTGCAATTCTTTGAACTAGTAATATTTAAATTATGCCTGGAAGAGGCCACTTCCTTCTTCTAACATCATTCTTTACTTGGCCAAATCCTAGTTATCCTCAGGTCTCAGCTTGGTCATCCTTTGTTCAGGAAAGCCTTTACCAACATCTACAAGGTCCCTTTATCGCTCAGAGAAAAATCCTCATCTCATTTACTTATAATGTCGGTTTTGGATTTTCTTGACTAGATGAATTTTGTTATTCATTCAATTATTTTAACTGAGAACCTAGTAGGCTGGCAGACATCATTCTATGAACATCATCTCAATAACATAGTCACTGACACCTGACATAAAGCTTAAATGCCAGTGGGGACAGCAGACAATGAACATAGGAAAATGGTAAATGATAAGGAATGCTAAAAGGTGGCGGGGTACCATGAGGAAAAGATAAAGCAGAGTAAAGGGGAGTAGGAGTGTCCAAGGGAAAGAGGTTGCAATCTTAAATAAGATGACCCAGGAAAGCCTCTGTGAGAAGGTGGCCTTGTGAACAGACCTCACAAGGTGGTGAGGAAGTAAACCATATACCTCACTGAATGTTCTGGACAAAGTAAATGGCCTGCCTTCTCTAGGATAACTTATGCTACTGCATTTCCTTTTCTACAGGACAGGGACACAATCTGGCCTTTCTTTGTGACTCCACTTGACTGCCAAGGGTAGAGGAAAGACCCAGTTTAAATAAAGGATATCATTTCTCCTCTCCCTAAGCTGAGAATCTTAGAAGCAGAGGAACAGCTTTAGGAATCTTAAGGTCTTTTTTTGCACAGTCCTTTGTTCAATAATACACTTACTTAAGCATAATATAGGGGTGGTGGCCAAGAGGAGCTACCACACTCCCGAGGTCAGGGCAGCGGCCGAGGGGAGCAACCCCCTGTCCAAGGAGTGGCAGTTGAATGGGCACAGGAGGGCAGAGAGGAGCTACTCCACGTTCAAGGTCAGGAGGGGCAGCCACAAGTAGATATGCTTCTGCGCTTTGCTGGAGCAGCCGTGAAGAGATACCCCATGAACAAGGTAAGAGAAACCCAAGTAAGAAGATAGGTGTTGCAAGATGGCATTACAGGGCAGTTCAGTTCAGTTCAGTTCAGTTGCTCAGTCGTGTCCAACTCTTTGCGATCCCATGAATCGCAGCACACCAGGCCTCCCTGTTCATCACCATCTCCCGGAGTTCACTCGGACTCATGTCCATCGAGTCCGTGATGCTATCCAGCCATCTCATCCTCAGTCATCCCCTTCTCCTCCTGCCCCCAGTCCCTCCCAGCATCAGAGTCTTTTCCAATTAGTCAACTATTCTCATTAGTTGGCCAAAGTACTGGAGTTTCAGCTTTAGCATCATTCCTTCCAAAGAACACCCAGGAATGATCTCCTTCAGAATGGACTGGTTGGATCTCCTTGCTGTCCAAGGGACCCTCAAGAGTCTTCTCCAACACCACAGTTCAAAAGCATCAATTCTTCAGCGCTCAGCCTTCTTCACAGTCCAACTCTCACATCCATACATGACCACTGGAAAAACCATAGCCTTGACTAGACGGACCTTAGTTGGCAAAGTAATGTCTCTGCTTTTGAATATATTATCTAGGTTGGTCATAACTTTTCTTCCAAACAGCAAGCATCTTTTAATTTCATGGCTGCAGTCAACATCCACGGTGATTTTGGAGCCCCCCAAAATAAAGTTTGACACTGTTTCCACTGTTTTCCCATCTATTTCCCATGAAGTGATGGGACCAGATACCATGATCTTCGTTTTCTGAATGTTGAGATTTAAGCCAATTTTTTCGCTCTCCTCTTTCACTTTCATCAAGAGGCTTTTTAGCTCCTCTTCACTTTCTGCCAAAGGGTGGTGTCATCTGCATATCTGAGGTTATTGATATTTCTCCTGGCAACCTTGATTCCAGCTTGTGTTTCTTCCAGTCCAGTGTTTCTCATGATGTACTCTGCATATAAGTTAAATAAGCAGGGTGACAATATACAGCCTTGATGTACTCCTTTTCCTATTTGGAACCAGTCTGTTGTTCCAAATCCAGTTCTAACTGTTGCTTCCTGACCTGCATATAGGTTTCTCAAGAGGCAGGTGAGGTGGTCTGGTATTCCCATCTCTTTCAGAATTTTCCATAGTTTATTGTGATCCACACAGTCAAAGGCTTTCGCATAGTCAATAAAGCAGAAATAGATGTTTTTCTGGAACTCTCTTGCTCTTTCCATGATCCAGCGGATGTTGGCAATTTGATCTCTGGTTCCTCTGCCTTTTCTAAAACCAGCTTGAACATCTGGAAGTTCACGGTTCATGTATTGCTGAAGCCTGGCTTGGAGAATTTTGAGCATTACTTTACTAGCATGTGAGGTGAGTGCAATTGTGAGGTAGTTTGAGCATTCTTTGGCATTTCCTTTCTTTGGGATTGGAATGAAAACTGACCTTTTCCAGTCCTGTGGCCACTGCTGAGTTTTCCAAATTTGTTGGCATATTGAGTGCAGCACTTTCACAGCATCATCTTTCAGGATTTGAAATAGCTCAACTGGAATTCCATCACCTCCACCAGCTTTGTTCATAGTGATGCTTCTAAGGCCCACTTGACTTCACCTTCCAAGATGTCTGGCTCTAGATTAGTGATCACATTATCAAGATTACACACTGAAACCATAATCACAGAAAACTAGTCAATCTAATGGACCACAGCCTTGTCTAACCCAATGAAATGAAGCCATGCCATGTGGGACCACCCCAGACAGGCAGGTCATGGTGGAGAGGTCTGACAGAATGTGGTCCACTGGAGAAGGGAATGGCAAACCACTTCAGTATTCTTGCCTTGAGAACCCCATGAACAGTATGAACAGGCAAAATGATACGATACTAAAAGAGGAACTCCCCAGGTCAGTAGGTGCCCAATATGCTACAGGAGATCAGTGGAGAAATAAATCAGAAAGAATGAAGGGATGGAGCCAAAGCAAAAACAATACCCAGCTGTGGATGTGACTGGTGATAGAAGCAAGGTCCAATGCTTTAAAGAGCAATATTGCATAGGAACCTGGAATGTTAGGTCCAAGAATCAAGGCAAATTGGAAGTGGTCAAACAGGAGATGGTTAAGAGTGAACGCCGACATCCTAGGAATCAGCGAACTAAAATGGACTGGAATGGGTGAATTTAACTCAGATGACCATTATATCTACTATTGTGGACAGGAATCTCTTAGAAGAAATGGAGTAGCCATCATGGTCAACAAAAGAGTCTGAAATGCAGTACTTGGATGCAATCTCAAAAACAACAGAATGATCTCTGTTCCTTTCCAAGGCAAACCATTCAATATCATGGTAATCCAAGCCTATGCCCCAACCAGTAATGCTGAAGAAGCTGAAGTTGAATGGTTCTGTGAAGACCTATAAGACCTTTTAGAACTAACACCCAAAAAAGATGTCCTTTTCAATGCAATGCAAAAGTAGGAAGTCAAGAAACACCTGGAATAACAGGCAAATTTGGCCTTGGAGTACCGACTCAATGGACATGAGTTTGGGTGAACTCCAGGAGTTGGTGACGGACAGGGAGGCCTGACATGCTGCGATTCATGGGGTCGCAAAGAGTCCAACATGACTGAGCGACTGAACTGGAACTGGAAGCACAATATAGTCTTTGATAAAATGTTGATGGTTTTAATTGTTAAAATAACTTTAATTACTGTCATTTTCTATAAAAAGCATTCTATAGTCCGGGTGAACAAATAGGTTCCTGGAATCAAATCTGAGACAATGATGACAGAGTGCAGTTAGAATACTGGATATGGACTAGGCAGACACGTTAAGTCTAGAACATTCTGACCTTCGGGCCAAGGAGTTTAAAATTTACTTGTTAGGACATGAGCAGAGACTGATACTTGAAAAGCAACAAAGAATACAACTTTTGTGTGGTGTTATAAAGATAAGGCTAGAAGTCTTCAGTATGCTTCAAATGGGTAGAAAATAGAGGAAAATAGAAAACAAATCACCTATGTAATCTTAGTAGCAATAGTTCAAGTATGGTTTAGGGAGGGACTAAGCCAGGATGAAGGGAATATGTCTGAAAAGGAAGGCATGAGTAACAGAGAAAGAATTACCAGGATTGATGATTTGGATGGAGAAGGAGAGAAAATTGCCCCAAATTGTATGAAGTTTTGAGGTAAGGTTGTACAAGGAATGATGGTTTTCTTTACAGATGTATAAAAGTCAAAGGAAAAATAGGTTTGACAGAAGGGAAGAAAATTATGAGTTTATGTTTATATGTGCTTAAGTTAAAATCCTGGGGAGAAACCCAAATGGATGTTTCTAGGAGCCAAATAGAAACATGGAACAGGAATGTGGTAGAAAATTATGGGATTGAGATAAAGATGTACAAGTTACTTGTATAAAGTGAAAGTTGAATCATAGGACTAAATGAAATGACAAAAGAAAGGGAATGGAAAGAAACAGCAGAAGTGGATGGGAGACAGAATTTTGCAGCTGATATCCACACTTAAATAATAGAAAGAAGAGGCGATGCCGAAATCAGAGAGGGAATGATCAACAGAGAGAGTAGATCAAGATGGCATGGTGCCAAAGCAGCGAGGTGAGGAGAGTATAAAGAGAGAAAGAAGGGAGATGAAGAGGGTCCAGTTTGGGAATCAGAAAGTCAAGAGTAATGTTTAGAAAGAGTCGTTTAAATGGAGCCATGCGGCAGATGCTGAAGAATAAGAAGGTCAGGAATGAATGGACAAGTGGTAAGAAGTGGAGGTTATTTTTTCCAGAAGGCTGATAGTGAAAGGGGTAAAAAGCCAGAATGTTAACTCAAAGGATTAGGAATTCAAAGAAACCTTTCTGTGGCACGTTCAAGGTGAGAAAAAGAAAAGCATGCTCACAGGAAGAGAAAAAAAATAAAGAAATAAGCAAGCAATGAAAGAAGCAAGAGACAGAAGGACCAAACAGAACCAGATTCTTTGAACCAGAACCATTAGCTTCAATTTCTGTCCTCTTTCTCAGAGAGGGAAAGAGGGAAGGAAAACACAAGGAGTGAGAACATGGGCAAAATATGAGTTATAGAAAAGGATTTCAAAATAATCTACATTAAAGTGAAAAGACAAAAACAATAAAATTGTACTGAACAATGATGGGGGACAGACATAAGTAAAAGTTACTCTCTCTTCTTAAAGAAACTTAGGCTAGTAGTTATACTTAAGAGGTGCAAAAGAGAGATGCTTATTACAGTACATGGGGCTTCCCTTGTAGCTCAGTTGATAAAGAATCTGCCTGCAGTGCAGGAGACCTGGGGTTCGATCCCTGGGTTGGGAAGATCCCCTGGAGAAGGAAATGGCAATGCACTCCAGTATCCTTGCCTGGAAAATCTCATGGACAGAGGAGCCTGGTGAGCTGCAGTCCATGGGGTCACAAAGAGTCGGGCACGACTGAGCAACTAACACTTATTACAGTACAAAGGGAAAAATTGAAACCAAGGTCAATAGATGAAAAGAGTACTAATTATGGACTAAATATGAAACTTGGTTGTCTCATAGTTCCAAATGGGGACGTCACGTTGAGAGGCTATTTCCATTTCTGTTTCAGTAGATGTCTAGCATGAGACTCATACTTCTAGCCCTCTTTCCAGGAAATAGACAAAATAGAGGTACCCTCCTTAAATGTCTTTTTTCTCCCCAAAGATGTATATTTATATTTTAGGACAACTCTGGACAACTGATAGAGCTTTGGAAAGAAGTAAAAATTATGTACCATTATTACATTTACAGCATTCAATAAACTTTAGCAAGTGATTGTTTTTCATTAAAGTGGTACCATAAGAATATAGAAAAACCCCAGCAAACTTTTTGGCCAACCCAGTACCTTGCTACCTACCAAGCCTTGGCATAGACCATAAGAAGAATATGCTAACTCAACCAGAAAATGTGGGTTGGCCAAAAAGTTTGTTTGGGTTATTCCAAAAGATGTTATGAAAAAACTCAAACAAAAGTTTTGGCAAACCCAATTTTTTCACTAACTTTGAAAAGCAATAGTGACTGTCATTGATGGAAGGGTCAAATGAGGATTGAAGGCATCTGCATGCTACAGGCTAGTAGGGTCAGGAAAAAGGAAATAATAATATTCATACAAATATAAAACGCTGTTTGTCCTTGGTTTTAATTTTAACAAAATTACTTTAATGACTATATAAATTATAAAACAATTATCAAGACAACACTATCAATCCATTTTTACTAATATAAAATTAAGTAGTAAACTATATTAAAGTATTTGATCAATTTAAGATGCAACCAGAACAAAACAGTAATTTGAAGCAGATAGGAAAGAAGAAGGGGAGGGAGGGAAGATCTTTAAATATTTAGAAAGGCAAAGTATTTTAACTGAATATCGCATTATTTTAAAAAGTAAATATTTTCACTTTTCTTTCTGAACATGACAGTTTTGATAAGTTGAGATTTCTTCACAATTCAATTTCACCAAACTACTTTCTTGTAGGGTCTGTATATTTATGACATATTTGAATGTCCAGATCATTTAGCAAATTTCCTTCACTGAAAATTATTAAACTATTCTTTGAAGAGACATAGAAGCAGTTATTTGGAATTTTCATGCGAAGAAACCTAAAAAGCACGCAAGTATCCTAAACTGGAATATTATGCACAGATGGCCGCAATCCACCCAGCAGGAGAAATCTGGGGAGATGATATGCCATAATACTATTCCATTCCCACCCAATGAAAATAAAATTCCAAAGCCAACAGCCACCCTGGCTCCATCAACAGGAATGTAAATTTAAGTGTTAATGAGCCAGATACAGGGCATTTCCTGGAGATTAAGGGTAGTCTGGAGAAAGTGGATGATCTTGGGGTTCTTAACCCCAGATGGTCATTCATCTCTGGAAAATATCCTACCACAAGTTTTTCTTCTCTCATTTACCACAAAGAAGGACACATTAACAAACAAACTACCCCTAAAACAATGTCCCAAGTCAGCGGTTCAGAAAATGGGGTCCCAGGCACAGTAAAATCAACTGGAAAGTTACTAGAAATGTAAATCCTTGCACCTCTTCCCAGACCTACTAAAATCAGGTATTCTGGAAGTGGTACCCAGCAATCTGTGGTTTAACAAGCCCTCCAGGTGACTCTAATGCATCCCACAATTTGAAAGCCATTGTCCGAGGTAAACTGCTAACTTATATACACATCATAAATTATTCTGACACAGAGAAATCCATAAATAAAAGAAGTACCTGCAGGAAACAGTCACTTTAGAATGACTTCCAAACCAGTCATACTACTGTATGACTAAGCCACATGTGAAAATGTTAAGAACGCAAGGAGCGGGAGACGGAAGGAAAAAGGATCAGAAGAGGGGAACAGAGGCAGGAGGAGGGTGGGGAGGGAGATCATGAGCTAGGGGATCCATTTCCAGCTACCCAAGAAGACAGGCACCAAATCACGCATCGTAGTCCAGAACCAAAATTGTCAAATCATAGGTGCTTGAAAAACATTTTCAGAGTAAATATTTATAGAGGAGACATCTCAGGTTTATGTTCACAATGGAAATAGTTTAGCATAGATATATAAATCATGCCTCTGTGTATATTTGAGTTATAAAGCTTGTTAACTTTTTAAAAATTGCTTTTGCTTGATGGTACCCCTTAGTAATAGGGTAGTTGTTTCTTTGTAATACAAATTTCTTGGAAATTCACAAGCCCTATAGGACACACTGTAAAAATCAGATTTAGCACAAAATTCAGCCTTCATCAAACACTCTTCAACTTAAAAAAAAAAAAAAACACCTTATGTTTCATGTATGTTACAACCTGGAGGAAGTGGTGAAAGAGGTGAGAATTATTGCAGGATTTATGACCCAAGCCCTCCTTAGTGGGCTAGTGGGGAGGATATTTTGTTGCAGCAAGGGCAAAGTTAGTGGGTGGTACCCACCTCTGTTAAAGGATTAGGGCTCAGCAATAGTACTGCAAAGAGGAGGAAAACAGGGAACAAAAGCTCCTGTATCCTTCCTGGACCTAAGTGTTGCATCCCTGCCAGACAGCTGCTAAGATAGCTAGGACTTCCCTAAGGATACTCTGAGGCAGAGGTAATACTCAAATCCAAATTTGACCTCAGATTCTTTCCTCTTCCTTCCTGGTGGTCTTTCTTGTAGGGCCACAGGGAAGGTGCTGAACCAAACCGAGCTCTCCAAGATGGTGATCAGCACAGGATGGGTGGTTTAGATCCAGACTCCTTGAAATATCGATATTAAGAAAACAAAAGGAGAGAAGAGTACTCTGACACTTAGAGGCCATGCAGAATCCTCCACTCTTTAATCCACCCCCTACCATTCCTTTCATCATCATTTTTATAAAGCTACAGGTCTAAGCCAATCATCATTCATTATGAACATTCTTCAGAAACATCCCTGATGGCCACCTCTGACCTGTTCATTAACTACCAGGCCAGTTCCTGATTACAGCTTGTCAGAAATGTTTATTATCTTCTTGCTCTGAAGAGACAGGAAAGATTAAGAATGTTCCAGCCTTAACATGAGGCTCCACATCTGTAAGAAGCTTAAAATAGTATATAAATAGAGGAATAATTTCCTGGCAGAGTTCAACTGACAATTAACAAGAAGACCCCCAGATAGATTAAGAGATACTCATCTTCTTTTAAATAGTGTCATCTGAAACGTTATATAACTAAATAACTTTTTATCTATAATAAACGGTTATTAGAGCTTGCTAATAATTGTTTTCTAACAGCTTTGGAAGTTTATGCTTGCTCCACGGAACCATGACAACAATCACTTGTTTTGTAAAGAAGGGATTTAAAGATAGATATTTCAGTTATAACTACAAACTTAAATTCTGAAGCTGTTGCAATTAGTAAAGTTAATGGTATTTTTCAAATGAAAAGAAAAATTAAAAGACAGACAAAAGTTACAAGAGGGGCCACAGGGGAAAAGAGAGTTATATGAGCATCAGTTTGCTCTGTTAAGGCGTTTCCCCTGTTGAAATGATTTCTTGCAAACATCATTACTACACAGAATTTAAAAATGAGGTGTTAAGATAAAAATTTACTGTGAACAAAGTGACTCTTTCCAGAAGAACTAAAGCTGTTTATTGCAGCTTTCAGAAACCTGTGACAATGTTAATCAAACTTACAAGCCAGGATTACAAGTTTGCATCTCAAACTTTGGTGTGTGGAGAAATTACCAGTCAAAGTACAGCAAGTTGGGACCAGCCCCAGAAATCCTAACTCATCACACCTGGATGGGACTTGAGAATTTGTATTTTTAATAAGCTTGCAAATAATGTGGACTCTACCAGTGGACAGCACCCTCCTGAGAGTACCTACACCCTGACCACTAGGCATTCAGAGAACAAAAACAGGATTCAAATTATACTTCCAAGAGCATCTACATCTTTCTTCTTGATATAATCATGGCTTTGAAATCTTAAAAGTGACTGCCAATAATGTTCAAAGTCCCTGATATCCTGCTCACTCTTTAACCAGTAGCAGATCAACAAGCATACCAAAGTGATGTCTCAGAAGAAACAGTGGAGTGGATGTACATATTAAGAGGTCCACTCAATGTCAGTCGACACTCCCTCTAAGGAACTCACAAGAGCATACTGACAACTGGCAATTGTCTTTAATAAAGTCTGATAGGCTCAGCCTCCCAGAGTCAAAATTCATATCCCTTTACACCATGTCCCAGGAAACCCCCACTCCACCTCTTCTCCATTAGAAGAAAGAAGTTAAGTACTGTAACTATTGAGCTGTATCCACAAAATCTTGGTCTCCTGATAGTGACATTTTGCACACACAAAAAAAGAAAGAAAAATAGATAGATAAAATGTGCATATAAAAACAGAGAGACTTAGTAAATTCTTCAAATTGAAGTTATCACCTAGCAGTTTATTGTAGCCCTGGAATCAAAGAGAACACTTGGGTCCCTGGCATGTTAATACCTGATGAACTGACTGAATTAGTTGTATGTGATGGTGCCATTGGAAATTCCTTAGTGAGAACTTGGTGATTCACGCTCACTTTGAAAAGGTATTACTTGGAGGCTGTGAGCCTAAGGGGGGTCATGGCAGTGGATATTAGGGAACTCTCTGTACCTTTCTCTTAATTTTTCTGTGAATCTAGCACTGCTGTAGGAAATAAAATCTATTAATAAAAACTTTCAAAGGCATTAGCTTAAACACAAAAGTGACTAATATAAGTGACTTCTTTTTCTCCGCAAATCATGACTTTGAAACCACCCTCCTTTGCATG
Source organism: Oryx dammah (assembly GCF_014754425.2). Classification (NCBI taxonomy): domain Eukaryota; kingdom Metazoa; phylum Chordata; class Mammalia; order Artiodactyla; family Bovidae; genus Oryx; species Oryx dammah. Next base: position 25,727,461 of record NW_024070185.1, read on the forward strand.
GGCCAAAAAGTTACTTAAATTAGGAGTTTGACATCTTCATCTTACTCACAATATGTATAATGTTATAAATCGTAATAAAAGGGGGAAACTCAACTATAGGACTTACCCCATTGTTTTAAGTTTATTTACTAGTCTCCCTAAATTTTGAGGCCTTGAGGCCAAAGGCTGTTTCAGGAATTTCCTGATGGCAGCTGAAGGCTAGCCTGGACTTTCAGTATTGTTTGAAAGAAAAGGGTCATGGTAAAAATGTGTGCTTGACAAAGGGAGCTCAGTTCCGAGCTCTGTGGTGACCTAGACGGGTGGGATGGAGGCCGGGGTGGGAGGGCATACATGCGTATAGCTGACTATGTTGTACAGCAGAAACTATACAACATTGTCAAGCAATTATATTCCCAGAAAAAGGTTTTAAAAACCAAATATATATACACATATACATACATACATACATACTGGCAACCCACTCCAGTATTGTTGCCTGGAGAATCCCCTGGACAGAGGAGCCTGGTGGGCTGCAGTCCATGGGGTCACAAAGAGTCAGACACAACTGAGTGACTAACACACACACATGCGTACGCACACACACACACATATATATATGTGCTTGAACACAGTACCACCTGTAATAGAGTAAGGTCCCAGAAGGTAACATTCCTGATTTCCAAGATGTTCACAGTGAGTATAGCCATGAATGTCTTTAACCACAAAAACCTAACACACACCAGCAAATGCAGTCTTAATGCTTATGTGCCCCAGTTACTCATTTAACAAATGTACATTCTCATCTGCTTTACTGCAGTCTCTTATGACCTTTGTGAATCTAAGTTCAGACTCTGCAGCCAAATCACCTGAGTTCAAATCTGAGCCCCACCTGTCATTAGTCCAGTGGCAATGGAGAGGTTTCTAGCTCAATTTCTTCAATAAAATGGGGGTAAGGGAACTTCCCTTGTGGTCCAGTTGTTAAGACTCCATGCTTCCACTGCAGGGGACGTGGGTTCAATCCCTGGTCAGGGAACTAAGATCCCACATGCCATGCAGCATGGTCAAAAGATGAAAAATAAATAAGTAAATAAATAAAATAAAGGCAAAGGCACACAATGACTGCCTTTATGAAAGAAAGAAAAGCAGCATGTGTTTGCAGTTGAACAGCTCTCCCAGGTTGCTTCCTGCCAGTAGGATTCTGAGGGTCCAAAGGTGTTTCTTCATTCTGCCCTTTGTTCCCCTCAGTTAAAGTTTCCATGTTTCTTCATGTGTAACTGCTACAAGACCTTAGTAAGTCTCCTGTGAATCTACTTGAGTTCACCCCTTTACACAAAAGTCACACCTACAAATCTCCAAATTAGTCCTTCTCCACCTTGGACTGTTATGGAAATAGCTGACATGATAGCCTTAAACTTCCCAGAGGTCCTGTGGTTTAACTGAGAGGATGTGTAAGGAACACTTTGAACTTCTTCAAAGAGCCCTTTATGTGGCTGAAGAGTATACTGAAGCACTACATTTTATCTTTCTGAGGCCTTAACAAAAGGTTCATAGTCATACCATCAGCTTCATCTTAGATTGTGTTTTCCTGACAGTGCCCCATTTTCCACCTTTGCTTAGAAATTCTCTGTTAATGTTAGCATCGTGTACCACGTGTAGAGATTGAGAATTACCCAAACCATCAAGTCCTGGCTCCTTTCCGTTTATGCCTCAGTTTATCTCTCTCCTTTTAGTTTACTGTCACTAAGAAGTGAGGCAGCATCTTCAACATTTTGCTTGTAAATCAGCCAGTTCCTTAGCCCCATTTTCTACTTTTCACAAAACTATAGGCCACAGTGTCACTAAAATTTCTGCCACTAAGATCTCATTTCCTCCAAAATTCTTCTTTTCCTGCAATTTCTCACCTTCAGTTTCCTTGAAGACCCAAATTCCATGAACAATGTATCCAAGGTACTCTAAACTTTCATCATCTCCTAAAAATCTTACATCCTTCCTAGCTTCTGCCCTCTACCCAATCCAGAACCACTCCCGCATTTTATGTATTTGTTAGGACAGTACTCCCATTTCCAGGTAACACAACCTACACTTAACTATTAATTTCTATCAATTTACTCCAAAATTTAGTGGCTTTAAACAACACACCTTTGTTATCTCAGTTTCTGAGGGTCAGGAATCTTGGCTGGAATCCTCTGGCTCAAGGTGTCTCAAAAAGTCTCAGTCAAGTTGCTGTCTGGGGCTGTGGTCTCATCTGAAGGCCCAAGTTAGGGGTGCATGCTGTGCTCACTCACTCAGTCATGTGTGATTCTTTGCAGCCCCATGGACTGTAGCCCACCAGATTACTCTCTCCATGGAATTTACCAGGCAAGAATACTGGAGTAGGTTGCCATTTCCTCCTCCAGGGGATCTTCCTGACCCAGCAATCGAACTCATGTCTCTGGCATCTCCTGCTTTGACAGGTGGAATCTTTACCCACCTGGGAAGCCCCAAGTAGGCATGCTGCTGCTGCTGTTGCTAAGTCGCATCAGTCGTGTCCGACTCCATGCGACCCCATAGATGGCAGCCCACCAGGCTCCTCCATCCCTGGGATTCTCCAGGCAAGAACACTGGAGTGGGTTGCCATTTCCTTCTCCAATGCATGAAAGTGAAAAGGGAAAGTGAAGTCACTCAGTCGTGTCCGACTCTTAGCGACCCCATGGACTGCAGCCTACCAGGCTCCTCCGTCCATGGATTTTCCAGGCAGGAGTACTGGAGTGGGGAACCATTGCCTTCTCCGAGTAAGCATGAGGGAGGGGTAATCGTTTTTCAGTCCACACAGAGGGTTAACTGGCAGGCTTCAGTTTCTTATCACATGGACATCTCTAGATGGCATCTGGCTTCTTCCATGGGGCTCAATCAGAGGGGAAAAGGAGGGAGAAGAGAGAGAGGAAAAAAGATAAAGAGAGGGAAGAGAGAGAAGGGGAAATAAATGCAGGGAGGAAGGAGAATGAGAAAAGGGAGTTTGAGGGGGTGGGCAGGGTCACAAGAGCCTAAGGGAAAGTCCAAGAAGGAAATAACATTCTTTTATAATATAATCTCAGTGATATCCTATCATCATATTAGATAGAGTCCATATTCCATGTCATAAACCATTAGAAGGAAATCACCATTCACTGCAGCCATGAAATTAAAAGACACTTGCTCCTTGGAAGGAAAGCTTTGACAAACCTAGACAGCATAATAAAAAGCAGAGATATCACTTTGACAACAAAGGTCCACATAGTCAAAGTTAAGGTTTTCCCAGTAGTCACATACGTACGGATGTACGGATGTGAGAATTGGACCATATAGAAACCTCAGAGCTGAAGAATTGATGCTTTTGAACTGTGGAGTTGGAGAAGACTCTTGAGAGTCCCTGGGACTGCAAGGAGATCAAACCAATCAATCCCAAATGAAATCAACACTGAATATTCATTGGAAGAACTGATGCTGAAGCTCCAATACTTTGGCCATCTGATGCAAAGAGCCAACTCATTGGAAAAGACCCTGATGCTGGAAAAGATTAAAGGCAAAAGGAGAAATGGGCAGCAGAGGAAGAGATGGTTAGATAGCGTCACCAACCCAATGCACATGAATCCAAGCAAATTCTGGGAGATAGTGAAGGACAGAGGAGCCTGGCATGTCCATGGGGTCATAAAGAGTCAGATACAACTTAGCAACTGAACAACATCAACAAAATATAGCCTATATGTAAGCAGAAAGGATCACAGGAGGGCATGAAGGCCAGAGCTAGGAATTATTGGGGACATTTTTAAAGGTTGCCTTCAATACAATCTCACAGAGTGTTTATAAAGATTAACTGAGTTAAAACATGAAGAATGCTTAGTACATTTGATAGCAAGTGCTATACATGTGGGCTTTTATTCATACTGCTACTATTATTATTATGATCACCTTAAGCAGGACTCATAAAACTTAATAAATACTTTAGGTTTTGCAGGCCAATACAGTCTCTGATGCATATTCTTCTCTACATGTGTAGGTGTTCTCACAATGCTTTAAAAAGTACTAAACCCATTCTCAGCTATACAAAAAAAAGTCACAGTCTGTATTTAGCTCATGGGCCATATTTTGCTGATTTCTGTGACACATTTTTGAGTGCAATGAAGAGACTGGTATTCATTCTTTATATTATAAAGTACACCAATACCTGAGTGCTGATCTGATAGGTATGATGCCATTTATCAAAGGGACATTACTTTATAGGCCAGCAAAAGGCAACCTGTTCCTGTAAGGAATGCCACAATCATTCCTTGCCAATACAGCTTTAATGGGGGCAAGTAAAGAAACAGAATAATCTAAGTTGGAAGTTGGGAAGTTGGATATAATTTCCTAAGCTGAAACCCAGCCAGTATATGGGATGGGGATGGGGTTATGCACCTATTAGACTCAAGACAAAATTTGATCATGATTCCCAGTCAGTTATAAAGACAGGGCTGCCAACCAAAAAAAAAAAAAAATGCTTACAGCCTACATCATGAGACCTGTATGTGGCTTTGGTTTCATACCCAAAAGAAGAACAAGAGGCACCACAGATAGGATGCCATGAGTTGTGGGGGAACTGAGCTCTAATGTCCTTGATGGTCAGTCCTGTAAGGCTTAAATGTGATTTCTCCCAGCTGGCTCCCAGAGTATTATGAAATAAACTATCAGCATTGAAATTGAGCACGTATTAAAAGCAGAGTGTAGGAAAGAAGGGTACTCCCTCTTCTGGGTTTAGGAACAGAGAGGTATGGTGAACAAAAAGAATACTTGCAGTTTCCACCTACCATTGAAAATAAGTATGAGGAGCTACAATCAAGACCACCTTATATCTTGCTGAGCTTTTAAATTTACAAAGGGCAACATTAACGAGGTAAGTTCAGTTCAGTTCAGTTCAGTCGTTCAGTCGTGTCCGACTCTTTGCAACCCCATGAATCGCAGCACGCCAGGCCTCCCTGTCCATTATCATCTCCCAGAGTTCACTCAAACTCACATCTATCGAGTCAGTGATGCCATCCAGCCATCTCATCCTCTGTCGTCCCCTTTTCCTCCTGCCCCCAATCCCTCCCAGCATCAGAGTCTTTTCCAATGAGTCAACTCTTCGCATGAGGTGGCCAAAGTACTGGAGTTTCAGCTTCAGCGTCATTCCTTCCAAAGGACACCCAGGACTGATCTCCTTTAGAATAGACTGGTTGGATCTCCTTGCAGTCCAAGGGACTCTCAAGAGTCTTCTCCAACACCACAGTTCAAAAGCATCAATTCTTTGGTGCTCAGCTTTTTTCACAGACCAACTCTCACATCCATACATGACCACTGGAAAATCCATAGCCTTGAATAGATAGACCTTTGTTGGCAAGTATTGGGCCTGAATATCATGTGTAAATTATGCGTGCATGCTCACTTGCTCAGTTGTGTCCAACTCTTTGCAACACCATGGACTGTAGGCTGCCACACTCCTACGTCCATGGAATTTTCCAGGCAAGAATAGAGGAGTGGGTTGCATTTTCTTCTCCAGGGAAATCTTTCCAACCCCAGGGATGGAACCTGTGTCTCCTACATTGGCAGGTGAATTCTTTGCCACTGACCCACCTGGGAAACCCTTGTAAATTATAATTTGCTATAATAGAGATGGAAAATAGCTTTTGTCTTTTGTGCCAAATCTGTTCTATCGGTAGTCACTACATAGGTCACTGTGTTGAAAGGGTTTGAGTCCATGCCTGTGCTTAACCAGAAAAAGAAATAGAGTACCATGATTCATTATTAATATCTTCCAGGGACAGGGCATGAGAGGGTAGAGTAAGAGTAAACATGTTAGGTATCTGCCATCCAACTAGTATGCAGATATGCAAGTCATCATCTCCTCCAATGTATTCATATGAAATTCCTAGGAAAAAAGTATCATTTCAATCACAAATTCTACTACAAAGCCAGCTTCCACAGTATAACATTTTAAACTTAACGTGTATGTGTGTGTGAAGTTGCTCAGTCGTGTCCGACTCTTTGCAACCCCATGGACTGTGGCCTGCACCAGGCTCCTGAATACTAATAATTTAAACTCAGAGACCAAGTTCTGCTGGCCATTCATCAATTTTCAGTTAAATTTAACATTATAATCACCAACACAAATCATTACATACTTTATTTTACATAGTACCTTTACGGGATATGTAGTAACTATCTCAGAGAATCTTTAAAAATATAACTGAGTCTCTGACTTCTAGAATAGTTTTATCCCAGAATTTTCATTCCATTTCTTAACTATTTACAATGCACTTAGAGCTAGGAAAGGCATCAAGGGTGGGAAGGGAGAAATAGAAAAAATACTGTGTACATCTTATTCTCTTTAGTCACGTATCTTGCAAGTGTTGTTGGGAGAAAATCATTTACTCATAGGACCCTTTGTTCTGTGCTTCTATAAGCCTCATGAATATAACAGAGTTTATGCCATGCCAGCCCATACTACGTAGACCATTGTCTTGCAAATGGAAGACATATGGGGAACTACGACAAGAATTGGTGCTAGTGGTAAAAAACCAGCCTGCCAGTGCAGGAAACTTAAGAGACACAGGTTCGATCCCTGTGTCAGAAAGATTCCCTGGAGGAGGGCATGGCAACCCACTCCAGTATTCTTGCCTGGAGAATCCCATGGACAGAGGAGCCTGGTGGGCTACAGTCCATAGGGTTGCAAAGAGTCGGACACAAATGAAGCCACTTAGCATGCATGCATTCACTGACATTAATAGTAGGGAATCCCCAATGCAAAAGGTCAGCACAATGACAATAACTTTCTTCCCAGTCCACCTAAGGCTCTATTACCCTACCCAGGATCTGGGTACTCTGATATTCACAGGAATATCAGTCCTGAGTTCAGTGGTTCCCTAATTCCACTTCTATTTCTACTAGGAAGATGATAAAGCAGCCATTACAATAAATAGACAGATCTTCACCATACCTCCTCTGATTCTCCCTCTTGTGTTTACCTCACACCAGGAAAATCCCTGCCTAATCAAATCCTTGAAGAATTTAGTAGATTATATCAACTAGGAGATACTGTTTACCTGGCTACCCAGATGTGATTGTATCTGTCATAGCTAAACGAATTTATCCCTCACCTGTACTCTAAGAGGCTGTGAGATTATGATGTGTCACAAAATACCTTCATCAGGGGCAATACTTCTGGATCTTGACCACTGACTTCAATAGATTGAGACTGGAAAATACCAAGGCCTAAATCCTCGCTCCTTCTGAAACTGTGATCTGATTGGTCAGGAGAGGGAAGCAGGAATTTCGGTTTTTTGAAGTCTTGGGTGTTTCTACTGAGTAGCCTGGGATGAGAAGCTTTGATCCTCTCCCCCTCAGAGTTTCTCAGACAGCCTTCCTTTCTTATCCTGCTCCACTACTTAATTAGTACAGGATGGTAGGATTATTACATTTTCTGAGACAGGTCCATCGACTGTAAGAATGCCACCCATCTGTCTAAGTCACAGGGAGGCTCACAATGATAATGCAAGTCCAGACAGTGACACGACACGGTCCTCCAGCCACAAGTAGTTTGGGATAAATGGTGCTAAATAAAATAAAATAGGATCAAAATGTCCCCAAGGTTAATCTCCAAGGCTGGGGCAGGAATAGGAGGAAAACAAGGCTATTAAGGGAAACTAAAATTTAAAAATTTCCATCAGCATATGAAATGAGATCATCATTATCATGTAAATGCCCCACTTCCCTCTAGGAACTGTTCTAAGCTGTTTATCGGCCTTTTCTTAGATCCCTCCAGGCAAAGGGAGGGAGGGAGGGAGCTAGGGTGAGAGGGAGGGGGACTTAGAGAGGGAGGGAGAGGGAGGGAGGGAGCAAGAGGGAGCAGAATCCAGGGTTCCAACCGTGACCATTCGGCTTCTGGGCATGTATCCTAGAGAATGTTGCTGCTTTTCCCCCATCTCAGCTCCTTAACTCTGTAAAATGGGAACATTCATAGCTTCCCCATGGGGATGTGATGAGGATTAAACTAACATTTCAGGGCTTCTCTGGTGGCTTAGTGGGAAGGAATCCATCCACAGTACAAGAGACGCAGAGTCCATCCCTGGGTCAGAAGATCCTATGGAGAAGGAATTGGTCATCCACTCCAGTATTCTTGCCTGGAGAATTCCATGAACGGGGAGCCTGGTGGGCTACAGTCCATGAGGTCTCAGAGAGTCAGACACAACTGAGCGACCAAACAACATACTAATACTTTCTCCAGTGCAGTAAATATTAAATGAATACTATTTCTGATAACGATTCCATTACCACTATAGGCTGTTGCTAATGTTTATAATCTAATTTTACCATGTTTTTTCTCGATGCTTACCATACTTGAGTTTTACTCATTAAAAATATTAATAGATAAGGGGAGACCCTACAGAACAACAGTTTTACCACAAACTCCACACTCTCCTAGAAATGCCTTTAAAACACAGAGAAAAATGGTTGTGATGCACTGGGATGCATCAGCCAGTGTCATTCTGGATGATTCAGACCCAAGCTGTCAACAGTCTCCACTGCCTTGGCCTCCCTGCCATTCCTCTGCGAGCAATTCCCACGGATCCAAAACGATCCTCCAGCATTAACAAGTTTGCTTTGAAACCCACAGTTAAAACAATTTTGCACACAGAGATGATGGTGTGAAGATCTCCGCCTGCAGTTTTCTGGGCCTTTCACACATACCCAGATTGTATTAAAACTGCTGAGTTTCAAACGCATCAGGTACAAGTCCTTAGTGAATTCATTTTCACTAGGCTGTTTCTATATTTTATTGCTGGAATAATTCTAGGTTCTGAGTTCTCTCACCAGAGGATTTAAATAGATCCCCTTCAGGACATTCTGGGAGTGAATGAGAACGAGTATTAGGCTTATATTTCCTAAATAGGACCAAGGCTTCCATTTCCAAATTATGCTTTGATATGACTATAAATCCATTCCACAAGGTTACTGAGACAATACTAAATTTTCACATGGCATTGGATTTCAAGTCTGGTATGATTTGCCAGCACCACACCTTGCCAGTAGAGCACGGGGCATCCTGAAAGTGATTGTCAAGTGGTGGCACACAGCCCTGCAGCCACAAGTCCTGGGGTTGGGGAAAGGTAGCAGAATAAATAGGATGTGAAATGGTGTTGTTAATGAACCTCTTTATTTTCAGAACACAAACTTCAGTACAGTTCTACCAAATGAGCTTGACCGTGTGCTTGATTGATGGCTATCTGTGGAAGATGGCATGAGAAAACTTTCTAGGGGCGTAAGTGTTGAATGTTTGAGGAACACTCCCTGCCTCAATTTCTCTACTTTTCCATAGTTACAGATAGATGAAAAGTGACCTTTCAAACTTTGGTTTCTAATCCTTAACTATTTTTGAATATGGAGAACTTCACCTGTTCAGTTCTAGCTAGCGGCATCTCAGTAACTCTGCAAGTAGCAAGACTTAAGAGAAGTCTTCCATTAGATACAAGCACTATGCTTTTCATAGCTGTACATAAATGCTTCAAATTCACTTAATTAGAATAACAGAAGTAGGGAATTTTGCCATGGGAAATGTTATGGACTGAATGTTTGTAACCTCCAAAATTCATATGTTGAAATCTGAACCCCGAAGGCAAGGGTATTAGGAGATAGACTCCCCCAGCGGTTCAGCAAGTGAAGAATTTGCCTGCAATGCAGGAGATACAGGAGAGGCAGGTTCGATCCCTGGGTAAGGAAGATCCCTTGGAGGAGGGCATGGCAACCCACTTCAGTATTCTTGGCAGGAAAATCCCATGTACAGTGGAGCCTGATGGGCTAAGGTCCATGGGGTCACAAGGAGTCAGACAGGACTGAAGTGACTGAGTACGCAGGCACACAAAAGAGACTCTCGGGAACTCTCTCGGCACTTTTGCCATGTGATACCTCACTAAGAAGATGGCCATCTATGAACTAGGGACCTCACCAGACACCAAATCTTCTAGAACCTTGATCTTGGACTTCACAGCTTCCAAAAATGTGAGACTGTGAAAAATAAACATTTGATGTTTATGCCACCCATCTATGGTATTTTTGCTACGGTAACATAAATAGACTAAGATAGGAAATGAAAGAAACACCATTTGGTTTAGCTTCATCATTTTTCAGATGGGAAAGGTAAAGTTAAGTGATATAACCAAAGATGTATTTGTTTGTGACACCAAAAACAGGGACTGAAAAACTATTCTTTTTACTCAAGAATATCTTCATTTAAGGTTTAACGTCCCTTTGATTTTGCTTAGCTGGTTGGTTGATTTCTGCAGTGCCTATTTACTCTTACAAAGCTCCTTCCTTTCAGAGTCTACAAAACTATGTCACCCTGAAATTTTACTCAAACAACAAAGGTAAGACTGTACACACAGTCACTCTCACAATGTAACCATAAAAAACTACTGACCATAAAAAACTATCAACCTTGGGTGTTGGTCAGCCTATGCTCTGATAAACACATAATTTTGAAATCTAGATAACCTTCAGACTGTTGGAAAAACCATCTGATTTGCAGTCAGAAAACCTGGACTGGAATCAAAGTTTTATCAGTCATTAGTTGAGAGCCCACGGGAAGGTACTTCTATCTGAGGTTCAGTTTCCTGAAAGGAACCCATCCCTCTTTACTGGCTTAGTGAAAATTTGAAATGATACAATATATGTGAAAACACTGTGCAAGCTACATATAAAATGTTGCACATCAGCAATTTCTTTGTTAATACCACTACTTCTGGTCATTCAATACGTACAATGGCAGGTGAGGGGACAGGATGAATGGATTGTGAAATTAAGTCCTTAAAGTACTTAGAATCTAAGGGTGAGGGAAACAAGGAAATAAAACATCACAAAGTAATATGTGCTGAAATGAAGTTATAACTGCTTTGTGAAGAAATGGTGGGGGTAAGGAGTTACCTTGGACTAAGGAAACTATCTTGGAATCCAATTCCTAACTGTAAAGGTCTCTTTCTATAAATGCCATTTCTGAGTAAAATTTATCTGATGCATGTTAAGGGTCTTGTCATTCTTCTTTTCTTTCCAGGCACGGAAAATATAAGGTAGAGCAAGAAAAACAAAGCCCCTACTTTATGATATTTGTTCAGTCAACTGTGAAAGATGCTACAGAGAATCAAAATATTCCAGAGGTCTCGCACGGGAAAAGCCCACGCCCCACACTTTCCCCTCTAATAGCTACCAACGGCATCTGCAAAGGCCCTAAAGGTTTGGGTCTTTGGCTACCTGTCTCAGCATCCCCCAGTAAGTCATAGCTGTTCTCTTTCCTCATGCTTTTAAACTCCTCTGCAGGAAAGCAACATCCACATATGAGACTTGGGCTCTAGGACAAGCCCAACCCAGGGAAATGGACAAATGAAAGTAGACTCCATTGACATGGGCTGGTCTCAGTGGTGCTTCCAGATCTACAGCTGATGCTTCACGGAACAGAGATTTCAGTGATTTGGTTTGCTAATTGCTTGCCTAGAGGCTATGCCATAAGTGCAGGGCTGGTTCCAAGTTCTCCAGATGTTCTTGATCCTGTTTGGAATGCACATGCCAAAAACCCTGGAAAGCAGCAGGCTCTTCATAAAAGCAGTTCTGACTTGGTGGTCAGATGGGAGCCATCTGTTAGATGGTATCACCCTTCTCACCAGCCACAAGGCAAGGGGCCAAAGCCTGGAGTTCTTGGGGAGACCCTTCCACAGTGGGGTTCTCTCCGACAAGCCAAGGCAAGTTTCTGTGACTATGGTCCCACAGAGAACACCTGCAACGTCTGGACCCTCGCCAGGGCAAACTTGTTTCTTTCTCTAGAAAGGAACCTCCTTACCCTGACAGCTGAAGATCCCAATGGGTATTTTGGATTTCTCAATTCTAACACTGGGGACGTTTTCTTAAGAATGGCCCCTTTGTGTTAGAGGGAACACTCTGCCAAAGCTACATACCTAACTCTCTCTTCAACTGCTGCCCCACCCTCATAATTCTAGGCTCCCTTCTCAGGATGACTCATGTGTTGTGTTGTGTCATGGAAAATACACTGGGCTAAAAGTCAAGAGGCTGGCTTTTGTTTCTCACTCATGTGAGCTTGGACAAGTCACAGAATCCCTTTTGGCCTCAGGTTTCCCATCTGTAATATGAAAAGAGGTAGGCTCAGTGATACTACCACTCCTTTGAGCTCTAAAACTCAAAGTTTAGCTGTCTGTTCCCTATTTGATAGTTTCAGTTAGGTCCTCGACTCTGGCAGGCTCAAGATCCATCTAGCAGAAGTGTCAAGAGAGGAAGGAGGCAGATTTCCAGAGGCAGTGACCTCATATGGACCTGCCTTCTCTAATTGTGAGAATCTGAGTTCAAAAAAGAGGGAGGGGGGCAGCTGTCTGCCATGAACCATCCTGCTCTCCTGGGCACAAGACTGACCTCCTCCATCCCTTGCCAGGGGTAAATATTCCTACTACCAGCTTTAAGCAATTTTTGCCTGTACAACCTCCTGGCTCGGTAAGAGTTTAATTCCCTGAACATTTTTCTGTTAAAATCCATAAATAATATTTGACTGAGATGATTATATTATGACAATAACTCAAACAAAATTGAGCTATTATTTTCACAAGTAGTAGCTCTCAAATTACCTTCAATTTAATCTCATAGTTGGGAAAGATCTGTTCTGACTTACATCTGTTTTGTCCTCTTGCGATCAAACATTAGTTCTCGGCTATCTATAAAGTACAGAAAACTTTTCAGCACTTTCCTGTCATTTGGTGAATAATTTTTTTTCCCATTATTCTTCTTATACGTGTTTTTACCGTTCATAAGATACCTGACACTGTGTCATAAAAATCTTTATAGTTTTCATTCCACACGTGCTTCATGTCTTTGGGAAACTGACTACCTTAAGAAGTTATAATCTAAACAAATATGGTACACCAAAGTAACTATATATCAAGATATAATGATCACATAAAATTCATGAGCAAAATTAATTGTGCATTATACATATGGCATATAAAGTTGAAAGGATTTGAGCATATTGCAAAGGAGTGTTTGGATTTGGTAATTATGTAAAGAATACCCTTAGGTCTAGGATTATGCTGACAAAATGGAATAAATCCAGGCCTGGGAGCCCATTTGGCTAAGCTAGCCCTCCACCCACTCTTCTGGGGTCATGTACATTTCCTGGGTTGAGAAGCAGAGAAGCAGAACTGTAGATATTCCGGGTTTTCTCTTCCCCACCATCCCATGGAATTGACACCTATCCTTCAGCAGATGCTATGTTTTGACTTTAGAATCTACTCACTGAGTTCACTGTTAACCTCTCCCAGTTTGGACCCTGAAGGAAACCAGTACAGGCCCTTTCAATCTGAGTATTTTATAGAATTAGACTGTTGGTTGTTCAGTCCTTTATTTGCATGTGCTCCTTTTCCAGAAAATGATTTTCCCCAGTGTTTCACGTCTGAGAAAAATTTCTCGAGACCTTAGGCACATCACGTCATGTACCTAATTATTTACGTGTATGTGTGTATGTGTGTGTGTGTGTGTGTGTGTGTGTGTGTGTGTGTGTGTGTGTGTAGTCAGAAAACTTTCTTTCTGCTTATATACTATTATCCCTCTAATTTCCTGGCAATTTTTCTACATAAGGCTCAGGGCTAATCCCTAATGCTTATACTTTAAGTATCTGCCTTAACGATTGTGTTAATTTTCAGAGCTGCCTGAGCCTCATCTGAGAAACTTGGCAAATTGTGGGACAGAATATGAAAAACAGGCCAGTGTACAGAAACTGATGTTCAAAACAGCCTCCTCAGGTAATTCAACAATATACAGTGTCAACTGTGGAATGAGAAAGAGAATTATTCTTACTTTGAATTTAAATTTCCCACATAATTGCTGCATAGGTTAGAAGTTTCTTTTGAAGATTTTAAAGAGAAGAAATATTTATGTTTTTTTTTCCTTCCTTGATTCTATTTTCTAAACGTTCAGTGAAGAAAAATAATGTATTGAAAGAAAATTGACATGTTTGTATTGAGTACCTGTATCTGCAAGGTTGGATTCTAAGAACAAGCAGATCTTGTTAGGTGACCATTTGCTTTATGTTCATAAGGGCCATTAAGCTAGAATATTTTGCTTTGAACTTTAATTTGATCTTCTACACTACTGCTCAACTCCATTTCTGATGTTACAAACTTCCATAGCTAGCTTTATTCTTAGCCACTTGGAAATTCACTCTGAACTGTTCTCATCAAATAAAATCAACAGACCTAGAGTTGGATAATTTTGTTCAAATAAAGCAATAGTCTAAAAACCAGAGTAAAGGAATTTCTTTATCCATTATGTCGCTAAGTTCTTTGCTATAAGGAATCTCTTAACTAATTCACTCAAACAGAAAACACTAATAAAGTTTTTAACAATTGACTCTTTGTCAGGCATCATGCAAAGTACTGGGAGTACAACAGTCTCCAAGACAGAGATGGGTTAATAAGTGATCACAATGCAGTGTGCTCAGATTTACATTAGAAGGACTCCCCTGGTGGTCCAGTGGTTAAGAGTCTTGTCTGCACTCCCAGTATGGCCTGGGTTCGATCCCTGGACAAGAACTAGATCCTATCTGCTGCAACTAAGAGTTCTTATGCATTCATTAAAAATTCCACATACTACAATTTAAGATTCCGAATGACACAATGAAAGATCCTGCATGCTGCAGCTAAGACCTGGTACAGCCAAATAAATATTTTTTAAAAACAGATTTCTGTTAGAGAGACCAGAAAGGACAGATAAGTCAGCCTCCTGCAAATAAAGAAGCCTCCTGAATGAGGTAGAAACACTGAGTTTCTACAATGAGTGTAGAAACACTGAGTTGTAAAGAAAGAGAGAAGAGGAAGGAAAGAAGAGGAAGACTATTTTGAGAATCAGTGCAAAGTGGAGGAGGAGGAGGAAGGAAAAGAGAATGAATGAGGGAACTGCACAGGTGATCTGGCTGAGGGAATGAATCCGGTGACATGATTAAGGACATGAGTGACTGAATGAATGAGGCTTTCATGGCATCAGGACTGAAGATCTCAAGGGGAGAGTAAACAGCAAGAGACATGAAGCCTGGGAGAGGCACTAATGCTGCTTACTAATATCCAGTCCTGCCCCACACCCTCTGGTGTGGGGCTCCCTCACGGTGGGATGAGACCATGCAGCTAGTTGTCACCAGGAACTGACACTTCTGGCTGGAGTACTAAACTGTTGAGGTGGGACCTGCCAGAGCTCTTTTTCCCTCTGACAAAACATCTGTGATGCCCAGGTGGCTAGAGTCCCTGAGTAGAGGACCATGAGCAAATAACCTCTGCAGACCTGAGCTGTTCTTGGTGCCTGAGTAATCTGAGAGCTGGGGTTTCTGACACCATGAAATGGTCATAACCAAACTAAAATGTGGCCTGCCCTATTCAAGATGAGAATGGCAAATAAGAATTGTATCACATGCCTTGCTGAGGAGTTAGAATCTTACACTGAGAATGTTGGAACTACTTTAAAGGATGTTTTAATCAGATTCACATGTTAACACTGATCACTCCGACTGCAAAGGACAGAATGGATTGGAGGGGACAACACGACAATCTCAAATTCCTGAGCAGCGAAGACTTACTTAACCATTTCATCCACTAGTTAAACATCTCTTCTAGACCTACTTTCAAAGTGTTGAGACAACAGTAACTTGCCTCAGAAAAGTTGAAAAGCTCTATGAAGACATCTAAAAATATTCTTGAAAATATGTTCAAACCTCATGTCTAACATAACTTCAATATCTCACAATGAAGTGAAATTACCAACTCAGTTTTATCCCATTTTCTTAAACTTTCTAGTAAAAGCAAAATACCCTTCTTTGAATTTTAAACTAAAGTATGAGGGGTTAATTTCTTTGAAATCTGATCACCTTAGATTCTGTGTAAGATGGTTGGAGGCCAAATTATTATGGAAAGAGCAAGTAAACTGAGCCAGCATACTTCATAATTTTCCTTCATTAGCAATTTTTGCAGGCTTCACTGAATTTAATGAAAGAAGTCCCACGTAAATCAAGTCTATCCTCCCAGAGGAAATTTTTTTTTTTAATTCTCTTGGACCAAAGTACAGTTGAGCATGTCAACATTCAAATATCAGAACATTTAGCTTAATTAAACTCTTCTATGGTTTCCCCATTCACCTCTAAATGTATTTAAAGCTTTAGTACCGTAATTCTCTTCTATGCCATGGTTACAAAGGCTAGTAGTATCAATCATAGACCCTTAGGCTTATCTAATCCATCTGCCTCATTTTATAAATACAGTGACCAAGGTGGCAAATTATACTAGACATATCTTCAGGAATCTGGAAGAGGAAAGTGTCTTAGTCTTTCTATATTTACTCTGAGATTACACTAATATACCATCTGGTTTTGCTTTTTACTACAGATCAAAGGTTTTGGTAGTATGATAACTGGAAAGGTAGAATTCTAAATTAATGATTGAAAACCTGAAACTTCAAAATTATAAATTACTCAACATATATAAACAAATTGTAAAGCCTTTTTTTCTTCCTGGTCCAATTCATGGCTGGTTATCAGAGAGAAGCATCAAGAGCAACATTTGCCAAACTGGGTTCCATGGAACACAACTGTCCCCTGAGGGTTTACTGAGATTCACACAGGGTAAAGGGGTTCTAGGATCAGATGAGTCTCAGGATCATGTCTTAGACTATGTTAAATATTTCTTCTTTAGTACTTATTCTGATTTCCACCTCAAAGGAAATGCTTGCCAAGATTAATCTTAAGCTCATAGCTCCAAAAAGTTAACATTTAGAGCTTTATTAAATATTTGAAAATGAAGAATTTCTGTTCATTTTATCTATCACTTGAAGAAATTTGCTTTTTTTCATTAAATACAAATATATAAGAACACATGACGATGCCCAGTTACAGCAAATATAGGCAAATGTTCTAATGATTCAACAATAAACCAAAGCAGGGACTTCCCTGGTGGTCCAGCGGCTAAGACTCTGCACTTGCAATGCAGGGGCCTGGGTGCGATCCATGATCTGGGAACTAGATCCCGCATATTGGAACTAAGGCCTGCTGCTGCTAAGTTGCTTCAGTCGTGTCCGACCCTGTGCAACCCCAGAGACAGCAGCCCACCAGGCTCCGCGGTCCCTGGGATTCTCCAGGCAATAACACTGGAGTGGGTTGCCATTTCCTTCTCCAATGCATGAAACTGAAAAGTGAAAGTGAAGTTGCTCAGTCGTGTCCGACTTCTAGTCACCCCATGGACTGCAGCCTACCAGGCTCCTCCATCCATGGGATTTTCCAGGCAAGAGTACTGGAGTGGGTTGTCATTGCCTTCTCCTGGCAACTAAGGCCAGGAGCACCCAAATAAATAAATAAACAAATTAAAAAAAGTAAACCAAAGCAAACTAAGTAGTCTCCATTTTTGTTCAAGATAAAGTAAGTTCTGAATCTACCATTCACTTAGTGCTTACATCCTAAATGAGGCAGCTACAATGCTGTCATTACAAGTGTACAGCTCAGAAAAGAGTGAACATAATCACAGTCTTTGCTTCTGGCCATTAGAACACATAGGATGTCAAAACTGGGGGGAGATTTAGATCAGCCCAAGTCCCTTGCCTTAAGGAACTGAGGCCAACAGAAGCCACAGGTTGTATCCAAGGTCCTTTTTATATGAGGCAGTAACTTGGTTTGACATTTGTATTTGTCCAGTTTCTTATTCATCATTTATCAACATACCAAACATCTGAGTTCCAGCTTAACCGAGTTCAGTTAAACGCTGAAACACAAAGATGAACAGAAAATCGTCCTGCCTCAGAGGCTCGTGATTCAGTGCTGTGTTAGAACCAGCTGCTACCAGCCCAGATGAGCCAATTGTTAAATTCCCAAGAATTTTGTGACCCAATTATTAAACTCAGCCATGATTAAAAATTAAATCATAAAAACTGACAAATTATAAGAAAATGAAAAGTAACAAGTACTCAAAACACAGCACTTTCTAATTATCTTACTATATCTCCATGCTCTCGAGGTTATTTACATCTAGTGTTTTGTGTACGATGAAAATCTTAAATACTGGGGCCCTCTGGCTCATCTCTTCCCAAGTCCACACCCAGTGGTATCACATGGGTCACTAGAAATCAGAGAAGTGTTGATACAACAGAACTTGGCAGATGCTACAAATTAGCAACATTTTCTCCTTCAAGATGGTTATTCAACATTTACTGCCTCACCACTCCACTAAAATATATGGAGTGCCCTTTACTGTAGTGTGCCCTTTACAGTAGGTCTAGGGATTTACATATCCATGATGTCATACACTCTTCCAAAGAAGTCCATGAGACAGATGTTATGACTTATAAAAGATGGCACTATGCAAAACTAACCATAATACAAAAAAGTCCTATGGTCATAAGACAGACACAGTAGGAAGCAATGAATTCTGCATGGCTGTCAAAAGAGTACAAGAAGAAGGGGTTTAATCTGGATTTAGTAAATTCATCTAAGGATGGGGCTTCTCTGGTGGCTCAGCTGGTAAAAAATAACCCACCTGTAATGCTGGATACCCAGGTTCGATCCCTGGGTCAGGAAGAGCCCCTAGAGAAGGGAATGATTACCCGTTCCAGTCTTCTTGCCTGGAGAATTCTACAGACAGAGTAGCCTGGCAGGCTACAGTCCAGGGAGTCGCAAATAATCAGACATGAACTGAGCAACTTAAACTTTCACTTTCACCTAAGGATGACATGATACACTGACCCTTTAAGAAAACTAAACACCACTTGGCTTCTGTTAATAATATATTTCTGTTGCTGTGCTTCTTAAACGTATTCTCCAAATACCTACTACTCATTTGTTCAATGACTATGAAATCTTTTCACTGAAAAGATTTCTTATTATTTGGAGGCTAAGGTCTAGGTGATTTATAATTTAAGTAACCACCTGCATGTCATAAGTTATTTTCTCCTTGAAACTAAGGGAGCTAGATTAGTACACTGAGAAACATAGAGGAGAAGGGACCAGAATGGCTGAAGCTGGGTTGGGGTTGGTAGTAAGTAAGCTGTGTCTCCTTGACCAAGCCACTTATTCTTCCTGCACTTCTTTTTTTCTCATCTATAAAATGAAAGCAAATCTGCAGCACTGAAGATGAAATATGAGAATGAAAAGAAAGCACTGGCTCACAAAGGGTACTTAATGGACACTGATTCTCATCCTCCAGTTCCTTCTGCAGCAACGATCAACCTTTTCCACAAGCTTCTCCAGTGAGCTGCATGGGCCTTTGTGGGTGTTCTCCAGGTGTAACTGATCACTCTTCCACATATGCTTGTCTTTGCCTGGATATCTCTTTCCCTTCAGGCATCAGTTAAGTGTCTCTCCCCTAAGGAGCTATCCATGATACACTTTAAACTTGGTTAGCTGCTTTTATACTTTGCTGCATTATAGTGTAACCTTCCACCAGAATACAGGTTAAATGCCAATATCATCACTTACTTATTTGCCCACATGTACCATGAGATCAGAAACTATGCCTATCTTACTTGCCCTTATATTTGAAGGGTACAGCCAAAGGCTTTAAATTTTTTTTTTTTTTTTTTTGCTAGGGTGAATGAATGATCTTAGATCTTTTTAGACAGTTGGTTACATTTGGTACCTATCATCACTTATTTAGCAGCCACATGTCTATTTAATTGTCCTCCTTCAGTCAATACTTTTGTGTAAGCCCTGTTATGTCAATGATTCTTCTTCTAATAAATGATACCAGTTTCCATATTTTCCAATAAGTATAGGTACTGGTACTAAGTGCTTATTATACTAGGTAGCCCATCAGAAGTACCATTCTATAGCTCCTAGAGATGCATGGATATCAATTCCCTGGGTAGAGGGGATATCGAAGAATCTTAGACTTTTTTCGCTAAATTTGGTTTTATATTGGCCTCTAGTTTTTGTGCTTGAGATTCCTGAATATAATAGAAATCTTTTGTGCGGCAAATGTACATTTTATCTCTGTACATCTTTCCGCTCTCCTTGGTGTGTGACAGTTCCCATGGTCTGCCCTCATCATTTTGTACCTGTACCTGCTCTGTTTTAGAGGGTTGACATCCATGTGTGAGGCTGCTATAGGCCTTTACCATTAGAGAAGCTTCCAGGTTGCACCCCATGGAAGCAACCAAAGTCCTGAAACACAGCTTCTTTCTTTCCCTCTTCCCTTCACACCTCTCATTCCTGTCCTTCCCTTCACATTCCCTGTTTAACATTTCTGATCCTTGCGGTTTTTCTCCCCCTCCCTTCAAATCCTTCTCATATTGTAAAATCATTTCATTTGTATACAAAACTTTAATTCCTAGTTGAAATAAAACATTTCCTCAGCAGTTGAACTAAAAGTGTCCTTCTTTCAAACATCAGTGAATTCAAGGTTCCCTTATGAACCCTTTCTTTGGTGTGTTAGTGATTACATTAACACTCATTAAAAGAAATATTTTCTTTTTTAGGTGTCCAAATATTGACATTCTGCAGCTTAATTGTTTTAAAAATACTATTGGAATTCTTCTTTCAATCTTTAATGTTTGACTCTTTAAGGCCATGAAGTGGGAATGCATTTTGAATGTAAATCCTAAGTGTCTCTAAATTAAATAAAGCCTGACCCAAAAGAACCTCATTTCTAAATACAGAGAATCTGCTTTGTATATATGTTTTCTTTCGTATGGTAAAGCTGGATTGCACAGAAGGCCCATTCTGTCTCCTAATCCTGTTATGAAGAACAAGGGTAGTTTGAAATATTCAGGAGTTTGATACTTGTGTACATCTGTCTGCCACACCACGATACATCAAAGAAATGTCATGATGGTATATAACATTTGGAACTAAGATTCCCCTCAGATTCACCACAAGACCAGAAACAGAGTCAGGTTTTTATCATCAAGTATTCATACAACCATCCAAATGGTAAGTCTTCGGGTGTTTCCAAAGTGCTGAATCTAATGACAAGACAACAACTAACCAACGAGAAAGCAACGCAGATATGTAGGTGGAATGCACACAGATGTGTAGCTTCTTTGGAACTGGCCAGTACAAATTTCTTTCACTACATTCACAGAAATGAATGAAACATTCATACACATGATGGTATATCCTCTCTTTCTTAAGTGTTTGCAGCCTCCATCATGAACTTGCACACTTAGGCTTCAACAGGTGGCACTAGTGGTAAAGAACTTGCCTGCCAATGCAGGAGACATAAGACATGCGGGTTTGATCCTTAGGTCGGGAAGATGCCTGGGAGAAGGGCATGGCAACCCACTCCAGTATTCTTCCCTGGAGAATCCCATGGACAGAGGAGCTTGGCGGACTACAGTCCGTGGGATTGCAAAGAGACTGACAGGGCCAAACCGACTTAGCATGCATCAAGCCCTTATAGAACAACCCTTGGTGAATCAAACTTCTATTTACTCCTGTGCTTCCTCACATACATACAGATATGCTGGAGCTGGAGCTTGAGCTGGAATAGCAGGTCACACAGGCAAGACAAAAAGCTGGCTGGCTGGACCCAAGGATGAGCCTGGAAGCTAACGGTCAAGATGAACTCACAGAGTATGTGATGTTAAGCAATTCAGAGTAGGATTAATAAGTCCTAAAGGTCAAAAGGAAGCAGTAGGTCAGATGTCACAGTGTAATGCTAAGTAGATCAAAAGTGGAGACACAGTAATCAAGGTCTCAGTTTAACTCTGTTTTTTGTTGGTTATCTGGCCCTGTATAAATCATTTAAATCTTCTGAACTTTGAGGCCCTCATAAAATAGAGATAACTATATATACTGGAGAGTGCTGTTTTGGATTGTGAATAAAAATTAAAGTACTAATAAGATTTAACACTTATGTAATTCTCTCTGAGGGTTTTAAAGGAGTTAATATAATCTCCACAGTAACCCCATAAGGTAGATACTTTTTTCAGCCCCAAGGTCACACAGCTGGTAAAGTGTGTAGGCAGAGTTGTGACTCACAGCTCCAAAATCTACAGGGTCTAGTCTTAAACATGAGATGATGCATATTTAAAGTAACTCACCCATATGATGTTCATCATGAAAGTGAAAGTTGCTCAGTCATGTCTACTCTTTGTAACTCAATGGACTGTAGCCTGCCAGGCTCCTCTGTCCATGAGATTTCCCAGGCAAGAATACTGGAGTGGGCTCCCCTTTCCTTCTCCAGGGGATCTTCCTGACCCAGGGACTGAACCGCATCTCCTGCATTGCAAGCAGATTCTTCACCACTGAGCCACCAGGGAAGTCCTTAAATTCTTTATGGGGTTGGCCAAAACATTCATTTGGGTTTTTCTCTAACATTTTATGGAAAAACTCGAACAAATTTTTTGGCCAACCCCAATAGAAAAGTGATATAGAGGCTGAGGGTGGTTAAAGCTGATTCATCCCAGAAGAGATTTTTCTTTGTCACCTGGATTCTCCTGAACTGCTCTGGCCTATGTCATCTTCAAAACCAGACCCTTAAACTTTTCCACCCATTTTATATCTGTCCCATACATTCCTTCTCAGTTCAAAGCAACCAAAATCTGTTTCCATTGCTTACAAACAACCAACACTACAGGATAAATAGCTGTTCAACAAATGCTGCCTGAATGAATAACAATGAATAAATAAGTGAATCAAAGGGATGTTCTTCCCAAGTTACAAAAGACATACAAATTCCTAAAAGTATGAAGCTATAAAGAAAGATGATGAACAAAGGAAGACCCCTGGGGCAGGAAGAAAGAAGATCTAAGTTGTGGATGACAAAGGGACTTGGCTCAGAGTAAAGGCGCCCTTCCCCTACCTCTGGTTCTGGTCCTAGGAGAGAGAGGTTAAGTTAAAGAAAAAGAGCAGATGAGGATGGTCAGTCTGGAAGACCTTGATTTTTATTTGAGAAAATTATATGAGGTAAGATCCGGATATAGGGGTTTTTAGGAGACAGGAAAAATATCTGAAATGGTTGTCTGGGGAGGACACTGAGAAATCAAAGACGATGAGGACGATGAAGAGACGTATCAATATATCCCAATATTAAAACACCAGTGGTAAATCTTTCCTATTGCAAATATAACAAAGATCTACAATGGCTAACAAAAGTCTTAGTAATAATAAAACTAGTAAAAGTATTCTTTGAGGAAAGCAAAACTTCTCTAGGTGTATTTTTTAGAGAGGTATCACTATTTGCAGCTAACATATTAGAGCCTACAGAAAGGAACTTTCTCTGTCACCTCTGCTACACAGGCTTAACCAGTTCTAGTGTCTGGTCCCAACATAGTGAAAAGATTAGCCATAATTTATATTTTAGACAGTTGCAGAAAAACTGTGAAAGGACTGCTTCTCCTAGCTTAATGCTATGTATACAGTGTTGTATTATCTTTGTATTCACTATTACAATCTCATATTCAAATCTAAT
The DNA here is from genome assembly GCF_014754425.2 of Oryx dammah. Classification (NCBI taxonomy): domain Eukaryota; kingdom Metazoa; phylum Chordata; class Mammalia; order Artiodactyla; family Bovidae; genus Oryx; species Oryx dammah. Next base: position 25,750,890 of record NW_024070185.1, read on the forward strand.
TCTCTTATGATTTCTTTTATTTTTAGGGGTATTCAGTCAATGTTGCTTTTTTTCCCCCTTACACAGAATAAAGATGCTATGCAAGGATCAAAAAAGAGACAGAATGTTTTCCCCAAAGAGAGGGTTTTTCAGATGTGCTCTGTAATCTGTCATCCAGAGGAAAGAGTGTATCATCACCGCTTTAAAAAAATAAATGAATTACATTGACTTGATGCACAGCAGGCTCACAGATTTCACAGGCCCTTTGTATTAAACATATGCTTGCTCTCTGTTGTCTCCTCACAGATTATTCTAGGCATCCAGGAGATAAAACAGACAGGAAAGCAGCAGACGTCACAGTAACTAGCTTGATAGGTCACCTCACTTGTAAGACACAAAGTCAGAAACCCACTTCCCAGACAGGAAATTACTTATAAAGAACCCACCAACTCATGCCACAGTCTGACTTCCTAAGACTTTCCCCTTCATTACCACTTCCTTTTCCAAAGCATTTCCTTCCCCAGATGACCCAGTAATATCAGATGATTATTAAAACAAAAAATGTATAGCTAAACGTACCCTGATCTTACTGAAATCACACTTAAATGTTCACAGCAAGTAGAAGATACTTCCTTTTCTTCTCTCCAGAAAAGCTTCTTACCTAGTATAGCTTGATCTGTGAGTCTGTTACCACTCGTATACTCTCCTGGTATCAAGGACCAGAAGCCTGGGGTTATTTTGCTGACAGGCCACTCATGTTTCTTCAGCTTTACACAAGTATAGGTATGTATAGACATATGTTTGTAAGCACACGTGCATTTATTAAATATGTATTCTAATATATGTCTGCTTCCAATTACTGGGTTAAATTGACTTTATTTTTTACCTTGATGAGAATAGAAAGGCTAGAACTTTAAATAGAGATGCCCGAGTGGTTCAATTTTTGTTAATGGAAGATGGTGCAATTTATATTAATTGTGAATAGTAGTTTTATTTTTGTGAATGGAAAATACAGTGGTGCCAGTCATTCCAGATAACACAGTCATCAGTATAGCATTTTTAGTAACGGACAATATTTGGAGGCAATAGCTAATTTGGAGCTCAAAGACAAGAGATACAGGAGAAAAGATAGATCTTTTGTATGGGTCTCCATCTTTATGAAAAGTTCATTTCCTTAATACTATCTGCCAACTGTTGAATGCTAGCATATGACATTTACTACATAGATGATCTAGAAAAGACCTTTGGAAGGCAGGTATTAGTACTTTTTAAAAATTTTCCTCAAACAGCCTCTATTTAGTCAGGACCAGAATCTCAGTGAGAGGCAATGAAGTCAAACTACAGGGTAGTTGAGGGAAGCAAAGTAAAAAGCCCAAATCAAATATAATTATCAATCAACACTGAACTGTCTTCACCATCTCTACATTAATTCCAGATATACATATACATATTGGCATGTTCATTACACAAGGGCATTGACATTTTCAGCTGATAAAATCCATCAAGCAGTTCAAAATGGCAATCTTTGGAGAAGAGAAGATATATAATCAGAGAAAGGCACAGAACAGAAAATGCAGCAAATTCTTATAAATGGTGTTGGTACTTCCACTTTGCCTGTGCAGAACAGTCATATGTTAAGGCAAGAGCAAGCACTTATTTATAAAGTTCAGTGACAGGGTTCCCCAGCTGGCTCAGTGGTAAAGAAACCGCCTGTCAATGCAGGAGACATGGGTTTGATCCCTGATCTGGGAAGAACCCACGTGCCCCGGAGGAACTAAGTCCATGAGCCACAACTACTGAGCAATCTGCTGCTCTAGAGCCGGGGAGTCGCAACTATTGAGCCCACGCGGTGTAACTACTAAAGCAGCTACAACACACGCGCTCAAGCTGTGCTCTGCAACAAGTGAAGCCAGTGCAATGAGAAGCCCACGCATCACAACGAGAAAGTAGCCCTCATCCACTGCAACTAGTGCAAAGCCCGCACACAGCACAGCCATAATAAATAAATAAAATTATTAAAAATAAAATAATGTTCAGTGACACATAGGCATCCCTGTGCTGAGGATGCTGCTGAGAAGTATTTTTTCTTTTCAAATAGGTACTTGTCTTTAATAAAGGTAGAGCCATTTATACAGAATTAATAAGTAATAAACATTACCAAACATATGCATAAATAAGATTCACGATGAATTTCCTAGCTAGAGTTTTGAGGAGAGACAAATGTTCTCAAATCTAATATGATACATATGTATCCCCTCACCCATCTATGACACAATAATTCATCCTCACCAACCATCAGTCCATTCTTTATTCAACAAGATAATTGAGCTCTATATAATTGTAACCAACACCCTAGTTTGTTATAGTTACTATCAAATGCAAGAAAGTCCCCTTAACTCCAAACCTCACATTCTAATTAGGAAACCTATTTTTAGACCCACTGGCTTGATTTAATTGTTTTCTTTTAGATTCAGGGCAAGTTTCAGCTAGCCTCTAAACTGATTGGGATACATCCAACTCTGTACATTACTTTGCAACATGCATGCTGAAGGCTAATGGCACCAGTGGAATGCAGAACGGCCCTGAGATGCTCACTCTCAGAGGGTCAAGTTTTAGGCAAAACGCCTGCTCAAATGACAGCCTGTGTAGGTTCTTTATCTGAAACAGAAAGGGAGTTAAATCAGAAAGTAGCCTAAGCTATTAAGTGGAATTATGTGTAGATTTTTTATAAATAATAAAAAATCACCATCTTCCTTTGACTTATCTTACCAAAAAGACATGCAAAAACAAATGCTTTGTTATCCCAGTGAGCTTACACTACACAGTTATTTTAGTCACCATAAAAATACAATGGGGCTGGTGGTGGTGAGAAGGGAGTATAGGGAATGAGATATGGAGCACAAAGATCTAGAATCTGGATAAAGCAGAGGAGATGGGGTGGGAAAAGGAATAGAAAAAAGCTGTTGGCAGCTAAGGAGAGGCTGAAAGCACTCGGGGATTCTATATGGAACACAATACCCAGTACATTAAGACTATTAAGTAGCACCGTGATGACCTTTCAGAACTATGGGGCAAAGTGTTGAAGAGTTCTCCAAGAATTAAATCCACCTTGCTCAGTGATCCCTGTGTTTAATCTTCACCTCCCTGCTCCTTCGGAACAAGTGACAAAAGAGGCAGTTACTTTCACTGACAGTAACACTGTGGCACAATCAGCGTCATCGTCACCTTATACTAAAAGGGTCTCTGCTATCCCCAAACCCGTCTTGTCAACATCTTGGCTTCCAAGCTAGGAAAAGTGAAAGCAATAAAGTGAAGAACAAGTCAGGGTCTGTATTCATCCTCCTAGCAATGCAGTACCCAGTCCAGTCCTAAAGGTGAGGTGAGAGGAGGGTGGAGAGGGTCTGGGCACGATGGGAAGATTGCAAAACAAAGTCTGTTTAAAAAAAATAAATGAATGAATGAAAAACACAAGTTGGACACTGGTAATTTATAATGTGATCATTTAATAGAGATGAAGTTTACCCATGATAAAGGGAGTGATAAAAGTATTGGCAGTATAAAAAGCTGATGTTTACTCAGTGGTAACACTTTGCATTTATAGAGCACTTAACTTTGGGCTGGCCACTATTCTGAGGCACTTACATTACTTTCATCCTCATTCTGGCCCAGTGGTTTAGGTACACATTCTGTGTCATTTTAGAGATGAGAACATTGAAACGTAGATGGGTTAAGTCAGTGTCCAAGTCCACCAGATGTAGAACTAGGATTTAAGCCTGGATCACCTGATTCCCAAACCAGGGCTTTTATCTACTATACCACAGACAACATAGTATGTTTAAGTTTTTAGCACTCTAAATTCTATTATACAAATACCACTAACAAGAAATGTATCTCTTCTATTAAGTAAAGCAATCTTGGCAAGGTTCTTTCCTGAATGCCTTCTGTGAAGGAAATGATTTGACAAGGAATTAGCAGAATAAGAAGTCAGAATTAAATTAATCTCACATTAATAAAATTCAGTTACTTCAAATTTTACTTATGAGTCTTCAAAACTGTAGACCAAACTCTTCCCAACTAATCTAAAGTAAAATGGCTTTGTGACACTGCTATACTCTAATAATTAAGCATTTAACTCTCTTTTCTCCAAAAATGCAAGTTCCTCTTTGTTGAGTCTTTTGGTTCCTTAATACCTCTCTCTTCAACCTACCGGTTTCGTATTTTACTAGCTGCCCTTCTTTTGCCAGCAGAGATAAGCAGCACTTTGGTTTTTTTCATAGCATCTAGCTGGCTACAGTCTATGAGGTCGCAAAGAGTCAGATACCCTTAAGCATCTTGGCACACACATACATCAGATCAATGGTGCCGCAATGGTAAAGAATGTTCACCTGCCAGTTCAGGAGATGCAAGAGACATGGGTTCAACCCCTGAGTCAGGAAGATCCCCTGGAGTAGGAAATGGCAACCCCTCCAGCCTTCTTGCTTGGAAAACCCCATGGACAGAGGAACCTGGTGGGCTACAGCCCATGGAGTCACAAAGAGTCAGACACTGCTGAGCAATTGAGCACACGTAAACACACACCAGGCCAAAGCAGATATTCAAAGAACATCTTCCTATTTCCCACCAGAAATCCAATTCCTCGTGTCTTGACTAGACTTAACAGGCAATGAAGAAACCATGGTGTTTCTCACCTCCTTCCTTACCCTTCAGGAAGAAAAAAAGAAGGAAAGAAATCGGAAAGATGGGTCCTGTAGCTTAAGCAAGAAAGGGTAGATGTAAGTACCAGTGCAAAATGTAGCTAAAAGAACAGACACTGCTGGCCCTTAACTTCTGTCTCCCTTTCTCTATTAAGAAAGAAAGAAACTGGAGGGAGAAAAGCTTGAGATTCCTTAGGTAGTACTCCGGAACCCATTCTGACTGTGAGAAAGAATCTCCCGGAGAGAAAAGGAAATAAACATAAACAGATGACATTCCTCTTTAAAAATGGTTAATCTCCGTCTCCAAGTGTGCTTTCAGCTAAAGGGAATTTTGGTCCTGTGACGGGTGAGGTTGCATCTATTTCCTTTTTAATTGTGCAATCTCTCAAGGATTTTGCATGCATACAGAAAATACTGATGTATCCACTTTAATAAATCACAATAAAGTGTTTAAATAAACATTTCTGTCTACCTAGGGGAGTTCATGCTCAGACATCAGAGGAACATGAAAAATCAGAATTGTAGATGAGCTGTCTGTTTTGAACCTTGACCCTAAATTTACTACCATCTGATAGCATTCTGATCTAATCTCCCTACTCTGTTAATTTTATCTTAAATATAGGGTAGTTCAGTTCAGTTCAGTTGCTCAGTCATGTCTGACTCTTTGCGACCCCATGAATCGCAGCATGCCAGGCCTCCCTGTCCATCACCAACTCCCGGAGTAGTAGAGTAGTTAACTCTCAAACAAAATATACATGTGCTGGGAATTAGCATTTGTGAAGTATGCTGCATTCACAGAAAAAAAGGTAGAACAAAGTAGAACTGGATACACCAAAAACCTAGCAAATACATTTTTGAATTGCACTGAGCCATCTGATTACTAACAGGTCTACATGAATATGACATAGAGGCTAATTCCTAATTGCTCTTTCATCAGTGTCGTCTTAAATAATAACTGCAGTAGCTTCAGTAGCTCTGTCAACATTTTCTGTGATCTATGATGTTGCCTACACAGTAGTAAAAAGCAAAAAGACTTACTTGAGACAGATGCTCCAAAAATATCCTCAACCAGCAACACTCAACTCTTGCACATGGACCCACCTACCCCAGCTGTTTTTAGCCAGTGTCCTTTGTAACCAGTCAGAACAGCTGTTCAGATGGTCAGTGCCTTTGGTGAACCAGTGACTAAATATTTTGAGTATCACTTCTGCCAGTCATATGGAATAACCAAAAAACACATTTCTGCCAAAGCAGAGCAATAATCTGTAATGAAAGCAAATACAGCAAAGTATCATTGTAGGTCTAACAGTGGAAGCCAAAACACAAGCAATTCATCGAAACATACGTTGGTGTCTGAAGATCTCTCTGATTGCTCAAAAAAAATAGACAAAGGTAAGGAAGAAAAGGAAGTATACTCCTACTATTACAAATGTCTAAATTTCAAGGAATTCATTATTCTGCAACAGAAGCACATCCAAATCTCACAAGATGTCCATGTCCAGTTGTAGCCATGCAGTTTAGGACAGCAAGAAATTTGAAAATGCTAAAGACAACCAACAAAACTTTGCAGAATGTGACAGTCAATTTCATTAATAGAAGTAGTAATGATCCAAATAGTATGCTGAGATAGTAAAACTTCAGGGATCATCAGTCCCTAACTTACCACCATTAATATGCATAACTATGTGATTCCTGTGAGCAAAGTGACCAAGAGAAAGGTTAATGGTGATCAAACTGAGATTGTTGACATTGATGAAATCCTGTCACTTTTCATTAGATTGGAACAGGTTGCCCCAAAATGGAAATATATGACCAACAGACATGAATGTACACACATTTTCGAGCACCAAAGAACTTCTACTCAAATAGAATTCTGTGAGCTATAATGGGTTCCTGTTATATTTTTTTATGCCTGCATGCTAAGTCACTTCAGTTGTGTCCAACTCTTTGTGACCTCATGGACTGTAGCCCGCCAGGCTCCACTGTCCATGGGGATTCTCCAGGCAAGAATACTGGAGTGGGTTGTCATGCCCTCCTCCAGGGGATCTTCCCAACCTACGGATGAAACTCCCATCTCTTAAGTCTCCTGGATTGTCAGGTAGGGTCTTCATCACTAGTGCCACCTGGGAAGCTCTATGGATAATCTGAAAAGCATGAACTTCAGTCATTATTCCCACCAGCGTATCTGGGGTACCCATCTATTCTTAGAAAACACATGTAAAAATCTTTAAAATGAAAGAGAGAAAAATTCATGACCAAAGATGTAACTTAACATATTGAAAAGAAATGAATGTCACACTTTCCCCTAACTTCATAAAAGGCCAGATGTGTGCCACACCCTCCTGTATGATTTCATCATTTTACAACTCCACCCGACGAGATAACCTACCAGCATTTTTATGATCTTTCTTCCTTTCCATGAAGAGCTGCTATGTAAATCCCTAGAGAAATAAACCCATGCTGGTAAGTCTGTACTACCTGCCTCCACCACCTTTTGAATATAGTATTAGGATAAATCGGGTAATTTGTAAGCTGTAAGTTGGCTATTCGCTTTAGTAAATGTAGCATCATGTATCAGTTTAACTAGATTAATAGTCCTCTCTCCACATTTGCAATTTTCTATTCAGTTTTATTTTCAAATTTAATGATGGCCATGTACCATGTGGGAGAGCAGCATGGATGATACAAGTATAGTTTTTGGAATTACAGAAACCTGGGTTTTAATCTTGCCTTCACTCTCCAGTTGTGTGATATTCCCAGTTCCCCAATTATCGTTGTTTAGTTGTTGTGTCTGACTCCTTGTGACCCCACAAACTGCAGCACACCAGGCTTCCCTGTCCTTCACTGTCTCCAAGAGTTTGCTCAAACTCATGTCCACTGAGTGAGTGATGCCATCCAACTCTGTTGCCCTCTTTTCCTGCCTTCAAGCTTTCCCAGAATCAGGGTCTTTTTCAATGAGTTGTCTCTTCACATCAGGCGGCCAAAGTAATAGAGTTTCAACTTCAGCATGAGTCCTTCCAAAGAATATTCAAGGTTGATTTCCTTTAGGATTGACTGGTTTGATCTCCTTGGTGTCCAAGGGACTTTCACAAATCTATTATAAGAGGCTGAATAACAGCATTTACTTCCCACATGTTAAAGAGACCAAGTACATAACTATTTTTCAGAAAGCAGGGTGAAGTTGCTCAGTCGTGTCTGACTCTTTGTGACCCTATGGACTGTAGCCTACCATGCTCCTCTGTCCATGGGACTTTCCAGGCAAGAGTACTGGAGTGGGTCGCCATTTCCTTCTCTAGGGGATCTTCCCAACCCAGAGATTGAACCTGGGTCTCCCACATTGTAGGCAGATGCTTTACCATCTGTACCACCAAAGAAAACCAATCATTCATTACATTTTTTAGATAATTAAAAAAAGGAGGGACTTTCCTGGTTGTTCAGTAGTTAAAAATCTGCACTGCAATACAGGAGACACAAGTTTGATCTGGGAAGATCCCCTGGAGAGGGAAATGGAAACCCACTCCAGTATTCTTGCCTGGAGAACTCCATGGACAGATGAGCCTGGCAGGCAAATATAGTTCATGGGGTCACGAGGAGTCGGACATGACCTAGTGACTGGGCAAACACACACACATATGAAATAAGGAAATAATTGGGGTATTGAGGGGTATTTTGTGTGCATGCTCAGTTGTGTCTGACTCTGCAACACCATGGACTGTAGCCCACCAGGCTCCTCTGTCCATACGATTTTCCAGGCAAGAATCCTGGAGTGGACTGCCATTCCCTCCTTGTAAAAGTTAATGTTTTCATGATTGTAATGTCTTATCATCTACTTCATTATTGAGATTTTTTGATAAAAGGATTCTAGCAAACACCCTCTTCCAATAACACAAGAGAAGACTCTACACATGGACATCACCAGATGGTCAACACTGAAATCAGACTGATTATATTCTTTGCAGCCCAAGATGGAGAAGCTCTATACAGTCAGCAAAAACAAGACCAGGAGCTGACTGTGGCTCAGATCATGAACTCCTTATTGCGAAATTCAGACTTAAAGAAAGTAGGGAAAACCACTAGACCATTCAGGTATGACCTAAATGAAATTCCTTATGATTATACAGTGGAAGTGAGAAATAGATTTAAGGGACTAGATCGGATAGATTGTCTGATGAGCTTTGTGACACTGTACAGGAGACAAGGATCAAGACCACCCCCAAGAAAAAGAAATGCAAAAAAGAAAAATGGCTGTCTGAGGAGGCCTTACAAATAGCTGAGAAAAGAAGAGAAGCGAAAAGCAAAGGAGAAAAGGAAAGATATAAGCATCTGAATGCAGAGTTCCAAAGAATAGCAAGAAGAGATAAGAAAGGCTTCCTCAGCGATAACTGCGAAGAAATAGAGGGAAACAACAGAATGAGAACGACTAGAGATCTCTTCAAGAAAATTAGAGATACCAAGGGACCATTTCATGCAAAGATGGGCTCGATAAAGGACAGGAATGGTAAGGACCTAACAGAAGCAGAAGCTATTAAGAAGAGGTGGCAAGAATACACAGAAGAACTACACAAAAAAGAGCTTCACAACCAAGATAATCACGATGGTGCAATCACTCACCTAGAGCCAGACATCCTGGAATGTGAAGTCAAGTGGGCCTTAGAAAGCATCACTACAAACAATGCTAGTGGAGGTGATGGAATTCCAGTTGAGCTATTTCAAATCCTGGAAGATAATGCTGTGAAAGTGCTACACTCAATATGCCAGCAAATTTGGGAAACTCAGCAGTGGCCACAGGACTGGAAAAGGTCAGTTTTTATTCCTATCCCAAAGAAAGGCAATGCCAAAGAATGCTCAAACTGCCACACAATTGCACTCATCTCACATGCTAGTAAAGTAATGATCAAAATTCTCCAAGTCAGGCTTCAGCAATATGTGAACTGTGAACTTCCAGATGTTCAAGCTGGTTTTAGAAAAGGCAGAGGAACCAGAGATCAAATTGCCAACATCTGCTGGATCATTGAAAGAGCAAGAGAGTTCCAGAAAAACATCTATTTCTGCTTTATTGACTATGCCAAGCCTTTGACTGTGTGGATCACAATAAATTGTGGAAAATTCTGAAAGAGATGGGAATACCAGACCACCTGACCTGCCTCTTGAGAAACCTGTATGCAGGTCAGGAAGCAACAGTTAGAACTGGACATGGAGCAACAGACTGGTTCCACATAGGAAAAGGAGTACGTCAAGGCTGTATATTGTCACCCTGCTTATTTAAGTTATATGCAAAGTACATCATGAGAAACGCTGGACTGGAAGAAGCACGAGCTGGAATCAAGACTGCCAGAAGAAATATCAATAATCACAGATATGCAGATGACACCACCCTTATTGCAGAAAGTGAAGAAGAACTAAAGAGGCTCTTGATGAAAGTGAAAGTGGAGAATGAAAAAGCTGGCTTAAAGCTCAACATTCAGAAAACGAAGATCATGGCATCTGGTCCCATCACTTCATGGGAAATAGATGGGGAAACAGTGGAAACAGTGGCTGACTTTATTTTGGGGGGCTCCAAAATCACTGCGGATGGTGACTGCAGCCATGAAATTAAAAGACGCTTACTCCTTGGAAGGAAAGGTATGACCAACCTAGATAGCATATTCAAAAGCAGAGACATTACTTTGCTGACTAAGGTCCATCTAGTCAAGGCTGTGGTTTTTCCAGTGGTCATGTATGGATGTGAGAGTTGGACTGTGAAGAAGGCTGAGTGCTGAAGAATTGATGCTTTTGAACTGTGGTGTTGGAGAAGACTCTTGAGAGTCCCTTGGACTGCAAGGAGATCCAACCAGTCCATTCTAAAGAAGATCAGTCCTGGGTGTTCTTTGGAAGGAATGATGCTAAAGCTGAAACTCCAATACTTTGGCCACCTCATGTGAAGAGTTGACTCATTGGAAAAGACTCTGATGTTGGGAGGGACTGGGGGCAGGAGGAGAATGGGACAACAGAGGATGAGATGGCTGGATGCCATCACCAACTTGATGGACATGAGTTTGGGTGAACTCCAGGAGTTGGTGATGGACAGGGAGGCCTGGCGTGCTGCAATTCATGGGGGAGCAAAGAGTCGGATGCGACTGACCTGAACTAAACCATACATTAAGGGCATGCATCTTTCTACCAGCTAAAGTTGGTATAGGAGTTAAGACCTCATATGCCAAAAAGTAGAAGACAGTTGTTATAATTTTGGACAGAAATGATATAATCATCAGTCCTTGGAAAATATATCATTTCAAAAGTGAAATAATATTATCCAGAGACAAGGTTCAGCTTCTAAACAAACAATGGTTATAATCATCTCTCAATATCTCATTAAAAATCATCTGGCTTCCTAGGTTGTGTTGTTGAAAATGGGGCTTAATGACTCATTGTGACAACCAGGAAGTTATTGAGCTTAAGTCTAGGTGAGGCCAATAAAATGTATGTAATGACACATTTTGGTACTTAAATCTACTTTGAAAAATCTGAAAAGAATCAAAGATCTTGAGGTTCCCTTTGTGAAGTAATAGTTCATGGCTACTGAAAGTCATAACACAGATTAGTTACTATTTTGTGGCAGTAAAGTGATGAAATTCACTGAGTCAACAAACTGAACAAAAACAGAATGAGAGGAGTCCAAACATCCCAGTGATAAAGTGTGTAAGCTTTTGAAGATCAATAATGTGGATTAAACCATGTAACTGACCACCTACAAAATCACCCAAATAGAAGCGTTATTTTTCTAACTATTCAAAAGGTCAAGTTTGTCACATAAAAAGTAAGCTCACAGACATATGACAGAATATAATTTCTCTGTGCCAGGTTAGCAACTTTTAAAATGTCTTCTTTGAGAAAGATTATTTTTTAATAAGTCCTAATTCTGAAAATAATTCTTTCTTGGTCCCCGTAACCCTCTCTCAACCCAAAGAAGGTTCGGTTTGAATAATCTTACATCTCATTTGATATATCTGTGTCTTAAATATAAATAATTGCTTTATCTTAATGTGAACTTACATTCAGGACCTGCTTGTTCTCACAAAAAGTTTTTTTTACACTGACTTTGCTTTTCATGCTATAAAAAAAATCAGATGCTCATTTTTTAAATTAGAGAAATGCTATACAAAATGCAAATGGCCAATAAATGTATTTTAAAAGACCACTCTTTCTAAAAGTAAAGTAAAAGAATACCTACTAACAAAAGCATTTTACTTATCAGAGGGCAAATATTTTTAGAAGTGATAATAGTGTTGGTTAAGTTGCAGGAAAATAGACATTCTCAATTAATGCATGGGAATAGAAATGTAAACTAGTGCAAGATTGTTGATAAAGGCTTTAAAGTGTGCATAGATTTAATCCTTCTGAAAAATTTTTAAGGAATTAATGTGTAAAAAGTTTTAGTTACAAAGAAAGCATAGAGACTTTTTGTACTTGAATTACTACTGGTTTACAATGTTGTATTAATTTCTGTTGTATAGCAAAGTGGCTCAGATACACACACACACACACACACACACACATATCTGGTGAGACAGGAAGAGAGAATATACTGTTTTTTCATATTCTTTCCCACTATGGTTTATTATAGGATATTGACCACAGTTCCCAGTGCTATACAGTAGAATCTTGCTGTTTATTTTACATATAGTAGTTTGTATCTGCTAATCCCAAACTTCTAATTTATCCCTCCTCCCATTCCCTTTTGGTAACCATAAGCTTGTCTTCTATGTCTGTAAGCCTGTTTCTGTGTTGTATCATATTTTAGTTTCCAGTATAAATGCTAACATATATTTGTCTCTTTCTGACTTACCTCACTTATGATGACAATCTCTAGGTCCATCTATATTGCTATAAATGGCATTATTTCATTCTTTTTATGGCTGAGTTGTATTCCATTGTGTTTATGTATATGTTTGGCTACATACATACACATACACACACCACATTTTCTATATCCATTCATCTGTCAATGAACATTCAGGTTGCTTCTGTGTTTCAGCTTTTGTAAGTAGTGCCACTGTGAACACTGGTGGGATGCATCTTTTCAACTTAGAGTTTTTTCCCAGATATATGTCCACCAGTGGGATTGCTGGATCATACGGCAACTCCATTTTTAGTTTTTGAGGGAAACTCCATACTGTTTCCATAGTGGCTGCACCAGTTTACATTCCCATCAGCATTGTAGGAGGACTTCCTTTCCTCCATGGACTCTCCAGAATTTATTTCTAGATGTTTTAATGATGCCATTTTGACTCATGTGAGTTGATACCTCATTGTAGTTTTGATTTGCATTTCTCTAATAATAAAGTTGGCCATCTTTTTATGTGCCTATTGGCCATTTGTATGACGTCTTTGTAGAACTGTCTATTTAAGTCTTCTGTCCATTTCTTATTGAGTTGTTTTTGTTGTTATTGTTGTTATTGAGTTGTATAGGCTGTTGTATATTTTAGAAATTAGGCCCTTGTTGGTTGGCTCATTTTCAAATATTTTCTCTCAGTTAGTAAGTGGTCTTTTTATTTTGTTTATGGTTTCCTTTGCTGTGCAAAAGCTTGTAAGTTTGATTAGGTCTCATTTGTTTATTTTTGCTTTTATTTCTTCTGCCTTGGGAGAGTGATCTAAGATAATGTTGCTACAATTTACGTCAGAGAATATTTTGCCTATATTCTCTTCCAGGAGTTTTATGGTCTCATGTTTAAGTCTTTAAGCCATTTTGAGTTTATTTTTCTGCATGGTGTGAGGGTGAGTATGTGCTCTAACTTCACTGATTTACATGTGGCTGTCCAGTTTTCCCAACACCACCTGCTGAAGAGACTGTCTTCATTGTATATTCTTGGCTCCTTTGTTGAAGATTAATTGACCATAGGTATGTTGGTTTATTTCTGGCTCTCTAAATGATTTTGAATCAATGTTATGGTTTCTAAAACAACAAGATATCAAATAATAGAGGTAAAGAAATTTAACCCTAAAAAGATACATTCAGTCAAGTAAAAATGATGTTGTACAAGTCAATTTTTCTCTTGAAAAAATGTTCATAAAATATTATTAAATGAATAAAGCAAGTTACAAAACATGATATATGGCGTAATATATATTTTTTGTCTGTCTAAAGTACTAAACACAACATATCAGGACAAGGATTTGCAAGTATGTACATCAAAGTACAATCATTAACTGTGTCTCAGTAGATGGGATTATGAGTGTACATTATATTCTCTTTGCTTTGTGTTCTGATTTTTATTATTTCATAATATTCAAGAAATTTTAAAAAATTGGTTTACTATATATAAATTTATTTAAAATAAACCATGTATTTTCAATGAGGGCCATACACTCCCAAAAGTGGGAAAATTGGGTCTTGGAAGTATATGAATAACCCTGTCCAGTAAAATATTGTTATTCTTAATATCTAATTTCATGTGGAGAATAATTTAGAAGAAAAAATTATCTAAAAATAAGGTCTTTGGGGGAAAATAATTTTTAAAAATTTGAGAAACACTGAAATTGACTAAGATAAAACTTTTTTTACAATATACACAAAGTATAAAAATCATAATTTATAATTAAAACTAAAACCATTATTCTAACACATATTTTCTTTGCATATTCTCTTCCTCTGAAAAAAGGCAAAGGTCTCACAGATAACTGAAAGCAGTCACACACTGAAAGCAGTCTCACACTCAAGATGACATCAACCAAAGAAAAGGTAAATCATTAACAGAACTTAATGTCAAATTGGCTCTTCTTGGCAGGTGAAGTCAGAGATTTTACTCTAAAATGATGGTACCCTTGGCCATCTCCTCAAATAAATTGATTTTTTAAAGACAGATAAGGGATTTTACAAAAAGAATTACATAACTCATAACACATGGGTTGGTGTGAACACTCTTCTGATTTTTCACATCAGTGTAGTAATCCCTAGGGAAACCTACAGTCTATTCACTTTGGGGCCATCTAATCTTTTATTTTGGTTACTGCTCATGGTGGGAAAGCATAATTACTCAGGTAAATATTTGAAATTTAAGGTTAAATCTGTCACCACAGCAATGGCAACAGCAAGTAACATATGAACTCACAATCAGGTCACACCTTTAACAGGCTTTTAACAGTCCTCCCAATTTCATCAATATTTCTTATTTCACCTTCTGAAAGGAATCTTGAGGAATAAAACAATGCCAATAAAGTTTCACTTACTCTTTTCTTGCACCTGCCAACTCCCAGTTACAACTGCACATGGTTTCCAAGATGAAACACAGCCATAAATGTCAGAACAGTGGAACCAGCGATCAACACCAGGCAACGCGAATCCAAACATCACAGAACTGAATGTTGAGTGTATTTCTGAAATTACTATTCTAGTAGACCAAAACTTACTCATCCTAACCAGTCTAACTGACAATAAGATACAAAAATACACTTGGGATTCTGGGCTAGGGTCTCAACAAAAGCAAGCATGCACATCCTGGGATATAACAGAGAGACTAACCATAATATAGGAGAAGCTCCTGATGATTTGAGCTGCACTTGACCCCAGTAGTCAAGAACACATTTATGGAACTTGATTCCACTGATCTTGGAAGCGAGACAAGAGAAGGTTTCAATGGTCCCAAAGCAAAAGCTTGGCACTGGGGACCATCATGAGCATGTTGCTGGCTGACTTCTATAAGGATTTGATAGTTAATCAATTCTTTTATTACCAGATGCTTCTACAGGCACGTTTCAGGTGGTTTCACCGGCCAAAATAGACTCTCCCTGCCCAGCCCTTTAAAAAGGCTGCTTAGTAACCTACTCCAAACACATTAACTCTACAAGTCCAAAATGATCCAATTATTCCAAGAAGCTCCCTCATCCATAAGTATTTCTTTTAAAATCATCTTTGCTTTAGCTGTGCGGATCAGATCTGCATGTCATTTTCCAACCTATGTAATATGACACTGAGGTCAGAGTGCTGGGACATTTACTTAACTTGAGCCATTTTTTTGTTATGACAGTCATCAAATGGTGTCTCTTTTTTCTCAAATCCCTGTTTCCTTAGCCTTCCAAAATAATTCCAATCTGGTGCTTACCATGTGGGTACCCACCTTCAGGATGGGAAAGCATGATGTGAACACAATGAAAGAAATACCAGTTTGTGTTCACTGCTCTGGTGCACCCATCACTGCCATTGTTTTAGATCTCTCAATGCAAGTCAAGCTTGCCTGTCATCAAAATTTACAGACTCTGAAAACTAAAAGAGCCATGACATTTAGCCATTCTCATGAATTCTGTGAAAGAGAACACAAGCATCAAGTATTCAAGGGATTAATGGAAACTGTTCCCTAACAAGCTGTAAATCTGTCCCTAATTTTAGGATTTCTATTATCTGACTCATAAAACACTGAGATGGCTATAACAAGAAAACCCAATTTTCTAAAGAAATAGCCCACATTTACATTTTAGCACATTTGTATTTACCTTTATAATCTCCCCCCAACTGTGCTCGTGTCAAGTGGAGGATGAGGTAATGTTTGCACCTAGTCAACAGTCTTCAATTCCAGACATCTGTAATAAATTTTCTTCAGGCTCAACATTGGTACTGCATACACACCTGGAGTTTGAAATAAGTTACTGTGATATGATGCCACACTCCCTGTTACGGTTTGCTAACCTGGGCAATGGGGAGGGCTTACCAGAAATCTCTGACCTCACTAGAGAAAAACAGCAGAATTTTAAATGGATGTCTTCGTCTCGCCTCTGTAAATTCAACAATGTCTTAGTGTAAAGAGGTATCTTTTCTTTGAATCGTGCATAGGACAGAAAACAGAAAAGACTTAAGAACATTTATTTACACATGGATAAATTTGTGATCCATGGGGTCGCACAGTCAGACACGACTGAGCAACTGAACTGAGCGGAGTGAATTATGGATCATTCTTACTTTCTGATATTTGTTCACATTGAGTTTTTGTCTTATGTTTGCTGCTTTTTACTAGTGTGTGAACTCAGAACTATTTGGGAGGTGGATAGCTCTTTTAAAATTCCTGGTCTTTCACCTTATGGATAGTAGAGCTGAATGAATGTGAATGGGTCACTTTTACATGGAAAACCAGAGAGGACCAACAGATGAGTCCTTCTGGGCAACAGTCACTGCAACTTAGCAGTTAAAGCAATGTGTGTCTTCCAATGATCAATTGACCTGAGGTAGAAACCCTTAAGAAAATGGACCTGGCTTTTCAATATTCCTTAAAAGATTCCCCTGAAAACCCTTCTGCACTCAGGAACTCAGAATCTTCATGAAATATCCAAAGATAAATGTTGATTCAAATTTCAGTTGATTATGAATTCTCCTTCACAGTTAGAAGAGGCTCAGGCTAACAAAAGAAGTCGTGTATTATTCTTGTCCATTCAACATGTGTGTTGACCTATGTTAGAGGAACCCTGGAAAAAGAGTCTTAGGCGTAGGCTCTGGTTTATCACTGACAAGGCATTTCACATTCCCTAGCCATACTTCCCTTTGCATAAAATGAAGTTGGTGTCTGCAATTCATTCTAACAAAAATTCTGGTTTCTCCTTAAACCTTCAAATACATCAGAACCTTCCTGAGTCTCATTTTGCTCATTGATAAAATGAAGGAATCGAATTATATGATTTCTAAACTTGCATCCCATCTGATATTTAGAGATTGTAGGATCCCTTATAAAATGATGCCATTTATACAAAGTTTTCAATCAGAGAAAAAAACTCTTTTCACTAAGTTGCTTTAACTCAAACGCAATAAGACAAAATGTTTCAGCCTAAAATCAATCCATTTCCTCCTTGTCTTATATACTACAAGTTAATTCTTAACTTTATATCTATGCGTCTTTGTATAATACTCAGAACTCAAAAGTGTTTCCCAAGATTTTCTTTTCCCTTGGTTAAATCTGCCCATTTAAGTTTTATGACATATGTAGAAAAAGAGACACTGTTATAACTATTTTAAATGGTCTTGCTAGTTATCTTTGCAAAGGAAGTTTTAACAGAGAAAAATATATTTCATTACTGAAAAAATATGTAAGAAGCTTGTTTTGTAAATAAGGTGATGACTTCATTTTATTCAAAATATTAAATATCAATTGCCTGGAAATAGAGATAGCAGAATGAAGTTTCAAGCAAGAACTGAAAATGTTCCAACCTTTTATGCAATTTAAACAATTATGAAACTAAGAGGCATTAATTGAATTCCATCTTCCCAGGTTCAAGTAGAGAGAAAATAAAAAATACACTGAGCTTTACTGTGTTTTAAGCTCCATTCTAGCTAGTTTTACAAAACTGTCCTCTCCCAGAAGGGACCTCTCCTACAGAGTTGGTGGAAGTGTAAATTGGTGCAGCCATTATGGAGAACAGTATGGAGGTTCCTTAAAAAACTAAAAATAGAGCTCCCATAAGACCCTGCAATCCCACTTCTGGGTATATAACTGGAGAAAAACATGGTCCAAAAGGATACATGCACCTCAGTGTACACGACAGCATTAGTTACAATAGCCAAAACGTGGAAGCAACCTAAATGTTCACTGACAGATGAAGATGTGGTACATATATAAGGGAATATTACTCAGCCATGAAAAGGAATAAGATAATCCATATCCAGCAACCTGGATGGACCAAGAGATTGTCATACTGAGTGAAGTAAGTCAGACAGAGAAGGAGAAATGTCTATGACACCCCTTATATGTGGATTTCAAAAAAACCTATCCTCTCCCAAAATTGCTTTAAGGCAAATTTTATTATCTTCACCTTATGAGAAAACTGATAATTTAAATGATGATTAAAATAAAAATAGACAGGGTTAAGGCAAGAATTTAGATCCAGGCCTCTGAACTCTTGCCACTAAGGCAGAGCCTCAGTGAGAACTACAGAACAGCCTGAAATGCCTAACTGCCATCAAAAGAATAGGTCTATTTTTCCAAATTCTAAAAGTTCATAACTCAGAGACAGAGAGTTTCCACTTCTAGAAATGAAGCCTTGTAAATAATCACACAAGTGCCAAAATGTAAAAAATCAAGTATCTTCCTCATAGTAATGCTTATAATAGAATAAGTTGGAAATAACTTATAAATTGAGTACATTACTCATGTAAATGATAGTAAATCTCTGTAGTAGAATATGGCACATTGCATGTAGATAAAACTTATTAGTATAAGGATATTATGTCCAAAGGAGACTATTGAAGGAAAAAGAGTATAAAACAGCACATGTAATATCCCATTTAATCAAGGAAATATTAAATAGATAAATGATAGACAAAGAGACATAGGTCAGCAAGCCAGTCACTGGGCCAGATACATCAAAGTGCTACCAACTGCAATCAGGGTGCTGTGAATGAAGGTTTCACTTTATTCTTCACATTTTTTTTTTTTTGCATGTGTGAATTATGTATCACTTTTTGAAAGATGGTGAAAAAACTTTCAATTCTGAAAAGGAAAAGGAAAAATCACAAGAACTCAGCATGTGTCAAAGTAATTTTTTGGTATTCATGAAAACGGTTCTTATACATACCAATAAAAGATGATTTTAAAAGACCATCTGTGACTACTTTGAAAATAATATTCAACTAATTAAAGTTATAATTTAAGAATTCTAGTATTTCTTATGTACTTAAATTGAACTTATAAATCTCATTATTTATTTATAGCCAAAATATATTGTTAATCATCTTCAAGGGATGATTTGATTAACATTTGGTCTCATTTATGAAATTAGAAAATTAAATCCTCTAAATATTTCAAACTGCACTTTAAATTTTAATATGTGGGATTCTTTTTAAAAACTTCAAAAGCCTAACAAACAATGTGTTTCTTGGTTATTAATCCTAATAAGTCTAGTCAATTAAACATAAATATGGTCTCTCTCAAGTACTTTAAGTAGTCTAACTCTATCCATAAATTCATCCAAATTAACTTATTACATTTCAATTTTAAAATCCCAAATCTGCTAGTATTAATTACACATTTTCAATCAGAATAACAAGGCTAGTCAAATATCAAATTCTCTTAAACATTAATGAAAACTTTAAATACTAACTGTTTACAGAGCTTATTCTCAAATGCAACACAAAATTTTAATTGAACACATTTTTAGAATATTTAATGATAACCATTTCAGGGTTAAAGTATACACTTACTCAATAAGGAAGAGGTTCTCAACCCCGACTACACATTAAAATCATTTATAATTCTTTAAAGGAAAAAAACGACTAAAGCCTACTTTCAATCTGACCCATTTAACTCAGAATCTCTAGGGATAATTTTTTTTGCTAGAAAAAGTCCAGGGGATGGTAATATGCAGCCAGGGTTCTAAGGATCTACTGTTCTAAGGAAATAATTATACCATTCCAAGCAAAAACTGGCTTTACCATCTCAGAGATAACTGGCAATAAACCGACACACTGCTTATTCTGATGAAGTTTGGGGGGCTGGCAATGAGGTTGAATGCTCCTAAAACTTAGGACAGGTAAGCCCCTTTAAATATTTCATTCCCTACAAATAGAATGGACTGGTAGGCAGGCTATTCATTAACTAATTGTGCTATTTGAACAGAGTCTTCAAATCCATACATTTGATTAGCTAGTCTATTTCCTGACTTCATTCTTAATTGTATTCATAGTCTTCTTGTCTCACAGAGCCACAACTCTTATAGATAAATTATTTGATTGAATCCTGTATAATTTTCATGGCTTTACTGTGAAGCTAATGCCATGCTATGTCAGTAATGAATGTGTATAATCATAAATTGAATAGTATTTAAAAGTATAGAATTACGGGTATAGAAAATATTTAAGCAAGAAGTATGTGGTTTGACTCTGAATTGTGCCTTTTGTCTTTTTTTAGGAGCATCTAGCCACTGTTGCCCCAAGGGCATATACTAACACCTCAACCTTGAGCCTTGGTTTTTCCACCAAAAGTCAAGGTCAAGGCCCATTGTGGGAAGTCTTACACACTAAAGGGGTGCCCCAAAGGCTACACCCTATAGTCAAAGTAACCCAGAACTAAACCCCTGACCCCCTCCCATCAGCTTCCAGGACTAAAGGAAAAGATATCCTGGTACAGAGCAAAGCAGGGGAAGAAAAAGGACAAAAAGAGCCTGTATCTAAACATGCAGTCACAGATTGGACCTTGAGATCTAGACATCAGGTGTTAGCTGGCTGAGTACAGTAGGGAACCTCCACCACAAATCTGTGAAGGTGCTTTCTCGAGATCATGCCCTCAGGTACCCTCAGAAGAAAATGAAAAGCATCTCCGAAGAAGGGCACATTAGTCCTAGACTATAAAGTTGACTCACACAACGTCGAGAGTCAAGGACAAACAAGCAATGAAAATTAATGAGGCCCATAGGAAATAAGACAACATAAGTAAGAACTAGCACAAATAACGAGCAGAAAGAACCCTGGAGCGACTTCAGATATTTAAACTATCAAAATAACTGTGAGTGCTCAATGAAATAGATAACAAACTTGAAAATAACTCCAAGGAACAGGGAGTCACAAAAGTGACACAGATGATTTGAAAAAGGTATTGTGTGCTATAAATGAAAAATATAAATAATGAAAATTAAAATCCACTGGCCATGTGTGGTAACAAAAGAGAGAAATAGTGAATTGGAAGAGAGTAAATGAAAAAGCAACAGAAAAAAAAAAATTCCAGACTTTGACACAGAGAGACAATAAGATGAAAATATAGAAAAGAGACATTGAGGATATAGGTAGGCCTCTAACCTGGTTCTCATTAGAATTTCCCAGAAGGAAAATACAGATAGTGAGTTTTACATTGCTTCCACCCCTCCACGTCATAAATTAAGCAACACACACAAAAAGATTTCCTCCTAATCAATGGTCACACTTAAGAAGGTAAAAATATGTCTTTTGGACAGGCATATTCAAGTATCCAGGCAGAAGAATCACTAAATTGAATATAAATCCCATTTAGTTAAACCAATAAAGCTATTTAAACCTGGCCTCAGGTCAAAAACAGCCATTGACATGTAAGAAATAACTTTAATAGATAAAAAGTCATGTACAGATGGTCCACAACGTTCAAGGGTTCAACTTATAATTGCTCAACTTTATGATGATATGAAAGGGATACATAGTCAGTTAAAACTATATGTTGAATTTTGATCTTTTCTGGGGCTAGTGATGCTCTGGTGATGCTGGGCTGTGGCAGCAGCTGCAGCTCCCCGTCAGCTACATGATCATAAGTTTAAACAATTCCTTATAAGCACTATAAGCAACTCATAAGCACTTGACTCACACAACCATGCGAGTCTTCACTTTTAGTATAGCACTCAAAAAACCAACACTGTATTATAAAAGAGACTTTTTTAGGTCATTTTGACCAACTGTAGGCTAATGAAGGTATTCTGAGAACATTTAAAGTAGGCAAGACTAAGCAATAATTTCAGTAGGTCAGGTGTACTGCATGCATTTTTGACTTGAGATACTTTCAATTTATGGTAGTGTGGGACAGGAAGCCTGGCATGCTGCAGTTTGCAGGGTTCCAAAGAGTCAGACGTGACTTAGTGACTGAACAACAAGGTGTGTCAGTCAGCTGTAAATCCATCCTAAATCAAGGAAGATCTGTACATATTTACCTTTCCAAAAATGACACATGTATGTTGCAGATTAGGACTTTTCTTTCTTTTTGATTTTATATTCATAGGTTAAATTAATTATGGACAAATTCTAAGATTTCTGAAACTACTAACTCTGACCATGTGTACCTAGATTTAAGAATCCACTTAAAATCAAGTGAGCACTGATAGTTACCAGGCATTTGGAGGCTAAATGGCAAAAACAAAGTCACAAAAATTATTCATTAGTTTAGAGATTCTAAGGACTTTGTTCTTTTTAGATAAGAAGACAAGGAGCTATTTTCTTCAAAGCCAAAAGCTGGCTCCAGAAAAAAAAAAAAAGAATATTTTAATGTTCAAAGGATGCTTGGCAATTTGTTTGACTACATTTTTTGCACCTTTACCCTGTGAGCATGCTAAATCGCTTCAGTTGTGTCTGGCTTTTTGCGACCCCGTGGACGATAGCCCACCAGGATCCTCTGTTCATGGGATTCTCCAGGCTAGAATACTGGAGTAGGTTGCCATGTCCTCCTCCAGGGAATCTTTCCAACCCAGGAATTGAACCGGGTTGGAAACCCATATAATGCCTCTTATGTCTCCTGCATTGGCAGGCAGGTTCTTTACCACTAATGCCACCTGGGAAGCCCAGTGCTTTACCCTGTACCCCCCAAAATCAACTGAAGAAAATAGTGTTCTGATGGTACATTTAATTTTCTCATACCTGCTTGCCCTTCACAAAGCAAACAGCAGAAAGTTTTAGTTTCATAAGTCAAAGTCTTGGTATATAAACAGATTTATGTGTATATGTACAAACAGATCTACATATACCAATAACCAAATTTACTAAATGTCAAATGAATATGCAAACATCTAGAGAAATATTTATTAAAGCATGACATATAACTATATATATAATCTAGTTTGTAATCATTTTCTATACTTTAGGAACTATACTAGATATTAGACTTGATTTTTACCTTCTGAAAACACAGAATTTCATGAAGAAGACACAAGATCAGATAATTTTTGACAAGTGTCATGCCAGAGGTACACCCAGACAATTGTAAAGATAGGAATAAACACAAGGTGTCAATGGAGCACAGAAACACCTAATCCAATCTATAGATGGATATGTGCTTGTAGGGATGGGGAAGGAGGTGTGGAGAAGACAGAACCAGGGACAATAGCCTGGAGAAGATGATTCATGAGCTGAGACCTGAAGGATGAGAGGAGCATGTTAACAGAAAAGGGCAATGGTGTTTCTGTACATAGGAAACAGCCACTGCCTAGAAAGGAGATCAGTGTAGAGGCCTGAACATCCATACAGCTAAGAACCACTGAAGCACAAACTGAAAAGTGGTAAGGGAAAGCGGACAGACTCAGGAAGCTCACTACATGGCCTGAACTCCATGCCTAGGTGTTTTGATTCCATCCTGAGGACAGTGGTGAGTCACATGAGGGTTTTAAATAGAAAAATGGCATACATATTCTTTGGAATAATTTGAACAGATAAGAAGGATATTGCCATGTTCTGAGTAACAGCTATCAAGGTAGTCAGGATAGAATGGAGAGGATGGTTTTGTAGCCCATTGGTAAGATATAATAGGTCCATATAAAAGTGAAAGTGAAGTCGTGTCCGACTCTTTGTGACCCCATGGACTGTAGCCTATCAGGGTCCTCTGTCCATGGGATTCTCCAGGCAAGAATACTGGAGTGGGTTGCCATTTCCTTCTCCAGGGGATCTTGAGTCTAAGAGGGTTCCTGTGGTTTTTGTTGGGATGGGACAAATAGTTGGAAAATCAATTGATTCAGGAAATACTCATGATCTAAAATAGGACCTGGAGAAAGATGATGACGCCACACTATGTAAGAGAAATCAATCTTAAAACCCAATAGAAATGTACACCAAACATCTAAATATACTGCTTGAAGATTAACTAAAAGCCAAAGCCTGGTGAAAGAGGTCAGTCTAAAGATACAGGGTAAGGTTACTATAGTGATCTAAGATGGTTTCAATTTTTTTTGTAGATAAGTAGGCAAAAAATAAGGAAGGACTTTAAACTTTTAAAGAAAGAGGCACCAGCACCAGATACAAGGGCACTTAACACTGAAACCAACTTAAACCCCAGTGGGCCTTATAATTCAAAGGTAGTGAAAGTGTTAGTCACTCAGTCGTGTCCAACTCTTTGTGACCCCATGGACTGAGTCTGGCAGACTCCTCTGTGCATGGGATTCTCCAGGCAAGAATGCTGGAGTGGGTAGCCATTCCCTTCTCCAGGGGATCTTCCCAACCCAGGGATCCAACCCAGGTCTCCTGCATTGCAGGCAGACTCTTTATCCTCTGAGCCACTAGGGAAGTCCCCATAAATCAGTTACTGAAACACAGCCAGATCTGATTACTTGAGAGAACTATGCTGCCATGTCATTGACTCTACATGTAAACACTTCTAGAAATGTGGCAAAAATGGCTTCCTTTGACATATTCCCCTTTTGCCCAAGAAAATAAAGAATCTAACATTTACTGGACTGAAGAGTATCATAAAGGGTAAACCTAGGGACATCCCTGGTGGTCCACTGGTTAGGACCCTGAGCATCCATTGCAAGGGATGGGGGTTCAATTCCTCCCTGGTCAAGGAACTAAGATCCCACATTCTGTATGCAGTGCAGTGCAGCCAAAAATTTAAAAACAAAAAACCAAGAGTGACCCCAGGTCATTCAGTTTTCATGCATGAAACCATGTATGCATTACACACACATTTTCACACCACACTCTCTACATGAAAATACCAGTTGTGTCCTTTTTTTACATTTCCCTAAGCCTTTATTTCACTGAATAAGCAAGAAGGCTACCTGTTCTTTTATTATATATAGCTATTCCACCTACTTGGAAATCCTAAGTAGGTGCTTGAATCACCAGAAGGCATTAAAAAGGGCATTTGAAGAAATAAAAATTTAACGTTTCTATTTTAAATAGATGTATAGCCACTCCCAGTATAATATAATATATAATATAATAGTGTAATACAACAATGTTCTATTGTGTTATTTTATCTTTTTTTTTTTTAAGTGTGTACATAAGAACTTGGGCTTCCCTGGTGGCTCAGTGGTAAAGAATTCACCTGCCAGTGCAGAAGCTGCAGGAAATATGGGTTCAATCCCTGGGTCAGGAAGATCCTCTGAAGAAAGAAATGGCAACCCACTCCAATATTCTTACCTGAAAAATTCCACGGACAAAGGAGCCTGGAGGGCTACAGCCCATGAGATCCCAAGAGTCAGATATGACTTAGTAACTAAACAACAACAATACACAAGAACTGACATGATACGCCCTTAATTCAACAAACAAAACTGGGCCATGATCCATACTGGATATTCTGGAAGTCATCCATGGAGTGAAGCACACAAATAATAGTATTTCATATATCAGTACACAGTGTCATGGCTTTTTGTCTTAGTGCTGTGCTCTGTGAACTACTTTCATGATTTTATCTTTAAAAGGAATTTCATTTTAGGTTTTTAATATACATGTAATATGGACTCAACACCAGTAAAAGTATGAATATGGCTAAAATAACTTTTTCATAAAATTATTTACTTTGTTACTATTACAAATATTAGACTTCAAAAATTATCAACATTCAGTTTATTAAAGATACTCTGTAAGAAAAACTTAATAATGTACAGATAAGACATATGTTTTCAATGTACAACTAGGTGTTCTACCTCATATAGTATACCACTCAAATATTTTTTCAGGTCTCCTTTTTAGATAATAAATAGCATCTAATACTCGACAGAATTTCATGTGCATTTCCTTAGCTCTGGGGAAAAAAAAAAGGTAAGATGTGTAAAGGAAAGAGTATTGCTGCATAAGACCTTAAATCCTTCCAAAGAGCGTTGATTTACTGACTATAATTTCTTTTTGTTTAATTCGAATGTGGCAGAATGATGTGTCTGAAACCAGATACCTCATGAAGACAAAGTCTGTCTCCTCCATCTCAGAGCTTCCTTCCTCATAACTCAGCCTCATTCACTGTTCCAGGAAGCATTGTTACATTGTTCACCCTGCTGAGGAAGGCTCAGAGTTGGCCAAGATACATCATTCTCTAATATCACATCTCCTGCCTATTTCCTATAAAGTTTATTTCTCCCAACAGAAGAGAGAAAGCTGATTTCAACTGGCAATCTAGTAAACACTCCATTTCTGTTCTAATCTTTCAGTGGTGTTTTAGGCAGGGTTGGTGTTTATGCAAATAATCAAAATTAGACTAAAAAAAAATCCTAGACGGTGAATGATGTAATTCAATCAGGAGAAAACTCCTGCAGCTATGGCAGGAGGAACAAAGTTTGATCATACAGCACTCCTAAAGCAAGATTCAGAAAGAGATCTCAGAAAAAAGAACTGGTAAAGGACATCAGAAATATATCATGGGTCAATGCAATTAAAAGCCAGTACTGGCAGTACAAAGAACAGAGGAAAAAAATCCTATCTGAAATGTCACTGAGGTAGTTATAAACCATTCTGCCCATGAAGAAATTGTTTAAAACCCCATCAAAGGACTACCAATATATTAACAAGTCTCCCAAAGATCTTTCAAAATAACAAATTGTCAAAATTTATTTTTGGATGCTGGTTTAAAAATGGCATGGCTCGGGCTAGTGTAAAGCACAGCCTTTCCTAACATTACACGATAACCTCTAAGATTCAGAAATAGATGAAGTCAAATCAGCTCCAATAAATGAGAATAACATATTGTCAGAATCTGAGAGAGAATTCTACTAACTACATTACAGTGGAGGTAAGCTAAGAATCAAACATCAGCAGTCAATGCCTGCTTTACCAGCTAAAACAAAGCACACTCACCAACCTGCATGAATATAGAGATGGAATGTCATCCATCCTGCTTTACCTAGAAGACCAAGCATTTGAACTAATCAGCTAAAATTGGGCAGCCATACCTCTATACCTCACTCTGTAAGCCATCTGAATGTCCAGTATGCTGTTTGTATAGTATCTAGTCAGTTCTGATCCAACATGTATTTAGAAACTTCAGTGTTCAGGAAGAAAACGTATATGTGGACCACAAACACACACTCCCTGGAAAAAGGATGGGAACTGCCAGGGACACATGCATCCTGGGAGTTGTAGAATTAGCACATATTGTACCAAGAGATGGTGGAGGACAAAGGTGTGATAAACCCAGTTCATGCTAAGATTTGTAGTCTTTGCTATAACTAGGCAGTTCAGTTTCAGAGAACCAAGAAGAAAGGAAGAGAATATTCCTCTTCAAACAAATAAAGTTATATTACACAAACATTTGTTAACAAAGATTGCAGTAAGAGCAGTGGATAGCATCTTGCCCTACAGTTGAATAACAGAAAATGAGATCTGACAGTTCACACGTGGTCAGTGAGCAAGGCCAAGTGCAAGCTACACACCCAGTCTGTTGGCAGATACCAAGTTTGGATAGACTTTTCATTGTCCCAGGGTGAATAAACAGAAAAAACCTTGAACAAAACAAAACTAGACAACACTGGGAGAAAATATTGCAGGAACCAAAAGAATATTTCAGAAAACCAGTTGATATCCTCAAAAGGACACGAAAAGACCTCTATAAATCTGGAACAGGCATCCAAAGAGAAAGAAAAAGCTGAGATAAAAAAGTAAGCTAAATCAGATACAATATGATGACAAGGAAACTAAAAATCCAATTAAGGATTTATAATCTACATTGGAAGACTTAACCTCCCTGAATCTCATTTTGTCATCTAGAAAGGCAATATAACGATAGGTTTACCTAACTGGGTTGCTTTGATAATTCTGTGGAAAGTGCAATGGAGAGTACCTGCTTCATTATAGTAGCTCAAGAAATATTACTTAATATTATTTTTATTAATGTCCATCTGTAAAGAATTATAAATATACAGAGTTGGACACGACTGAGCAACTGAACTGAAGTGAACTGAGGCAACTCTGAGATGAATTTAAATTAAGAACATAAGAATAGCAAATCATGGTAAACTGGGTTGGCAAAAAGATTGAAATGAATTAACGAACTGAAATTATAATTATATTCATTATAATGAATAAATAATGCAGCAGTGAAAGTCAGTCAGTCATGTCCTACACTTTGAGACCCCATGGACTATACATTTCATGGAATTCTCCAATCCAGAATACTGGAGTCAGTAGCCTTTTCCTTCTTCAGGGGATCTTCCCAACCCAGAGATCAAACCCCAGTCTCCCACATTACAGGCGGATTCTTTACCAGCTAAGCCACAAAGGAAGCCAGAGAATACTGGAGTGGGTAGCCTATCCCTTCTCCAGGGGATCTTCCTGACCCAGGAATTGAACTGGGGTCTCCTCCATTGCGGGCAAACTCTTTACCAACTGAGCTGAGGGAAGCCCAATGCAGCAGTAGGAGCATAAACTGGTATAAGCTGTCTGAAAAGGCATTAGGCAAAAAAAAAAAAAAAAAAAAAAAGACCTTTAAGTTTGACTATATCAGAAATTCCCAGAAATTTCAAATCTAGGAATGACTGTGTACATGGTAGCTTCCTACCTAGGTCTACTGAAAGCCCTAAAGACAATGATTCATCCAGTAATGATAAGCTTCCCTTAGCGCCCATATTATGATTCTGAAATATCACTCACACTGAAAATAATCAAGGCCTTTGAAGAATTATCTGAACTCGGTCAATTTGAATTTCAATAATTAAAAAAAAAAAAACAGTGGATTGAAATTTTTAATTCATGAGTTCATAATGATATTTTAAAATACTAGTCACTTTCAGTATTGGAAGAGACTCTTGAGAATTCCTTGGACTGAAAGGAGATCAAACCAGTCAATCCTAAAGGAAGTCAATCCTGAATATTCATTGGAAGGACTGATGCTGAAGCTGACGCTCCAATACTTTGGCCACCTGATGCAAAGAACCATCTTTGGAAAGAGACACCTGTACCCCAATGTTCATTGCAGCACTGTTTATAATAGCCAGGTCACTGTTTATAATAGACAAACAACTAATCTCAAAAATATACAAGCAACTTATTCAGCTCAATTCCAGAAAAATAAACGACCCAATCAAAAAATGGGGCAAAGAACTAAATAGACATTTCTCCAAAGAAGACATATGGATGGCCAACAAACACATGAAAAGATGCTCAACATCACTCATTATCAGAGAAATGCAAATCAAGACCACAATGAGGTACCATTTCACACCAGTCAGAATGGCTGCGATCCAAAAGTCTGCAAGCAATAAATACTGGAGAAGGTGTGGAGAAAAGGGAACCTTCTTACACTGTTGGTGGGAATGCAAACTAGTACAGCCACTATGGAGAACAGTGTGGAGATTCCTTTAAAAACTGGAAATAGAACTGCCTTATGACCCAGCAATCCCACTGCTGGGCATACACACCGAGGAAACCAGAATTGAAAGAGACACATGTACCCCAATATTCCTTGCAGCACTGTTTATAATAGCCAGGATGTGGAAACAACCTAGATGTCCACTCCAGTACTCTTACCTGGAGGGTTCCATGGATGGAGGAGCCTGGTAGGCTGCAGTCCATGGAGTAGCGAAGAGAGACACGACTGAGTGACTTCACTTTCACTTTTCACATTCCTGTATTGGAGAAGGAAATGGCAACCTTGTATATTTTTGAGATTAGTTGTTTGTCAGTTGCTTCATTTGGTATTATTTTATCCCATTCCGAAGGCTGTCTTTTCACCTTGTTTATAGTTTCCTTTGTTGTGCAGAAGTTTTTAAGTTTAATTAGATCCCATTTGTTTATTTTTGCTTTTATTTCCAGTATTCTGGGAGGTGGATCATAGAGGACCCTGCTGTGATTTATGTTGGAGAGTGTTTTGCCTATGTTCTCCTCTAGGAGTTTTATAGTTTCTGGTCTTACATTTAGATCTTTAATCCATTTTGAGTTTATTTTTGTGTATGGTGTTAGAAAGTGATCTAGTTTCATTCTTTTACAAGTGACCAGTTTTCCCAGCACCACTTGTTAAAGAGATTGTCTTTAATCCATTGTATATTCTTGCCTCCTTTGTCAAAGTTGAGGTGTCCATAGGTGTGTGGATTTATCTCTGGGCTTTCTATTTTGTTCCATTGATCTATATTTCTGTCTTTGTGCCAGTACCATACTGTCTTGATGACTGTGGCTTTGTAGTAGAGCCTGAAGTCAGGCAAGTTGATTCCTCCAGTTCCATTCTTCTTTCTCAAGATTGCTTTGGCTATCCAAGGTTTTTTGTATTTCCATACAAATCTTGAAATTATTTGTTCTAGTTCTGTGAAAAATAGTGCTGGTAGCTTGATAGGGATTGCATTGAATCTGTAGATTGCTTTGGGTAGTATACTCATTTTCACTATATTGATTCTTCTGATCCATGAACATGGTATATTTCTCCATTTATTAGTGTCCTCTTTGATTTCTTTCACCAGTGTTTTATAGTTTTCTATATATAGGTCTTTAGTTTCTTTAGGTAGATATATTCCTAAGTATTTAATTCTTTCCGTTGCAATGGTAAATAGAATTGTTTCCTTAATTTCTTTTTCTACTTTCTCATTATTGGTGTATAGGAATGCAAGGGATTTCTGTGTGTTCATTTTATATCCTGAAACTTTACTATATTCATTGATTAGCTCTAGTAATTTTCTGTGGAGTCTTTAGGGTTTTCTATGTAGAGGATCATGTCATCTGCAAACAGGAGAGTTTTACTTCTTCTTTTCCAGTTTTGATTCCTTTTATTTCTTTTTCTGCTCTGATTGCTGTGGCCAAAACTTCCAAAACTATGTTGAATAGTAGTGGTGAAAGTGGGGGCCCTTGCCTTGTTCCTGACTTTAGGGGAAATGCTTTCAATTTTTCACCATTGAGGATAATGGTTGCTGTGGGTTTGTCATATATAGCTTTTATTATGTTGAGGTATGTTCCTTCTATTCCTGCTTTCTGGAGAGTTTTTATCATAAATGGATGTTGAATTTTGTCAAAGGCCTTCTCTGCATCTATTGAGATAATCATATGGCTTTTATTTTTCAATTTGTTAATGTGGTGAATTACATTGATTGATTTGCAGATACTGAAGAATCCTGTGGTACATATACACAATGGAGTATTACTCAGCCATTAAAAAGAATACCTTTGAATCAGTTTTAATGAGATGGATGAAACTGGAGCTGATTATACAGAGTGAAGTAAGCCAGAAAGAAAAATACCAATACAGTATACTAAAACATATATATGGAATTTAGAAAGATAGTAATGATAACCCTGTATGTGAGACAGCAAAAGAGACACAGATGTATAGAACGGACTTTGGGACTCTGAGGGAGAGGGAGTGGGGGGGATGATTTGGGAGAATGGCATTGAAACATGTATACTATCATGTAAGAAACGAATCGCCAGTCTATGTTTGATACAGGATGCTTGGAGCTGGTTCACAGGGATGATCCAGAGAGATGATATGGGGTGGGAGGTGGGAGGGGGGTTCAGGATTGGGAACTCATGTACACCCGTGGTGGATTCATGTCAATGTATGGCAAAATCAATACAGTATTGTAAAGTAAAATAAAGTAAAAAAAAAAAAAAAAAGTACTGGAGTGGGTTGCCCTTGCCTTCTCCATATTTTACACTAGATTTGCAAAAATGTCACAGATAGCTTTTATTCCACTGAATGATACTAATAGGAGATTAATTTGCATCTTTTCACTAGTTCAAAACTTGGCAGGAGAGGAACAAAGCAGAGAAAACACAGTGATTGGACAGACAGCAGTTCCTAGATAATAGATATGCTGTCATCAGCCCCTGCCTGGCCCCCCCCCCAAAAAAAAAACAATGCTTCAGTTTACTTTGAGGATGTAGGAGCAGCTTACCCACTGGAATGGGATATCTGCGCATCCAAGCAGACTAAAGCTATCTGGCATTCTCAAAGCCTGGAGACATAATAACCACATGTACTTGGTTGAATACTTGCATGCTCTTTGGGCCTCCAGCTCTTACAGAATCAATTATCCAAGCCCCATTGAATTAAAATTCTGAAAATAAGTTCCTTTCAGTCATAGAAATTGTCAAAACCCTGAATACCCCAATTTATCATGTATAATGGAATTTTCTTTAAGGATATCATAGCAGTCTCTACCAGGACCCCCTTGGTTTGGTTTGTCTCTACTGATTAGATAAACTTAGTAAGTGGTA
This sequence comes from Oryx dammah, assembly GCF_014754425.2. Taxonomy (NCBI): domain Eukaryota; kingdom Metazoa; phylum Chordata; class Mammalia; order Artiodactyla; family Bovidae; genus Oryx; species Oryx dammah. The sequence goes on from NW_024070185.1 coordinate 25,783,365, forward strand.
TGATTGCTTTTTTTTTCTTTTTTTTAAGTCTATACACAGCACATCAGTTAGTAATTAACATTGATGGAATATTTTTTATTCCACAACACCAGAAATTCAGCATTTAATCAATCAGAAATCAATATGCATGCCTTTATGGTCTATAATAATTCATCATTATTTAATGTAAGTATATTCTCTAGAGATACAAAGTTCAAAATATGCTAAATTTTGGTTGTATCATATTTCTTCTTCTTTTTAAAAATAAAGTGTTCACTTTTAGTCTGGTAAAAATATTCCCTTTAAATGTTCACAGGAAACAACAGGACTGTTCTAATGAAAAATACATCAAAAAAAGGTAGAAAAGAAATGAAAATTATCATGAGGTTTGAGAAATTAAGTGTTATTTTATTGAGATTCCAATTAATTTCCAACTTGTTCAATATACATCACTGAAAATGTAAAAATGCTAGTTGAAAAAAAAAAAGCTAGATGAAGTGAATGCTATTTTTTAACAAGAAAATTATTCCCCCCCCCCCAGAAAGTCATTGAATAAATTTCTTTAGCTTTTCATTTTTATAATATTGTATATTCACATATACTTGGGGAAAAAAAGAATTAGTGCAGAGACAGCCCATGTACTCTTCACCAAGTTTACCTTAGTGGCAACATCTTTTTTTAATTAATTAATTAATTTTAACTGGAGGCTAATTACTTTACAATGTTGTAGTGGTTTTTGCCATACATAGACATGAATCAGCCATGGGTGTACATGTGTCTCCAATCCTGAACTCCCCTCCCTCTTCCCTCCCCATCCCATCCCTCAGGGTCATCCCAGTGCACCGGTCCTGAGCACCCTGTCTCATGCATCGAACCTGGACTGGTGATCTATTTCACATATGGTAATATACATTTTTCAATGCTATTCTCTCAAATCATCCCACTCTCGCCTTCTCCCACAGAGTGTAAAAGTCTGTTCTTTACATCTGCGTCTGTTTTGTTGTCTCGCATACAGGGTCATCGTTACCATCTTTCTAAATTCCATATATATGTGTTAATATACTGTATTGGTGCTTTTCTTTCTGGCTTACTTCACTCTCTATAATAGGCTCCAGTTTCATCCACCTCATTAGAACTGATTCAAATGCATTCTTTTTAATAGCTGAGTAATATTCCATTTTGTATATGTACCATAACTTTCTTATCCATTCATCTTCTGATGGACATCTAGGTTGCTCCCATGCCCTAGCTATTGTAAACAGTGCTGCAATGAACATTGGGGTACACGTGTCTCTTTCCATTCTGGTTTCCTCGGTGTGTATGCCTAGCAGTGGGATTGTTGGGTCATATGGCAGTTCTATTTCCAGTTTTTAAAGGAATCTCCACACTGTTCTCCATAGTGGCTGTACTATTTTGCATTTCCATCAACAGTGTAAAAAGGTTCCCTTTTCTCTGCACCCTCTCCAGCACTCATTGTTTGTAGACTTTCTGATAGTAGCCATTCTGACTGGCGTGAAATGGTACCTCATTGTGGTTTTGATTTTCATTTCTCGGATGAGTGACGTTGAGCATCTTTTCATGTGTTTGTTAGCCTTCTGTACGTCTTCTTTGGAGAAACGTCTGTTTAGTTCTTTGGCCCATTGTTTTGATTGGGTCGTTTATTTTTCTGGCATTGAGCTGCATGAGCTGCTTGTATATTTTTGAGATTCTTTATCAGTTGCTTCATTTTCTGTTATTTTCTCCCATTCTGAAGGCTCTTTTCACCTCACTTATAGTTTCCTTCATTATGCAAAAACTTTTGTTTAACTAGGTCCCATTTGTTAACTTTTGCTTTTATTTTGAGGATCCTGCTGTGATTTATGTCAGAGAGTGTTTTGTCTACGTTTTCCTCTAGGAGTTTTATAGTTTCTGCTCTATGTTTAGATCTTTAATCCATCTTGAGTTTATGTTTGTGTATGTGTTAGGAAGTGTTCTAGTTTCATTCTTTTACTAGTGGTTGACCAGTTTTCCCAGCACCACTTGTTAAAGAGATTCTTTTTCTCCATTGTATATTCTTGCCTCCTTTGTCAAAGATAAGGTGTCCATAGGTGTGTGGATTTATCTCTGGGCTTTCTATTTTGTTCCATTGATCTATATTTCTGTCTTTGTGCCAGTACCATACTGTCTTCATGACTGCAGCTTTGTAGTAGAGCCTGAAGTCAGGCAGGTTGATTCCTCCAGTTCCATTCTTCTTTCTCAAGATTGCTTTGGCTATTCAAGGTTTTTTGTATTTCCATACAAATTGTGGAACTATTTGTTCTAGTTCTCTGAAAAATACCATGGGTAGCTTGATAGGAATTGCATTGAATCTATATATTGCTTTGGATAGTATACTCATTTTCACTATATTGATTCTTCTGATTCGTTATCAGGGTGTATTTCTCCATCTATTTGTGTCATCTTTGATTTCTTTCATCAGTGTTTTATAGTTTTCTATATATAGGTCTTTAGTTTCTTTAGGTAAATATATTCCTAAGTATTTTATTCTTTTTGTTGCAATGGTGAATGGAATTGTTTCCTTAATTTCTCTCATTGTTAGTATATAGGAATGCAAGGGATTTCTGTGCATTAATTTTATATCCTTCAACTTTACTATATTCATTGATTAGCTCTAGTAATTTTCTGGTAGTGTCTTTAGGGTTTTCTATGTAGAGGATCATGTCATCTGCAATCAGTGAGAGTTTTACTTCTTTTCCAATCTGGATTCCTTTTATTTCTTTTTCTTCTCTGAGTGCTGTGGCTAAAACTTCCAAAACTATGTTGAATAGTAGTGGTGAGAGTGGGCACCTTTGTCTTGTTCCTGACTTTAGGGGAAATGTTTTTTAATTTTTCACCACTGAGGATAATGTTTGCTGTGGGTTTATCATATATGGCTTTTTTTATGTTGAGGTATGTTCCTTCTATGTCTGCTTTCTGGAGGGCTTTTTTTTTATCATAAATGGATGTTGCATTTTGTCAAAGGCTTTCTCTGCATCTATTGAGATAATCATATGGTTTTTATCTTTCAATTTTTCATGTGGTGTATCACATTGATTGATTTGCAAATATTGAAGAATCCTTGCAACCTTGGGATAAAGCCCACTTGGTCATGATGTATGATGTTTTTAATATGTTGTTGGATTCTGTTTCCTAGAATTTTGTTGAGGATTTTTGCATCTATGTTCATCAGTGATATTGGAGTACAGTTCTCTTTTTTTGTGGCATCTTTTGTCTGGTTTTGGTATTAGGGTGATGGTGGCCTCATAGAATGAGTTTGGCAGTTTACCTTCCCCTGCAATTTTCTGGAAGAGTTTGAGTAGGATAGGTGTTAGCTCTTCTCTAAATAACAAGTGGAATAATACTATATGGAATATTGTTTTTAGAGTTTGAAGAAATACATGGTTCCAGTAAATAAGAGGTTTTTAAACTCATAGGGGTAAAAACAAATCTGGGAAAGGAAGATACAGGGATGATTTATCCTATGAACAAGACTCCAGAGCATATGGCGTTACATTGAGAAAACAACAAAATATTTTTACTACCCAGAAAGGGCTATTTTTTCATGCATAATGAGTCACCAATAATTAATTTTGCAAACTTTGTGATCAATTCTCAAAGGCCAGGGTACTCCAGGGGACATGCTTTTTCTTTCTTTTTTTTTTTCTGTTTTATTTTCAATTTTGTTTTAGCATGCTTTGCAAAAGTTTGTCTAATTTTTATGCTGTACATCCCACTAAACTAAAAATTAAAAATATGTAGGACATAAATCTATCAGCACATCAAAGGCACACCTATCCATCACTGAGGAGGTTTGGAAAGTGAGAGCCAGCACAACTCTCCCTGTTATCACTAAGGATTCCTTTTTAAAAATTTTGTTCTTAAGTAGGAAAATAAGGAGTAGGGTGTACAATTCTGTTATTCCTGAGAATCTTTCAACAATAAAACCAAAGGGATCTACTAACAAGGATTTCTGTTAGGCTAAAGGAATAAAGGTACTTCAATTTGGATCTCAATCTGGACTGCTTGGTGTAACATAATGATGTGACTCTAGGAAGTCTCTAGAATTCATGTTTTCTGAGTTGAAAATCTGGGCTTCCCAGGTGGCTCAGTGATAAAGAAATCTGCCTGAAATGAAGGAAATGCAAGTGATGCTGTTTCATTCCCTGGATCGCGAAGATTCCCTAGAGGAGGAAATGGCAACCCACTCCAGTATTTTTGCCTGTTAAATCCCATGGACAGAGGAGACATGCAGGCTGCAGTCCATGGGGTCACAAACAGTCAGACATGACTGAATGACTAAGCATGATTGAAAGTCTGTCATTTTACAGTCAACAACATGCAGACATTAGAGTACAAGGACTTTCTAAAACTGCACTCATTTCTTTAGAGTCTCTGTTTTTTTTCATATGGAATTTTTTTTTTCACCTTCAATCTCAATTTCACTAATAATGCTACCACAATGGGTTACCTGAACTGTAATTATCTTAAAATCACTCTTTCTGTCATAAAGAATGTTCTTGAAGGACTAGTAGCCATGATTTAATTTTCCTTTAAATTCCCCAATGTATGCAGTCTAATAGCTGTCCTTTGTTAGTGCCTAATGATGCTTAAAAACTCCACTAATATAAAGGGATAGATGAATAAATGTGTGATTAAGCAAACATAGGAAAATGTTATTTGTAGAATCTATGCAGAGATATATGGGTTTTAATAGTACTCTCCTATGTGTTTGATTCTTATGTATGTCTGAAATATTCAAAATAACAGGATAAAAAAACTTCAACCTCTGAAACAGAGCTGGATAAAACTGGGAAAATCATCATAAATTAAAATTTTTTAATTACTTAATTGGAATTGCTCAATTGGACCTCTTAATCTTATTTATTTAGGTAGCTAATAGCAAGTTTCTATACCCTGAAGGTCAGACAGAATCCTGTCTTCTGGACCCCTGCCTTGACACCAGTGACATCATGAGAAAGTTTCAATTGATGTGGGTTCTTAAATACCAACAGACAATTACTTCATCAGGAAACTTGGCAATAAGACTGTATACTTTGAGTATGACGTCACTGTTGATTCAAAGAAATAACTACATGTTGTGCAAAGTTGTCTTCAAAGGAAAAAAAATTAACATACTTCTTAAGAAAAAGTTGAAAATATATTTGAAGTTTAAAAATATACAAATATATCAAGAATCATATTTTTTTAAAAATACCATATATGAGAAAAGAATTGTATAATTGATCCGAGGAACCTCCACAAAGAGGATCATAAAGCTAATTTAGAACTTCAGATTTCTGAACTTTAAGCATTGCTTATGTCATCATCTCATATTTTTCTGCTGTGTCATAATTACAGGCATTAAACTTTGAGTTCTCAAAGTGGCCAAAGGGGGATGGGAGGCGAAGGAGGAATGGATTGATTATATACAGAACAGATAAACAACAAGGTCCTACTGTATACCACAGGGAACTATATTCTATATCTTGCAATAAATCATAATGGAAAAAATATATATATTATATATAACTGAAACATTTTGTTGTACTATAGAAATTAATACAACATTGTAAAATCAACTCTACTTCAATAAAATAAAGCTTTTAAAAAACTCTGGGCTCTCTATCACAGCTAAAATTAACCCCAACAAATATGCTACTCTTTCTCTCAGTGACTCCAGTGTGAGATCTGAAAGGTAAGCAGTGCCCAAGCCAGTAATAGCAGAAGGTCATAAAGACCCATTTTACAGATAACTCAGATCAGACTTGGAAACTCAAACTGAGAAGGTCATATTCTAGAACAGGGTCCAGGGGTGAGGGGGAAAATAAAGAAGAAGATACAGGGGGTTGGGGGGAAGATTAAAAAACTGAACCATGTCTATGACATATTTCAAATACACAGTAAAGTTATGGATGGGAAAAGAAGGGTTATCATTATCATTTATACAATATCAGTTAAATGATTATACAAGAAAGCTAAAAATAGCAAATCTTGAAAGCAATAGGAGATGAGAAAAAAAAAGTATGGCATTAAAATGATCTTCATCATAAAACTAAAAGTCTAAATGTTGTTTGGTAAAATTCTAGGCACAAATTTAACTTTTCCTTTATCTTCTTTAAGAATGTAAACATATTCAGGATATTTAGAAATTCTTTCAGGGTTCCTTTTCACATCATAAACTACATATAGAATTTTTGTTGGCACTTGAAAATGTCGTATTAATGCACTATAGGAGTAACTGTTTTAAGTTAATATTCCCACAGGCAGAAAACTTTAAAATAGTTTAAAATATAAATTCTGAAAGTCTCTAAAATCTAGAAGTATTGGTGAAGTGCTCATCTGACTACTTTTAAAGTCCTGATAAAATAAAAAGTTTATATTTCTGCCTACTCAGGATTTGGTTTCACCCTGATTTAAAGTATGACAGTATTAGTACCAAACTGATACAAATTTTCTCAACTGCTGCCTGAAATTATAACAAGCCATAATTTCTCATGGAATTTAATAGAGTTATCATTCTGTAATAGTACATATTGTTTATATCAGGCAAGATCTCACATGTTCTTAAATGTAATTTTTAGAACTTACTTTCCTTTTCATTGGCATGGAAGAAATGTGAGTTTTGGTTTGGTTTGGATTTGGGGTTTTGATACACAAATCCAATTTTTAAATCACCTTACTTGAACTGCCCTGGAATGTGTTATGCACAAAACATACAATACCACAGAAACTGTGGCTAATTAATGTAATTAAGGACAAGGAAAGGAAAAGAACATTTTGTCCAATGCCCAATTAATGAAGCCATTATTCATCTAGGGATAACCAAATTATTTTGGCTCAGGATTCAGCCTAAGACACTGTTAGCACTCCATGAATTTTACTTGGAAGAAGAATGTCAGCTAAAATAATCTTCCTGTAACAAAAATTAATGCAATAAACTTGCTCACAAAACTTGAGCCTTTAATAAACAAGACTGCTAAGTATTTCCCAAGATGGAGGGAATGCTTCTACACGTTGCCTCTTTTCCCTATGATCTCATCTGAATGTCTAGTAGAAAAACAAATCTTAGCACCATTTATTGTGGCTCTATTGTCTACACTGCTCTTAACAGGAAAAAGGAAGCAGTTTTGTGTGAAAGGATGGCTTGCACTCTATAGCTAAAACTTACTCATCCCTTATTAAATAGTGGAGTTTGACTACAAAGAGGTGAAATAACTTAAGACACAAAAATGAAAAATGAAAGAAGAGATATTTGGAAGAAGGACTAGAAAGAAAAAGAGCTGGAGAAAAGTGAGACAAAGGGTATGATCAATATATTTTGGTATGTGAGTGTATTAGTGTTCTAGGGTTGCGATCATTGTCACAATCCAGGAGGCTTAAAAGAAGAGACATTTATTCCCTCACAGTCTTGAAAGCTAGAAGTTAGAAACTGAGGTGATGTGAGGGCCATGCTCCCTCTGAAACATCTAGGGGAGCATCCTTCCTTGCCTTTTGCTAGCTTCTAGAGGTTCCCGGTACCCCTTGGCGTTCCTCGGCTCATAACTGCATCATGTAGTCTCTACCTCCTTCTTCATGTGGGTATCTTCTCTGTACCTCTGTGTCTCCTCTTCTTATATGGACACCAGTCACGGGATTTAGGACCCACCCCAATTCAGTAGGAACTCTTCATAATTACACTTCCATATAAGGTCACATTCTGAGGTTCCAGGTGGACATAAATTTGGAGGGACACTATTCAACCCATTAATGTGGGGAGCAAAGGCCAAATCTGAGTTACTGCTTCCCTTACCATTGGAAACTGATCTATGGAGAGGCAAAAAGATAGGCTGGCAAGAGAGGAGTAGAGATAATGAGAAAGCTTAAGGATGGAGGTGTCAGAATCTCAAAGAGCTGTAAGGGCAACGATGGCAACCTTCCTCTGGTAGTAATGTTTTTCAGAGTCTGTTAGAGTCTAAGGCATGTCCATCAAAAGTAAAAGCAAATATGAGATTAAAGAGAAGTAGCAGCAGCAGTTATCTGAAAGGTAGAGAGGGGGTGGAGGACAGAATTCTAAGGCGTTTACAAGAGGCTCATCTATGCTCTGATTCTCCAGCAGTGTTTCTCATATTGAGGCTTTATGGGTCTGTGAGTTTCTCTGGAACATTTCATTTTTCCTTATACATTTAAAATAATTACACACAACACACATATTTGATCCATCTTTGAATTTCAATCAATCTTTTTAATAGTAGTTTTCTTATGAGCACTGAAGCATTTTTTAACTCAATTTTTGTTTTCATGAAAATCTGGGAAAATAAAATGTACATTCTGGATCATATGATTGTAATTTTCACATGCATCTTACTGGTAATAATTAAGCAGCACCAAAGTAGGATGATTTTAATTGTTGCAAACTAGTGAGAAGAAGAATAGGCGTGAACTCAAAATTAAGCTTTCATTTTTAAGCCAAGGTGAGGGACAATACCTCTATTTCAGCAATACAGAGAAGGCTTTCAGTGTTCCAAACAAAGAAAGGGAGCAGGAAGACTGAGTTCTCCTACAGACACACAGCCTGCAAGCATCTTAACCTGCTGAAATTACCCAGGTGGCCCACTCATAAGGTGTTTTACTCTGGAACTTTCTATGCTACCCTCAAGTCTTTTATTTGCTCAAATCACATAAAAATCTCATTAGAATTTCTGTTTTATATCAAAAGAAGGGTGCACAGCCAAAATTATCAAGTCTATCAGTACTACTAGTAATCAATATTATCATCAATACTATCTAATCAACACCACTATCAGTACTATTTGTGCCAGGCAGTTTAGCCAAACAAACAAGATCAGACTATATTCTACATGCAGGGTAACTGATTATGAGACTTAGATCATCTCTAAGCGAAACACTGAGGACATGTGTCTCCAAAGAAAGCTTTATAACAACTTCACAAAGAAGGTAAAATGCACTCATGAAAAATGCAAATTTCTGTTAAACAAATTATTTAATTTATATAACATTAGTCTAATGGATAACTGAGCATTCTTGGATTTAAAAAATGAAATATTCAGATTTTTCCATCACATTTGGTTGCCATTTATAAAAACTTCAGCAAATATTTCAAAAATACTTTTCTCCCCTGAAAGCTTTCAAATTAAAAATTTTTTTCCTAGAATAAAAATTCAATAGAGAAACATAACATTAGAAGTCCAAAAGACATTATAACCACAATCCTAAATTTGGAACTTTTAAAGACTCACGCTTCAGCAAACCAAGCAAATGAAGAAAGCAAAAGTTTTCCTTTTGCTGACAATATAGCCAATAGTCTTCTATTCCAGGTCCCAGGAAAGGATGAGGTACTCTGGAGACTCAATAGCTTGCAAGTTTGCCAAAAGCCAGAGAGCCACAGAGAACAGACTTAGCAGTCACATGAGAGGCAGGCTATTGTGTTATTAAGAAAAAGCCATGTCATGTGTACGCTAGATGGTAGATTAAATCCTTCTATAACTTTCTAGCCACATGATATAACATACCTATACATGACATAAAATATGCACACATATACATATGTATACGTACATTTACCTTATTATTCATTGTTTTTAACTGAGGCCACATCCATTTGCATCTAACCTCCATCTTGCAATCTGGACGCTACTGTGAAAGGTCCTAAGGGATCTCAGAGTTCCGGAGCAGCCCAGTACCTTTCACCTTTGGTTTGACAGACTCCAGGTCCAGCACCATCACATGGCTGAATTGGAAGGGGTGGGAATTCAGGACGTTTAGGGGAAACATGAACCTTTCCTGTACAGAATGACTTCAATTTAAGTGAAAATCCTAAACAGACCCAACTGTGTTTAATTTTTTTCCCCCTTTTAAAACTTCAGGTTGTTAACTTAGATTAAAACTCTAGCCCTCTACCTTCTCTATTTTCCAAATCTAGCCCCCTTATCTGTGGAAGAGAGTGAGTATTTTCTAGGCACACTGAAGGACAACTTGAACCAGAGTACAGCTCTTTCCTGTGTGCCAACAAGTCATACAATCCTAAAATCCCTGAGTTGTATGAATAACAGTTACGTCTGGGGCTGTTTTCCTGAAAACATCATATAGATAGAATAAGAATTATTTTTTTAATGAAACCATTCTGAAAAATATACAATTAAATATAAGTCTCCATAATATCCAAACCCTCTGGGTTCCTCTCCAGACGCAATTACTCTTAACAAACGTCTTACATATCTGAGTTTAAACAAAAATTAAGAGAAATTAAAGACAATCAAAGTTAAGTTTACAAGCAGGATATCTGCAAATGTTTTGCTCTTTCACATCTAAGAGGGGGCATCTAATTCCCTGAATCTGGACTGGTCTTAGTGGACTCACATGATGAATGGAATGCGGTAGAGGTAATATTCTGCAACCCCCTCAAGGCCAGGTTATAAGAAAGTTTGTAGCTCCCACCTGGGCCTTTAGGAACACTCACTGTGGAAGCCATCTTAAACTCCAGCATTCTTGCCTAGAGAATCCCGTGAACAGAGGAGTTTGGTGGACTGCAGTCCATAGGGTTGCAAAGAATCAGACACAATTGAAGCGACTTAGCACACACTACTCTGAGACTGCCATTGCTGTGGGGAAGCCCAAACTTGCTACATGAAGATGCCATATGGGAAGAAGTGGGAAGGAGAGAGAAATTTCCCTGGCTAGGGAAATTTCCCGATCTTCCAACTAGCTCAGCCTAGCCACCAGCCTTGTGACGGAAGAAGTCACATAAACTAGACCAAGGAACGCAACCAACAGCCAGACATATGGCTCCTTCAGGCTGCCCAGCTATCTGCAGCCATTCAAATGACCTACCTGGAACTCCAGTTTTCTTGGAGTACAAGTAGGCCTTCCCAGTTTGTTCTGCCCAAATTCCTCACACACAAAGTCAAGAGCACAAAAACTTGCTTGTTTGCAGCAATAGATAACTAAAACAGTATCCTACCAAAATTTCTCTGTGCCTATATAAGCATAACCTTTTCTTTTAACAAACAAGGCCAAACCCAGTTTGCTTCTTTACAGAAGCAAAGTGTTTTCAGTCTAGAAATTTCAATTACAGTAGTTTGTCATAGGCACACAGAGATTTATTTATGAAGAGGTTTGTTCTGTCATTCAGTATTATTCATAAAAACCAAAAAATGAAAAGTATTTAAATGTACATTACTAAGGAAATGGTTTTATACTCTGTAAACTTTAATCATATTCAGTAAGTCTGCATGCACTGATTTATGTTAGAAAGATCTAATGTTAAATATGAAAAAAAAAAAAAAACCTCAAGGCTCAGAATAAGACATGTAATAAAAGGACAGAAATGGTACAGATCTAACAGAAGCAGAAAATACTACGAAGAGGTGGCAAAAATACACAGAAGAACTGTACAAAAAAGATGTTCATGACCCATATAATCATGATGCTGTGATCACTCTTCTAGACCAGACATCCTGGATGTGAAGGCAAGTGGGCCTTAGGAAGCATCACTATGAACAAAGCTAGTGGAGGTGATAGAATTCCAAGTCAGTTCAGTTCAGTCACTCAGTTGTATTGACACTTTGTGACCCCATGAATCCCAGCACGCCAGGCCTCCCTGTCCATCACCAACTCCCAGAGTTGACTCAGACTCAATCCATCAAGTCAGTGATGCCATCCAGCCATCTCATCCTCTGTCGTCCCTTGTCCTCCTGCCCCCAATCCCTCCAGCATCAGAGTCCTTTCCAATGAGTCAACTCTTAGCATGTGGTGGCCAAAGTATTGGAGTTTCAGCTTTAGCATCATTCCTTCCAAAGAAATCCCAGGACTGATCTCCTTTAGAATGGACTGGTAGGATCTCCTTGCAGTCCAAGGGACTCTCAAGAGTCTTCTCCAACACCACAGTTCAAAAGCATCAGTTCTTTGGCGCTCAGCCTTCTTCACAGTCCAACTCTCACATCCATACATGACCACTGGAAAAACCATAGCCTTGACTAGACGGACCTTTATTGGCAAAGTAATGTCTCTGCTTTTGAATATACTATCTAGGTTGGTCATAACTTTTCTTCCAAACAGCAAGCATCTTTTAATTTCATGGCTGCAATGACCATCTGCAGTGATTTTGGAGCCCCAAAAAATAAAGTCTGACACTGTTTCCACTGTTTCCCCATCTATTTCCCACGAAGTGATGGGACCAGATGCCATGATCTTCGTTTTCTGAATGTTGAGCTTTAAGCCAACTTTTTCACTCTCCTCTTTCACTTTCATCAAGAGGCTCTTTAGTTACTCTTCACTTTAAGCCATAAGGGTGGTGTCATCTACATATTGAGGTTATTGATATTTCTCCTGGCAATCTTGATTCCAGCTTGTGTTTCTTCCAGTCCAGCGTTTCTCATGATGTACTCTGCATAGAAGTTAAACAAGCAGGGTGACAATATACAGCCTTGACGTACTCCTTTTCCTATTTGGAACCAGTCTGTTGTTCCAAATCCAGTTCTAACTATTGCTTCCTGACCTGCATACAGATTTCTCAAGAGGCAGTTCAGGTGGTCTTGTATTCCCATCTCTTTCAGAATTTTCCACAGTTTATTGTGATCCACACAGTCAAAGGCTTTGGCATAGTCAATAAAGCAGAAACAGATGTTTTTCTGGAACTCTCGTGCTTTTTCCATGATCCAGCAGATGTTGGCAATTTGATCTCTGGTTCCTCTGCCTTTTCTAAAACCAGCTTGCACATCAGGAACTTCACGGTTCACATATTGTTGAAGCCTGGCTTGGAGAATTTTGAGCATTACTTTAGTAGCGTGTGAGATGAGAGCAATTGTGCGGTAGTTTGAGCATTCTTTGGCATTGCCTTTCTTTGGAATTGGAATGAAAACTGACCTTTTCCAGTCCTGTGGCCATTGCTGAGTTTTCCAAATTTGCTGGCATATTGAGTGCAGTACTTTCACAACATCATCTTTCAGGATTTGAAAGAGCTCCACTGGAATTCCATCACCTCCACTAGCGTTGTTCATAGTGACGCTTTCTAAGGCCCACTTGACTTCACATTCCAGGATGTCTGGCTCTAGATGAGTAATCACACCATCGTGATTATCCGGTTTGTGAAGATCTTTTTTGTACACTTCTGTGTATTCTTGCCACTTCTTCTTAGTATCTTCTGCTTCTGTTAGGTCCATACCATTTCTGTCCTTTATTGAGCCCATCTTTGCATGAAATGGTCCCTTGGTGTCTCTAATTTTCTTGAAGAGATATCTAGTCTTTCCCATTCTGTTTTTTTCCTCTATTTCTTTGCATTGATCACTGAAGAAGGCTTTCTTGTCTCTTCTTGCTATTCTTTGGAACTCTGCATTCAGATGCTTATATCTTTCCTTTTCTCCTTTGCTTTTTGCTTCTCTTCTTTTCACAGCTATTTGTAAGGCCTCCTCAGACAGCCATTTTGCTTTTTTGCATTTCTTTTCCATGAGGATGGTCTTGATCCCTGTCTCCTGTACAATGTCACGAACCTCATTCATCAGGCACTCTGTCTATCAGATCTAGTCCCTTAAATCTATTTCTCACTTCCACTGTTTAATCATAAGGGATTTAATTTAGGTCACACCTGAATGGTCTAGCTGTTTTCCCTACTTTCTTCAATTTAAGTCTGAATTTGGCAATAAGGAGGTCATGATCTGAGCCACAGTCAGCTCCTGGTCTTGTTTTTGTTGACTGTATAGAGCTTCTCCATCTTTGGCTGCAAAGAATATAATCAATCTGATTTCGGCATTGACCATCTGGTGATGTCCATGTGTAGAGTCTTCTCTTGTGTTGTTGGAAGAGAGTGTTTACTATGACCAGTGCATTTTCTTGGCAAAACTCTATTAGTCTTTGCCCTGCTTCATTCCACATTCCAAGGCCAAATTTGCCTGTTACTCCAGGTGTTTGTGGACTTTCTACTTTTGCATTCCAGTCCCCTATAAGGAAAAGGACATCTTTTTTGGGTGTTAGTTCTAAAATGTCTTGTAGGTCTTCATAGTACCGTTCAGCTTCTTCAGCATTACTGGTTGGGGCATAGACTTGGATTACTGTGATACTGAATGGTTTGCCTTAGAAATGAACAGAGATCATTCTGTCGTTTTTCAGATTGCATCCAAGTACTGCATTTCAGACTCTTTTGTTGACCATGATGGCTACTTCCATTTCTTCTGAGAAATGGAGTCATGGTGGAGAGGTCTGACAGAATGTGGTCCACTGGAGAAGGGAATGGCAAACCACTTCAGTATTCTTGCCTTGAGAACTCCATGAACAGTATGAACAGGCAAAATGATACAATACTGAAAGAGGAACTCCCCAGGTTAGTAGGTGCCCAACACGCTACTGGAATCAGTGGAGAAATAACTCCAGAAAGAATGAAGGGATGGAGCCAAAGCAAAAACAATACCCAGCTGTGGATGTGATGGGTAATAGAAGCAAGGTCCTATGCTGTAAAGAGCAATATTGCATAGGAACCTGGAATGTCAGGTCCATGAATCAAGGCAAATTGGAAGTGGTCAAACAAGAGATGGCAAGAGTGAATGTCGACATTCTAGGAATCAGCAAACTAAACTGGACTGGAATGGGTGAATTTAACTCAGATGACCATTATAACTACTACTGTGGGCAGGAATCCCTCAGAAGAAATGGAGTAGCCATCATGGTCAACAAAAGAGTCCAAATTCCAGTTGAGCTATTTCAAATCCTGGAAGATGATGCTGTGAAAGTGCTGCACTCAATATGCTAGCAAATTTGCAATAGCAATATGCAGAAAACACATCAGTGGCCACAGGACTGGAAAAGGTCAATTTTCACTCCAATCCCAAAGAAAGGCAATGCCAAAGAATGCTCAAACTACCACACAATTGCACTCATCTCACACACTAGCGAAGTAATGCTCAAAATTCTCCAAGCCAGGTTTCAACAGTACGTGAACCCTGAACTTCCAGATGTTCAAGCTGGATTTAGAAAAAGCAGAGAGGAACCAGAGATTAAATTGCCAGCATCCGCTAGATTGTCAAAAAAGCAAAAGAGTTCCAGAAAAAACACCTACTTCTGCTTTACTGACTATGCCAAAGCCTTTGACTCTGTGGATCACAATAAACTGTGGAAAATTCTGAAAGATATGGGAATACCAGACCACCTGACCTGCCTCTTGAGAAATTTGTATGGAAGTCAAGAAGCAACAGTTAGAACCGGACATGGAACAACAGACTGGTTCCCAGTTGGGGAAGGAGTACATCAAGGCTGTATATTATCACCCTGCTTATTTAATTTATATGCAGAGTACATCATGAGAATTGCTGGGCTGGATGAAGCACAAGCTGGAATCAAGGTTGCCAGGAGAAATATCAATAACCTCAGATATACAGATGATACCACCCTTATGTCAGAAAGCGAAGAAGAACTAAAGAGCCTCTTGATGAAAGTGAAAGAGGAGAGTGAAAAAGTTGGCTTAAAGCTCAACATTCAGAAAACTAAGATTATGGCATCCGGTCCTATCACTTCATGGGAAATAGATGGAGAAACAGAGGAAACAGTGGCTGACTTTATTATTGGGGTCTCCAAAATCACTGCAGATGGTGATTGCAGCCATGAAATTAAAAGATGCTTGCTCCTTGGAAGAAAAGCTATGACCAACCTAGACAGCATATAAAAAGCAGAGACATTACTTTGCCAACAAATGTCCATCTAGTCAAAGCTATGGTTTTTCCAGTAGTCATGTATGGATGTGAGAGCTGGACTATAAACAAAGCTGAGCACCAAAGAATGGATGCTTTTGAACTGTGGTGTTGGAGAAGATTCTTGAGAGTCCCTTGGACTGCAAGGAGATCCAACCAGTCCATCCTAAAGGAAATCAGTCCTGAATATTCACTGGAAGGACTGATGCTGAAGCTGCAACTCCAATACTTCGGCCACCTGATGTGAAGAACTGACTCATTTGAAAAGATTCTGATGCTGGGAAAGTTTGAAGGTGGGATTAGAAGGGGACAATAGAGGATGAGATGGTTGGATGGCATCACCAACTCAATGGACATGAGTTTGAGTAAGCTCTGGGAGTTGGTGTTGGACAGGGAGGCCTGGTGTGCTGCAATCCACGGGGTCACAATGAGTTGGACACTACTGAGTGACTGAACTGAACTTCGCTTCAGGTAGCATGCCTGAAGCATGCTCTTGTTCTATCAAAAGTTGTAGAATGAATAAATGAGTGAATGGTAAATATATTGGTACAGATACCGACAAATGTACTGTTGAGCATCAGCAGCAGTAAGAAAAGCCTGAACTTCTAGCAATGCAGTGACTTGTGCAACAAAGTGTTCTACCAAGGGCAGCTCTTTTGTTGGCCAAACTGCCACATGGCTCAGTGCTTATAAGGGGTCCAATCAAAGCAGATGCTGAGGTCCCTATGTATCTATCAGGGAATAACTCACGTACATGAGGGATGTTCCTCCACATTGTGCTGAATAACCTGGAGAGACAACTCACCCTATGGGGTGTTTCCAAGATGTTTCCAAGACTTCAGAGGAGACCATGCAGGAAGAACATGATGTGTCTACTTGGGCATCCTGTTAGCCAATCATGTGTGAAGATGAGCCTACCAGCATCCTGGGGAGAAGGGGTCATAATAAAAGGATGTCTCTTCCAATACTGTCATGATCTGCACACTGTCACAGTTCTACTACTGTGTCTTTGATTTCCTAACAGAGAATTCCACAAAGCTGCTGGATTCATTTATTCACTCACTCAAACAACTATTCACCAAGAGCCTACCAAGTGCCAGGAATTGCTCTAGGTATAGAAATTACTAAAGTAAATAAAACAAATTTCCCATCATTGTGGAGCTTAATTATAGTATGGTGAAGCAGTAAAGAAAACTTAAAAATATAAAGTGCCAGTTAGTAACAAAAGCTATGAAGAAAATCAAGTATGGTAAAGGAGAAAATGAGGGATGTATATCATGTAAATGTGTAAGGGGAAGAAAGAAGAGCAAGGTAAGAGATAAACCCAGAAGGGTGTCACGGGACCAGATCACAGGAAGGCTGTACAAGCCACCATAATGACTTTGGATGTTACACTAAGTCAGATGGAAAGCCTATGGAAGCAAAGAATAACATGTTAGAGAAGTGGTAAAACACGTAACATTCTTATGACATAGCTTTTCTCCACACTGATAATGACCAAAGAGAAAATACAATGGAGAAAAAGATTCTAGTTTTGAATAATAACAAAAAATAATGAGACAGGAAGAATTCCAACCAAAGATATGTAAGATATTTCTGAGAAAATTATGAGATTCGATTGATGGGCACAGAAGATCTGATGAAGTAGAGAGAGGTACCTAGTTCAAGAATGGAAAGATGTCATATCATAAAGATATCATTTATACCCAAATTCATGTAAGCAATCCATGCAAGTCTAATCAAAAAATTGGACAAAAATTAATGAAATTCATGTGATAGAATCAAGGTTTGAATACAGCCAAGACATCCTGAAGAATGAGGGGGATAAGGAAGTGGAGTAGAGAGAAGGGAGGTTATTTCCAGGTAACAAAACTCACAACATCATAGCTTATTAAATCACAGTAAAGAGAACATGGCTGTATCTGTGCAGGAACATTCAGAACAATCCATGCAGCAGAATGGAAAGCCCAGATGCAAGCCTATGTTTAAATGAGAACTTGGGTGTAAGACAGAAGGTATAGCAAACAGGAGAGAGATGACAGACTGTATGTAAACTGTATCTGAATGAATTTTCCATGAGAAACAAATTAGATGTCTATATCACAGTAAACAAGCAAAAAATCCACATGGATTAAAGCCCTACAAGTCAAAAGTAAAACTTTTAAACTAAAAATTTTAGAAAAATACTTCATAAGAATACTTGTATCTGTCACCCTGTTTATTTAACCTATATTCTGAACACATCATGAAAAATGCTGGGCTGGTGAGTTACAAGCTGAAATTAAGATAAGCAGGAGAAACATCAACAACCTCAAAAACGTGGATGACACCCCTCTAATGGCAAAAAGTGAAGATGAACTAAAGAGCCTCTTGATGAGGGTGAAAGAGGAGAGTGAAAGAGCTGGTTTAAAACTAAAAAAAAAAAAAAAAACTAAGATCATGGCATCTGGTTCTATGACTTCATTGCAAATAGAAGGGGAAAAGGTAGAAGTAGTGACAGATTTCTTCATCTTGGGCTATAAAATCACTTGGATGGTGACTGCAACCACAAAATCAGAATTGTTGCTTTGCAGGAAAACTGACAAATCTAGACAGTGTGTTGAAAAGTCGACATTACTCAGCTGACAAAGATCCATATAGTCAAGGCTGTGGTCTTCCCAGTGGTCACATACGGTTGTAAGAGCTGGACTGTAAAGAAGGCAGAGCACAAAAAAATTGATGCCTTTGAACTGTGGTGCTGGAGAAGACTCTTGAGAGTCCCTTGGATAACAAGGAGATCAAATCAATCTTAAGGGAAATCAACCCTGAATACTCATCGGAAGGACTGACAGTGAAGCTGAAGCTCCAGTATTTTGGTCACCTGATGTGGACAGCCAACACTCTGGAAAAAGTCCTTGATGCTGGGAAAGACTGAGGAAGAAGGAAAAGGGGGCATCAAAGGATGAAATGACTGTATGGCATCATTGATGTGATGGACATGAACTTGGGCAAACTTGGGGAGATGGTGAGGGACAGGAAAGCCTGGTGTGCTGCAGTCCATGGGGTTCACAAAGAGTCAGACATGACTAGGTGACTGAACAACAACATCATCTCCAGGTCAGGAAGTTGTTCACAAACAGAATCTATACATATTTAATAAGGGAAAAATAGTTTCATAAAAATTTTAAATATTGGAACAAAGAAAGTGAAGAACAGTTAAAAGATAAGCCATATATTAGAAGATATTTTCAACATATATAACAAGTAAAGTACTAGAATCCAGGTTACATTAAAAAATCCTATAAACTGCAAGGATTTACTATATAGCATAGGGAACTATATTCACTATTTTGTGATAAATGATAATGGAAAAGAATAGAAAAAAGATATTTACGTGTGTGTGTGTGTGTGTATATATATAACTGAGTCACTTGCTATACACTTGAAACTAACACAATATTGTAAATCAACTATACCTCAATTTTAAAAAAATCCTAAAAATCAATGAGAATAAACAACTCAGTAGAAAATGAGCAACTGCTACAAGTCGTAAAACACAGGAAACAAACAAACAAACAAAAAAGAGAATATCTAGTAAACATGGAAAGTCATTCAATTCACAGATAATCAAGGAAAGATATGCTAAATCCATGTCATGATACCATTTCAAATTTACCACTGTGGCAAAATAAAATGTCAAGTGCTGTGAGAACACAGGAAAGTAACTCAGGTGCAGAGTTGGTAAAAATATAACCACTCTGGAGAAGAAGATGACAATATGCAGACACATGTAAAAATCTATATTTTTAAGAGTATGCAATTCCACTGCTGTACATATACACCCTTAAAAGATTCTGGACAGATGATAAAGAGGCACGACAAAGATGGGTTTTGAAGCAGTGTCTGGAGTAGCAAAACCTATGAAGCAAAGGTGTGCTGCCTCTCGTTTTACCCTTGCAGACACACAGTCCACCCTCCACCACGACACTGTGACCTGGGAAGCTCATCTTTAGGGGCTAGAGCAATGACCCCCTTGCCCTCTGTCTTCCATTTGAAATTATCCAATGGGAAGACCCAACAGGAAGCCAGAGGGAGGGAAGAGAATGCAGTCAAAGTGTTTGGCCTCCTCTCTATCTGAGGGATCATGGGGAGGTAGTCTCAATTCTGTGGAGGACACAGCTCACATCAGGCCTTTCAAGACAGTTCTCTCTGGGAACAACAGCCTATGTCAGGCCTAGGGGTGGTAAAAGGTGTGCTGTTTTTTTTTTGTTTTTTCCTTTGGAATACTGTCTCCTCCCTTGTTTCATTCGGAAATCTGGCCCAAATAGTCGTTAACAATCCCTTTATTAAGCTCTCCTCAATTACACTGCATGAGCATGCCATCTACTTTTGTTAGGATTCCAATGAATATCAACCTATATGTTTATCAACAGAGAAATGCATAAACTCTGACATTCATGTAATGAAAATATTAAACAGCCATTAAATTCATGACTAAATCTTCATGCATCAATATGAGGAGATCACACAAACACAGTGTGGCATAAAATAGCAACAGACTATTTCATGCAGTACAATAGATAAAATTTATATAAATGTTTAAAATTTAAAAATCCAACTAGATTTATGTGGTCCAAAATATAAAAAAGAGAGATAGAAGGAAACTCATAAAACTCAAAGGCCAGTTGTTTCTGGAGAAAAGAGAGAATTAGGAAAATGGTCCAAAGAGGACTTCCCTGATGCTGATAATGTTTAATTCTTTAATAAAATAAGAAGAAATATGATAATACAGTACACATTATTTCTAGCTGGTAAGTTCATGAGTATTTTTATAGTAGTATCTGTATGGTTTTTTCCATATAATTTCTGAATTGTTTATTAAAAAAAAAAACAAGAACATGAAGCATCACGGTAACAGGATGTAACAAAATTGGGAGAGAAGGCTGGTTTTCCATATTTTAGGGTCAAATGGGGAGTGGTTACATGCCAGCAGCATTCAGTAACTCACATCAGAGAACTGACAGGCACGTGGCCATCTTTGCAAAGACAATGATGCCACGCGCTGGCCAGAGTACTGCTGTGGAAACACACAAGACACACTAAGGCACTGGGTGCATCGGTCCTAGAGAAGAGAGATAAACAAGAAACTCAGATTTCCACTACTCCGCCAAAGAGCAATGAGACAGAAAAATACCATTTTGTCCATACTGTTGACAACTAGGCTGCTACAGTTTGGAGTGACCAGGATTTCAAATAAATGAATAAGAGTCTTACACAGCTAGAATGTGTTGATTAATGAAAGGGGAAAACAAACCCCCCAATCAGCCAGCTTTCTCTTGAGGGCCCTGGCATGTTTTCTCATTGAATTATGAACACAAAACCTTCACTCTCCTCCAAAGTCCTGCTCAATAGTAGAATAACCTAATTAGTTGTTCCTTGACCAACTGACTCCTCAGTACCTTCTGGGCAAACTGTTATGGCAAGAACTCTGCATCCACTCACTCAGCTCTTTTGCACTCAGGCTCGGCTCCAACTGGCTGACTCTATTGATGGTAGACCACCTTTCTCACTTCTATACCACCCCTCTAAGCTCCAAACAGTCCTGCTGGGAAAGTAGTCATAATTTAGTTTCTCATTCAACCCTCTTGCACACGATGTTAAGGTTCTATAAGGAAATACATGTAAATGTATTTTTAGACACAAGTTTGTATTGAGGACCCACAATTACTTAAAACCATACCTTTACTGTAGACCTAAGGTGGTTAGATACTAAAGATGACAGTGATTTGCAGTGAGATAAGAGTTTGGAATTATATAGATGTTTTTAGCTAGCCATGTGATTTTTGATAAGCAGCTTCAACTGTCTGAGCCTCAGTTTCCTCCCAGATAAAGTGGGGGTAATAACACCAATCTTGTGAAGAAGATTACATTATAGTCCTGGTTTACATAACTACCCCTGCATCCAGCCAACTTTAGCATTTGTTCTAGGATTTGATGTTACTATTTTTTAAAATACTTTTATTAACATTTGCATTCAACTAAATCAGGATGAATTAACTAGTTTCTTCTAATTTTGCCATAAATCACTCTATACCTTCAGTTTCCACCATGGTCTTATCTATTAGAAGGTGAGACACGTGTGTGTGGTCAAGAGTTTTCACTGTAACATAGGATCACATCTAGAGACAACCAGTATTCAACTGACACTGTTTTCCAGATACCCATGTTGAAACAACTGACATTCCATTTACAAGGACCGTATACACTGCACTCCACAAATTAAAGGATACTCCAGTACCAATAGCTTGAGATAGTTACTTCTGGTATCAAATGGTGGTGGGAACATTCTAAGCTTCTAATTTCAGCCAACAACTTGATATATCAGTCAGTGACTGTGGTCCAGGCCTTTGCTTGTGAAAGACACAAAGCTGCTAATTCACCAGTCATCTGGGGAGATGAAAATTGGGAAAAATCAGGTATTTGTGAAATGTGTGTCGGAAATAAAGAAGGGGCCATCCTGCTGGAGAGTATACAGCATGTAGTTTGAACACTCTCGTTACAATGGTTTCATCGTTTATTGTAAGGGAAGGCTGCGACTATTTTGGGGGGGGTAATGCTTTGTAATATTTCAATGAACACTTCTGACAGCAACAAGCTCAAAAAAAGTAAAAATGCATGTTTAGTGAAAAACGAGGTACAGAGCATCCATTTCAAAAGAAAACTGAGGATGAACATGTAACTTGAACAGATGTTTGTCAACATTTACCACCCACAATGGGAGACAGGAAGACTCACTGACCACATGAACATCAGAAAATATCAATCTGCCCAAAAACCATCCATTTCTGTTTCAAAAATTGGTATTTTCAGAAGATGGTGCCAGAAGATGATGGTTAGCATATGCAGCTGCAGAAGGTGTATTTATGGATTACTCTGTGATGCATGACTTTTCATTTAAGTAAACTAGTTGTTCCTCTAATTTCATTTATTTCAATTCTAAGTTTTCTTGTGCAAAAAAGAATGAATCAATACTATTAACTGAATTCTTGGCTAATTAGCATAGATTTGCAAACAATTAAATGGTTACTGTCTACAGATACTTCAAAGAGAAGTTAGTTGAGTGAATGTCAACAGTCATTTGATTCCTCACACACTTCCTGTGTAAGAGGAAAGCTTTGCAGTTTCTTGTCTTAACTGAAACAGTTGACAATAGTGTTTGCTATTGCAAATTCAGTTAAAAAGTTCATCATTTAAGATAAAAGTATTTGTTTTTGTGATATAAGTACAAACACAAATTGGTATAACACAGCATCCTGGTAAAAAACAATGTTCTTACAAAATTAAGAAATGTATAAGGCAGAAATATACTTGAAATAATTTGAAAATGCTCCCATACCATGACAGTCAACCAATCAAAATAAATGGGATTGACATATACACTATGGATACTATGTATAAAACAGATAACAAATGAGAACCTACTATATAGCACAGGGAACTCTACTCCACGCTCTGTGGTGACCTAAAGGGAAGGAAGTCTAAAAAAGAAGGGATACATGTATATGTATAGCGGATTCATTTTGCTGCACTTCAGAAACTCACACATTCTAAAGCAACAATATTCCAATGAAAATTTTAAAAACTGCAGCTTACAAAATGATCATGTATGTGTGTATTACGATCAAAACCTTTTAATTTTTATTTGACATACTTTAAGTGTATATATAAATATATATATTTACAGAAATACATGTACATTCATATCACATATACATATGTAGATAGCTTCACAGATTTTGATTTATAGTTGTTTTATGTAACTAAATATAAATTATATAAATATATGCACAGTTAAATAGTAAGAGACTATAAATATATATCATTATATTTTATACACACACATGGAGAAGCAGCCAGAAACAAAGTTTTGATGGCAAAGTTGATGCTTCTTACTCGTGTAATATATGTTTCCTCTCTGTTCTCAACCATCAACAGGATTTTAGAAAATTTGTAGAACTATTTCACAAATAATCTCCAGTATCCTACAGCAGTGTTGATCTATTTTTAATAAATAAATCCTTTAGATTTTATTGCATTCTCTTCAAAATCCATTAGAAATAAGCAAAGTGCCAATCAATGAAATGACACAACACTGAAGTTTTTGAAACTTTTAGCATATTTCAGTTTAAAAACTCAAAGCTCTCAGACAGGAAGACATTAAAAATTAATCACTACAAAAAGGAGCAACTGAAATAATCAAATAATGAGAGCACCTCAAATAGCATGCAAAATTTAAATTCTCTAACTGTACTTTGCATTAGATCCACTAGTAGGAAAAACTTTTGATGAAATTCCAGAATTCCTATCTTCTCAAATTAGAAAACTTACATTAAATAGAATGGAAAAAAGTTCCAAAGGCCTCAAATTTCACATTGGAATTTAGCAAAATATTAAATAGGACCATAAATAAAGGCAAGTTATTTGATGAGTTTTATCCTGTAAAAATAGTTTTCAAAAAATACTAAGAGGAGACCCAAAGATGGCAAACTTCTTGAGGCTAAAATAATTATATATTTAATTATGGGAAAATATGGATATGAGGAGATTTTCTATTTGTCAAAACATTTTCTGACTTACCAGGTACCTAAGTACCAACTGACAATATATTTTTTATATCAAAAATATTACAGTCTACAGAGATGTCTGAAAAAGAATGTAGTTTCAAAAAAGGTAATCATAAAATATAAATTGAAAGAAGTTTGTAGGTAATTATTTATATACATAAAACCATACCTTAAAGTATAACCTTTAAAAAATACTAGGGATACATTATTATAAATAGAAATGCTGAGGTAACTAACTTATGTACATATTTTCCAAGAATAATTTTTCTGTCTTTGTTGCTTTTAAAATTCAGATAATCAATATAAATAAATTCCATATTTAATATGCAATGTTTTCTTAGATTTTTAGGAAAACTTAAAATAATACTACATATGCATACTAAAGGGCTTCCCAGGTGGTGCTGGAGGTAAAGAACCTGTCTGCCAATACAGGAAACATAAGCAATGTGGGTTTGATCCCTGGATTGGGAAGATCCCCTAGAGGAGGGCATGGAAACCCTCTCCAGTATTCTTGTCTGCAGAATCTCATGGACAGAGGAGCCAAACCAAACTGTTGATTAATCCTTTTTTAGAAAAGTCTATCATTTTCATTTTTACTGTCCATTTTCACTCACAAAAGTTCACCTCTTTGAACATTAAATTTTATGACCACTCTGGTAATAATTTATGTGAAAAGCCTAACAGAATACCTCTCTCAATAAACAGTAGCCATTATTAACTGGACCACATCAATCTGGCTGCCAGCAAAGCAGATTTAAATATGCAGTTTATAAAGGAACAATGCTACTTCATTCATTCTCCTTGTTCGTGTTCACACTATGGGCTTATTTATCAACACAAGGAATTATCAACACACAACTCATTTGTGGTAAATTTTCTAAAGGGTGACAATAATGTTTTATGCAAAATAATAGAGTCCACATTTATGGAACATGATAGTCTCTAGGGAATGACTTGAGGAGCTTTCACAGTATTTTCTAAAATGGTCCAAATTCAGAATTCATAAGCTATTCTTAACTCATGTGAAAAAGAGGCAAAGTGATCATGTCTACCCCAGAGGAAACAACAAAATAATTTATACAGGGATCCTGCCACTACCTACTCATCAGGTTCAGGGAAAGTTTACGTAGGAAGTAAAAAAATACATATATAAAATATATACATTTGAATTTATATTTACAGCTTCCCTGGTGGCTCAGATGGTAAAGCATCTGCCCGCAGTGCAGGAGACCCAGGTTCGATCCCTGGGTTGGGAAGATCCCCTGGAGAAGGAAATGGCAACCCACTCCAGTACTCTTGCCTGGAAAATTCCACGGACTGAGAGGCTCCTCAGAGCCTGGTAGGCTACAGGCCATGGGGGTGCAAACAGTCGGACATGGCTGAGCAACTTCACTTCACATACATAATATATATTTATATCATAGGTATATATATCTGCATTAACGATGATGATATAAGAATGTTTTTTACCCCATCTCAAAATCAACAGCAGTACCTCTGAGCAACTCAAAATCCAAGAACAACAAGGCAATCTAGGTCAAGTCCAGGTATAATATGTTAAACTCTAAGGAATAACCCATTATAATCTACTCTTAATGAATATCATTCTTGTAGACTCTCATATAAGTAAAACCCATTGTAGTAAGTAACGAAGATCGACATTCAGATTGTATGTTCTGGTAGTAAGAATACTGAAATACTTCCACGGCAGTTGATAAAAAGAAAACTTCTATTTACTGAGACTATAAGCTACTTAGTTATGTCACCACATGGCTCCCTGGGAGCAGGGACTAGAGCTCAGAGTGGTGCCAGCTCAGATATGAGTCGCTTCCAGTGGCTGCTGAAATGCCCTGGTGGGGGCAGCACGAGGGCATGTATGGTCCTGTGAGTGGGAGGGGCTGCAATGGGCAGGTCAGCAGGCCATGTGGGAAGGACTGGTTTTCAGGTGATCATCACCCAGTGATGCACCAGTGCCAAGAGTCTAACTGACCATCGATTTAATGGAGAACCTGTAAGAGTTGACCCAGTTCTCTGAGTCACATCACAACTCAGACAAGATATTCTTTACCAGAAGGGTTGCATCCGTAATTTCTAACCATCAGTTGATAACTTGGAAATGATTATAAGAACTTGATGAGTAATTCGAGCTGTACTATTTCATAGGCAATTTTATGATGTGTATTTATACTTTATCTACAGAATACAGGCAATATTCTTAAGTGTAAAACTGAGTGCCATTAAGTACATTCACAATTTTTGGCAACCATCATCACTATTCATTTCCAGAACTTTTTCATCACTCCAAACAGAAACTCAGTACCCATTTACTCTCCCTTCCCCTAGCTCTTTATTGACCTCTGTTCTACTTTCTGTCTCCATGAATTTGCCTATTATACACTGCATATAGGTGGGTAGAACCATACAATATTTTTAAATAAATAAACATTTGCATGTTAATATACTAGTTGTTAAGTTTTAATATCACACCCCCGACACTATATTCAAAGCTCAGGATCTTTGAAAAATAAGGTCAGATAAATGTTGGACATAGCATACAAAATATTCTCCCCATTGATGGTATACATTTTTGAGACTGTATCAACTAAGAAAAATTATAGCTTCTATGCTGAAATCATATAAAAAATGGTCTTCTCAAATTGGGAATAAGTCACAAGTATTCAAAACCTAGATTAATAGTTGAAGTCTTTTTAACAATGCTAATAACAGCATCGGTTGTTTTGGTTAGCAACCAAACCATAAATTTCTGTGACTACAAATTAACAATTATAGACCTTCAGAGTTTCCACTTTGCCCAATGAGACAAAGAGAGGATTGGGAAGATTTCCAACAGACAACAGCTGGGAAATCACCTGCCCAAAATGTTTACACCAGGAAAAACATGCTTGATTTCTCTTTTTTATGATATAGACAAACACGTGGTTGGCCAAAAAACTGCAACTTCAAAATGGCATAGAGAAATGAAATTGTTATCTCTTCAAAATGTCTGAAGTGGAGGCCAAAAATAACAACTCTTGTTAAGAAACAAAAAAGAGGCAAAATCTGGAACCATGGAATAGATGTTAATGGAACAATTTATCAAGAAAATGTGAGAATAACTAAGAGGGAAAAAAAGTATTAAAAGCATAAGCAGGACTGTTCTTAAGAACTTTAAGTGTATATAAAAAGTAGCAGTGTTCAGATCATGGACACCTGAGGATATTACATGTTGCTATTTCTAAGGCAAACTCTGTCTTTGCATAACCATCTTGCATTTCCAAATGTCTACTTGACAGCATCTCTTGGCTGCCAGCCAGCCAATTCCAACTCAACAAGGAAACAACTAAACTCTTTATCTACCCACCCCAAATTAACTTTTCTTCCTGTATTCCTATCTCAGTAAATTGCACTGACATACCTACAAGCTATGAATTTCTTAGAGCCCTCTCCATCTCTCACGCAGATCCTAGGAATACTTACACCAATACTCATCTTCACATTTGAAGTCTTTTCTCTCCTTAAATCCATCCTCCACAATGGTATAAGGGTTACAGTCTTAAACACAAAAGATCATTTCATGATGCTAAACACACCCACACAAACATGAAACAACTTTAAAAACTCTGGGCTAACATTAAACTTCAAACAAGGTTTGCACTTTTCACAAATCTAATCTAACCTACCACCCTGTTTTATGTCCTATTACGGTCCTACCACACTTTACATTTTAACTAGACTTATTGTTTTATTCTTCCTCTCACCCCAACACAGGCTTCTTCATGTTTATGCCTCTGCAATGCCATCTTACATCAGTATCCTGGTTCTCCCCATTCCTCCACTCAGCCAAGAAGACTCAAGTAAGCCCAGGGTCACTTTCTTGGTGACACCCTCCCTTACTTGATCTGACTCTTACTCTCTCCTCAATGTACCCACAGGACTCTTAAAATATTCATCACAGCAGATACAGTCTACTGTAATATAACTTATACATGTCTATCTACCTCTGATTATTACTTTCCAAGGGTGGGGTAACATATTAATCATATTTTTATCCTCAGTGCTTAACACAGTATAAGAATATGGTACAAGTTCAACATATGCAAGTAAAGGAATGAATGATGTGGAACATCATATACCAGCTGAAAAAACAGAAATCTCAGCAACATTCATTATGATCTTAGAATCATTCTTTCATTAAGTAAGCTAAAGTTTCCCTTGAGGCAGAATTGTATATATCAACAGTCATGCATCATTCTTACCAGCCAAGTATACACTATTTTAAAAGAGAATCTTAAAGATTTTTGAATAAGATAAAAAGATACTGATCAAAAAAAAAAAAAAAGGTTAAAAAAAAAGTCAGTATTTTAGATGTTAGAGATGGCATGGAACACTATTCACGATTAAGGAAAGAAATGAAAGGGACCCCAAAGGAGATGAGTTTGACTAAAAACAAACAAACAAACAAAAAAAGAAACCCAACTTGAACCTGACAGGGTAACAGGCATGACGGCCAGAGTTCCTAAGCGGCAAGAGGAAATAAACTGCAAGAGGCAGACGTTTTCCTTCTGTACCCAAAATTAAGAGAGGCTTCTTTTAATTCTGTGATGACAACACCTGGTTCTGCTTTGAGCTGACCAATGCGTTTTTTTTTTTTTATGTTAATGAAACTATGTATTTGCTTTGCAATTTGCCTTTCTTCAAAATGGTTCTGCCTAAGACTAACTTATTTCTTTTCTCAAACCTTGGGCTGATAATAGCTCAACAAACCAGTATTCCTGTCAATTGTTTTATGGCCGGGGGATGACACACTTCATGTCTTCCTATATCAAAAGTTCATATTGTGGGAGAAGGGCCTGGTGAAACTCTCTCAGCCTTGAGGTGTCTCTCTTATTTGATTAATAGTTTTCTAATAGACATAAAACAGCTTGCTATAAACTTGGCAAGGGGACACTCTTTCTGTCCCCTTCTGATGTCTATTTCAGAAGCTTTCCCTATCTCTATTATACTTTAATAAAACTTTGCTATATAAAAAGCTCCAAATAGTCAAGCCTCGTCTCTGACCCTGGATCAAAATCATCTCCTCTAGAGGTCATGAATCCCAGAGTAACACACAGCTTGCAGCATCAACCTTTCAAAACCAACTAAAAACTGTAAGAGTTAAAAAGTCTTATGAAGGAAGGCTCTGCAAGGTAAAGTAATATCACATATATGCTAAAAGAAATAGTTCAAAATGACCAAGTAATAAAAATGGCTTGAAACTGCAGAATTTTCTAGAAATTGAGAGAAAGTAGGGCAGTCCTCATGAAATCAGATGACTAAACTATACAAAAGTTACCAGACTCTACAAATGGAGTGTAAGAATGGGAACTGATTGATATTTTTAATAGAAGTTTAATATGGGGACAACAAAAGCAGAAGGAAGAATATTTTCCCTGCTAACAGGGAGGGAGGCACTAGGTAGAGAAGTGTTTAATGATTAGCCCAAAAAAAAGGGAGGAGGGCATCTTCTCCAATCCACGTGTAGGTTAACATGGTGGCAAGATACCGAGCCAGAAATATCAGGGGATGGCAATGGACCTGCTTGGGATTACTAGTTTCATCAGTTCAGTTCAGTAGCTCAGTCAAGTCCAATTCTTTGAGTCCCCATGGACTGCAGCACACTAGGCCTCCCTGTCCATCATCAACTCCCAGAGTTCACCCAAACTCATGTCGATTGAGTCAGTGATGCCATCCAACCATCTCATCCTCTGTCATCCCCTTCTTCACCTGCCTTCAATCTTCCCCAGCATCAGGATCTTTTCAAATGAGTCAGTTCTTCGCATCAGGTGGTCAAAGTATGGAGTTTCAGCTTCAACATCAGTCCTTCCAACGAACATTCAGAACTGATAACCTTTAGGATGGACTGATTGGATCTTCTTGCAGTCCAAGGGACTCTCAAGAGTCTTCTCCAACACCACAGTTCAAAAGCATCAATTCTTTGGCACTCAGCTTTCTTTATAGTCCAACTCTCACATCCACACATGACTACTGGAAAAACTATAGCTTTGACTAGATGGACCTTTGTTGGCAAAGTAATGTCTCTGCTTTCTAATATGCTGTCTGGGTTGGTTATAACTTTTCTTCCAAGAAGTAAGCGTCTTTTAATTTCATGGCTGCAGTCACCATCTGCAGTGATTTTGGAGTCAAAAAAAATAAAGTATGCCACCATTTCCTCTGTCTCCCCATCTATTTGCCATGAAGTGATGGGGCTGGATGCCGTGATCTTAGTTTTCTGAACGTTGAGCTTTAAGCCAACTTTTTCACTCTCCTCTTTCACTTTCATCAAGAGGCTCTTTAGTTCTTCTTCACTTTCGGCTATAAGGGTGGTGTTAGCTGCATATATGAGATTACTGATATTTCTCCCAGCAATCTTGATTCCAGCTTGTGCTTCATTGAGTCCACCTTGTGCTTCACTGAGCCCAATGTTTCTCATGATGTACTCTGCATATAAGTTAAATAAGCAGGGTGACAATATACAGCCTTGATGGACTCCTTTTCCTATTTAGAAACTGTCTGTTGTTCCATGTCCATTTCTAACTCTTCCTTCCTGACCTACATACAGATTTCTCAAGAGGCAGATCAGGTGGTCTGGAATTCCCATCTCTTTCACAATTTTCCATAGTTTATTGTGATCCACACAGTCAAAGGCTTTGGCATAGTCAATAAAGTAGAAATAGATGTTTTTCTGGAACTCTCTTGCTTTTTCCATGATCCAGCGGATGTTGGCAATTTGATCTCTGGTTCCTCTGCCTTTTCTAAAACCAGCTTGAACATCTGGAAGTTCATGATTTATGTGTTGTTGAAGCCTGGCTTGGAGAATTTTGAACTTTACTAGCATGTGAGATGAGTGCAATAGGGCAGTAGTTTGAGCATTCTTTGGCATTGCCTTTCTTTGGGATTGGAATGAAAACTGACCTTTTCCAGTCCTGTGGCCACTGCTGAGTTTTCCAAATTTGCTGGCATATTGAGTGCAGCACTTTCACAGCATCATCTTCCAGGATTTGAAATAGCTCAACTGGAATTCCATCACCTCCACTAGCGTTGTTTGTAGTGATGCTTTCTAAGGCTCACTTGACTTCACATTCCAGGATGTCTGGCTCTAGAGGAGTGATCACATAATCGTGATTATCTTGGTCATGAAGATCTTTTTTGTACAGTTCTTCCATGTATTCTTGCCACCTCTTCTTAATATCTTCTGCTTCTGTTAGGTCCATACCATTTCTGTCCTTTATCGAGCCCATCTTTGCATGAAATGGTCCCTTGGTATCTCTAATTTTCTTGACGAGATCTCTAGTCTTTCCCATTCTATTGTTTTCCTCTATTTCTTTGCACTGATCACTGAGGAAGGCTTTCTTATCTCTCTTTGCTATTCTTTGGAACTCTGCATTCAAATGGGTATATCCTTCCTTTTCTCCTTTGCTTTTTGCTTCCCTTCTTTTCACAGCTATTTGTAAAGCCTCCTCAGACAGCCATTTTTCTTTTTTGCATTTCTTTTTCTTGGAGATGGTCTTGACCCCTGTCTCCTGTACAATGTCACGAACCTCTGTCCATAGTTCATCAGGCACTCTGTCTGTCAGACCTAGTCCCTTAAATCTATTTCTTACTTGCACTGTATAATCATAAGGGATTTGATTTAGGTCCTACCTGAATGGTCTAGCTTCATAATTTGGGGAAAAAATCGTGCTCTTAAAATGCCATCATTTCCACAGTTCCTCAGAGATCCTACAGCAAGGGAAGCCAGTCAGTATCAAAAGGATCTTATCTGGGGACAGTGACTGGGTGATCCCTTCTAGTACTCAGTTTCCATTTGGTCAGGAGGATTTCCTAATACCTGACTCCTTTCTGTAGTTTTCCAGTTAACAGTCAAGTCAAAGTTAAGTCAAAGTTTCTAGGAACACTTGCAGCTAGTAGAACAAATTATGGAGAACACTGGCTTCAGTGGGGCCTGAAACAGTGACCAAAAAACTGAAGAAGAACCATTTAAGCACAAGGTCGTGGAGATGACACACCACCCTTGGCAGAAGGAGGGAAAGGGAAGATGCCCTGCACAGCACCTGGACGATCCCTTTGAAACTGTTTCCACTTTCAAACACAAAGATTGAGGTAAACCTTATGAAATTTTTAAGAATCAAATTACATGAAATTCATGTTACTCAATACCCAAGAACCCATGTGAAACAAGTTTGCACATAAGGCCCTTGTGCCTTATGTCATTTTACAGAACTGTTACGCCTCCCTGACAGCAGCTCCACAGAATAGTTTAAATGCTCTGCTTAAGCACACACCCCATCTAAATTAGAGACGAGTCCACACAACTACTTGCTGGAACCTATGAAAATCTTAAATTCTAATTCAAACATTTGGACTCTAACAAAGGACTTTTTTTTTCTCTCCAAGTTTTTAAACCCATGTGTATTTCAAGAGGAAAAGAAAATCCATCTGTTTCTGATTCATTTATGCTTAACTCCTCAGGATATCACTGGAGAAGAGTTATGGGGTGTCCACGTCACTTTCCCGCTGCTTAAACTCCTATTACTTTTCTTCTTTAAAGTAAGCAGGTGTACTGTGTCACAATTAAACAGATATGAATGGTAAAACAGTATCATTTTGATTTAAACCTTAAGATCCATGTGTTTTAAAAGAAAGCCTTAGAGTCATCCCTTTTGCCTGATTTCTAAGTGTGTGATTATTTTGGTGATGATGATGCTTTTTATTTTAAGCAAGAGGGACATGAAGAAACATAATATGGCCAATCATAGGCCAATTCTCAACTAACCTCAACTGTTTTTTTGTTTTTTTTTTTTGAGAAGAGGTGCCTGAGTAATGATCAAAAATGGAACTGAAATCAACAAGTAAACCAAGCATCACCCCCTACAACCTATAAGGAGTTAATATTACCAAAGTTTACTTTTTTCACAATCAGAATTCAGTTTTTTTTTTTCTGTGTAACAATATTACAGAATTAGAAGCTGCATTTGAGACCAGCCCATGAGAAAGCAATGGCAACCCACTCCAGTACTCTTCCCTTGCAAATCCCATGGATGGAGGAGCCTGGACGGTAGGCTGAAGCCCATGGGGTCACTAGGAGTCGGACCCGACTGAGTGACTTCACTTTCATGAAAGCGTAATTAGCAATAAGGGACCTAAGTACAGCCCTGGCTTTATCTCATTGGAGCACAGAGCTGTGCAGAAACATGCACTGTGGAGTCAGAAAGGTCTGGGTTCAAATTCAGCTCAGTTATTTACCAGTTGTTAATTAATATCCAGGTCACTTTTGTCATTCCATCATCCCTACCATGGACATAAAACCTTCCCTGAGAGGGCTAGCTTGAGGAGTAAAGAAAAGGCCAATCCATAGCCTGGCCCACAGCTTTTATTATTATCCCTCATCAGTGCCTGCTTTCTGAGAACTGACTTGGCGTGTCTAAGCTGAGTAGTCCAAGGTTCTCCTCAGTGGCAGCCATGCATGAGGCACATGGCAGACAGGCTGGCAAAGACCATGACTGCAGAGATAGCCAGCACTGTGCACAGAGGCTACAGAGGGCCAGAGGACAAGAGCTCTTCACCACACTCTCTCCTGCATGACCAGCAGGTGTAAAACACGTCCCTGGGAAACCTGTCAATACAACCCAACCAAACACATCACCCTCAGACCCCAAGTCACATGGAAAGCATCAAAAAATCATTATAAAACTCACTGCCAGTACCACTGGCAGCTTCTCACTCTTCCAGGGAGTACTTGAAAGTTTATTTGTGGAAGGGGACTAAAGCTAGCCAATTTCACGCAAAAGCCCATCCATGCAGGCAGTGGCTAGGCTGGAGAGAGATTTGGCAGTCAGCAGGGGTGGTACCTGTTCTAGGCCCTTTGCCTCTGTTGTGCCTGGTTGGGTGGAAAATTTTAACATGAAAGCTGGCAAGAAGCAGGTAAGAAAAGGGAGAAACCTCAGTATAATCCAGCAGGTATTTACAGCCTGAGTGGTGCCCCTGCCCACGTTCACAGATTGTTAGAGCTAAAAAGGGCCTCAGAGATTAACTGGTTCAAGCCCTTACCCTTTACAGATGGGAGAGGAAGGCTCACAGAGGTTATGGTGTTTGCCTGAGGTTGCACTGCCAGTTATTTGGCTGAGCCAGTACCCAGCCGGTGTTCTTTCCATCACAGACCCAGGAGGAGAGAAGACATGGTCATGACCCTGGCCTCTGTAATCTGTGAATGTCTACTCAAGGGTATCTTCAATCTTCTTCTATGCCTATGGTGCCAGTGAGTTCTGAGTACACACCAACAGTTAGTACAAGAACCATCATTTTTAAATGAACCACAGTGGTTAAAAAATCCAAGAGACAATGAAGATATCAACAATTTTGGAAAGTTGCAAAAAAAAGAGATAACAAGTCTGTAAAATGGCATAAGGAACAAGCGTCTCAGGTATAAATTTTCACATAGAAAGTTTTTGTTTAGCAAATAACGAGGAAACTATGCTTAGAAAAACTACACACACTCATGATTGTCCCCAAACTGGGGGAGTATAAATGAGCATAAATACAGTGTTTTTATAAAGCTGCTGCTGCTCCTGCTGCTAAGTCGCCTCTGTCGTGTCCTACTCTGTGCAACCCCATAGACGGCAGCCCACCAGGCTACCCCATCCCTGGAATTCTCCAGGCAAGAACACTGGAGTGTGGGTTGCCATTTCCTTCTCCAATGCATGAAAGTGAAAAGTGAAAGTGAAGTCTCTCAGTTGTGTCTGACTCTTCCCAACCCCATGGACTGCAGCCTACCAGGCTCCTCCATCCATGGGATTTGCCAGGCCAGAGTACTGGAGTGTGGTGCCATTGCCTTCTCTGTCTTATAAAGCCTGCCACATATGGCCCTACCTCAAGGCTTTCTATAAAGTGCACTAAATACTAAACAGAAAGCCTTGAGGTAGGGCCATACGTGGCAGGTTAATTGAACAACGTGAAGGCTAATGTGGGTGGAGCACGGACAGAAGGAGAGTATGGTGCTCTAGAGGCCAAGTGACGAGAGATGTTACAGGAAAAGGGAAGGATCATTTGTGTTAAGTCAAGAAAAATGAGAACTGAGAAGGGTCTACAGCATTTTGGTACCATGAAGGTTATTGATGGCCTTGGTAGAAACTGTTTGAAAGGACTAACTGATATGAAAGCTTGATGACAATGATCTCAAGAGATAAACAGAACAAATACAGGCAACTCTTTTAAGGAGTTTGGATATCAAACAGTGGGCAAATGGAGTGGAGAATGAAGGGACATGTAGAATCAAGAGAAAGCTTTTATGATGGAAGAAATAACAGCATGTTTGTGGACTGAAAGGGGAAAGTCCAGTATAAAAGGAAGAGAGGAAGGGAAAAGGAAGGCAGGAGATGCAGAAAAGAAGGGAATTATCAGAGCAATATCTTCAAACAGGCAAATGGGGATGGGATGTGGGACCTCAAGTGGAGAGACTAGACTTTGTTAGGGGACCAGATGGATGATTTATCCATCATAAATGGACAGAAGTCACAGTGTGTGAACTAGATGAAGGTAAATAGGAAAAACTTGGAAATTTTCTTCTGATAGTTTCTATTTTCTTAATTAAATAGGAATCTGTGAGTGGAAACAAGGAAGAAATTGTGGGAGGTTTGATCAGAGGAAAGAAATAAAATACTCATCTGAGGGAGTGAGAGAGTGAAGAGAAATGCAGCAGGATTCCTGAGCAGTCCAAGGGGCCCAGTGGAGGACAGTGATCTTGACTTTACAGCAATCACATTCACCTGTACAGGTGGGGTTAACTTGAGTTAAGGCTTAGCCAAGTGAGTGCACCAAAGCGGCAGGAAGAAAGAAACTGAGGGGGTGGTTATCATGACTGGCCAAGGCATGGCTGGCTCTTCCTTATTCTGCTGGCTAAGGAAGGAAGGTGAGTGAGGCATAAGGAAAATGTGGTGGAAATTAGGTCTTGTAGGTCCCAGTAGACTTGAAAAATTATGGAGTTGTGGATTTTGGAGGAAATAAATTGTGAAAAAATAGCAATGAATTTTAGAGAGTAAAATACTCAAAACTGAGATTATGTGAGAATTACAATATTGTAAACACAAGACTTTGATGCCCTCTGACCTATACAGGCTCAATAAACCTGCCATGGACACCACATCTAGCTTGTCCTTAGTTTCAGTAGTGAGCAATAATTCCTTGTCTGTAGGCCCAAACAGAATGTAAAACTCGCTGTCAAAGGCATACACTGCCAAGGCCAAAGCCAGTCCCACTGCCGAGAAAGCCATTTCCACTGAAAATAATTTGGTATCCTAACAGCAAAAGGATAAGAATATGAAGATATTGAAACAGGGTCTTCTCTGGCAGTCCAGTGGTTAAGACTTCGTCTTCCAATGCAGAGGGTGTGGGTTCACTCCCTGGTGGGGAAGCTAAGATCCCACCTGCCTCATGGCCAAAAAAAACAAAACATAAAACATAAACAAGATTATAACAAATTCAGTGAAGACTTTATAAATGATCCACAGAAAAAAATTCTTTAAACATAAGAGGATATTAAAACAGAAGTGACTTGAAGCAAACAACCCCCCAAAATGAAATAGAAGCAAATATCCTTGAAGTGCCTGTGGTGAAGATCCAATGACTGGCCACAAGAATATGCAAAAACTGTACATAAGTGAGGTAAGCTTGATAATAGCTGCCAAAGGTAAGTTTCTGTCATGCCCAATGACTAGAGAAGGGGCCTTTGCAGATGTGATTACATTAATGATTTTGAGATGTGGAGATTATCCCAGATTATCCAACTAAGTCTTACAAGCCACAGCAAGAGAGAGGCAGAAAGAGGTTTGCCACACACGGGGAAGGTGATAGGAAGACAGAAGCAGAGATCAGAATGATGGAGTGACAGCTAAGGAAGACCAAGGCATGGCTAGTAGACTCTGGTGGCTAGGAGAGGCAAGGAACTTAATTGATTCTCTCACAAAGTCTCTGGAGGGAGCATGACCTTGCTGATACCTTCATTTTGGATTTCTGGTCTCCATAACTGCAAGAAAACACATTTCTCTCATTTTAAGCCACATAGTTTATGATAATCTATTATAAGCAGTCAAATGAAATGCATACAGTTGAACCTAAAGTCAAAGGAAATGCATACAATTGAATCTAAAGTGTGTCTACTAAGCATGGTGCTAGGCAGGGCACTTTAAGAGGACCCAAGACATACAAGGTTTAGTCCTTTTTCTTAAAAATTTTGACTGTCTAGTTAATTGCTCTGAAAGAAGTGATCGATCAAGTCCAGAAAATAAGAAGTCAAGCCACTTCTAGATCTGTGTCATTAAATGTGGGGAAGAGACCATACCATTTAACAAGAGGAGTTATTCTGTAGATAGAGGATTCCTGAATAAATTCCAAAGAACTTGCCCTTTACTCATATTTGTTTCAGTATATATATATAACATGGAGAATAAGCTGTTGTAATAACCTGATTCCTTAGATCACTGTATTCAAAATGAAAACATTTTCTGGGATAGCCTGTACAAAAGGGAATATACTAATCCCCACCCAACACAGAGAAGACTAAGAAAATGAATGAAGTAAATTTAGGGCTTCCTGTCATCTGTTTCAAAGTCTCAACTTCAGAAATCACCCAGGAAACTAATGACTCTATAGGAGGAACCTTTATAACTCAGAGAGAACTCTCTATGGTCCCTTCAATCCAAACTGCATTCACCCCTCAGCAGCCTTCTATCTGAAACAAAAGCAACTAGATGCAGAATGTGTAAGAGGTTGAAACTAACTGGCAAGTTGCTCAATGTCAAATTCAATCATTTCCCATGTTCCTTGAAAAACAGCCTCAAAGACCCACACACTACATTCAGCTCTAGCTGTTCCACACCCTGGACCCATGCTGGAGCAATTGATGGGGAGGTGGTGGCAGACCGCCCTGGAGGTGCCAGCCTTGGCTCTCAGCAGCTGCTGCTTTGGACTCATTACCAGTGGCAGCTAAACACACAATCGAGTGCAGCTGCAAGGAAGGCAAGCTTGAGCTCACGGTTAGCTGACTGGCTCCTGAATTCTTACTCAGGAAGTATCTCTCTGACAGCCCTTTTCTACTTGGGGAAGACCTAGAACAAAAACCCAGCTGAAAACAGTACACTGCCAAACAGAGGGACATTTACAGCTCGTCATATGCAGATTCCAACAAAGTGTAAGTTAAGGGCTTTCCTGGTGGCTCAGATGGTAAAGAATCTGCCTGCAATGCAGGAGACCTGGGTTCAACCCCTGGATCTGGAAGATCTCCTGGAGAAAGAAATGGCAACACACTCCAGTAGTCTTGCCTGGAAAATCCCATGGACAGAGGAGCCTGGGCGGGTTACAGTCCATGGGGTCACAAAGAGCTGGACATGACTAAGTAACACTCTCTCTCTCTCTCTCTCTCTCTCTCACACACACACACACACACACACATATACTCAAGTACTGTTGCTGCAGGAGTTCTACAGACCATTTCTACTCAGCTCCTACATTCTGTCTTGTTCCAAATAAGACTTTTTTTTTTTTGTAATTAAGACCTCTTTTTTTCTCTTGGTAATATGTTTTTTTGTAATAGGAGTAGATGATGATTACGCCCCCAACTTGTTGCAAATCAGCACCACTGTGCAGTCCTGCTGAGCTGCAAATCCTGAAACTTGGGGGTTCCCCATCCAGTGTTGGCTGGAACTTGAGCATAAACCTTTCTTTTTTTAGGTATAAAAACAAGTATTTATTTATTTATTTTTTTTTTTTTTTTTAGTGGAGTGCAGTTTATTTATTTTTTTTTAAATTAATTAATTTATTTATTTTTAATTTTTACTTTACAATTCTGTATTGGTTTTGGCATAGATTTAGAATGAGAAAACATATTACAAATTAACCAAAACTGAAAACTCATACTTAATCACAAAACCTGGGGTAATAACATTACTTATTATTAACTATATGATATATATTAAACCTCCTTTCTAATGCTACCATGGCACCAAGAAGGATGCCAGCAGGACCTCAGCAACCTGCTTTGGGGGTTAAGTTCACAGCTGTCAGAACTTTCTGATAATACCAGTCAAACCCTTTTCAGCTTCAGGAGAAGCAGAGGAAGCAGGACAATGCTGACCTGAAACTGCATCTTATGCAAAAGGAAAAACCAAAGAGCTGAAAGGGGCAGGAGGTGGAAACTTCTGACATTTGTTGAAAAGCATTAAACTGGCCAATCAACCTGTTTGACATTTTAGGATTTAAAATGTACCACCTTTGTCTATTTGGAGGTTAGAGGTGGTCCGCAAATGCTGTGTTTTTTACCTCCCAACTTTTCTAAAAGGACCACTAGGTTACAGAGTTAGATGGATGGTGAAGGGGGAAAAAAAGGCACAAGTCTCAAAAGCTGGTCCTAGCCCTCTGAGCTCTGAATTCAGTCTCTTTCTGTGAAGAAGAAGAGTTGAGAGAGCAAAACACAAACAGCATAGAAGAAACACCCAGACTCATATTTCTGCTCCCACCCCCTGGCATAGGGAAGAATGGCAAACCCGGAGGATGGCCAGGTAAGCCCTGGCCCAGATAAAAGCACGGTATCATGACTTTGCAGATCAATTACAACTGCCTTGTGGTATTATGGACCAGACATGCAATAGGTCTTTTTTTTTTTTTCTTTTAACAAACAGACACTATTTGATTAGTAGCCCCATGGGATGGAGAACTAGTTTTTATTTGTAGGACATCAAAAGAATAGGACTTATCAGGTGATCTGGGAACTGAAAACAGGTCTTTGGTTAAAAAAATAAATAAAGGCTCCATTTTATTAATGACAACGTTGCCAGCAGCCCAACCAGAACCCCACCTGGGCTTTCATTCAGCTGACAAGATGCCAGTCTGCACTCTCGTGAACACAGCTATACCAGAAGAGCCTGGGAAGATTAGTTCTTATTTAAATTGTTTTGTTCAGTTAGGTGTATATAGCCCCTCTCTAACCTGAGCCCATTTCCCCTGATTTCAGTCCACCTTCTCTCTTTCAATTTTGAAAATGATGAAGCAGACAAAACCCTCTCCTAAAATAAAGCTCACGTATTCCTATTTTTAGTGATTCCCATTCTCGGCATCTTGGACTTGGCAAGGGCCCCCAAGTTTCTGAAAGGGATTTATAAATCCACATTAACCCAAATATCAACTACACACTTTACACATATGTATGACTCTCCAAGGATATGATGGAGGAGACCAGTTTACCTCCTGAGTTCAGAGCTGTCTTCTCAGCCT
The DNA here is from genome assembly GCF_014754425.2 of Oryx dammah. Classification (NCBI taxonomy): domain Eukaryota; kingdom Metazoa; phylum Chordata; class Mammalia; order Artiodactyla; family Bovidae; genus Oryx; species Oryx dammah. Next base: position 25,823,935 of record NW_024070185.1, read on the forward strand.
CCCTGCCTAGGATGTGCAGCCATGTGGCTGGGTTCATGTCAGGGGATAAAAGGCATTGCAACCCTACTGGAGATCTGAGTCTGGTCAGGAATGCAAAAAATGGATGTGGGCAGGAGTGATGCATTCCACTCCCAAGATTACCCCAAGAAAACCTCCCATGCAATTCTCAACATTCTCCACCCCTCCCATCCAGACACAGACACCAAGGTGACCTTGGAAGCCATGCATTATGGACAGCAAGTCCCCATCAACTGAGTCCCTGAATGGCTGCTTGGAACAGAAGCTCTGCCTCCACTTCAGCCCTACCAGTTGGACTCATATATGAATAAGAAACAAACTATTTTATCAAAACACTGGTATTTCAGGATTTCATTGTTATAGGAACAATAGTTTCCTCACCTAATGTATGTTATAGCAGCTAGCATTTCCTATACCTCCTATATGTATACATATATAAAGCTGTTGCGATGAGCAATGTATAATTCATTTTAATATTTTTTTAAAATTTTGATCAGAACACAACATAAATGCATACATTTAAAAAAGAAATACCAGGTTCAGAGCAGTTTTATTTCATTATGTATTTTCACAAAACACTTTATTAACCCTTTCTTTTATCAACAATTCTACATGCTGAGCTAAATGCTATACATACAGAGGAAAGCCAGTCAGTCTCTGACCTCAAGTTTACAATACATTGGGATGGCAGACATATAATAAAATTACAAATAAATGTATCATTACAGCACTGTGAGAGAACAACAGCAAAGATCTAATATAGACTGGAGCAAGAGAGTTGGAGGACAGATTCTTCCAGAGCAGTGATATCTAAGGTGGAGAACAGATGTATGAGCAGAAACTAATTAATTAAAAATAAAGAAATAGCCCTTCAGCAAGGAGAACAACTTGTGCAAAGGACTCCAAAGTAGGAACAAGTTTGATGCCCTTGAAGAACAGACAGGAAGCCTGTGGGGCTAGACAGGAGTGAACCAGGGGAGGTGGGACAGGAAGTGGGAAGGGAGAGAGAAGAGGAGTTCAGCAGGAGATGGATCATGCCAGGCTTGAAGACCAGTAAGAATCAGCCATCTTAGTCTAAAGCATACACTGTCAACCAAAGGTGATAATGCCCCCTGAGGGGATAAAAAATTGGTTCCTTGGATGGGGAGAGGAAAGGACTTAGATAATAAAATGGACTGAGGTTCTTCAAAGAACCACAGCACATGTAAACAAATCTGTTTGCCATGACCTTTAGAGGAAAAATAACATGCTAGGCATATATTGTCACCTCTCTGAGAAAAATGTTAAGATCTGCAGGTTACATCCAAGACAAAACACCAGAATCCACTGGCTTTGTTGATTCAGTTGAACTTGCAAGAGGAGAGTGGAGTATCACTCAGCTTTTGTTGTAACCAATGGCAGAAGATCCCCAAAGTAAGCCTATTAGTTCAACATTCAAATAACTGTTTCCTGTCCCTGGCAAATGGTAAACTAGAAGTCTGAAGAGGAAGAGGTTGCCTCTCTTCTGTATAGGAAAAGCAGCACACACAAAGCAAGACAAAACACCAATGTTCACAGCAACATTATCCACAATGGCCAAAAGGTGGAAGAAACCCAACTGTTTGTCAACAGTAGTACAGAAAGACGAAACGTGCTAAATACACAAAATGAAGTATTATCCAGCCTTAAAAACGAAAGCAAGTCTGCCACAGGGTACAACATGGATGAAACTTGTGGACATTCTGCTAAGAGAAATAAATCACGGAGAGATAAACACCATATAATCCCACTTATATGAGGTAACTAGAATGGTTAAATTCTTAGAGACAGAAAATAGAATGGTATTGCTGGGACTGGTTGGGGGGAATGGGAAGTCATTTAACAGCTACAGAGTCTCAGTTTTGCAAGATGAAAGAGTTCTGTACAGTGGTTACATAACGATGCAAATGTACTTAATACAACTATACTTCACATTTAACCATTAAGATGTAAATTTTATTATATTTAACAATTATAATTTCTTAATTTGAGAAGTCAAAGTTAATTCTGAGTAGTTTTACAGTAATGTCAAAGACCCTTTGTTCACGTATATACACACAAGCAGAAAACTTAAAAGATCTAGGTCACATCTTGGAAGTCCGAAATCACTAGCAGAAATGAGGTTGAAACAAAAGCAAGAAAAAGAATATTCTGGATTCATGATAACGTTAGGTTATATTTTCAACTGTCTTGAATTCGATTTGGCCAATAAAACGTGAGCAGACACAATCACCTGTCACTGAGTGGAAGCATTTAATTGTCAGAGCAAGGCAGAGCAGAACTCGCCCTTCCCTGCCCTGACAGCTATGGAAGCGCCGGAGCTGCAGTCAGCAGGGATTCCTCAGCGCACACAATGGGCCATGCCCTCCTGACAACCCGCATGAGACGCATGGCTTAGATGTGTTAAGCCACTATGATTGTTTGTTAACACAGCCTCATCTAACCCATCCTGACTAATGTAGAGTTAAAAAAGTAAAAAGGGAATATGGGAACTTGAATTTCAGCTTAATCAATAGATACTCTTTAATGGTAAAAATCTTTTATTTCACTGCAACTGATTTCTGAAAGAAACTTCACAATGATCATTCTTCATTAAGTGTACCAGATATAAGCAGGAAAGGAAACATCTTTCCTCCATGTGTAAGACGACATCACAGACTGTGCATGACTCAGCGGCGAGCACGTGCCTGCTTTGTTTGGCCGGACTGTGATAGAGATGCGGGGGACATCCTGAAGAAGAGGCCCATGACACAGTTCCTTCCTCCCCTCCAAGAGCGGAGCAACAGCTACTGCATCACACTTGGGTAGAGAAGGTGTTCAGCAGCACGTCCTCTCCCTTTCAACAAGTGTCAAGTTCCTGAATGCTTTGGACAGTTTTCTAAATAAGTATCTGTTAATCTTCCAGGGGCATGTGACTCGAGGAGAAAATACACAGAAGCCAGTTTCCAGCAGGTTATGTGTGTGGGGTGGGGGGGGGGCGGGATTGAAGGGGATGTGTGGAAGGGCAGAGGGTTCTCCCTTCCCTTCATCCCCCAATCATTCTTCGGCTGCAGCTAAGGCTATTCCCAAACATCTGAAAACCATTTATAAAAAAACGGAGGTTACAACAAATAAAGACACTTTAAGCTGGTGGTTCAGATCTTTAGTTCATGATGTAACTAGACACTAAAGTAATAGTGTATGCTCTGGTGGGAAGAAAATCACTGAACTGAGTTCTGAAATGCGTGGTCCACTCCCATCTCCCTCACTAACAGACTGGGACGTGTTGCTCAGCTTCCTCAGACCCTACTTCTCTCCTCCATAAATAAGATAGACCAGACCAGTGTTTCCTGAAATGTGGTCTTTGGTCAAACTGTGTCTGGGAATCCTCTGTGCCAGGGGGTCCCCAACCTCTGGGACTAAAGCCTGATGATCCAAGGTGGAGTTGATGTAATAATAATAGAAATAAAGTGCATATAGATGTAATGTGCTTCAATCATCTTGAAACTATCCCACCCCTCCCCCGTCAGCCCCTGAAAACATTGTCTTCCACAAAACTGGTCCCTGATGCCTATAAGGTTGGAGACTGCTGCTCTATGGTACGTGGTGAGGGGAAAGGGGTATCTGTACCAAAGACACATTCCTCAGACGCATCTTTTTCTATGGAATCCAAATCTCCAAGAGTGAGACCCAGGAATTGGTTTTTCAAAATTTCTCAGTTTCTAGTCCCAAGTGTGTGTTCAGTAGCTTCAGTGACTCTTTCCAACCCTACGGACTGTAGCCCACCAGGTTCCTCTGCCCACGGGATTCTCTAGGTAAAGATACTGGAACGGGTTGTTATGCACTTTTCCAGGGGATCTTCCCAACCCAGAGATCAAACTTGTGTTTCTTCCAGCTCCTGCATTGTAGGCAGACTCTTTACAAACACACACACATGTGTGTGTGTGTGTGTGTGTATAAATGAATAACTTTGCTGTATACCTGAAACTAACACAACATTGCGAAGCAATTATACTTCAAAATTTTTGTAGTTTCTCAGCTTCCAGTTGCACAGCTTTAATCTTTGGGTGATCTTTGGAACTGTGCAGAAGACCAAACTGACTTAGGCACAATGAAGTTTCTAAACCAAGAGACTGAAGAATCTCTAAGGTCCCTTCTGGTTTTATAATTCTATAGACATGAGTAGAAATGAAAAGAAATATGTAGCTCCTGCACCACCCACTTATCCCCTTAAAAAAAATTAAAAGAAAGAAAAAAATGCTTAATTCTCTACATAGAGATCATCCTGGTACAAAATAAAATATTAAAACTGATACGGTATTACATACTAACCATTCAAAACTACTTCCCCATTCATTTCGCCTTGTCTCCCTTCCTCACTACAAAAGGCCGGAGACTCAATTGCACCTTGGAGAATAAATTTTAATACCACATATGATATTTTAAGGCCAGATCTTTACATCATGTTAACTCCATGTTCTCTCATAAAACTGTTTCCAAATATGAACATCAAAATTTGTAAACCAATAAAATATTTCTGTGCTGTATCTGAGCAAATAGGTTAGACTATTTATTTAAGCGAAGAATGTGAAATACAGTTATTGAAAGGCTGAAAACTAAAATATACAAACGAGGATGGAGAGAGTACCTATTACTGTGTGTGGCAACTAAGAGGCAGTCAGTCAGCATGAATTCTCTTCCCTGGAAAAAGTCTGACTCTCTAGGTGCAGAGGTGGTCAGTAAACCCAGAAGTAGAAGCTCGGTCGTAGGAACTCAAACCTAGTGTCTTTTTCCTAATACTGACCAAAGTTTTACTTACACTGGGAAACAAAACATATGAGTCACTGAAAAGTGAGCATAATAACCAGAACGATCTTTAATGGGATTTGGAAATGGATCAAGACAGGAAAATAGACATAATGAAAGAGAATAAATAGTGCTAACTTCCAGTTAAACATGGCAGGTTGAACACCATTTTTTTCCCCCATTCTCTCCCAAATGTCTGCTAAAATAACAGTAAATAAATAAAAATGACAAGAGAACTGGAAAGGACACAACAGCAGACAAAAGATGCCAATAAATTTTTGTAATATGGAAAGCTGGTGGAGGAAGTGTAACTGACTTAACAGAACTGCGCCTGCAACAGGATATAATGATGGGAAGGAAGCAAGACCATTTGGCCTGTAAAAGCTCAGACATGGAGGCACCTGATGCTGCCAAAGATGGGACTGAAGTTTTGGCTACCACTAGAAAGAGTGTGTTTCATGTTATCAAACAAAGACTGCTGAGTAGTAAAACTGAGAAAATCTTTCAGAAAGTATAATAAAAAGATAAAAATAAAGACAAGGTGATTTTAAGAAATATATGGTCAATCCAAGAAAAAATATTAACTGAAAAGAATTAAAAAAAAAAAAAAGGCAAACGCAGACAAGGCTGGCAAGAAAATTATCAAAGACATGTGAAAATAAATGTTTCCCAGTCTGAAGGCTGTAGACCTACTGAAGCGGTCCATGAAGACCCTAGCACACTGAATTCAAATAATCTACAGCAAGGCACAGCATCTTGAAACTGTGGTTCAGAGGTTGGTATATAATGACCTGTGGTCCAAATCTAGCACAGCACCCATTTTTGTAAATAGTTTATTGCAATTATTTACTTGGAACAACCAGGTTCACTCATTTCTGTATTGTCTATCACTGCTTTCCTGATGGGGCTTCCTAGGAGGCACTAGTGGTAAGGAATCTGCCCCTCAGTGCAGGAGACATAAGAGACCCAGGTTTAATCCCTGGGTTGGAAAGATTCCCCTGGTGGAGGGTGTGGCCACCCACTCCAGTATTCTTGCCTGGAGAATCCCATGGACAAAGGAGCCTGGCAGGCTACAGTCCACAGGATTACAGAGAGTCAGACACAGCTGAATCGACTTAGCACATACACATGCTTTCCTGCTATAATGGGCAGAGTTTAGTGGTTGTGGCAGAGATAGTATAGTGCACAAAGCCTAAAATATTTTCCCAAGGGAAATGAAACTTATGTTTGCACAAAATCTTGCACATGGATGTTTACGGTAGTGATATTCGTAAGAGCCCAAAGGTGAAACAACCCAAATGTCCTTCTGGAGACAAATGGATAAACTAAATATTATATATCCATACAGTGAAATATTATTCAGTTATAAAAGGAATGAAATACTCATACATGCTATAACTTGGAAGAATCTTGAAAACATGCTAAGTGAAAGAAGCCAGTCCTCCAAATTCACATATTACATGACTCCATTACATAACTGCATTCACACAAAAATCCAGAATAGGGAAATCTACAGAGAAAGAAAATATATTATGGTTGTTTGGGATTGGTGAATGGTGGAGAGTACAGGTAAGCTAAAGAGTACAAAGTTTATTGGGGTTTTTTTAGGTGACCAAAATTCCTAAAATTGACTATGTGATGGTACGCATATCTGTGAACATAATAAAAATTATTGAATTAAACACTATAAGGGGTGAATTGCATGATATATATATTATATCTCAAAGCTATTTTAAGGAAAGTATATTAAAAATAGAATAATAATATACTATTTGGCACACTGTAGTTATTACAAAATAGTAATACTGACCACTGGGTCTTTAAAATGTGATAAAATATTATGAAAAAATAATAAAAGGAGAATGAGAAAGAGAATTAGGAAATCACACCATGATGAAAATTTAATAGAATATAATAAATCACATTAAGGAATGCTGCAATAACAACAAAGGCACTATATTAAAAACACGAAGAATTAAAATGGTTATCTAATATTAATACAACCAAATGCAAAGTTGATTTCAGGACACAGACTATTACCATGGATAGATAAGGTCATTTTTAATAATGATGGAAGAGTCAAATTTGCCAAAAAGACAATTCTAAATGCTTATATAACAGAGATTCAGGACAAATAAAACAAAAACTGATAGAACTACAAGGAGATATAAACAGACAAATCCACAATGGTAGATGGAGACTGTGATATATCTCGCTCATAACTGATACTATATCAGTAAAGATGTAGAATATTTTAATAAAACTTTCAATCAACTTGACCTAAATGACATTTATAGAGTATTCCACCCAACAATAAATAGACCAATCTGGAAAATTTAGAAGAAACATATTTGTAGGAAGTTTAATTTTTTTTCAAATACACATAGAACATTTACCAAGACAAACTATATTCTGGGCCATAAAACAAATGTCAATTAACTTAAAATGATTCAAGTTATATAAAGTGTGTTCTCTGAATACACTGGAATTAAATGAAAAGTAAATAATTGAAGCATATCTGGAAAATCTCCAAATATTTAGAAACTAAACAATTCATTTCAAAATACCCATGGGTCAAAGAGGAAATCAAAGGGAAATAAAGTATTTTGAAGTGAAGAAAAATGAAAACATATTTATGATATGCCACTAAAACAGCACTAGAAAAAAATTTTTATTACTGGAAATCTTTGTTGGAAAACAAAATAAAAAGATCTTATATTAATAACCTCAGCATCACCTTGATACCATAAGAAACTAGAAAAATAAGAACTTATGAAATGCAAAATAGCAGAAGACAGAAAATGTGTCATTTTTAGTGTAAAAACCTTACATATTTTTGTTTTCGTAATCTATGAAATCAAAGCTGGTTCTTCAAGACCTATAAAATTTTTTAAGCCACTAAGCAGATTGATACTCGAGTATTCTTGCCTGAGAAATCCCATGGGCAGAAGAGCCTGGCGGGCTATAGTCCATGGGGTCAAAAAGAGTCAGACACAACTTATTAACTAAACCACCACCACTTCCAAGCAGACTGATAAAGAATAAATATATAACCAGTATCAGGAATGAAAGAGGTGACACAACTCCATGTGCTAATATTAAAAACGTAATAAAGGAGCAACATGAACTACTTTATGCCAAGAAACTCAACTGAAATGAAATAGACAAATTCATGACAGATACAAACTACAAAACCTAACTCAAGATGGAATATGAATAATAATATGAATGGCCCTATATCTACTTAAGAATTTAAATTTGAAGTTAAAAATCTTCACATTAAGCCAATTCCAAATCCAGATAGTTTCTCCGGTGAATTCTATAGAACAATTAAGGAAGAAACCACACACAATTTCTTCCAGATCATGAAAAGAAAAGGGTATTTCAACCCTGATACTAAAAACAGAAAATAACATTGCAAGAAAATAAAACTGCTGAACAATATTCTACATGGACATAAAGACAAAAGTTATAATCAAAATTTGGTAAATCAAACCCAACAATATAGAAAAAGGGTAATATATTGTTACCACATCAAGCTGATCCCAGGAGTGCAAAATGGGTTTAACATTCAAAAATCAATTGACATAATTCACTATATTAATAAACTAAAAAGGAAAAGTCATATAGAATATATTCAGAAAAATCACTTGACAGAAATCCAACATTCATCTCTGGTTTAAAAAAAAAAACTGCATATACAAAGAACAAGATGAATTCTGATAAAAGATATTTTCTAAAAAATCTACACGTAACATCATACTTTATGGTGAAATATTGAATTATTGTTCCTTAAGATTGGGAGTAAGCAAGGATATCTGTTCATATCACTTCTAGTCAATTGTGAACTGGAGGTGCTAGCCAATGTTATTAAACAGGAAAACAAAATGAAAGACATTCAAACTGGGAGAGAATAACTTTTTATTTGTATATGACATGATCACATGTGTAGAAAATCTGATTGAATATACCAAAACACTGCTACAACCACTATGTGAAGTTGCAGAAGATAAAAACAATACCCAAAAATCAATTGTTTTTATAAATTAACAAGGAAAAATCAGGAACAAAAATTTTTTTTAAGTGCCATCTAAAAGAACATCAAAAACATGAAATATTTTTAATAAATCTGACAGAAATATGTCAGATTTTTACACTAAAAATGACCACATATTGCTTAGAGAAATAGAGACCTAAATAGAGGTTTAGCATGCTCAAGAATCATGAAACTCAACATTGTTAACAGACTATGTCATTCAAAATAGATCTATAGATTAAAACACTCCCAATCAAATCCTTGAATGCATTAAAAAAAAAAAAGTTGGTAAACTATCTCTAAAATTTATATAGGGTAGCCAAATCAACATCCTTGAAAATGCAGAACAAAGTCAGAGAAATCACACTTCCTCAGTTTAAAATTTATTGTGAAGCTACAGTACTCAAAACGATGTACTAGCATAGCAACAGAAATACAATTCACCAGAACAGAATAAAGAATCTGAAAAATAGTTCCATGTATACAGACAGCTGATTTTTAACAAAGGTGCAAAGGCAATTCAGCAGAGAAAGGACAGTCTGGTTAAAAAAATCTTGCTTTAAAACAATTGAAAATCCATGGGTAAAAAAATGAACTTTGACCCATATCTTGCACCACATACAAAATTAATTCAAAACTGCACATAACCTAAATGTGAGACATAAAAATTATTAAGGAAAAAACCTGTGTGATCTTTTGATCTTATTTCTTAAGAATAAAAGCAAAACCACAGTTTACCAATAAACAATAAATTTAACTTCATCAAAATTAAAAACTTCTGCCCATCAATATACCATATCAAGAAAATGAAAAGACAGGCCACAGCCTGGGAGAAAACATTTGCAAATGATAAAGGAGCTATAGCCAGAATACATAAAAAATTCTCATAACAGAAAAAAACCCAATGAGAAATAGACAAAATATCTGAATATACATTTTGCCTAAAACATTACATAAATAAATCCATGAAAAAAATGCTCTAGGTCATCAATCATTAGGGAACTGCTCATTAGAACCCAGAACAAGCTTCTAGTATACCAATTTGCATGGCTAAAATCAAAGCCTGACCTCAGCAGGTGCTGGCAAGGATGCAGAGGAATGGCATATTGCAACCTTCTGAAAAACTGGCAATCTCTTAAAAAGTCAAACATATACCTACCAATGATTCAGTCATCCCACTTTTGAAACAAAACTACATCTCCATGCAAAGATATATAAACATATCTTTATAGCAACTTTCTTTGTAAAGCCAAAAACTGGAAACACACAGTCCATAAATAGGTGAATGCTGATGGACAACAAAGTATAATGTTTCCACATAATGTAACACTACTTAGAAAGAAACAAATTATTGGGAACATGCTACAGCATGGATCATCTCAAAAAGAGAAAAAAACTATGCAGAGTGGCAGGAAAAAAAGGGAGGGGGGAAGTGGTAATCTACTCTGATTTCATTTACATAAAATTCCAGAAAATGCAAACTACAGTGACAGAAAGTAGATCACCATTTGCATGGTGATTTAGGGTGTGAGGAAGGGTAGCACGAAGGGATTACCATTTAGAAAGATGGTAACAATGCCCCTATATGCGAGACAGCAAAAGACACACAGATGTATAGAACAGTCTTTTGGACTCCGTGGGAGAAAGCAAGGGTGGGATGATTTGAAAGAATAGCATTGAATCATGTATGTTATCATATGTGAAACAGATCGCCAGTCCATGTTCGAAGCACGAGGCAGGGTGCTCAGGGCCAGTGCACTGGGATGACCCTGAGGGATGGAGTGGGGAGGGAGGTGGGAGGGGGGTTCAGGATGGGGAACACATGCATATCCATGGCTGATTCATGTCAATGTATGGCAAAAAAAACACTACAATATTGTAAAGTAATTAGCCTCCAATTAAAATAAAAATGAAATTTTAAAAGGGATAATGAGGAAACTCTGAGGTGATGGTGTCACAGGTGTGTGTATATATATATGTCAAAACTTATTAAACTGTATAGTTTAAATATGTGAAACTTACTGTATGTCAAAAATAACTCAAAATACTATAAAACAAATAAACAAGAAAAAAATGTTGCCTTTGGGACATGGGATCTGACGTTAGGAGAAAGATTAGGGAAAAAACAGGGTCAGAAATTGCTGTATTTCTTTATAAGCCCTTAGTAATATTTTTTAACCATGAAAATTATTATCACAGTAAAAATAAAAAATAAAACAAGAGCAAGAACATATAAGAGAACAATAAAAGAGAAAAGAAAATGTTTCCTTCAAGGTCTTTAGTTGAAACTCAGGTGCCGGCAAACATACAAATTTTTTCCAACCATCCTGTTTTTAACCTCATTACCAAATTCCTAACAAGGGTAGGATTTAGAATACCACAGTAAGTCAAAATATTCAATGTTAGTATTTGAATAAGCTATCATTGGCATGCCACCATAAGAACATGAATTGCCACTAAGTGACATTTTTAAGCAATAGTAATGGATTTGTGCTGATCTAGCCACAATCCTCTCCAACAACCTTGTTTATTTTTACAGTGGATTGCTACAGATGACTTGTAGAAATCATTAAGTAGTTGGTAACCTCTAGTGGTTAAAACAGTTAATTGTGTACTTCCTTACCTGGGAGCAATTTGGGCAATGGGATGAATTTGAGTTCAGCTGATGAAGTGAAATTGATATCAGTAAAATAATCAGTTTCTTAAGAACCCAAAGAGTAAGCTACCTTCCAGTTGCACAGGGAAAGAACTGCAAGTTAGGAGGGTAACTCAATCAGGATCAAAGAGGAATAACCCCTGAAAGCAGAAATTCAGTGAGATTTCTGAATAATTTTTATTTGTATTAAAATTTTTCTTTGGACTTTGGTAATATAACTTAGGTGTAATTCGGTTTAGGGAGCCAGAACCTCTTAAGCAAAGAGCCTCCTTTAACTATGGGTGCAATATATACAAGAGTTTTGATAAGTCTGGTAGTCATGCCTTCATGTACTGAGTGCTCTGAAGAAAAAAACATTTAAAGAATGTATAATATAAATTCCAAACAGTGTTCCAATCCTTTGGCACTGGCTATTGGTTTGATTTCTTCTTGATTTGATACTAAGTATCCTCAAGTTTCCAGTCTGTTAAATTCACTGATAAGGTATAAAATTCATGTAGTTTAAAAAAAAAAGTGTTAAATTGTGTTGCAAGATCAGCTGCTTCTGACCAACACCTAAGTATTATATCTAAAGCATACTGCATTCAATAAGAATACAGAACCCATCTACCAATTTAAATCCTCTTCTATCCCTTCCCTGACAAGTTTAGTCAGGCTTCACACATGTGGATAGCAGCCCTGCCAAGCGGAACAAGAAAAAGTCATTTGAAATTAAGCAATAAACCACTTCCAACACACACACACACGGCTCAAATCTGCTTTCATCATCTTCACCCAGAAGAAAGTTGGTTCAGAAGAAAAGCAAGGAGGAACAGGTGTGTAACACGGGGAAAATCAGTTTGTCCTAAATGTCAAGAGGGCACCAAACGACTTGAAATAGGTCTAAACAAGTCCAGTGTTTAAAATGCATGTATATATGTGTGTGTGAATATATATATAGGCAGTCTGTTGAAGTATATTTTTAAAAACCACCAACAACAAATACACAAGTCTAAGAAACTACTTCATGCATCTTTGCATATTCTTTAGCATCTTTGCTGGTTTCAAATATTACCAGATAGTTTACCAAAGTATCAAGGATAAGGCAGGATTTCTACCCTTATGATTATTTTAAAGTAAGACACAAAGTGTTCAGTCTCGAATTGGGTTAGATGCCAACCTGCCTGGGGATGCTAGAGCTAGCAGTTCCTTCTAGAACACAGGCCAACACCCTCATTTTACAGATAAAGAAATAGAAGGTTCAGGGCCTTGACTAAAATGACACATCTAGTTAGGGACAGAGCCAGGACTGGAAGCTGCATGTTAACCCTCTCTCCCCTAGCATGTCTATTAGGCCCTCTTTACAGTTCTCCCTTGAGTTTCTTTTTGGGCTGATGACTCTGTTAGAACAGGTCACTGTAAGGCAGGTCATTTTGACACCATGGTTTTCAACCCAGCTGCATAATGAAATCACCTGGGAGCTTTATAAGCCCCAGTGTTCCACCTTATCATCATATACCCCTCAAGGATGTTGATGCAATTCAGCTAGGGTGGGAGCCTGGCCCCAGGAGGATCTAGAGCTCTCATAGGCAATCCTACCACGCAGCCACCTCTGAGAAGGCCTGCCCGTGGAGTAAGGCATTTGGGGAATAAAACTGGCTCATAATTAACACAAGGTTTTGCAAGGGTTTTTCTGGGCTCCAATCTAAGCAGGTGTTCCCTGTTGAAAATCTTTATCACTTCTTAGCCTAGTCTCTGCCTGTCAGGTTCCATTGGGCTCTGGGCCCTTCTTAGCCCTCATTCTTGGTCCTTGCTCATCCTCTAAAAGTCCACCAATGCAATCAAAATGATCATTAAAACAGAAATCTGAAAACAAGTTTCAGAAACTGTTAACTAAAAGCAAAGGAAGGAAATCCCCCGATTTGGACAAGTCTCCATAAGCAAAACAGAGGAAAGGGAGGCTATCTGGCGATAATTCCGGCCAAGAGTACTTGGGCATTTTCCCAGAATTACCCAAGTAATCCTGTGAAAAGCAAATCTGTGTAGGCTAAATTATGTACAAACTGCCTAAATCATGAGTTTTAATCAAAAGTTACCTGACTCTCCAAATCCTGAAAGCCAAGGACACCACACGCATCACGGGGTATAAATGACCCCCGCCCCCTTCCCCAAAGCAGCTCTCTCCAGGGTCTTTGCTGTAATAAACCAGAGCCAAGCCAACTGTGAACTAGACACCCTTCCAGGGCTCTTCTGCTCTGCCTCGGGCCAGAGCCCATCCGGTCAAGAGAACTCAGTTCCTATAACCCATCTGGCTTGGGAGAAAACTCTAGGAGTATGTGAAGGGGGTGTGGCGAGGGCGAGTCCCCCTGCACCAGCCACCACGACCACCTATTCGCCACTGCAGAGCGTCATGGAGCCCACCTGGTCTGCCATCCACACACCATACAACCGCCCCCAACTCTACCGGACGCGGGTGGCCCTAAGGTGACAATGTCAGAAGTTTACTGGGCCGGAGGAAGGACAGAAATGAGGAGCCTTCCCAGAGCCGCCTCAGCCTCCGCCAGAAAAGAGAGAAGGGATTCCTTGAAGAACTGACTGTCCAGAAGGGTTGCCGGGGTCGCGGGCTCCCTGGGACAGGGCCGCACCCAGACTCAAGCGCCACCTCTTCGCCTCGATTCTGCCCAACTGGAGGCAGGACCAGGGCGTGGCGGGAAGCCGGGACGCGGCCCCAGGAGGCTGGGCAGAGACTCAGCTCAGGGGCTGATACCGCCAGCTCCGGGACTGCGGCGAGGGGCCGCCTTAGCTCCAACCCCGCGCCACCTGTCCCAGCTCGGGTGGCAGCGCAACCCTAGGACAGTCCCTGACCAGAGTGAGCGCGCCCCGAGCTCTGCAGCACTTTCCGCAGTAGCACAGCCTACGAGAAAGTGATCAGGAGGGGGAGGGGACACAAGACGCGCAAACTGCCCTACCTGTCCGGCGACGCAGAGCAGGCACCAGGTGCCGCCGAGGATGCGGGCCAGGAGCCCCGAGCGCTGGGGCGCAGCCAGCCGGGCCATGGTCCCCCAGCGTGGAGGGAGGGGAATCCTAGACGAGACCCCACCCTACAAGCGGCAGCCGCGTCCCGCGTGGGCTCCGGGGCTCCGCGTCGGCGGGCTGACGCGGGATGTGAGCCTGCGGAGCAGAGCTGAGCTGGGGCGGCCGCGCGTGCTCCGAGCCTCCCTGCGGCCGCGGAGCCGGCGGCTTTGAATGGGAGCGCGTGCGCTGGGGGTGGGGGCGTTATTTGTGAATGTGCTGCTTGTCTTGGCTCCGGATGGTTCGCGCTCCCCCTTCCCCCCCGCTCCCCCAGCACCCCCTCCGGCCCCTGCTCCTCCCCTCCTGTGTCAGCCCAACGAAGGCGGGGAGCGCAGACACCCAGCCGCCCCGGCAGCGACCGCTGTGCGCGTTTCGGGAAACCCGAGCGGAGCTAGGCGCTAGTTCTATTTATTTATTCTTTATAAAGGCGGGGGGAGTCTTGCGTGGCACACCTTGTTCACGTTGGGAATGCCTCCCTGCCTGTCCTGGGAGCGTGCGGGATGAGAAGCTAAGGCTTTCCCCGGATGCTGGCGCTTTCCCGGGAACGAGACCAGAGAGCCAGTACGCCTTCCCTGGAGCTCGGCGCGCTTCAACCGCCCTGGGAACTACGCAAGACCTTCAGGGAGTGGGGAAGGGTTTGTGTGTGGGGTGGCTGGGGTGAGTTTCTAAATCTCAAGACCCCACACAAAGATTTGGGGAACCAAACTCTGGGCGCGCAGAGAGATACTCCCGTGGAGTTAATTTGTTTGGCATCCTGGGTCTGGGGTCCCTGACTCCTAGGTAAGGACACAGAGACTCAGGAGCCGGTATTACACATAGGGAGCCCAAGAAACGGGTTGAGTGAGAATGAATTTGCTTGCTATCTTCTTGTATGGATGGATTTCTGAGGGGCAAGCCAGGACGCCCCCTTCTCCAGTGTAGGCAGCACTCTTAATTAGATTCGAGGCTTCCATGCTTTCTTCCAGCAAAAAACAAACGTCTTGCCCTTTTGAAGTTCTTTGCCACTGAGACCCAGGCTCATCTATTCCTGAAAACCTGACGCTCCAGGGCCAGCCTTCCAAAGCATCTTCATAAGAAATCAAGTCCCCCACCCTTCTTCTAACCATCTTCCAGGCCACTCCACCCCTCTCAAACCTTGGCAGTGAGCTAGCAGAGGCGGAGGGCTGGCCCCACTTCAGTGAACTCCGTATGATAAGAGGATTCAGCCCAGTGCTGGTGAAATAACTTTTCTGAAGTTCCCACGTGTGCCCACTGGGATGAACCCTGCATAAGATGACGATGGGGCCATACTCCTCAGCAACTATTCATCAGTCCACATATTCCAAAAGCCAAGCACTGTGCTTAAACATTGTAGCTCATCAGTGATCTGGAATATTCAGATCTCGCCCATGTTAGTTGCCTAAACAGACCAGACACAGACTGCAGACAATGAGAGGCACAGTCCTCCAGGCAGAAGTGCCCATAGGAAGTGAATGTTACATGTGCCAGCAGGAGCATTTGTGCCCAGAATAGTGGGAGTTTGTTCTTGTATATAGTAAAGGAGCTAGTTATGTGTATATGAGTTATGAGTTCCCAAGGTGCAAAATAAAAAAATCAGTAGAAAAAATTATTTTCATTTGAGTTTAGAATCCCAGAAAGTCAGAGTTGGAAGGCCCAAATCTTTAGAAAAATTTTAAAAGGAATTTGGGGCCAGGTTTTCAACTTGAATTGATAAAGAGTCATGTACGGATGTGAGAATTGGACTATAAACAAAGCTGAGCACTGAAGAATTGATGCTTTTGAACTGTGGTGTTGAAGAAGACTCTTGAGAATCCCTTGGACAGCAAGGAGATCCAACAAGTACATCCTAAAGGAGATCAGTCCTGAATGTTGATTGGAAGGACTGATGCTGAAGTTGAACCTCCAATACTTTGGCCACCTCATGCGAAAAACTGACTCATTTGAAAAGACTCTGTTGCTGGGAAAGATTGAAGGCAGGAGGAGAAGGGGACAACAAAGGATGAGATGGCATCACCAACTCAATGGACATGAGTTTGAGTAAACTCCTGGAGTTGGTGATGGACAGGGAAGCCTGGTGTGCTACAGTCCATGGGGTGCAGAGTCGGACACGACTGAGCGACTGAACTGAACTAACCAACTACATACCTAAACCCCAACGAGCTTGGCCATCTAGTTCCATAGCCACATTTTTATTTTTAAATGGGTGAAGAGACTAAGTGGTTACATGTAGTGCATCCTCTGTTAGTTTGCTTGGTTATTGTCTTTCTCCCCTGTTAGAAAGAGTGAGGCTTTGCACAAGTCACTTAAAAGGCAGCTGAATTTATTCCTATCTTAATGTGGTGAGGGAGGGGTGAGCTTCTATTTCTTGAAAAAGAAGGTAACAGAAGGATCAGAGATTTAAAGCTAAATAATAAGGCAGTAAAGTATAGGGTAAAAAGGTGGTAGAAAGTCTAAAAGGAGGGAGACCAGCTAAGAAGATGCTGCCTTAAACCAGCCATGCGATGATGAAGGCTTCCATTACTGGAGATGCATTCCAGCTCCTGGACAACAAAGTGTGTTCAGAAAGCCAGATAGAGAAGGAAAGCATTATTTGTTCTATATAACCTGAGTAGATGGTATATACACTTAGAGCACCACCATACTAGAGGTCCAAGTCCAGATCCTTGAGACCAGACTGAAATGTTAACAGATAGCCTGATTCTGTTGACTGATTCCTGCTCAAAAAATCTTACAAGGGGAAGGGAGAGAGAGTTTGGAATGGATATGTACACACTGCTATATTTAAAATGGATAACCAACAGGGACCTACTGTATGGCACAGGGAACTCTGCTCAGTGTTATGTGGCCACCTGGATGGGAGGGGAGTTGGAGGAAAATGGATATATGTACCTATATGGCTAAATCCTTTCCCTGCTCACCTGAAACTACCACAAGTGTTTGTTAGTCGGCTATACCCCGAAGCAAAATAAAAAGTTTTTTAAAAATCTGTAGGTCTTTAGATTATTTTCCAATCAATAAACATCGATAGTTTAAGAAATAACTGAATGAAATGGAACAAAGTATTCTCAGTATCCACTGAAGATCAAGTTTCCTTGATACTGCATAAAATAGAGGGAGGATGCTTTAAAACAGATGTTTTTCCTTAACAACTTAGTGACCTCAGTGTAACACAGGAAGAAAAATGTCACATTCTTCAGGTACTAGAATACACATGGAGTATTAGAAGACCCCAGCCACCATTAATACTTCTTCATCTCACTCCAGTCCTAGTCTTTCCAGAGCCTCTGCTCTGGACCACAAGGCCTTTCATTGGAGGCTTGCAGCAGATGTGTTTTGGCGTCACAAGTCAGAGCTCTTAAAGAATCATTTTATTGGAACGTTGTTGGAATATTAGAATACTTGATTCTAAGCTTGACTCTGAGTCTGCCTGTTGATGTCAGGGCACTTCTCCACTGACTCCCACTATGTCCCAATCCTTTCTTCATCCCTGTCTTTTCTTCTGTACCTTTTTATCGAGCATACTTCCCCCTAACCCCACTCCTGGGGCCCATCATTTCAATAACACTCTTTCAATACCCTACACACCTTCGCTTCTTGGTCCTGCCCTCCAGGAGCCCAGCACTGCAGGGGAAAGACACAGAATAGAGCAGATAAATGTTAGTTACCAGAGCACCATCTTCACCCACCTCAAATGGACCCTCAGCATTGCCCATCAATCCTCCTGGTCCATTCACTCTTTTTCTGTTTCATTGCCTACAATGACTATTTCAAAAGTTCCCCGAATCTTCAGTTCCTCTTTATCTCCTCCCTTTCAACAGATAATGCAGAGCCCCAACTTTACAGAGAAAACTGCATGAGTTGAATGGGAACAACTTCTACATTTACCTTTTCCCACCAAATCTACTTATACCCACAAGATCCTCTCGTTTCCTCTGTTAGTCAGTCCCTCCACAGGGCTCTGGGTCTAGTCACTCCTTACCTTCAACTAGTGAGGAAACTCACTACAAATGTTCCCTCTTTTCTACCGTATGTTCAGCAACCCCCTGTACACGCTCTCCAACTTTCCAATACTCAAACTTGGTCCAGCCTCTACCATATATAAATAAACAAAGAAACGAATTACTCTCCTTCAACTACCTGAGATCTTTGCTTTATAACCGGACTTCTGGAGGGTTTCATTTATGCCCTTTCTTGTTTTCTCCCTATTTGATCATCAGTCCATTCCAGTCAGAACTCGCCACCATCACTCTAGAAAAATGGAACCTGCTCCAGACACCAGTTACTTTCATACTGTTATGTCCAATGAACATCAATTGGTCCTCCATCCTACTTGTCCTTGTAAAACCAAAGGAATGGTGGATCATTCCTTCATTCTTGGCTGTTCCTCAGACATTGGTGTGCTGCTCCTAGGAATATATCTGTCATTCATTCTGTACCCTTCCCTCTCAATCTCCAGTATAACTCATTGCAAGTCACTCCCGTACTGAGTTGGATTCCTTAATTATATGCACTCATGTATCTGCATTATTTTTCTTCATATAAAATTTATTCTGGTTTATAACTGTACTTTTACAAATGTGATCAGTTGACCAAAATGTGTCTTTCCTTCTATTAGGTGGTAAATTCTAAACAGTTCATCACTGTGATTCCAATGCTTATCCAGTTCAAATGCTCCTAATACATCATGTCTGACAAAAATTGAAATCTGTTGACTTAATTAATAAATGAATAAACTATTTCAGTTTATTTATCATTTAAGTTTTAGTTTATTCATTATTTAAGTTTCAGCTGTCCTGGAAACTTAGCCATCAAGTGAGACACAAACTGAAAGTCCTTGAGGACAAACTTCATACGCTATTCACCTTTATCCTAGAACCAATGTAAGTCCTAAAAACATAGCAGGTACTCAGAAAAGAAAAAGACAGGTTGACTGAGTGGGCAAAATTCACTAATGGAATGGAATGCCTCTTTATATAAATTTTTAGGCAAACTCCAAATAAAGATCCACAAGCCATATAATTCTTGAAGTGATAATAAAACATTCCAACAACCCTTCCTGCTTTTAAAAAATAAAATGAAGTTTGGTACCAAGCCAGTTGTGTTCCTCATCATCACCTTGAAGTTTCCCCAATTAGGAGGAAACAGAAATAAAATAACAAAAACAATATAAATAGAAAGTCCACAATACAAAAATTATATACCTTCTTAAAAAGCATATGATAAAAAGGAATTCAGTAAATACTTAGAAGCAGGAGGAATCAAGAGGTACACCTTCTGTCACCTGCAGTTAAGGTTTATCTAAATTATTTCTTGTTAGTATATCATGTACATTATAAAATATTCACCAAGAAAGGAATTTTCTGATAACTGGCTCAAATCCTGATTCATTCCCCTCTTGGTCTTTAACTAGCTGGAAATGCTCTTCTTGTCAGGCTTTATTTGCCTCGGTAGACAAGCAAAACACAGAGCAAAGCTGTTCAGTCAAGCAAAATGTTCATTTTTGACAAGTTGAATGTCACACACTTGGTTCAAGGAAAATATACATACCTGAATTATACTAGAAGTCTTCTCACTTGAGTGAAGCTGTTTCAACAATATTCCAGTCCATAGAGACATGTGGCTTCAACCATTACAAACTGTTAAATTATGTGCATAATAAAAAAATGATAGGAAACATAAAGTAGTATGTTTATATCTCACAGAAATGACTCAAAACTATATTTCAAGAAAGTAAACACTGGAAAGCAGCGGTTTTACTGACTCTGCCCCAATTTCATCTCTGTTCTAATTTTGTCTTTTATATGAACACACAGATTTTTTTTTAAATTTTGGCTACTCTATTTCTGTGTTTTTAAATTATAGGCATAAAGATTAGCTGGAACTAGAGTTAGATGAATTAACATTCAAATCGACATAGTTAAGATTATTTCTGCTTCCTTCTAAGGGAAAAACGCAGTGTCTCATGAGGGTTATAACTTATCAGCAGACTTATCTTTCCATTCTATAACACTGAGTTACTGGGGAGTGTTTGTGGTCCCAATGATTTTCTGGCATCCATATGACTGCATTCATGATACTGTGTTGGTAATGCTCATACTTAATCTCTTGATGTTGGCTTGCAGGAGTCTCAAATATAAAATGTGACAGCATTTGTTTTTCTTACCACATAAAAAATGACATCACAAACTGTTAAGAGGTTAAACCATATATTATGGCTTCATTTCAGAGTCACCGTTTGCGTCATATGACTGCCCAACAGGGACTGAATCTAACACACTTAACATTCCTGCGTCTAATAACATATATAAGCTCCTCTGGGTGAGGCCCGTTGGGTGTGGTTTTATCACACAGAAAATCTTATATAATAATAGGCTTTTCACAAAATTGTCATTCTTTCTCCATGTTGAAGGATTTGTCCAAATAACACAGCAAAGGACAGCAGAGATTATAAAGAAATCAAGAAGTTGCATTTAGAAACACACATTTTCATTCCATTCATCTTCTCTGGAGAATTCAGATACTGTTTACCTGAGCTTGGCAACAATTTTTCCGTAAGTCCACTAGTCTGTCAACAGTGATATTCAGTTTCTGTTTTGTACAAGCCGTTATGAAAATACATAAAAAAAGTAAAATATGTGACCCTTGTTCTGTCAAAATTCATAATTAAAGTTTGCAAAATACATATATGAAAGAAATTTCCATCCCCCAAATATCTATTCTCCATTTTTTTCTTAAGCCCTTTGAAAGCATTATATCCTATCACAGTCATTTTCGTATCCTTAATTCCTACCACACAGCAGGCACTCAATAAATGTTTGATGAACTGCACTGAACACTTATTTTAAAACCCCAGGGTGGGAACTGCAAGGACATACCCTGATTCTGCATTTATGACTAGCTTCCCAAAGCCCCTGTCAGAGTATGTCAATGAGCAGAATCCTTATTTCTCTGAAGTCCTGACACAGCGCGCTTTGAGATGCAACTTCCACTATCATATAGAAAGTACCAGTGGTTAGTACGTGTTGCGTTACTCACTCAGTCGTGTCCAACTCTTTGCAACCCCATGGACTGTAACCTGCCAGGTTCGTCTGTCCAGGCAAGAATTCTCCAGGCAAGAATACTGGGTTACCATTCCCTTCTCCAGGGGATCTTCCTGACCCAGAGATAGAACCTGGGTCTCCCACACTGCAGGCAGATTCTTTGCTATCTGAGACACCAGGGAAACCCCCAGTGGTTTAGTAGGTAGTTGTCAAGTCAACTAACTCAACATTTTGTTATAGGAGTTCGCCCTATATATAAAAGAATGCCTTTTTAAAAATGCAAGCCGTTTGTGTGTTTTGGTATATTTTGTTTCATTGCAACATCATCCCAGCCCAGTATCTGTCCATGTTCTCTCTACTTCCATGCACACCAGGCATATGAGAAAGTTGGTAAATGAAATACAGTACTTCTTTCAAACCCAGCATCTGACATTCCTTGATGGTGTCACAAGACCTCCAAAATAAGTCCCAGGTGCTGGGGGGGTTTTTGTCTTACAAGAGCACCTTAGCAAACACAACAAAAGCAAAGTAATGTCACTGATGTACTAAGCAACATTCCACTTTTCAGCCGTTGCCTATGACTTGGTATTAAGAGTTTCTGCTTATTATAATCATCTTTTGTTTTTAATTTGAAATCAGTGTCTAAACTAAAGGAAAATGGACCTCTTTCTTTTGAAGTAAGTTATCCTCAGTTTAAATAGAGGCATGTATGTATAGAAGGCAGTGTGTAAGTTATACCTCCGTTTAATGAAAATACACAAAAACAAAGAATTTTGTTTGCTTCTCACTAATGAATTAGCAAAATAATTTCTAGTAAAATAATTTTCTTAGAATTGGAATAAAACAAAAGGTGATATGAATTTGAAAGCAACTGTTCCTTTTCACTCTGTATTAGTCGTGTCTAACTCTTTGTGACCCCATAATTACTGACAGACACATTTCTACCTGTTCTAACTGCTCCAACAGTCTTACCTGTTGCTCTTCCTATTCTAAGATTCAACTAACAACGATCTCAGTATCCACTGGGAAGAATGTGAACATAAAACTTGAAGTATGGCTTATAGTTTTTTCTGAACTGAATACACTGGCAAAAGAAAGGTATTGGCAGGAAAATGAAATTCAGCCAAATCAAAGAGATTTTTGGCAACGATAAAATGAACATGTTTTAGAAGATACTGATCTTTGCTTATAAGATTAAATGAGCTAAAGCTTGTGAAAGTGCTTTGTAAATTGTGAAGCACTATTAAAAACACTTTAAATCATTATTTAGTGGTACACTGCTATGTTCCAGAAGAATTTAAGCCAGCTTGTAAAGATACATGTTTAAAAAATATGTCAAGATATCTAATTAAAGGTAGGTGAGAACATTCACATTCTCAGGGGATGAGGGTCAGGGTGGGATTATTGGCATAGTTCAGGTTCTACTCTGTTTTTCAACACTGTTTGAGTACTGTTACTTACAGCATGAATTAACTTCATAATTAAATAAAATAATAAAGATATTTCCACTTGGAAAAAAAATAGATGAGAAAGAAAAACAAGGATATGGCCTTAAAATGGAACCAAGGATGAAGTTAATACAAATGCACATTCCGTAAAGAGCTATAGCCACAGTTTTGGCTCTCAACTTGCAGGCAGTCATGAAACCTGATAAATTACAGTGCCCATATGGGGAAAAAAGGAAAGAAATCAAACTAGCTACATAGACAAAGTACTACAGGCCTTGACAAAATTCAGAAAAGATCCAGCATTCTTTTTTATCCTGCCTCATCTAATTTTATCACATATGCCCTTGGGTTTTTCAGCACAGAGTTCTTAGTAGAACATGATACACTAATATACTTGATAGAGGAAATTATTGTTGGGATTCAGAGTGTCTACTTCCTGTAGCAAAATTTCTTGACCATGTTTTTTCCTCTTTAAATTGCATATTTAAACTTTTCAAAGACAGGTCGTAAAGATGGGACACAGGAAGAAATTTAGAATGAAGTTTGGAGAAGGTAAGATAAGTAAGAAATGCAAGTTGTTACCTTGAACCAAGGCAGGTAATGGAGGGAAGGAATAGGCCTCTTCCCAGGCCTCATCTGGGCTTTCCACAACATTCAGCCTCAGAGGAATACATGGGAATCCCACAGCTGTCATGAATCAGGATCAAGGGATGGGTAATAGTAACTGTTGTAACAGAGAAATCCTCACATCTCAATGGTACAACACTACAGCTGTTAAAGATGAATAGGTTAAAATTGGTCAATTGAATGGTGGCTGGAAATATGAAAAATCCCTTCAGAAAGTCAAGGGAAAGTTAAAAAAAAATACATATTGTCATAAAAAGCAAGGAATACTGATTCCATTTGGAGCTGAAAGTCAGAAGTGGTCCAGAATTGACAATGACCTAAGAAGAGTCTCCAAACTTTAATTGACCTTCCTTCTCCCAGGACTAGGTTAGACCTCTAGCCAGGTGTTTCCACTCAACTCACTCTCCTCCTCCTATGCCGCCCCTATCTTGTGTGGATCCCACACATTATTGTAATGGTTGTATACTTCTCTGACCCCTAACTAGGCTGGTAGCCTCCAGGAGAGTAAGAATTGTATCTTCTCACCTTGCATCCCCAGCCAGTCCTCAGAAGAGTACCTGGCATGTAGTAGTGCCTATTTGTATTCACTGAAGAAAGGGATGGAGGGAAGGAGAAGTGGAGAGAGAAGCACATGAACTCAGAAAGTTGCTAAACTTCAGAAGATAAAGTCGAGCTGCAATCCTTTAGTTGTATAAGAAAGTAAATGAATTAGAAAGTAAATCACAGAAATGTGATGAATCTAAATTTTTAAGTGCCTTTATGCTGGGGGGAAGGGAGTGGAAGGACAGACTAGATTTCATTTTTGCTTTTGAGCCTTTCTCTTCGTGCTATTAGGTGAAAATAACACTAACATCTAGGGAAGGAACACATTAGAAGTAAATTGCCAATCTTAATTTATTTAACTATAATATGCAAAACTTTACTTTGGGAGTAAGTGCTATTTGTACTTGATCCCATCCTTTCAAAAGCATTAAAAAAAAAAAAAGAAAGAAATTTGTGAGCAAATATACAGAGCAAACAGCACCTTCTGAAATTCCTGTGCCTTGGATACTATTCCTTAGAGTACCTGAATGTATTCATCCAGGTACATGCGCAAATTATGGTGTTGGCTGTGCAAACAAGGCCACTTTACTTTAGTCATTGATGGAGCCGTGTTTGGAATCTTTTCAAAGTCTGCAACAGTCTTATCAGAGATTATAAAGCTCCTTACTAGCAAGTCATCTTAAGTGAATTCTAGACTTATTTGAGAAAATGAGGCTTATAGGGATACTTACAAAAGAGTAAAAGTTGCGAATTATTTCAGGAATTTGTTCATTTATGTAACTTTCCTAAATATGTCCACGTATATTTTAACAGGAGTTCATTTTCTTCTTGAACTCAGTTCTTAAGACCTAAAACAAAATTAATACACAAACTGAACAAAACTCCAAAGAAATTCCTGTTAGTTATAACCCACTCCATATTAACATCGCATATATTCAAAACTCTAGCCCTTATTGACCTTGATAATGTTTATATTACCTTAATAATACATTTAGGATGCAGTTTTATTTAGCATGGACTAGTATACAAGTTGGAGAAGGCAATGGCACCCCACTCCACTACTCTTGCCTGGAAAATCCCATGGACAGAGACTGGTAGGCTGCAGTCCATGGGGTCGCGAAGAGTCGGACACGATTGAGTGACTTCACTTTCACCTTTCACTTTCATGCATTGGAGAAGGAAATGGCAACCCACTCCAGTGTTCTTGCCTGGAGAATCCCAGGGACAAGGGAGCCTGGTGGGCTGCCGTCTATGGAGTTGCACAGAGTCAGATACGACTGAAGTGACTTAGCAGTAGTATACAAGTTTCACAAAAATGTAAGTATGTGATCCTAAAGTACTATTGTCAATTTGGCAACTGTATGTTTATATTTCTATAAGTGATTTTACATATCCACTGTATCCCTTTAATTTCATTAGCAGTCATATATTTCTTGCTGTTATTTTTCTAATTTTGTAACAGATAAACTCACATTCTCAATTTACTTTGTGTTCTTTTTCCATTCATGAAATCCATAGTTAAGTCACATTTCAATAAACTGATTTTTCCCCTCTGTGATACTGTGTGCTCTTGAAACCTTAACATCCAAAGAACACCAACGATCTCCATAGTGAACATGAATTGAGTAGCCAGTTGAATGGATGATCGACATTTGCTTCTCTTCTTTGTTCAAGTTAAAAACTCTGTTAGGGTGTGGAGATTTGGAAACATGTTGGAAGCTATAGCTAAAATTAGAGTTATGAATTATTAGAAGATTTATGTTACCCAGTTTCATCATAGTCAAGAATAACTGAAAGCTCACAGTGGATGGAAGCAACCTAAATGTCCTTAGATGAATGAATAAAGACCATTTTATATATAAAATAAATAACCATCAAGGACCTATTGTATAGCACAGGGAACTATACTGAATATTTTACAGTAACCTATATGAGAAAAGTATCTGAAAAAGAATATATATAGTCAATCCTAAAGGAAATCAACCCTGAATATTCATTGGAAGAACTATTACCGAAGCTGAAGCTCTAATACTTTGGCCACGTGATGCAAAGAGCCGACTCACTGGAAAAGACCTTGATGCCAGGAAAGATTGAAGGCAAGAGGAGAAGGGGACATGAGAAGATGAGATGGTTAGATAGCATCACCAACTCAATGGGCATGAATCTGAGCAAAGTCTGGGAGATAGTGGAGGACAGAGGAGCCTGGCATGCGATAGTACATGAGGTGGAAAGAGTGGCACAGGACTAAGCGACTGAAGACTGAAGAACAACAACATGTGCATAACAGAATCACTTTGCTGTACAACTAAAACTAACACAATATTGTGAGTCAACTGTACTTCAATTTAAAAAAAAAACAGGTGGCAAAAAAGTTCACAGTGGAAATTTAAAGATATATTTCAGATTGAGTGAAGTCTTAGTGGTAGCTCAGAGGTTAAAGCATCTGCCTGCAATGCAGGAGAGCTGGGCTTGATCCCTGGGTCAGGAAGATCCCCTGGAGAAGGAAATGGCAACCCACTCTAGTATTCTTGCCTGGAAAATCCCATGGACAGAGGAGTGTGGCAGCCTACAGTCCATGGCGTTGCAAAGAGCTGGACTCCATGAGGTAGCAAAGAGTTGGACACAACTGAGTGACTTCACTTCACTTAGTGCTCCTCAAGGTGTGTGGTTTATGGACTTTCTGCTTGTTAAAAGTTCATATTCCCAGATCCTACTTTAACACCTGCAAGTCCCAATTTTTGTGTTTTTTAGCACTGTCTCATAATCTCCCTTCTCTGTTTTAATATTTTTGAAACAAAGGGGATGCATGATTTGGATAAAAATGGATTATCTAATCAACATAGATAATAGATTTTTTGATATCCCCCCAAATATTCCAATCTAATGAGTTCTCCCAAATGAGACCAGAAGGGTTCACTGTTTGGGATTCCACTAAAGGTTGAGGTCTTTTCTAATGTCATCTGCATTCCCCTAGGCTATCAGAAAGGAATCTGAAATGGGCTTTCCAGGAAGAGGGTGTGGAATCTGAAATCTTGTTTCTTTCCAAGATCAGGGTGGCTGCCCAGAGGAAATCCCTCACTTTCTGGGATTACATTCCAGTTTCTAAATGTTTGGAAAACATCAGAGTTGACTAGCAAGATGGAGAGCTAGAGAGAAAATGAAGAGGCTCTGAACCATGAAGGATTCAGCTAGTTGATTTGGGCGCAGTGCCTGGCTTGAAAGGCAAATGTTTTATTACTTGGCAAAATTCCCACTACATGTCACTCCTTATAGCTTGCATTTCCTAGTTCTTTCGTACATCGATTTTGTTAGGCCTCACATTCCTTTCTTCCATTGAAAGACTAAAGACAGTCTTTATAAGTACTAAAGAAGTTCTCTCCCTGTATCTGGGAATGAATGAAAAATACTAGGGTCCATTAAGAATTCCCCTGTATGAATTTACTGTTGTTGGTTCCTACTGATTTCTAAGTTGGAAATGTTAGAAATCCCTTCTATCAACTTAACACCTGCCCAGGTGATTTTTTTCCCCCCATTTTTGTTATGCCTATGAAACAGAGCAAACACTGACAGCTTCAGTGGCCAGGAAAGTAATTTAAATAAGTGAGTAAGTCAAATTTAGATCATAGGAAGTGGTAAAAACTATGGCAAAATGGAGAATTGATGTCCAGCTTGAAGGAATTTTAAAAAATTGTACAAGCCAAATAAAACAATGGTTTTTAAATATTGCTGGCACTGGTCCCTGAAAAAGCTTTTCTAAACTTCCCTCTAAAATACCTATGATGATTCAGAAGGAAGGGAAAGAAAGATGAAAACCAACAACTATAGTGAAAAACAGTACTACTAGTTATTGCCAGAATTTGAAAAGAATTTCCACTTAAGAGAAAAGTGATGGAGCTGGACAGAAGAATGATCATGCCTACTTAGGAGTCCACAGGAGAACCCCTTTTCTGTTTTTCAGCCAATCCAAACACAAAACTGAGGAACTATCCTTATTTCAAGTGATTATTATTTTTTGTGGGAGGGAGAATGGTTCCCCTTAAGCTCAACCAAAGACTACAACTCCCAGAAAGCTCATGGGCAAGGAACACAAAGTAGGTGCATTGTGAAAGGCTTTACCACACCAGGAAGAAGTCCCATAGAAATCCTCCATCAAACACTCCATGAAGTGCATGTGGTGGAGAAACTGATGGCAGGGGTGGAGAAGATTCCATTTTACTCCTAGAGAGACGGTAAAGAGGTCAGGAGCAGAATATTTCAAATTGCCTCGTATTCAAATCTATGAATGTACCACAATTATTTAACCCATTTCCCATTCTAGTAGAATTGCTTACAATTCGTTCTTTAGTCGCTCAGTCATGTCCCACTCTTTGCGACCCCATGGACTGCAGCACACCAGGTTTCCCTATCTGTCACCATCTCCCTGAGTTTGCTCAAACTCACGTCCATTGAATCGGTGATACCATCCAACCACCTCATCCTCAGTCATCCCCTTCTCTTCCTGCCTTTAATCTTTCCAAGCATCAGGGTCTTTTCCAAAGAGTTGGTTCTTCACATCAGATGGCCAAAGTATTAGAACTTCAGCTTTAGCAATACTTTGATACTTTCCTATAACAAACAAGCCTAAATCTTTTTTCCCAAATCCTTCTTACCTTTAATATTATATATTTTCTTCAAGGTAATCATCTACTATATTTATATAGACACAGCTCTCTCACTAATTTCATTTGTTTCATTATTAAATTATTGTTTAGTTTCCCTTTTCAAAAGTGTGAGTTCCTCTACAGATGGGTGAAAGACATGGATTACATGAGTGGATAACCAGGGTGTAAAACAGTGCCTCATATGCATAGATACCCAACGAATATTCATTGAATGAATGAATGAGAGGTATGGGTGGAGAAGGAGAGTTAGTGGAGTGTCCTGATGGCCAAGTTTGTTAATTAAGATGTGGCATTTTGCAATAAAGCATCATCAAAATGTCTTGAGCTGAGAAATGATTTAAGAGGAATTATTGGAGGAGCTTTGAGTATATTGTGTGTGCTGAATTCAGTGGAATTGGTCACCAGGTGTAATGATGAGGGCCTGGGTAATCACGGTGCAGAGTGGCACTTTAACAATATAAATTTCCTAAATTGCCCAACTGTGCAAATTTTAATTATAAAAATAACATTTTACATAATTAAAAAGCAAATTCCATAAAGACTTTCAAGGTCCTCTCCTGTAAAAAAAAAAAAATTCCTTCTCATAAAGGAGGCCAACATAAGCCCAAGGTGCCTGTTCTTTATTCCAGTAAATAAAGATACTTTCCTTTTTCTTTTTTTCTGCTGTTGAACTCATACTGAAAGCTTAGTTGAGAAAAGCAGGTCCTAAGGAATCATTTATGATAATTTTTTAAACTGAGGTAAAACTGATGTCCGTATTACATGTTTCAGGTATACGACGTGGTGATTCACAATTTTTTAAGGTTGAGCTCATTTATAGTTATATACCATATTGACTATATTACTTGTACTGTCCTGAATAGCCTTGTAGCTTACTTATTCTATACATAATAGTTTGTACTTTAGTCCTCTACCCCTATCTTGCCCTTCCCCTTTTTCCTCTCTCCACTGGTAACCTCTAGTTTGTACTTTAAAAGATATTTTCCTTTAACTGTGACATTCAATGGCTTGTGCCACGGTGGACCTAGCAATATACAAGGAGTCCATGAATCTGAATTCTGCTTCCATTTTCCTACCTGGATCTCTTTGGTGATATTTCAAAAGCCCTTGGCTCTCCTCTTGCATCAGTGCCTATATTTATCAAATAGTGATCACAGCTTCCACCCACAGGAGTGGTATGAAGATGAATGAGAAAACAGCACTGAGTTCTGAAGCATTTTAATCCAGTGATTCCATTTGAACACTGTGGGTTATTGGTGCTGTATCTCATATCTGAACATATTTTAATGTCATTATAAACTTGCAGAGTAAACTGTAACCTAATTTGGGCAGATTTTGTTATAAAAAGCAAGAAAGAGCAATGAATAGCTCTTTATTCTTCCATGAAATGTGTAGGGTGGGAAGGTGATGAGGGGAAAATCACTGATAATCTTCTATTGATCTATTTATGAACATTTCATCCCAGCCTGTTAGCTCCTAGAAGTCCATATCACTTTCACCTCCCTGGAGTAACTGCTATTGTACGAGATTAGTGCAATTTAGAAAGTTCTCAGACACCCCTAGTCCTTTAACCACTCTGTTGACTGAAGCTTTGACTATTTCAAACAAGTCTATTTCTGGTCAATGTGATTTTTTTTTTTCTTGATCTTAAAAATATCAGGCAGTCTCTCTATCTAAATAAAATTAAAGATTTGTTTCTTTTCCTCTCTCTCTCTTTTTTTTTTTTAGGCCATGGGCATAACATTGACATTCAATAAAAAGAAATAATTCTTTTATAACATTCATTCAACTGGAACTAAACTCACCTTCATGAGAAACAGACCATAATTTCTATCCATGTGCATGTTGGAAGAAGCCAGAATCCAGTCAGAGTGAAGACATGCAATGTAACAGTCATACAGCTAGGATATTATAAAAGGGATAAAATCATACTTATTCAGTAATTCCATCAGGATTAGCATTAACAGTAATCTGGGCAGGAGTTTTTAATACCCAAATAGTTGGCTCTCTGAAGTTGTCAAAAGAGAGAGAGAGCTTTGTATTACAGGCAGATTTACAACCATCTCCTGGGCATTAGGACCAAAATTCCTGCTCAAATATTTATGTGTCATTTTATCAGATCAGATTTTTAATTCACAGCATACTTCCATACTTGACTAGGGTTCAAAAAAAGGCCCTTTTTAGTAAACAGTAAATATTTTCATATCTATGTTAAAGTTTAAAAACAATTTTACATTGCATTTTATTTTGTTTGGAAGATAATTTGGAAGGCATTTGAATTGGACTTGCTTGATTAAGCCAAGCTGAATTACAGTAAACATTTCTTTTATAAATTTAAAATATTTATGTTGTTTACAAAGCCTCAAGTTGACAAGATGACCTGCTGGGAGAAAAGAAATGAGTACATTATTTGAGAGATATGAGCATTTTGAATCAGTAGAAACCTAAAATGTCAGTTGGAAAAAAGCGCCCACATTGTCTTGACTCTCTTCACAATCAATATGCCACTTTCTACATTGAGGGGACGCTAACTCATTATTAGCCTGGTGGAGACTATTGACCAATAGTCAATAGTCTTTAAAATAAAGTTTTAAAATAAGTTTTAAAATAAAACTTTAAAATAAGTTTCATTTTGAAAAGAAAGAAAAGGGATGAATACGCCTCTACATGTGAAATGATCATTGTAAACCTGGAAATCTGGCCTTAAAAACTGATACATCTTGGATCACTTAAGCTCTTTTTATACTGGGAAGAACTTTCCAACATCTTAAACTTCATTGTAATGGCATCTATTTGTTGTGCTGAAACTTTGAACTTCTGATCCCTCTAGATATCTAAAATATGAGATGAGCTCTAAACAACCCTATTTTCCATGTCACATATATTTTGGATATTTTCTAGCTCTGTTTGCCATTGATTACTAAGGAGGTTTGTATTTGACCTAGGACATGGTCTCATTACAGCTCCATTTTCATGTCTTCCTTGATCAGGGCTAGAATTCAGATTTTAGCGTTTGGATAACCAAAATCACTTATTGCCTGCCAAAAAAGAAAAAACAAAAAAGGGAGAGAGAGAGAGAAGAAGAGAACATCATAAGAATAACATTATGTCTTAGAGTTCAAGCCCCATAACCTTACATCAGCAAAAATGGCACTAACAATATCATTAGGATTTTTTTAACTTCTCTAAAATACCATAAAATTTGATAGCACAAATATTTCTTAATACAAAAATGCATGTTTTCACAATTCCTATTTTTAACAGGTGTCACGATGAGGATTTTCTTAGAAAAGACAGAAGTTTCAATTATGCTTTGAATGTAAACTTTTCAAATATTTCTCTATATTCTTAATTCAGTAAAGGTGATTTAAATGCCAGACACTGTTACAAGGCCTAAGGATTGAGCGATAAGTCAAAGTCCTTGCCCTAGTAGAACTTATTATACTCTAAGAGTGGAGACAGGCGATAAATAAGTAAACTAACAAATAGAGACCATGGCCTGTGTACACACGGCGGAAGTGTGAAGTGAGATAAAGACAAATAGGCAGTGGTGGGAGGTGGAGGGCTCAGCTCTTTAGGATGAACAATCAGGGAAGGCTGTTGAAAGAGGTAACATCTGGTCAGAAACCTTCATGAAGCAAGGGAAGGAGTCATGCAAGACATGGGGCAGAATGTTCCAGGGAACGGGAAAACCAATTCTACAGGTTGTAGAATACAACCTCACTTGGCATCATGAGGGAAAAGCAGAAAGGCCAATGCAGCTGGAACACAATGAGGGAACTAGTGCCAGGAAGTGAGATCCGAGAAGTAGCCAGGGACCAAATCCTGCAGGGCCTTGAGGTCATAACAAGGAGTCTGGATTTTATTTTGAGCTTCGTGAAAAGTCATTGGTGTATCCTGCACAGAGTAACATGGCCTGATGTACATTCAGTCACTCATTATAACTGCAGTGATGGAGTTACTGCATGAATGCGGAAAGGAGTCAGATGCTGTTGCAGGGATCCAGGCAGGAAGTGGAGGTGACTTGGGATGAGATGACTGCAAGGGAGGTGAAGAGAAGCTGTCAGATGCAGGGTTCATTTTGATGAGTGATCCTATTGCTGTTCAGTCACTTAGTCATGCCCGATACATATGGGAATTCTTTGGTAACCTGGATTCTAGTCCTTTGCTTGTTATATATATGTTGAAAATATCTTCTAATACGTAGCTTATCTTTTAACTGTTTCTCGCTTTCTTTTTTCCAATATTTTAAAATTTTATGATACTATTTTTTCCTTTATTAAATATGTGCAGGTCCTGTTTCTGAACAACTTCTTGACCTGGAGATGTTGTTGTTGTTCAGCCACCCAGTCGTGTCCGACTCTTTGTGACCCCCATGGACCACAGCTCAGCAGGCCTCCTCGTCCCTCACCATCTCCCCAAGTTTGCCCAAGTTCACGTCCTTTGCATCAGTGATGCCATCCAGCTATCTCATCATCCTCTGATGCACCATTCTCCTTCTGCCCTCAATCTTTCCCAGCATGAGGGACTTTTCCAATGAGTCAGCTGTTTGCATCAGGTGACCAAAATACTGGCGCTTCTGCTTCAGCATCAGTCCTTCCAATGAGTATTCAGGGTGGATTTCCCTTAAGATTGACTGGTTTGATCTCCTTGCTGTCCAAGGGACTCTCAAGAGTGGTTTTCAGCACCACAGTTTAAAAGCATCGATTCTTCAGCACTCAGCCTTCTTTATGGTCCAACTCTCACATCCATATATGACATGCTAATGAATTGTAGGTGGGTTCTGTGAGAAGGAGTGGTTTCAAGGCTCCTGTTAGTTTTTAGGCCTGAGCAGCTTATGGCAAAGAGGAAAAAGTGTAGGAGGGTGGAAAGAGATCCAGAGCTCCTTTTGGACTTGTAAAGTGTGAGATTCTTCCTCCACGCTGATGTAGAGAAGTAAACTTGGCATTTGGTATATGCATTTCCTGTTGAGCGTAACAGAGTACCACATATTTAGCAGCTTAGAACATCCACTTATTATCTCTCAGTTTCTGTACATCAGAATTCTGGGGCCGACTGAACTGGGTCATTTGCTCGAGGGCTCACCAGGATGAAGTCAAGGTGGCGGCCAGGGCTGTGATTCTCATCTGACACTCGGGAGCCTCTTCCAGGCTCACTGGTTGTTGGCTGAATCCATTTCCTTGCAGCTGTAGGACCGAAGCCCGGTTTTCTCGCTGGCTCTCAGCCCCCGGCGGCTGCTCTCAGTCCTCACTGCATGGCTCCTGTGGGCGGTCCGCACCATCACTGGCTGCTTTCTTCCAGACCAGCGAGAGCGTACCTCTCTGACGCTTCACCTTCCTTAAAAAGCTCTCCTGATTAGGTCAGGCCCACTTAAGATGATCTACCATCTGATGATCTCAAAGTCGATTGCTTAATATCCCAACAGGAGTGATATTACACTATGTTCACAGGAGGAGACACCAGGGTACTGGAATCCTAGGGCCACCTTAGAATCCTGCCTCCACAGTTGGATTACAAGGTTATATGAGCCTGGAGCTCAGACATTGTTCAGGGCTATCACAGTCATGGGATTAGATAAAATCACCTCGAGGTTTTAAATGACAAAAAAATGATATTAATATAAAAATAAGTATATCTAATGTTTGTTAAATGCATTCTATATGCCAGGCACCATCTAAAAGTCTTACACATTTAACATAGTTAATCAGCTATACCCCAATACAAAATAAAAAGTTTAAAAGAAAAAAACTCCCATGTTCTCATTCATAAAAGTGTACCAAAATGATTTCATCATTAATGCATTCACTCAGTAAATACCTATTTGTTTGCTGTGTGCCTAGGAGCAGAGCAGCAACCAAGATAGGCAAGTGCTCTCCTCATGGAGTTTACATGGTAAAGGGGCAAAGGAAATGGCCAATAAGTATGTAAATAAATGCTTACATAAGCTCAGTTCATAGTGCTAGGACAAAAATAAACCTGAGCTCAGGTTTAGAGGCAAGTAGGACCGAACACATGAACATTTGCTGTACTTTGTGTATTAGTCTGCTAAGGCTGTCACAACAAAATCACACGCTAGGTGACTTCAACAACAGACACTTGTTTTCTCACAGTTCCGGAGACTAGAAGTCCATGATCAAGGTGCCATTGGGGTTGGTTTCTGGTGAGACTTCTCTTACTTGTGGAAACTATCTTCTTGCTCAGTCTTCATTGGGTTTCTCCTCTGTGTGTGCATGAGGAAAGAGAGACGGCACTGGTGTTTGTTCCTATGCTAATAAGGACACCAGTCTATCAGATTAGGGCTCCATAATGCCTCATTTAATCTAATCACCTCCCTAAAGGCCCCATCACCAAATATCAAATTGGGTGTTGGGGCTTCAACATATGAATCTGGAGAAGGGGGTACATGATTCAGCCCATAACATTCTTCAACCCCCTAAAAGAACTTCTTGACACAGGTAAGAAAAGAAAAAAGTGAGCCTTTACATAGAAACATTAGAGGAAAGCAGCAAAAAACTGGAGTCCCATATTGAAGAATATGAGTGGTTAAAACAATGGCACCCCACTCCAGTGCTCTAGCCTGGAAAATCCCATGGATGGAGGAGCCTGGTAGGCTGCAGTCCATGGGGTCGCTAGGAGTCGGACACAACTGAGCGACTTCACTTTCACTTTTCACTTTCATGCATTGGAGAAGGAAATGTCAACCCACTCCAGTGTTCTTGCCTGGAGAATCCCAGGAACAGTGGAACCTGGTGGGCTGCCATCTATGGGGTCGCACAGAGTCAGACACGACTGAAGTGACTTAGCAGCAGCAGCAAAACAACTGAGCTCCTAAAGATATAAAAATATTACTAATTGGTACTCATTGGAGAGTTGTGAAATGTTTCAATTAGTGAATTTAAAAGAGAAAGTTACTGAGTTTTATTTTTGTAAAAGAACAGAAAGCATCTATATTCATTTATATATACTCTCTCATAAGTTAGACATATTTGTTTTCTATCCCAGAGTGGGTAATTCTTATATTTGAAAATCATAGGGCTTCCCATATACATATATTCTTCTAGACAGTTAATCCTTTCCCTTGGCCTTTAGGTAGCCAACTGTAAATCACATGAGCCTAAGACTCAGCCATAGCAGTGTAGCATTGAGACCAGCCTGATTCTTTTTTGCAAGAACTGGAAATTAGCCATGGGAACTGGAGTTGAAAGAAAGGGACTAGGGGCTAGGAAGCAGAGTCGAGGAAGACAGGTAGTATACCAAGCTGTTTTAAAGAAAACAAAGCATGCTGAATCTGAATTAGAGAAATTGCATTGAGGAGAGGGTGAGGAGGTCAAGTCAGATGGAAGAAGAAGATGAAGTAGTTCAGTAATAAATTGACATACAAGTCACAAGGAAAGTAGTCAGTTTTCCAGATGTCTTGATGTAACTCGGGCATGTGTGTGCTGTGCTAAAGTTGCTTCAGTCACGTTTGCCTCTTTGCGGCCCTGTGGACTGTAGCCTGCCGGCTCCTCTGTCCATTGGATTCTCCAGGCAAGAATATTGGAGTGGCTTGCCACGCTCTGCTCCAGGGGATCTTCCTAACCCAGAGATTAAACCCGCGTCTCTTACGTCTCCTGCACTGGCAGGTGGGTGCTTTACCACTAGCGCCACATGAGAAGCCTCTTTACTCAGAGACTAGGAGTGTAGAAGGGAGGAGGAACAGTCTGGGACAGGGTAAAGAGGGGGAAGCCTGACTAATTGATTGGCTAATAACTCTCCTGTGGGTATAGCTCACTGATGGAGGTGAAGCATCCAGTCTGATCACGAAAGAGAAGGTACATCACCTTTCACATTATTGGCCCCTCCCATATCTCTGTATACATAAAGAAAATGTCAGGCGGACACATGCAAACCCCCGAAATCTGACGGTGGTTTCTTACTCTAGCATTAAGTGATGAGACTGAACCTATGCAGAGCTGGAAAGTGGGAATAAGTCATGGTGCTCCCATCCTTTCTACATTCTAGCTGCAGCTTTAAGGGTGTTGCACACTGTCACTCCCTAAGCAGGATAGAGAGGATTTCCCCTGGACTCTCTCCACAGCCCTTGGTCTTTCACTACCTATCTTTCCCATAATCTTCTATGTTATGAGTCCTGCTTACCCTCTGAGCTCCACTTCCATTGCTAGAACTGGAATGCTTTTATTCCTGAAGACGGAGAGAGGAAGACAACCATTAAGGTGTTCCGGTTTCAGAATGAGATATCTAAAGAAAAAGAAGACATTCCTCCATGGAAACTTAATTTCCTTCCTATGTAGCTTTTCTACATTATTGTACCAAAAGGCTTCCCTTTTTTCTCTACCTTGAACTGAGTAACAAAGAGCCCTCTTAATGTGGACAGCTGACTCAGATTCTAATGGTTTCACAGATTCATTTCAGTAAAAGCCTTTTATATTAAAGCTAATGATGAACATCTTTGTCCTTTGCAATTCAAAGAGCCCAACTAAACCACAATGTTCAAAATTTTTCCAATGAATGAATTTAAATATTATGAATAACATTGGTGAGTGAATGAATGTAATTAATGGTTTTCAGAAGAATTTTCCAAGTATACTAGCATTCCTTGGTGATATCATATTTATTGATAATTTCCTGGTAAAGCCTTTCTTTATAACTAACACAAAAAGTTAATTGCCAAATTATCATTCATTTTGACTGTGGTATAGTATGAACTATTGATGGTTTATTATGTTTTCAAACACCAGTCTACTTCTGCTGATACATTCCCTAGATGTTAAAAGCTTACTTGGACAACTGGATAACCACATAAAAAAGAATGAAGTTAGACCCCTGCTGCTGCTGCTGCTGCTGCTGCTGCTGCCGCTAAGTCACTTCAGTCATGTCCGACTCTGTGCGACCCCATAGACGGCAGCCCACCAGACTCCCCCATCTCTGGGACTCTCCAGGCAAGAACACTGGAGTGGGTTGCCATTTCCTTCTCCAGTGCATGAAAGTGAAAAGTCAAAGTGAAGTTGCTCAGTTGTGTCTGACCCTCAGTGACCCCACGGATTGTAGCCCACCAGGCCCCTCCGTCCATGGATTTTCCAGGCAAGAGTACTGGAGTGGGTTGCCATTGCCTTCTCCACCCCTACCTCACACCAAATACAAAAATTAACTCAAAATGAATTAAAGACCTAAACCTAAGAGATAAAACTACTCGGATGTTAAAACAAAATGTAGGTCTAAACCTTTGTGATGTTGATTTAGTGAACAATTTCTTAGATATGACAACTAAACCATAATCAACCAAAGGAAAAACTAGATACTCTGGACTTTGTCAGTGAAAAACTTTTGTGCTTCAAAGGATGCCACCAAGAAAGTGAAATGGAAACCCCAAAATTAGGAGAAAATATTTTAAATTTATACATT
The DNA here is from genome assembly GCF_014754425.2 of Oryx dammah. Taxonomy (NCBI): domain Eukaryota; kingdom Metazoa; phylum Chordata; class Mammalia; order Artiodactyla; family Bovidae; genus Oryx; species Oryx dammah. The sequence goes on from NW_024070185.1 coordinate 25,862,220, forward strand.
TGATAAGGAATTTGTATCCAGAATATATGAATAACTCTTATAGCTAAACAATAAAAGAACAAATAATCCACTTATTTTTAATGAGCAAGAGACACAAATAGATGTTTCTCCAAGGAAAATAATCAAATGGTCAATAAGTACATGGGATGATGCACAGCATCGTTAGCCACAAGGGAAATGCAAGTCAAAACCACACTGTGATCCCACTTCACACAGATTAGAATGGCTAAAAGAAAAAGACATATAACAAGTGTTGGTGAAGATGTGGGGAAATGTGAACCTTAGTGAGTTCTGGGATTATAAAATGGTGCAGCTTCTTTAGAAAGCAGTTTGGCAGTTCCTCAAAAAGTTAAAGATAGAGTTACAATTTGACCCAGTAACTTCACTCCTTGCTCTATACCCAAGAGAACTGAAAACATATGTCCACAGAAACATTTGCACATGAATGTTTATAGAAGCATTATTCTTAGTGGTCACAGAGTAGAAACCAATGAAATGTGCATGAACTAATGAGCAGAAACACGCTGTGGTATGCATATTCAATGGTATATTATTCAGCCATGAAAAAGGAATGAAGTATTGATTCATGGCACTAAATGGATAAACCTTGAAAACACTATACTAACTGAAAAGAACTGGACCCAAAAGAAAACATATCTTAGAATTCTAATTATATGAATTATCCAGAATCGACACATCCATGGGGACAAAAAAGTAAATTATTAGTTGCTAGCATCTGGGAAAAGTAAGGTATGGAAAGTGAATGCTAATGGGCAGCAGGTTGTTTTTTGGTTTTTGGTTTTTTTGCAATGATGAATATGTTCTAGAATTGAAAGAGTGGTTATAGTTGTAAAACACTGCTTAGTCACTTCAGGCAGGTACCACTCTTTGCAACCCCATGGACTGTAGCCTGCCAGGCTCCATGAGATTTCCCAGGCAAGAAGACTGCAGGGGTTGCCATTTCCCTCTCCAAGGTTTCTTCCCTACCTTCACCTCTTAGGCGTGCTGCATTGGCAGGCAGACTCTTTACCACTAGAGCTGCCTGAGAAGCCCTGCATAACATTGTGAATATACTAAAAATCACATTTTAAAAATGTGAACCTTATGATCTGTGAATTATATCTCAATAAAGCAGTTTAAGTATACTTAGACATAGTACTGGGTTGACACAATTACTTGTCCATATTTTAAACATTATACTGACCTTTCATTACTCATTTAAGTATTCAATAATCACTAATTAAGCATGTACTATTTATAGGCAGTCTCCTAGGTATGAAGAATAGAGTATTAAACATAAGCCAATGCCCTTAAGGAATAAATAGACCAGTAGGGCTAATAGAAACATTATCATATAGTTACAGCAGCATATAATCAGTTCCATAAACCATAATAATGACATGTACAGAGTACTGGCTAAGATTCTGACCTGTAACAAAACAGGATCTTAAAATGAATTTTTTGCCTTCCCTGCTTTGCTCTCTGGAGATCAAGGAGACAAATGTCAGGAAACTGAAGAGATAGAAGAGAAAAAAGAAGCCAAAAAGGCTGGTTTTCCTAGATCTACACCATCAATAGTTGGTGATCATGAGGAGTGCATACAAACTGCTGTTTTTATATCAAATAAGTAGGTTAACTACTTCTGCTTTATAAAATACTACAGCTTTTTAAGCATTTATAGCCAATAAGCTTCACTTTTTAACTTTATTTGAATTCACATTTTGTCACCAAAATCAACATCCCATGACTTCCCTGCATTCATCATACAAGGATAGTTGACAGAACAAACGGAACATTTCCATCAAAGCAATTCGAACATGTGTCTATTGATTTTATCGAAGGCAATGGTTGATGTTTAGCAAAACCCTCTAAGTCTTGCCACATTATTATCATCCATCTAGAAATCCTAGTAACACTGTCTGATCTATCAGATATACCTAATTCACTGATTTATTCTCAGAAGGCTGTCTAAATCTGAATTGAGTCTGAGAGAAATCAATGAAGTGATGACAGTTTCTTTAAAACACATAGCCTGTACCCAGAGAGAAGGCTATACTCAATATACCTTGATTGTATCTGCTTTCAGAGGAACACTGACAATTAACAAATATCTGCCAGTAAAAATTACTCTGAAGTGGTTGGCAACTTTAACTAGAGTTTTTTTCTCCATTTATTTAACCTTAGAAACATTTCCAAAGATTTAAGCTATTTCCTGTGCTTCATGGTATGGCTTCCCACACCCGAACGACTTTACATCATCGAACGAGAATGCACAACGGGGAATGGTCAGAATCTAACGAAGAACAGTTTTATTTCAGCACAGTTGTAGGGGTGGCTATTTTTTTCCTCTTTCCTCTCTTTATTTCATGATCTAGAAGAGCAGCCCTTAGATGGCCATGTTTCAAGCAGCTTCATTCCCAACAGAGCAGCCAGGCATCTAGGTGAAGCAAATGCCTTCTCCTCCAACCTCAGTTGTTCACAGTGGGCTCTGTTGTTTCAGGACCATCTCCTCTGCTGCAGGCTGATTGCATTCTACCAGCAAAAACGGTGTCCATCAGAATCACAACTAAACATTGGCCCACTCCTGGATTAAAGACTATTAAGTGTGTGCATAATTGTCCCTTTGTTTATAAATTTTTTGGCTAATCCTTTGTGACCTATTTGCCTTGGCCTGAATAACATTACCAGAGCTGCATTGCTAAAGCTTTGCAAAGATAATCTTTTGGTCCATTTTAAGTTTCCTCTCCTCAGTTTTGATGGAAAGGCAAAGAGAGCTGCTCTAGCTACTAATCCCTGGCATGACCCACAACAAAGGATCCTCTTAAGAAAGAAAATAGGACTGTCACCTGTTTCCAGAAACCACATTCAAAGTCCAACTCCTCAGCCCAAAAGGAATGCCTGCAGTATCTACCCCAGCACACACACACACACATACACACACAAACACATTAAAATCATTTCATGCTCATGATGTTAGAAATACAAAAGAAAAGAAGCCTTCCCGGTGCAACTTGCCAGAGCACCTGTAACCCAGCTGCCTTGTGCCAATTTAGTGCAGCACATGTGATCTTACAATAATGTTACACACATTCCCATATTTATTCCAGCCTCCTGGGGAAACACACAAAAATACTTCCACCAAGACTTTATCCTACAATATGACCCTTCACTACAAAGCTACGTGGCACCATCTGTGTTGTGGGGACACTCTGGAAATTTTTTTTTTTTTTGGTCACTGTTACATATTGCATATATAAACATTTTGTGATCAGAGTAGAAAATGATCTGAGTAAATGTTAAAATTATATTCAAGTTCTATCTTCATCTTTTTGGTAAGGTTGCAGATTCCATAGACTATTGGGTTGTAAATGTTTTTAAGAACAAGGTTTTAAATCAAACACTGCTTCCTTATTCAATATTGGGCATCATATTCAAATATTGATGGATAACTAATAAAACTTTCATTCTGTTGTATATATAACAGCCAACTTGAGTCATTCTCCTAGGTTTTAATTTATAGTCAAAAACTAAATCCTCCAAACTTGTATGTTCTGTCATTATTAAATGCTCATTCTGTTCCTGCCTTTGTTTTGTTAGCCTTCTAAAGATGAAGGTCAAGTTCATAGTCTAACCGCCCGTCAGGGGAGGTAAAGCCTAGGATGTCAGCCTCAGTTCTCTTGTTTTTCTGGGTGGAAGCCTAGAATATAGTGATTCCCTACAGCAATCACTGAGGTTTTGTTGACTTGGTCATAAGATAGTAAAGAAATGAGTGACGTTTCAAGCTATTATCCCAGACAAAATGATGGCTTTAGAATCTAAATTACAGTATCTCCCAAGAGGCTGAGCTAAAGCAAGTTCATTTCAAGGAGAGTAGGAAAGTTACTTTGAAAAGAAAAAGTCAACTTTTATGAGAAAGCAACTGATTCTTTAATATTTTTGTGACAAATCTGAGCCATTTCTAAAGACTGCCTTTGTATGATTCAGTGTGAGAGTGTTCTTTTAGAGTATAACCCCCACCCATACTTTGTCTGTTTGCTGCTAAAGTGTACGAAGATGATGATACACTTATGATTTCTATTTCATTCTTTTGTTTCTCTGTATGGTAGTTAAATTTTTCATTTAGATAATCATTTGTTGAGTAGTTATTTTGGATCCAGGAATAAACACCATCAGAAGACAGAGGATGCCAAGAGCCCTGACTCTGTGACAAGATCTCTGTCACTTGGAAGGGATTATGGGTTCCTCCCCATGGAAATGGAGAGATTATACACATAGTTGTGTGTGAGAAGGCTGGCTCATTAAGCAGGGCAACAATGACATTGTGGACATTGTATACGGGGGCAGAAGGGTATATTGACTGGATAACCAAGGGCTGAGATGACACTAATATCTTGAAGTGTGTGTGCAAATACCACTGAGATCCCGCCTCTACTGCCATTTCCTTGACCTCTGGCCCTAGCTTACTGGACGAGTGATCAGCAGCTGATCTAAGTGAGGCCCCATAGATTCTCTGTCACATAGGAATTTGAAATGAGAAACACAGAGACTGTTAGGTGGGAGATGAGTCTTGTGAATGGCAGAGCACTACAAGAGAGGTGGTTCAAAGAGAGAGAGGATGGAAGCAGATCAGCTGAAGGAAGCAGAAGAGAGGCCATGGCTTAGAAAAGAGAAGGCTGGCCACTTGGGTCTCAGGCAAGTTTTCTGATGCTTTTTCAGACCTCCATGTGACCTGACCATCCTTCTGCTTTAGATCCACTCCACCCCAAATGCTTGGTTTTGCTTAAGCTCATTTATCTCATTTTCCACCACTTATATCAACAATATCCCTGTGTTAGGCAGCACATTGTTCATTTCAGAATAATATGGATATGAGTCATATTTGCAAACATTCACCCATAGATAGAGAATGGCCTCGACCAACCCTAACCAACACCAGTCCACACATAAGGATGGGTCCCAGGAGGCCCCTGCTTTGCCAGGCATTGACCCTGGACTTGCTGCATCCTAGGAAGGAACCCAGGCAGGGTCCTGGGTGTTTGTTCAAGGTATTTTTGCCTTCCAAGGGCCCTATCCTACATAAAACATCGATTATATTTTAAGACTCTCTTGGTATAAAGAGAAATATAAACTTGGTTAGATTCATTTTTAAGTCATTCTTATTATATTCATTTTTTTCTTCTGATTTTCAAAGAAACTAAAATTAAAACATTTTTGTGGATCCATGCACATACCTTTGGTCCTGATCTGGGAAGGGCAGCAGGGACTATTTACCAAACAATCCAGAAATGTTTCAGAATGTCAGCTCCAGGTGTAGCCCTACTGCTGTGTCCCAGCTGAGCATCAGCTTTGCAGCAGGCAAAAGACCACCTAAATGTGTGTTTTCAGAGGAAGGGCTTAATACAGACAGTTGAACGATTTAGTTATTTACACATGTTGCTCTCTAAGTAAAATTGAAAAAGAAAACATAAACCCACAGGAATAGTTTGCATTTTCTATTGCCGCACAGGTGCACGCAAGTGCATGGGGAATGGTTAGGGAGGACAGACACAGAACTGAGTGCAATGGCCACCGGCGGAGAAGGGAGAAGCAGTTCAGGAGCTCAAAGCAGGTCAAAGGGGAACTCCTACTTTATTTGATAGTGCTGGCTGCTTTACAGAAGAATTCATGTCATGCATTACTTATGTAAAAAACATTGAACAATTAATTAGAGGAAAAATATGCCATCTGGCTTAGTGAGGGCTAATCATAGTCCCAAAAGATCTGTCCTTAGGAACTGTGATATCTATAGGTGAGTTGCTAAGCACAGGGTCCAGTATTCCTGCCTGGAGAACCCCATGGACAGAGGAGCCTGGCAGGCTACAGTCCATAGAGTTGCAAAGAATGGGACGTGACTTAGTGACTGAACAACAGCAACAGCTGAATTGGTAAGCGCAGGGTCCCTCGAGCCAGGCTGACCCAGCCCTGTCACTGACAAGTTCCTCAGCCCCTCAGGGCCTCCGTTTCCTTAGCTATAAAATGGATGGGATAATTATAATCTACTCACAATGTTATTGTTAGGATCAAGTGAGTTAGTACACAAAAGCTAATGTGCAAAACTCTTCATTGGAATAATGGCTGGTACATATTATCACATTTTAATTCATTATGAGTGTTATCATTAATTATTTTCATTTTTAACAAGTTCTCATAAGTATGCCCTTCAACAAGTAGTACAGAAGTTGGAAAGCCCTTACTGTGTTTCAGCAGGCTCAGGAGATTGAGTGCAAGCCAGCAGGTAAGGGGAAGAGGAATGCCTTACCAGGTTTGGTACTTTACCACAGGTTGAGCTGCTGAGATGAGTGGAGAGTCCTGAGATGCCGGCTCTCTGCGGACAAGGACCAGCTGTGTGTTAATCTGCTAGTCCATCTCAGAAAAGAGAGGCAGGTTTCATTCTGTACTGACTCTTTGCGACCCCATGGCTGTATCCTGCCAGGCTCCTCTGTCCATGGGATTCTCCAGGCGAGAATACTGGAGTGGGGTTGCCATGCCCTCCTCCAGGGAATCTTCTCGACCCAGGGATCGAACCCACGTCTCTTGAGTCTCCGGCATTGGCAGGCAGGTTCTTTACCACTAACACCACCTGTGAACCCCAAGAATCACAGAATCTGGTGACATTTCTCTACTCTTCTCTATATTTGTGGGAGTAAATGAATGACCAATTAGCATATTTGTCTAAAGAGATGCTAGGTATTATAACAACATGTGTCAAGGCAAAAATGGGGCAAAGAGAGGCACTTTACAGTTGACCAAAAGCTTTTTTGTGAATTTGTCCTTTGTTCATGGTATAATTTTATTTGAACTACTGTTTTAAGGTAGTTAAATCACTACTGTCATTTTATAAAGAAGGAAAAAGAGACTCACAAAAGTTTGGAATCTGCCTTGAGGTGACATGGTGACATGGTAACAAGTGAGGCATGCAATCCAGGTCCTATGGCTTTTGTCTTCTTCCTGCTGAACTAGACCAAGAGGGACAGGATGGGGATGCTTGAAATCTCCCTCACTGGTCTCAATGGAAGACATGAGGCTGAGGGAGAAGAGAGGCTTGTGTTCCTGAGGTGAAAAAACAAGCATGGTATATGCGGTGGAGAATGATCTGAGAATGCTTCACCCCAAATGGAAGGCAAAAAATACAAAAACACGCTCCTCAAAGCCATGCCAGATTCAGTTAGGTCTGGTCTGATCCAGCTACGTCACTGCTGAAGCTGCCATCTATAGCTTTCTTTTCTTTTTTTTTTAATTGGAGGATATTTGCTCTGCAATGTTGTACTGGTTTCTGATATACAACTCAAACTAGCTATAAGTATATATATCTATGTATCCCTTCCTCTTGAGCCCCCCCCACCCATCCCACTCCTTTAGGCTGTCACAGAGCAATCAGTTTAACTGAAGTGGAAGAACCTACAGTCTGTTGTACAGAGTGAAGCAAGCTTAGAAAGAGAAAAACAAACATCGTATAATGAAACATATATATGAAACCTAGAAAAATGGTACAGATGAAACTATTTGCAGGGCAGGAATAGAGATGCAGATGTAGAGAACAGAATTGGGCACACAGTGGGGAAAGAAGGGGGTGGGACAAATCTCCAGCCTTCTGGGTGCTGTTTCAACTCGCTCCTGCGACTGCTGTAAACTTGGAGAGGATGTGCATGGTGTGGTCAACGGGGGTGTGTCTCCCCCCATCTCTAGCTGGTCATTTTATGGGCGACATGCAAGAATTTGGCAAGTTTACCTAAATCAATAGTTAAATGCCAGAGTGTGAATACTGACAGAAAAATCTCTCTCTCTTTTTTTTTATTTTAAGGAGCTTTCCTGGTTGTTTTCCTTTGAAGAAAAGTATTAGCAAGCAGTGATGGAGGGGGGCTGCGCATGTGACAGTGCAAACACTAAACATTTCAAGGCACTGCGCTGCTTTTCCCGATTACACAGATCTACAAGCTCTCACTGGAGTTGATTAGAGACGGATGCCTAATAACATCACAGATCAGCAAGGAATTGAGTTCCTGGCATCTTTCCACCGTTGCTCCTATGCTAGTTACTAGTCATGCTGGTTAACCCATGCCACCTAGAAGCTAACTACATTCCCCAACATGAAGCACTAAGATAGGAAAATCCTGTTAAATGCTAAATAGAGTACAGCTAGGTATCCCAAAATACACGACAGTTTACAAAGTACTTTGGGGGAGGGACTATGTGAAACAATAATTTTAGAGGGTATGAACATATTTTAATGCATATTCAAAAAGGATACAGTTATATATATCAAACTTGTGCTTTTTATAAATATATTTGCATAGAGGGAGAGGTTGAAGCCAATAGCAACATCAGGTAATTCACCTGATGTGTTAAACACATATATATGGAATCTAGAAAAATGGTACTGACAAACCTATTTGCAGGATAGGAATAGAGATGTAGACATAGAGAAAAGATGACACAGCTGGGGAAAGAGAGGGTGGGATGAATTAAGAGAGTAGCATTGAAACATATATATTACCATATGTAAAATAGATAGCTAGTGGGAAATGGCTGTATAACACAGGGAGCTCAACCTGAGCTCTCTGGTTCTCTGTGATAACCTAGATGGGTGGGATGGGATGGGAGGTGGGAGGGAGGTTCAGGAGGGAAGGGAAATATGTATGCCTATGGCTGATTCATGTTGATATATGGAAGAAACCAACACAATATTGTAAAGCAATTATCCTCCAATTAATTTTTTTTTATGTTATGGTGATGATGTATCAATGCCTGGTAACTGGCATGTATTGTAGCACAAAAAGCACTGAATTGAGAATAGGTACCATAGGCCAATTGGAAATAGTTAAGCAGTAATTAATAATAGTGTTCTTGAAGTTAGGGACTGTGTTTTCATTATGATTACACACGTTAGCTATTACTGCTGTACCAAATAACCACAAACTCAGTGGCTTGAAAAAAAGTGAAAGTGGTAGTCACTCAGTCTTGTCTGACCCAAGGACTGCAACCAGCAGGACTGTAACCCCAAGGACTATAGCCAGCCAGGCTCCTCTGTCCATGAAACTCCCCAGGCAAGAATATTAGAGTAGGTTGCCATTCCCTTCTCCAGAGGATCTTCCCACCACAGGGATCAAACACATCTCCTATCATCTTAACAGTGGTAGAAATCAGAAGTCAGGGCTACAATCACAGATTCAGTACAGCTGTGTTCCTTCCTAAGGTTCTAGGGGAGAATCTGTTCTTTGTCTCTTCCAGCTTCTAGAGAATGCGTGCATTCTTTTGCTTATAGCTTCATCGCTCCACCCCTTGCTCCATCATCACATCTCCCTCTCTGACTCTTGCTCTCCTTCTTCCCTCTTTCACTTTTAAAGACACCTGTGTTTACATTGGGTCCAGTGGAAAATCCAGGAGACACTCCTTATCTTGAGCCAGAACTCAAGCTGCAGGTTCTCTTTTGCCATGTATGGTAACACGGTCACTGGTTCTGGGCATACCTGTGGGGGTGGGGTGGGCATTATTCTGCCTCCCACAGAAATGGTATCTCTAGGATGTAGAACATGCCTGACATAGCACACTCAGTAAGTGTCTATGAAATGCATTATAAGAATTTTGTTGTTATAGGTGGCTCTGTTATTTCAAGACTGCTTAGATGTATCCGTGCCTTTCCTATTTAGCTGTCATCTAACCTAAATGAGGAAGCCAAAGACTTCAGAGGTTAAATAATTTGACTAAGGTATTGCAGGTAGTCAGCTGGGAGTTAAGAAACAAACTCAGGTCTGTAATGATCTCAGAGCCTTTGCTTTGGCCACTATATTATTTTACTCCATTCAATCTCTCTGAGCTTCATTTTCTTCATCAGTAAAAATAGAGGGTATAGCAGGTGACCTTTGAGGCTCCTGCCAGTTTAATGAACCATTATTTTTTTTCTACGTTTAAATAGGCTTTTAAAGTATGAAACTGTCAGTCATTATTACCTCCAGGATTATCCTCTGAGTTGCTGAAGTTATCACTTTTAACGGCTAGCAGAAATGAAATAGTAACATGATTTCCTTCGAATATACCTGCTCTAGGTCCTTTCTAACCACTAAATTGCTATTAAAATTGAAAAAGAATGACCTGATTTATATAAACCATATACATCTTTTTTTTAATAGGAAAATGTTTTTTTATTTTATTTTTTTGAATTTTTAAAAAATTTTAATTGGAGGCTAATTACTTTACAATATTGTGGTGATTTTTTGCCATACATTGACATGAACCAGCCATGTGTGTACATGTGTTCCCCATCCTGAACCCCCCTCCCACCTCTCTCCCCATCCCATGCCTCAGGGTCATCCCAGGACACCAGCCCTGAGCACCCTGTCTCATGCATTGAACCTGGACTGACGATCTATTTCACATATGATAATATACATGTTTCAATGCCATTCTCTCAAATCATCCCACCCTCGCCTTCTCCCACAGAATCCAAAAGACTGTTCTATACATCTGTATCTCTTTTGCTGTCTCGCATATAGGGTCATCATTACCATCTTTCTAAATTCCATATGTATGCGTTAATATGCTGTAGTGGTGTTTTTCTTTCTGACTTACTTCACTCTATATAATAGGCTCCAGTTTCATCCACCTCATTAGAACTGATTCAAATGCATTCTTTCTAACAACTGAGTAATATTCCATTGTGTATATGTACTATAACTTTCTTATCCATTCATCTGCTGATGGATAGATGCTTCCATGTCCTCAGTTCAGTTCAGTTCAGTTCAATCACTCAGTCGTGTCTGACTCTTTGCGACCCCATGAATCGCAGCATGCCAGGCCTCCCTGTCCATCACCAACTCCTGGAGTTCCATGTCCTAGCTATTGTAAATAGTGCTGTGATGAACACTGGGGTACACGTGTCTCTTTCCATTCTGGTTTCCTTGGTGTGCATGCCAAGCAGTGGGATTGCTGGGTCATAAGGCAGTTCTATTTCCAGTTTTTTAAGGAATCTCCCCACTGTTCTCCATAGTGGCTGTACTAGTTTGCATTCCCACTGACAGTGTAAGAAGGTTCCCTTTTCTCCACACCCTCTCCAGCATTTATTATTTGTAGACTTTTTGATAGCAGCCATTATGACTGGCATGAGATGGTACCTCATTGTGGTTTTGATTTGCATTTCTCTGATAATGAGTGACATTGAGCATCTTTTCATGTATTAGCCATTTGTATGTCTTCTTTGGAGAAATGTCTGTTCAGTTCTTCAGCCCATTTTTTGATTGGGTCACTTATTTTTCTGGAATTGATCTGCAGGAGTTGCTTGTATACTTTTGAGATTAATTCTTTGTCATTTGCTTCATTTGCTATTATTTTCTCCCATTCTGAAGGCTGTCTTTTCACCTTGCTTATAGTTTCCTTCATTGTGCAATTGCTTTTAAGTTTAATTAGGTCCCATTTGTTTATCTTTTTCTATAAATGCCCCCTTCCCAAATTCCAATTTGATGTCCTTAAAAATGGCAGAATAATGGTTTAGAAATTTTATTGAGAAACACCTATTATAAAGTAGAATTGTAGTTAAGTGCAGAAAAAAATGATAGAATTAGAAAACTATGATTTACAAATCCCAATGGGAATGTCAAATACTGTGAATAAATACCAAAACTGTAGAATAAAAGAGAGTTTTTTAGTTGGTGGAATTGATAATGGGAACTGGAATAATCAGACCTGAACAAAATGACCAGTTTTAACATTTATGTAAGTTGGAATGTCAGACATTATCTGTCTCATGATGTAATGCATTAGGAGTGTACACAGCACCTATGAAATGCTGTCTAAACAATTTCACCTAAGTTATTGAAACTCTGTATCTAACCACAGTTGTCCAGGATGAGAGAGACAAATTAAATTACAACACAAAGAGGGAATCAGCCAAATCCAGAATCTCAAAATGCAACTTCCCAATGTAACTAAGAAATCAATGGCATAAGAAAAAAAGAATGAGTTAAGAAAAAGAGATAATAGAGGCAAAACCTTTGAATGTAACAGATGACCTTTACATTCAAACAAACTAAATGTAAAAAGACTTCTTTGAGAAGGCCTACATCTGGCCATGAAGAAGTAGCAAAGATTTCATTTACCTTCCCCAAACAGAAAACTAGAAAAACACTACAAGGGTTAGACATTCTAAAGGGAAAGATTAGTGAAGACACAGTAATAAAAGTTATCCAAATGAAGCAGAAAAAGACTGACTGCACTTTAGTGATCTGTGAGACAACAGCAAGTAGTTTACCATATGTGTTAATAATATGTTAAATATGTTCTGTTTAAATAAAGGCTGAACATTTTCTGAATTGGGTGATTTGTTGTTCAGCCACTCAGTCATGTCCAACTTTTGCAACTCCATGAACTGCAGCATGCCAAGCTTCCCGGTCCTTCACTATCTCCCAGAGTCTGCTCAAACTCATGTCCACTGAGTCAGTGATGCTATCCAACCATCTCAGCCTGTCACCCCCTTCTCCTCCAATATATTCAGGGTTGATTTCCTTTAGGATTGACTGGTTTGATCTCCTTGCAGTCCAAGGGACTCTCAAGAGTCTTCTCTATCACTACAGTTCGAAAGAATCAATTCTTCATCATTCCAACTCACATCCACACATGACTACTGGGAAAACTGTTGCTTTTGATGCTACAGAATTTGATGATACACAAAGCTCAATTAGTCCAGAAAAGCAATTTTGAAAAAGAAAAACCAAAAAACCTCATCAAGACACATTACTTAAGTGGAACTAGGGTAAGAAATAAAATAGATTTCTTGTCATTAACTATGTGAGCCAGAAGGAAGTGGAACAATATCTTTTAAAGTACTGAGAGGAGCTGGGCTTGGAGGGGACTTTTATCAACCTAATTCTAAATCCAGCAAAAATGTCTATCAAAAATGAAGGAAAAATTTTTCACAGAAACAAAAATTCAGACAGAATTCATTTCTAGATGCTCTAAATGACACAATTTGTTAAAGGAAGTTCCCTGAAGAAGTAAAATGATACCAGACAGAAACTCAGATCTTCACAAAGGAAAGAAGGACACCAGCAATGGGAAATAGACAGATAAATATTTAAAACTTTCCCATTTTGAGTTTCACTTAAGAGATCAGGCAAAACTAGTAACAATACATTGTAGAGTTTATAACGTAAGTATGTTTAAGAAAATAATAGCAATGTATTGTGGGTTTATAATGTGGTATAAACACAGTAGTGAAAGGATGGGATGGGAGAAATGAAAATAGATTGTTATAAGTGTCTTTCATTTTTCCATGAAATAATATTAAAAAAATTTTAAGTTAATGAGGAATACTATGAACATATAGCAACCACAAAAAAACTAAATCAGCAAGGTCTAACTGACAAGCTTTTAAGCCAGTAATGGCCATAAAATGAAATCATGGAAAATTCCCAATCCAAAAGAAGGAAAGAAAAAAGGGAAAACAAGGAACCAAGAACAGATATGATAAATACAAAAACAAATAGCAAGATGGTTGATTAAACCCAAATAGATCCATAATTACCTTAAATGTGAAGGATATATACTACAACAAAAGCAAACATATTTGTCATGAATAAAAAGGCAAAAGAAACCATTTGTTGTCTACAAAAATGAAAAATGAGGAGAAAAATGTAAAATGGAAAAGGAGGGAAAAGTAAGCCATAGAAACACTAATCATGATCATGTCAGTGAACAGCTTATGATGCTTTCTTGTTTTTCTTGTGAGATGATGCTGTGCAATAATTCCTAGAACAAAAAGGGTCTATCTGACATAAACAGATGGAGAGATATGCCATATTCCTGGGTAGGAAGAATCAATATTGTAAAAATGACTATACTAACAAATACAATGTATAGATTCAATGTGATCCTTATCAAATTACCAACAGCATTTTTCACAGAACTAGAACAAAAAACTTCACAACTCATATGGAAATGCAAAAGATCCTGAATACCCAAAAAGAGTCTTGAGAAAGAAGAATGGAGCTGGAGGAATCAACCTTCCTGACCAGCTTATACTACAAAGCTACAGTCATCAAGACACTATGGTACTGGCACAAAAACAGAAATATAGACGAATGGAACAAGATAGAAAGCCCAGAAATAAACCCATGCACCTATGGGTGCCTTATTTTTGACAAAGGAGGCAAGAACATACAATGGGACAAAGACAGCCTCTTCAACAGGAAAACTGGACAGCTACATGTAAAAGAATGAAATCAGAACACCTCCTAACACAATACCCAAAGATAAACTCAAAATGGATTAAAGAACTAAATGTAAGACCAGAAACAATAAAACTCTTAGAGGAAAACATAGGCAGAACTCTCGATGACATAAATCAAAGCAAGATCCTCTATGACCCATCTCCTTGAGTAATGGAAATAAAAACAAAAGTACACAAGCGGGACCTGATTAAACTTAAGAGCTTTTGCACTGCAAAGGAAACTATAAGCAATGTGAAAAGACAACACTCAGCATGAGAGAAAATAATAACAAATGAAACAACTGACAAAGGATTAATTTCCAAAATATACAAGTAGCTCATACAACTCATTACCAGAAAAACAAACAACCCAATCAAAAAGTGGGAAAAAGACTAAACAGACCCTTCTCCAAAGAAGACATACAGATGGCTAACAAACACATGAAAAATGCTCAACATTGTTCATTATTAGAGAAATGTAAATCAAAACTACAATGAGACATCACCTCACACCAGTCAGAATGGCCATCATCAAAAAGTCTACAAACAATAAATGCTGGAAAGGGTGTGGAGAAAAGGGAATGATCTTGCACTGTTGGTGGGAATTTAAATTGAGACAGCCTCTATGGAAGATGGTATGGAGATTCCTTAAAAAACTAGGAATAAAACCGCCATATGACCCAGCAATCCCCCTCCTAGGCATACACCCTGAGGAAAACAAAATTGAAAAAGATGCATGCATCCCATTGTTCATTGTAGCACTATTTACAATAGCTAGAACATGGAAGCAACCTAGATGTCCATCGACAGATGAATGGATAAAGAAGTTGTGGTACATATACACAATGGAATATTACTCAGCCATAAAAAGGAGCACCTTTGAGTCAGTTCAAATGAGGCAGACGAAACTAGAACCTACTATACAGAGTGAAGTGAGTTAGAAAGAGAAGATAAATATCATATTCTGACACACATATACAGAGTCTAGAAAAATGGTACTGAAGAATTCATTTACAGCACAGCAATGGAGAAACAGACATAGAGAATAGACTTACGGACATGGGGAGAGGAGAGGAGTGGGTGAGATGTATGGAGAGAGTAACATGGAAACTTACATTACCATATGTAAAATAGATAGCCAATGGGAATTTGCTGTATGGCTCAGGAAACTCAAACAGGGGCTCTGTATCAACTTAGAGGGGTGGGATGGGGAGGGAGAAGGGAGGGAGGTTCAAACGGGAAGAGATATATGTATACCTATGGCTGATTCATGTTGAGGTTTGACAGAAAACAGCAAAATTCTGTAAAGTAATTATCCTTCAATAAAAAGTAAATAATTTTTTTAAAGGGACCATCAAATATGCACATGACATCTTCAAAACTGAGGAACAGAGAATGCTAGCAGGTACCAGAGAGCACACGGGAGAGAGATGCGAAGGCTTTCTGCATTTCATCTGGTGTGGAATTCAAGCTAAATGAGCAGCTAGGTGAAGGTCAAAGCAGGGCCCATAGCTGGCTAGGTTGGATTTCCTCTGAAACAGTCGAATTTCTCATCTGTTTATGAAGCATGTGCTGTTTCAGACCTCCTCCTCAGCAACAAAGAGCCTGTCCAAAAAGCGTGAACCAAGAATTAGAAAAAGTAGGCCAGGGACATTCTAAATAATGATTTCATACTTTGGATTTATCCTGGGTTTCCCTGAGTTTCCAGGGTAACCATTTATTGTGAAGTCTTGGCATCTTTTGGGTTAAGTTATAGGGTAAAATCCTGTAAAATTAGTGGAGCAGAGCTCCTTTGAGGTCCTCGAGTGTATCAGGCAGCCCAGGCCAAGGTTTGGCTCAGGAACCACAGCTTGTCCTCCACTCCCACCCTCTGTGCGCTGGGATGGAGAAGCAATGGAACAGGTTTCACCAAATCTTCAGAATTATTTTACCATTCAGGACAGGCTAGTATAGGGAGCAACAGAGGGAAAACGTTATTTGCTACTCTTTATATTAATTCATAGCACTTTAGCAAGGAGCATGATGAAGACCTTAACCTGGAGATCTTTCTTAGGAACCCTGGGAAAAGGAGTTTGGCCATCAGGAAAACTGTGTGCAGGAGAGCATCTCGATCTCTTGGGAGAAAAGTGAAGGAAATCTCAGCAGAAATATTAACCATGCTCATTTCACCTTCTCACCCTATTCTCCACCTTGAACAAAGAGTAGGGAAGACATTTCCCCCAGGAAAAGGTGACTCTTCAACAAAGAAAGGCAGAACAAATCTCTGCTTCCAGCCCCTGAAAGGGTGGTCCTGAAACAGGCTAGTTGTGCTGAGACATAGGATACTGAGCCCATCTTAGAATAGAGATTCAGTGAGGAATGGTGTGTTTCAAAGGCTGATGTTGCACTATGATTCTCACTCTGGGGAGCCTAGCATGATCTCCTCAGTAGCAAGAGAGACATATAGACATCATCTACTTATAAACTTTCACCTTATATACCTTTAAAATTATAAGCAAAGTGACAGCCCAAAGCACAAGACTCTGAACTCTACCACTACTACAGATGTTGTTGCTGGTCATGTTGGTCATTTAGGTCTCAGCCATCCTTTGGTTTGTTAGTCCACACCCTGATTGCTTCTGTTTTCCTTATTTTTTGTATGTGCTTAATTTTTGATGAGTACAGAGACACGGAGATCTTTGAAAGTGCCATTAATAAAAGGTTATGATGACAATGGAAATAAAGCTCAAAACTTTTTAAAAAATGACAAGTGGCAAAAAGATTACAGAAGTACACAGATTTGTGAGATGAGTCGTCTCTCAGTAGGAACAATTCTGAAGGACAAAGAGGAAACCATGAAAAGTGAAAACCTCTGGGTCTAAGCAAAGGATAGTAATCAGCAAGAGACAAGGGAAAGTGATTGATGAAATGGAATAGTGTTAATATCAAAAGACTGTTAGCCTAATACTAATTCAGGAGAAGGCCAGGAGGGTACTGGAGAACTTAACTATAAAAGTCGGCTACAGAAACTTTTCTGTCTCAATAGTTCCTATGGTTTCATTGTTTAGAGGCTCTTATGAGTCTGTGAATCAGAATGGGAGTTGATTGGGCTATCGGTATGAATACTGTCACTGCTGAGATATTTCTGACATCACTTGCTGATGTCATGGGGTCGGGTGAAGTAGGAACTCTGGGATAAGGAGTTTGGCCACCTTAGGTGGAGTAATCTGATCTAAAATGACCTATAAATGGAAGTGGTCCTGCCACAATAGAAATTTGATACGGTTGACACTGGTTTACTTTTCCAAAAAATGCCCCAGTAGAATACAGGTCAGTACAAAGTAAAACAAGATGCCTACTTTTAAAGTTTAAACCCTTAATCATGAAGGACTTAGGAACAAAAGGACATACAAATAGCCCTTTAAACCCAACCTTTGTGCAAGCAGAGGTTTGGGGTGGATTACAGCTATCTTGTGGAGCTCTGATTGAGGTGTCATCACTGGGGCTGGTCCACCACAGAGACATCCATGCCAATGGAGATAAGGATGGTGGCAGTTCTCAGCAGAGAATTTGACACTCAGTTTTGAATGTGGAAAGGCAGAGGGAACAGGGAGTTATAAGGGCAGCAGAGGAGGAGTCTCTCAGAACCACAAGAAATTTCAGGAAAAGAATTTAAAAGAGTTTATGTATTCTTCCCAAGTCTACCCTTTAGCAAAATAGGGGAATGAGTTGGCAAGGGAGAAATCCCACAGCCTCCGTGATTCTACCTCCAAGACCAGTCGGGTTCCATGAAAAAGGGCCACTGTTCTCACATGCCCACTGAGCAAGTGAAAATGTGTTTAAAGTGCTCAAAAGATACTTTATTGAGTGCATGATAGGTGTGCACTGAAGGACTGAAATGAAGGGAAAATTCATTGAACATAATTGTTAACTCTCACTAAGTGATACAAAGAACAATCTTTGTTTACTGGGTTTATTTGGCAATGAGGTTAAGGAAAAACTAAGATGAGTTTAAATTAAAATACAGAGTAAACTAAACTGATCTCTATACACAAAAGAATAGAAATTTGAGGGAAGGGGGATGAGGGGTAAATGGGCTACAGGGAGGAATGATAAATGAGTTAGAGACCAAGGGGGAGGAAACTCCTGGTTTGGGGAATCGCCACAGTACTTTAAGAAGAAAGATGCCGAGTTTCCATTGAGATTTTTATGCTGTGCAACCTTAGTCCTAAGCCTTGAGTGAAGACTGCCATACACAGTCCTGAGTCGGGGTTCTCTGGATGAAAAAGGATTAAGATTGTACCCAGGAATATACAGTATACAGTGCTGCAAAGGAACGTGAGAAATCCAGCGTAGCCCAGAGAACTCACTACAGGTAAGAATTCTAAAAGAAAGCCTCACAATCACGATCATCACCATCCCCCTGCCCCACATACACTCCTACTCATCACCACCATCACCACTGAGAATTTCTCATATGTAATAAGACATCAGATATGTCACTATATATTTCATGTGGTTCAAACTGAGTGTATCTAAATATTAAAGGGCAAAGTAGCCGGAACACGTGGAGATCTGGGACATGGAAACAGCTGAAATCTGAGTCTACACTCTAACAGAGCACCCTGAGCTCGGTCACTAGGAGCAGCACAGTTTCTGGTTTTGTCCTGTTTTTATTCCATTTCACTTAATGCCTGATGGAGCATTTCTGAGAGATGTGAAGAAAAGTCCCAGAAGAAAAAACTTGAGTAGCTTACAGGCCTGGAGACAGTGAACCTTCCTCTATTAGAGGGATCCCTGGGCAATTTCTCGATGCCTTGGGGAAAGATGCTCATTGCTCCTAATTCTTCTGGCAGAATCGCTGTGTATGTAAATATATTTACTTTCCATCTTCCATTCGCATGGGAATAGGATGCAGAAAACTTCCCCAGCGATCACCGATGTTTAGAGCCTCTGAGAAGTCAGATAACTTAAAAATGAACCCAGGGTGAGGACATGCTGGATGTCTTAGAGATATCTAATTGTGAAGAACTCTAACAGTGCTAGAAATTAATTCTTTATCTAAAGAAGGCTTCTGATACTTCTTCAGGAACTTGTAATTTTTAATTGTTGCTTTTGTTTTTTTATTTAAGCTCTGATAGAATATAGAATGTAATATGGAATCTGACAAAGTGCTAAACCCAACAGCTTTGGTTTTTCTGTTCAGGACGTGTGCTTAATCATTTCCATGATCAAAATACATAATTACTTGTACACACCAGACATGAGATTAACAGTTCCACAGGATTCTGTTTCTTCAGCTTGTCTCAAGACAGCCTATAATTCCTATCTCCCTCATAAACTGTGGTCAAAGTCTTTGTGCTTATATCTGAAGTGTTTTCCAACATGACATCTTTTAACTCTAATACTTTTGCAAAGTATCTTCCTTTTCCCAATAAGTTGGCTCCTGAAAAGCAGTATACACCCTGGATGTTTGCAAATCAAATGTATATTAAAGATAACCGGAAACTTAGTCTTCATAAAGACTCTAGCAAAAAGTAAAGAAATTTTGTAGTGTAAACAATGGCCCCTAATTCATTGGTTCTATAAGCTTATATGTAAGCAGACTTTCTTTAAGTCAATTATATCTACATACTTTAAAATGTGATGTTATTTTTTTTGTTGCCAAACTACTATTAAACTACCTATGACCTCTTTTCATCCCCCCAATCCCAATTAAACTAGAACTCTGCAATCCTATAGCACATCTCAGCCACGTGATACACTGGTGTCCCATTTGCACTTCTTTTCCTTATAGAATGACTTTCTAATTGGCTTAAGTATAAAATAATTGTGTCACAAAAGAAAAATGCCCATTATCATTAAATCTGCACTCTGGACCATTAACATTAACACAGAGGGAGGAGGAGCTAAGGAAGACTGGGTCCTCTAAACCCCCAGCCTAAGATTAAATGTGTACTAATCTATCATTGTATCTGTCTATAAAAGCATTCTGCTGCTGCCTCAGCCTTCACACTGTATGGAACCAGTTCATATATATTTCCCATTTGGGGCTATGGGCAAAGTTCCACCGAGGTCTGGTCCAACAACCTCCCCCAGGGCTTTCAGGGTCATAAGTCCTGCAGGTTTACGATGGTTTGGTTTTAACTTCTGACTACATTGGGCAAGATTTTACATACCTGATGATAGCAAGCCTTGCTGTGGGCCAAAAAGCCTTGCAATCCAATTGGTGGTAAGTCCTGCTAATTCCCTAAAGCCTAGCAAGGAAGCTGAGAAAAAGGATAAAACACACAAAAAAATAGAATTGTTGCTAGGCGTACACAATCTGGCCGTCAGGAAGTGTTCGAGGATTGATTTGAAAAAAAAAAAAATGTATGCTTGTGAATTTTTATGTAGAGAACGTGTCTTGTGAATTCCATGGCCGTGCTGCACTTGACCATGGTGTCCCCACAACTCATTTTGCAAATCTTGGGGAATCAAAGACTTGAATCCTGGAAGTCATAACCAGTAAAGGGACCACTGGACCAGCAAGAGCTCCCTGACTTTTGACAACATGCTTCCATCTTCCATGAAACATTTCCTGACCATTCTTTCTCTTTCAAACCTACCTGGTATTTTCAATGGGTTAAAACATGTTTAGAAATATACCTTCTGAAGATATCTTTGGGTGTTGTTTATGGTTCTGATTAATTATCTCAACCTTACATTTATTTTGCTTCCCAGAAATAAAGGGCACCAAAAAAGTTCATTTACCCTTATTTCTTCTTTTCTTCCTTTTTTTTTAAAGATTATATTTGGACCCAAATATCAACCTATGGATTAAGAGAGGCCCCGTTTGCAAAAAGATCTGAGAGTTCTCTAGTAGGACTATGTTACATTCCAATACACTCTCAAAATGTCACTCTCCAACAGCCTCCCCCTCCTAGCTCTAATCTAAAACCAGACATGTAATCACTAAAATATTCCATACTTCTTATATGAAATGAAGGAAGGAGATGGGTTTTGATCAGGAGTGAGATGTGCCTCAGTCACATCTGATGAAATGTTTCACGTGACAAACTCAGCTACTACCAGAGTTTTGGGGGGCTTTTTTTTAAGCGATTTTTTTTTTCTCTACATGCTTTCAGCACTGTCATTAAATGTTTGACTCTTTAGGTTCATCCTGGTGGGAGGGGGTGTGGTAGTAAAACTTCTTAAGCCTTTTTTCTGGGGATAATTATTCAACAAATATTTCTTGAATTTTCACCAAGTTTTAGCCTGTGCTCCAGGTCGGAGAAGATTTGTAAGCCATGCAAGATATTTTGGTTCCTCTCAATAAGCTCATAATTAAGATCGGGAAAGAGAGCTAAGAGCGTGAGGCAACACTCAGCATACACAGTGGTGTATCATGGAGGTCAGGTTACCCAGTTCATCTCGTATCAATGGTTCAGAACCTCTTCTGGGTCCAGAGGCACTTGATGGTTCAGAAGAAGACTTTGTAGTCTCTCCCCAGAAATAAGCATATGGTTTATACACACAAAATTTCACATGGATTCCAAAGAAGAGAGGGATGGTCCATGAAATTCCTGAAATCCACTCACAAATATAGAAGCAATTTATGGATCCCTCCCCTAAGAACTATTGAAGTTCAGAGGAGAAGCTCAGTGAATTCAAAGGGAAGTTAAATATGGTTAAGGGAAGGCATTAGGATTTAAAATTTACTTTGGATGGCTGATGAGATTTAGGAGAAGGGAAAGGAAAGGAATCTTTATGAGAGACATAGTAAGTAGCTTACATAAGTCATCTCATTTAATCTACAGAGTAAGTCAGCGAAGAAGGTTCTTTGTCCCCTATGCTGGATGGAAGAAATGAACACTGGGGAAGCCCCATAAATTTCCCAAGATGACTCTCAGCTATTTAATTCCTTAGCTGAAGTGAAACAAACATCTATGTGAAAATAGATTCCAAGCTATTTCTACTACACACTCCATTGAAGAGAAGAGACAACAAATCTTGTCTAACCTAATGAGCATGTGCTCTAGTGTGTATACATGGAGAGGGTGGAGGTGAGGAGGAGTGGAAGAATTCTTTTCCAGCTCTCTAGGAGCGATACATACTCTACCATTATTATATTAGATGAACTGAGGACATCTAGTAAAGCTAGGAGTGAAGTATGGTGACTTTCCTTTTCAGGTCACTATATGATTTGGGGTATAAAACAGGATTACTGTTTTCAACTTTCTGTTCTGTCCTGGTACTAAGATAATACCCATTTTACATGTGACTTGTCCATACTTTCTATTAGGGAGACTATATAACATCACACCACCAACCTTGGAATGGGCCTTGGGAATCAATAGCTTTGGCCAATGGAATATGAGTGGAAGTGTTGTTGTGCCAGTTCAGAGCCAAGGCTTCAAATAGGGGTGTTTTCTTTTATCCCTCCTGATCCTCTACCCTCTATCATAAAGACAATATGCCATAGCTAGTGGGATGAGAGGATACATGGAGCAGATGGGAACCTAGCTTGTAGCCTAGAGGCAGTTCTAGCTGAGCCCCGTTAAGCCATCAAAGCTATAGCTGACTTGCAGAACTGTGAGAAGTAAGTGGGGTAAGTGATTGAGATTTTGAGGCTGTTTGTTACCACAGAAAACCCTGACTTTTGAAGCATGACCTCATTTTGAGACCAACCAGTAGGCTAAGTGTCACCAGAGAAATTCAAACAACATCAGGGAAAATTCCAGAACCAACCTGATGTAACTAGATTGCCTCAAGTCAGGGATAATGTGGACAAGATAGGACTCTTGACCTCTTTTCTCTACTGTCAACACAGGGCTTAGCCTCTAGAAAGATGGTTGGAGGCTAAAGATCTTTCGAGGAAGGTATTCTTGGTGAAACAATCCAAGCTGAATTAAATTCAAGAATATGATTTGACTGTAGGTTTTCTCTTTTCTTCCTCTTCCTCAATGCAGAGGAGGCATAAAATATATATGACAAAAAATATAGAGAACTGAAAACCTTAGTACACAAAGTTGGCAACCAGAGTGAATAATAGCGTGTGCTGTTCTTTTAGAATCCCTATGCATATACAGAAACCATCACACACGTACTAGCTCTTACCAATGATTTCTGTGAGCACACTGTTTTAGTAATTGGTCACACAGTCTCAAAGTCAACCCTGACAGGGCCTAATTAGCATTCTCTCATTCTCTCTTGAGGGTTGTGTAGATGATGGTGTACCAGTGAACAGGCAGATGACTACCAGCTTCTCATTAACACTACTCCAAGACCTACTTACTTTCGTGCAGTTAAAAGTCAGTCTGTGGCCTCAGCAAAAAGACTTTTAAAGACATTTTAACAACCATGTAAAGGCTATGAGATTCAGCTAAAGCGGTCCGAAAGGGGAAATTCATAGTGATGCAGGCCTTTCTCAAAAGTTAAGAAAAATCTCAATAAACAACCTAACCTACCACCTAAAAGAATTAGAAAAAGAAGAACAAACAACACCTAAGGTGAATAGAAGAAAACAATAAAGATTAGGGAGAAAATAAACTAGAGATTAAAAAATAGAAAAAAATCAGTAAAACCAAGAGCTTATTTTTTGAAAGAATAAACAAAATTGATAAACCTCTGGCCAGGCCCACCAGAAAGAAAAGAGAAAGAACACAAATAAAATAAGAAATGAAAAAAGAGAAATTGTTGGTTGATACCAATACTGCAGAAATATAAAAGAACAATAAGAGAATACTATGAACGATTATATACCAACAAATTTGACAATCTAGAAGAAATGGACATGTTTCTAGAAACATACAGCCCACCAAAACTGAATCAAGAAGAAATAAATAATTTGAACAAATTGATCACTAGGAGTGAAATAGAAACTGTAATTTAAAATTCCATGCAAACAAAAATTCAAGATCGGATGACTTCACTGGGGAATTCTACCAAACATATAAAGACGAACTTACACTGATCCTTCTCAAGCTCTCCTAAAAACTAAAGAGGAAGGAACACTCTCAAAGTCATTCTATAAAGCCACCATCACCTTGTTACCAAAACTAGACAAAGACACTACCAACAAAGAAAATGACAGGCCAATATCTTTGATGAACATAGATGCAAAAATCCCCAATAAAATATTAACAAACTGAATCCAAGAATACTTAAAAAGAATCATACACCATGATCAAGTTGGATTTATCCCAGGGTCACAAGGATGGTTCAACGTTTGCAAATCAATCAATGTGACATACAGTATCAACAAAAGAAAAGACAAAAGCCACATGATCATCTCAATAGATGCAGAAAAAGCATTTGATAAAATTCAATACCCATTTATAATAAAAAAAAAACTCTTACCAAAGTGAGGACAGAGGGTATATACCTCAGCATAATAAAAGCTATTTATTACAGACTCACAGTCTACATAATACTCAACTATGAAAACTGAAAGTCTTTCTGTTAAAATCTGGAATGAGATAAGAATGCCCACTCTCACCACTTCAACTTAAAACAGGGCTTCCAATAAGTGGAAGTCCCTAGCCACAAAAATCAGATAAGAAAAAGAAATAAAGGATATTTAAATTGGAAGGGAAAAGGCAAAAGTGTCATTATATGCAGATAACATGATACTATGTATAGAAAACCCTAAAAAGTCCACACAAAAACTACTAGAACTAAAAACAAGTTAAGCAAGGTAGCATGATATAAGATTAACATAGAGAAATATATTGCATTTCTTTACAATAACAGTTGTCAGAAAGAGAAAGTAAAAATAAATCCCATTAAAATCACATCAAAAAAACAAAACAAAACACTCCACAATTTAGGAATTAAACCTGGCCAGTGAGGTGAAACTCTTTTTTGTTTTTAATTTATTTATTTTAATTGGAGGCTAATTACTTTACAATATTGTAGTGGTTTTTTGCCATACATTGACATGAATCAGCCATGGTGTACATGTGTTCCCCATCCTGAACACCCCCCCCACCTCCTTCCCCATCCCATCCCTCAAGTCATCCCAGTGCACCAGCGCTGAGCACCCTGTCTCATGCAACGAACCTGGACTGCAGTTATTTCATGTATGATAATATACATGTTTCAATGCTGTTCTCTCAAATCATCCCACCCTTGTCTTCTCCCACAGAGTCTAAAAGTCTGTTTTTTACATCTGTGTCTCTTTTGCTATCTCACATATAGGGTCATCATTACCATCTTTCTAAATTCCATATATATGCGTTAATATACTGTACTGGTGTTTTTCTTTCTGACTTACTTCATTAAGGAAATTGAAGATGATTCAAAGAAATGGAAAATATATCCCATGCTCTTAAAGAAGAATTAATATTGTTTAAATGTTCATACAACCCAAAGTAATCTACAGATTTAATGTTATCCCTATCAAATTATTCATAACATTTTCACAGAACTAGAACAAATAATTCCAAAATTTAATGGCACCACAAAAGACCTAGAATTGGCAAAGCAATCCTGAGGGGGAAAAAGCAGCTGGAAGCATAACTTCCTCAGACTTCGGACAATACTACAAAGGTTCAAGAACCAAAATGAAAAAATATTGGCATAAAAGCAGACATATAGAGCAATGGAATAGAATAGAAAATCCAAAAATAAACTCATACACCTAAGGTCAATTAATCTTCTACAATCTTCAAGCCAGGTATACAATGAAGAAAAGAGAGTCTCTTCAGCAAGTAGAGTTGGGATATAAGGACACCTACATGTAAATCTTTGAAGTTAGAACATTTCCTCACATCATACACAAAAATAATCTTGAAATGGCTTAAAGATTTAAATATGAGACAGGACATAATAAACCTCCTAAATGAAAACACAGGCAAAACATTCTCTGAAATATGTCATAGCAACATTTTCTTAAGTCACTCTTCCAAGGCAAAAGAAGTAAAAGCAAAAATTCAAAAAAAAAAAAAAAGAACCTAATAAAACTTAGCAAGATTTCAACGAGCAAAGGAAACTATAAACAAAAGGAAAGGACAACCTATGGAATGAGAGAAAATATTTGCAAACCATGAGACTGACAGGACTTAATTTCCAAAATATATAAACAGCTCATACAGCTCAATATCAAAAAAACAAACAACCCAATAAAAAAATGAGCAAAAACCCTAAATCGACATTTCTCCAAAGGAGAGACACAGATGGCCAATAGGTAGATGAATGCTCAATACTGCTAATTATTAGAAAAACTCAAATCGAAACTATACCAAGGTATCACCTCATACCAGTTAGGATGACTGTCATCAAAAACTCTACAAATAGTAAATGCTTGAGAGGATGTGGGGAAAAGGAACCCTTCCTTCTACAGTTTGCAGAAATGTGAACTGGTACTGCCACAATGGAGAATACCATGGAGGTTCCTTAAAACACTTAAATTAGAGCTACTATTTGATCTAGCAATCCCACTTCTGGACATAAATCTGGAGAAAACTTTCATTTGAAAAGACATATGCACTGCAATGTTCATAGCAGCACTATTAATAATAGCCCAGACATGGAAGCAACCCAAGTGTCCATCAACAGATGAATGGATAAAGAAGAGTGGAATATTTACACAGTGAAATACTATTCAGCAATAGAAAAGAAAGAAAGAATGTCGCTTGCAGCAACATGGATGGGGCTAGAAATTAGCATACTAAATGAAGTAAGTCAGACAGAGAAAGACAAATATCATATGATATCACTTATTCTGGAATCTAAACTATACAAATGAACTCAGGTATAAAACAGAAACCACTCACAGACATAAAAATCCAAACAGATACACATTACTCCATATAAAATAATAACAAGATCCTATTGTACAGCACAGGGAATTATATTTAATATCTTATAATAATGTATGGGCTTCCTTGGTGGCTCAGACAGTAAAGAATCAGACCTGGGTTCGATCCCTGGGTTGAGAAAATCCCCTGGAGGAGGGCGTGGCAACCCACTCCAGTATTCTTGCTGGAGAATCTTCACGGGCAGAGGAGCCTGGTGGGTTACAGTCCATAGCATCGCAAAGAGTTGGGCACAACTGAGTGACTAAGCACAACACAGCATATAATAACCTACAATAGAAAAGAATCTGAAAAGGAATATATGTGTGTGTGTGTGTATGGAACTGAATCACTTTGCTGAACACCAGAATCTAACAAAACACTGTAAATCAACTCTACTTCAACAACAACAAAGTGTGTGAACCAAAAATAATAATAATAATAATACATTCTATACTTTTTACTTGATCCTGCCTCTCAGCTATTCTACTAAAACTACAGAGGACCTGGCTCAGAGCCCTTGAGTGCTGGTGAAGCAGGACAGTGCGAGGAGATCCTCTCACGTGCATCTTTTTGTTCCACCCAACCAAATGCATCCTGACACCCTGACAACACATCACCAGTGTGTAGAACATCCCATCAGATGGAGTCTAGACTGATGCTTATTCACTTCAGGTTTTGTAAAGGGAGCTACTTGGACTCTGCAGTTTTGGCTGCATGACTGTGCCGGGCTTTAGCAACTCAAACGTTGGCGCCTAAGCCCTGCTCCAGTGCCAAACATTTGTCTGCACTCTGTTCCCATGCAGCAGGGACTCGGCTCTGTCAACATCCCTGTCACGGGAGGAAGGCACTCCTTTTCCCATTCTGCCATGGGACATGTGTCCCGTGGCAGTGAAGCCAAAGAGGCTGGGCACACGTCTTGAAGTGAGCTGCAGGGCTGGTCCTCAGGGGAATCAGAAAAACTGGTCCGCAGCCCTCAGTAATTGACCCCTGAGCGGGGAGGACACAAACTCACAATCTGCTCTCAGAGTTGTGTGGCTTTTACATTCACGTGTTTCTAAGCTCTGCAGTTGGATTAGAATTTATAGGATCTCTCTACATATGGTGAATGGGCTGAAAGGTCAGATGGTTTCACCAATGTAGCCTTTCGGTCAATGCAGCCTCCCCAGACAATGAGAAACTGTGTTACAGGAAACCTTTCCTCAATTAGAAGCCTCCCTGCCTTAGAGAGCTCATCGCAGCTCAGTAGACCTTTCTTTCCTGTCAGCTAAGTGATGCATTATCTACAAGGATATCAACACAGCCATATTTTGGACTAAAGGTTTTTTGACTTTGAAGAAATGGAGATTGGGAGAAAGTTGGATTTAAAATGCCATCTGGCTTAGAGGCCTTTATTCAACCTCTCTAATCAGTTCAACAAAATACCTATAAATACACAGAAACAAATGCAAACTTATGCCACCAGCAAAACTGGAACTAAATAACCTATTTTCAGAATCTAGGATCAACTTCCATTAACTGCAAGACTGGCAAAATTGGATTAAAACCACAAACCACAACGCCTGGTGCTATAACCACAGAAATAGAGCAAACTTCCCTGTGCCACGCTGAAAACAGACGGGAGGAGGGAAGTGGTCCCTGCCCTTCTCCATATCTGATCCCTGGGCTCAGACATGCCAGAGACTACTAACTAGGTAACAGGGGCCTTCTCTCTCTGTGGTGACGTTCTCTGGAGACTTGTGCCATCCTCATCTACCTCTCATCCTGGCCCAACACTTTCTCTCTTATATTTAGTCAGATATAGGAATTCCCAGCAAATGCATGGAAAGTACAATTCTCTAAATCACAACAGGCAGCACTGCTCTCCAGAAGCAGTCCCAGGAAGGGCACACTCGGAAGTGACAGCCTTTTAGGATTTCCATCAGGGTCAGCTGTCAGGAGGCGGGAGTGAGGTGAAATGAAATGTCAGTCTAACAGGAGCCCATGAGACTTCTCAGCCTAGGGTTTGGGGAGGGTCTAGGAGCTGTGATCGTGAACATGTTCTTCAGCTGCTCATATGAAGAATGAGCTTGAAGACAAACCACAGACTCTATTTATGAAAAATACTGTATCTTCCATTCTTTAAAAATAAGAAAAGTGAAAAACTAACATCAGGCCTATTTAAAACGTTAGACAAAAAAATAAATAAGTAAAAGGACATTGACTCTGAAGACTTACAGGATGAACCAAAATTTGAAAATGATTTTTTATAGTAGGAAATTTTAGAGAAGCATGTCTCATCCTCAGTAAGAAGACAGAGAGGAGAGAAAAGCACCTTGAAAATTGGCTACAGTGATAAACCAACAAATGAGAGGAAATGAATGATGAGCAGGTAAGAGTTCTACCAAGAGCACTGACAGAGCTGTGACCTATCCAAAAATGCTGCCTTGATTAGTGGAACTAAATAGAGGGAAAAGAAATGAGCTTTCCAAAGCTGCTGAGCCTGCCCTTTGGTCAATGGCAAGGAAAAAGCTCACCACGGGAGAGGGAGAAAATCAAGAAACCACTGGGTCTGTAAAGAGAACAACTAGAATGGACACACACCTTTCTAACTAGTGAGTCTTAGGTGCCCCAAGTCCAGGTCTGTGTGGACTTCCCAGGTCCAGGCAGAAATGAGGGTATGCTGCAATGGGGGGCTTATTTTGTACTGAGGGAGCACTTCTCTATCAAGGAATTGAGAGCAGATCTTCTCATAACTCTCTCAGCAAATATGGGGAGAGGGGACCCAAATGGTGATGCCCACTTCCATGGTTCAACAGGAAAAAAAACCTATGGGATGTCAACGAACATCTGGAGAGTCAGCCAGCACAAGCAGCCTACAGGAATTTGCAGAGATAGCTGTGTTCCTGGGTGGGCAACCACACATTCCATGATGTGAAGCATCTATATTTAGTTCCTGGTGTCATGTTAGATATGATTTACTCTGAATTCCTTATTATGCCTCTCCCACAAATCAAATCATGCTACAGTATGCACTTAATTGGGGTTGAAATCCTTCCAAACATGTTTGGTGCTTGTTAACTTCCTCCTTCTTTGAGGTTAATCAAAAGACAATGATGAAAATCTTCACCACCAGCCATCTAAAGAGAAATAGATGAAGTGCTAAAAGAATAACACCCAGAGTTAGAACTGTGACAAACATCATCAATCAGATCCCTGCAGGCTGACCACACCTCCAGCTGTGAGGCTGTCGGGCCTCATCAGCTCCATAGGGCTGGGCTGGAGCAGCAGGTCAAAGGGAGGCCTCCCATCAGAGCCAAGCCACTGACGCATTGGTTGGTCCTCTTCCCCTTCTATCAACTTCAGCACATCCATGACCAGGATGCTGGGGAGGCCTCCTCCTGGGAGCTGACCAGCTTGCTGCACAGGAGAAAGTTTTCTGAGTGGTGGGTAATGGTTGTGTGGGTGTGGCTATGGTGACGTAGAAAGATGAAGGACTTTAGACCCTCAATCAGTTCTGGCCTGCTAGTGAAGAGTTGTATGATTTCATCTCCTGGAGCTTCTGCAAAAGGAGAATATCAGTTGTTACCTTGCAGAGTTGTTAAGGGAACAAATTAGACTTAAAAGACCAAATAAGATTAAAAAAAAAAAAAAAAACAGAATTGAAGCTGAAGAATTAAGCCAGAGCTATAGTGGGATCCAGGAAAGCCCACAGGAATAATTAAGAAAATCTATTGTAAAGTGATTAACAAAATATCTGGCACATAGTGAGCAGTCAATAAAAATGTTCTTTCAAATGTTCATTAAAGAAAAACCAAACAAACAAACACTTAAAGTCAACATCAAATCTCCTTGGAGAAGTGGAGAAGTTGTGAGTGGCAGACTAGAGACTAGCTCAGCAATTAAATAGCTAGTGAGAGAAAGAGTGGTGCTTGGAGATGCAGCACCCTGTCTTCAGGACTCTGACACACTTGGGTTCAGTTCCAGCCTTGTTCAGTTAGTAGATCTGTGAGCACAGGCAAGACACTTAAAGCAACACACACACACGCGCGCGCACACACACACACACGAGCCTGTTGCCTCATCTATAAAGCAGGAATAACAGTAGCACCCACTGTTGATGTGACGTTAAATGAGCTCACCTTTGCAAAGTGTTTTGTGTAATACCTGGTACATAAACAGAGCTCCACAAACCAGCTATAATATTCAAACTGATTAGGAAAAGCAGCTTGTTTTCATTTATACATATTAATATATGATGTATTTTATCCTATATGTGAATATATTTTATTCCCTATATAATATTTTACTCCATATATACTATTATATTTACTTCCTATGAATTGTTAAAAAATACAAGCCTGAGTGGTAGGCTGAGGAAGTGTTTCACACGTTTCATGTCGGCTAACTTGTTCAAACGTATGTGGGTTTATAGACACATGTATCTTTTATAGTGGCTTTCCAAGAACCGTTGCTTATTTTTATTATTGAACTCTTATTATGTGTCAGGAACTGTTATGTGCTCTGTATAAGTTATTTTAAATTAATCCTCACACAACCCTACTTATGGGATATTTTACTGAAATAAAAGTTATTTGAATCACAGGGAGAATGGGTCTAGACTTCAGGCCTTGACCTTATTCTATTTCCATCCTCTCAGATAAAATATATCTGCTTAGAAATATCACCCATGGTGGGATGAGCTCCTTACTGGTGGTATCTTGGTACATACTGGTGGTATATACTAAGAGAATATGGAATTTTTTTTCAGGAATTGTTAATTCAGACTCATAATCTTGTTGACAGTATCTGGCAAGACACAGAACTGTCTTTTAAGAGAAAGGAGTCTCAGATACCAAATGTGTGACTGCGTAGTCCATGAAAACGTCACAAGGCCACTAGATCTGCCTGGAGGAATGCTAAGAAAGCCGCTGAATTCTAAGAGGACAGGTGAGTGGCTAGATGCAAAAGGCCCTTCTCCTTGCTGGTCCCAAGCACCAATCAGGGACTTCTAGGCCCCTATAAAAGAGTTAAGAATGCTATTGAAATTCAAGTTCTTGGCAGAATCAATCTTTTCAGAGGAAAACAAACACAATATTGCCTGTTCAGTCACCCAGGTCATCCAGGGGAAAGTCTCCAACTGCAGACCCATGAAGTGATGAAGGGAACTCTGAAAGGCACTCCCAGAGGGCCAGATCTGATGGGCACCCACCTTGCAAGCCCCAGCCAGAGCCAGCAGAGTAAGCCATGTGGGACCAGAGATTGTCCTCTTTCCCAGGGCTCTATCTGAATTCTGAGGACTCTGAATCTTTTCCAGCACATTCAAAATTTAGTAATTTATTTAAAGATAATTCAGACATGGCAGATCACTCAGGCAGAGTATAATTTTTCTCACATATCAGAAAAGTTATTATAACATTTCTTTCTGAATCAGTGTGAACACTCTGATGCTCTTTGGTATTAGTGAGATTTTAATTGTAAGTGAATGGGCTCTTCTGTGAATCAAAAGCATTTCATTATTTTCTTGAGGGTTGGACCATAAAGAAGGCTGAGCGCCGAAGAATTGATGCTTTCAAATTGTGGTGCTGGAGAAGTTTCTTGAGAGTCCCTTGGACTGCAGGGAGATCAAACCTGTCAATCCTAAAGGAAATCAACCTTGAATATTCACTGGAAGGACTGATGCTGAAGCTGAAGCTCCAGTACTTTGGCCACCTGATGCAAAGAGCCAACTCAATGGCAAAGACCCTGATGCTGGGAAAGATTGAAGGCAAGAGGACAAAGGGATGACAGAGGATGAGGTGGTTGGATGGCATCACTGACTCAATGGACATGAGTCTGAGCAAACTCAGATAGTGAAGGACAGGGAAGCCTGGCAGGTTGTAGTCATGGGGTTGCAAAGAGTGACTTAAAGACTGAACAAAGATATACAGATCCAAACATAATGAATCATTTCAGAAACAAAGACAAGGTTTGCCAAGTGCTTAAAATAATTGATAAAAATGAATATCTAATAACATATGAATGTGTCGATGCCAAGATGTTCAAAAGAAATATATCCTATTTCTGCACTGTACACTGCTATGTCAAAACTTCTCCTGGAGTTGGGCCTGGACTGAGCAGGATGGAAGCATGCAGGAACAGAGGGCAAAAGCAGCAGAGGGAGATGTGAAAGGAGCAGGCAGGTGGGGAGTAAAATAGAACATGGGCTTCAGAGAATCTAGCTTGTCCCTACTTCCTGGGGAAGCAAAACCTACCAGTGCCTTCCGGTAGCCCCTCTCCTGCTGACCACCCTACCCCCTGGGGGCAGATGCCCCATTCCTCAGCCAGAGACATCATCAGCCACCTACTAAGCTCCTCAGGCTGTATTTCCTCCTGCCTTCTCTTCAACTCTTCCCATCAGTAGAAGGAAAAAACAGGGTTTCACATGTCAGCAAGGCAAAGAGGGCCTCTCAAAACCCACATCAAACCCAAGAGGTCAACATGTGAAATAAAAAAGACACGGTCCTCTTAGGATCCCTTGGTAGAAATGTTCTGAGAGTCTCTGAAATTCACTGTAAGTGAAAACTGTAAGGTCAGTGGAGCTGCCAAAAGTTCTAAAAAACACCCCCTTGATGCCAAAGAATGACAAGCTTTGTTTCTTTTTATAAGACAGGTAAGGCTCTTCGTAGCCTGGAGCAGAAATTCAAAAGATAATATTGGATTTCAGGAAAAGACAAATCCTTACTACTGTTTCTTCTTCTAGTACCTAAAAACAAACAAACAAAAAAAAACATTAAAAAACCATGGGGATATAAAGTACAGCATGGTGACTATAGTTAATATACCATATTGCACATTTGAAAGTTGCTAAAAGAATAGATCTTTTAAGTCTTTATTGCAAGAAAAAACATATTTTTAAACTATCTATGGGGATGGATGTTAGCTAGACTTGCTATGGTGATCATTTTTCAATGTATATAAACATCAAATAATTAAGTTGTACACTTGAAACTAATATAATGTTATGTTGGTTATACTTCAATTAAAAAATTAAATAAAACAAAAAGAAAAGACATTAAGCTTCATGACATGAATGGTAAGAAAATGTTGGTCAAAGAAAGACAACAAAAGATTTCGTTACAGATTGCTTTCTAACCCCACCCTTCTAAAAATTATATTGGGTTACCTCAAAACGTCTTCAGGTTTTCCTGTAATATTTTATGGAAAAACCCAAATGAAATTTTTGGCCAACTCAACACTACAGAAAGAATTGACAAAATACTTCCCAGTTTGAATGGAGGCAGGTTATGGGAGACAGTAGGCAGCCCAGGGGAAAATAAGGTCCTTTGACAAAGACTGCATCCAGCCCCCAGCTAATGTCTCCCTCCATGCCCGCTGCAATGCCTTCAGGCTACAGATAAATGGACAGAAATCTATGTTTATCCCTCAGACTGAAGCTGAGAGAAACAAGGTAGGCTGAGGCAAAGAAGGAAGCATGGCAAGGAGCATGTACTCATAATCTCTCAGAGCAAAGGGAAGACTGGCTAGAGATGCCTCCTGTCTTATACATTAAACATAAACAAGAAGAGAAGTGGCATGGCAACTATACCAACATGCGCAAGGGTAAAAGGGAAAGAAAACAAAGGAAAAGAGCAGGCAAAAGATATGATGAACCTGGTCTCAAAGGATACATATCTCAAAGAACAGAATGATATTCCTGGAAAATGTTTTGAGATATAACATTTTTAAAATATCTGCATTCAATAAAGGAAGATCAGAAAATGACAGAATGAGTTGAAAATGCATGATGCAAAGCTAAAGAAACTAGCAAATTATCAATACAAGTGCATAATATATCTAATAAGTATGTAATAGCAAAGAAAAGAATCGATATAGCTGAATTCATTAATTTGAAAGACCTGAATTATTCACAAAGAATATAGATGAAAATAATAAAAAGATAATAGGAAATAGAAAAGAGACAGTATATGTAGAGAATAGATCAAGGAATGATCCTTCTACACATAAGGATAGCTATTATAAAACAAACAAGCAAAACAAACCTAAAAACCAAGTGTTGGTGAGGACATGGAGAAATTGGAATCTTTGTGAACTGATGGTAGAAATGTGAAACTGGGCAGCCAGTATGGAAAATGTATGACTACTTCTCAAAAAATTAAGAAAAAAAGAATTATCACATGATCCATATGATAATTATCATATAATTCTGAGTGTATACCCAAAATAATTGAAAGTAGGGAATTGAACAGATTTTGTGTACCTGTGTTCATAGCAGCATTATTCATGATAGCCAAAAGGTGGACATAAGTGTCCATCAACAAATAAGTGGATAAACAAAATGTGGTATATCCATACAAATGAATACTGCTGCTGCTATGTCGCTTCAGTCGTGTCCAACCCTGTGCGACCCCATAGACGGCAGCCCACCAGGCTCCCCCATCCCTGGGATTCTCCAGTCAAGAACACTGGAGTGGGTTGCCATTTCCTTCTCCAAAGCATGAAAGGGAAAAGTGAAAGTGAAGTCGCTCAGTCGTGTCCGACTCTTCGCAGCCCCATGGACTGAAGCCCACCAGGCTCCTCCATCCATGGGATTTCAGCCTTAAAAAAGGAAGGTAATTCTGACACATGCTACAGTATGGATGAACCTTGAAAACATTATGCTAAGTGAAACAAGCCAGTCACAAAAGGACAAATGTTGTATGATTTCACTTGTATGAGATATCTGCAGTGGTCAAATTCCTAGAGATTAAGTAGAATGGTGGTTGGAGGGGTGGGGCAGGCGAAACAGGGAATGAGGAGTTATTGTTTAAAGGGTGGAGAGTTTTAGTTCTGCAAGGTAAAAACAGTTCTGGGGGGGATGGTGATTATGGTAGTACAACAATGTGAATGTACTTAATGTCACGAAACTTCACACTCAAAAATGGATAAAATGGTAAATTTTGTTATGTATATTTTACTACATTTTTTTTAAATTCCAAAGACATGAAGATGGCCAACAGGCACATGAAAAGATGCTCAACATCACTAATTATATTTAATGGATGAAATCATCTTTAATCATGAGGGAAATGCAAATTAAAACCACAATGAGATATTACTTCACATCTGTCATAATGACTATTGTCAAAAAGACAACAAATAAGTGTTTACACCCCACCCCCCCGCCACCTCACCTAGGTGCTGCTAGTGGCAAAGAACCCACCTGCCAATGCAGGAGACACAAGAGACACAGGTTTGATCCCTGCATCAGGCAGATCCCCTGGAGGAGGGCACAGCAACCCATTCCAGTATTCTTGCTTGGAAAACCCCACGTAGCCTGGTGGGCTACAGTCTATAGTGTCAACAAAGAGTCAAACACAATTGAAGCGACTGAGCACACAGGCAAGGATATGGAGAAAAGAATCTTTACACACTATTGCTAAAGAAAATGGGTGACAACATCATACCTAGTTAAGTTTGTATTCCAGTAGACAAGGGACTTCCCTGGTGGCTCAGATGGTAAAGCGTCTGCCTGCAATGCAGGAGACCTGGGTTCGATCCCTGGGTCGGCAAGATATCCTGGAGAAGGAAATGGTGACCCACTCCAGTACTCTTGCCTGGAAAATTCCATGGATGGAGGAGTCTGGCAGGCTACAGTCCATGGGGTCACAAAGAATCGGACACAACTGAGCAACTTCAATGTCATGTCTAATGTCCAGTAGACAAGGGCCACAAGAAGGTATTCACAAACTTGAAAAAGCCCAAAATATATAGCAACCTTGAGTTCTTTTAGAAAAATGTGTGTTATGATGAAATCTACTCATCAAGAGATGAATCAAAACAAATCATTCAGAAATGGAGATGGCTTAAGCAAAAAAATTGATACTAAACACTAAATCCATTTTAATACAAAGCTAAAGCTAACCAACTGAAAAATTCTTGTTTATACTGCAGAATATAAATACATAAACTTTTTAAAATGTAGTTACTATTTTTGATGCTGTAACAAACAAACTCCATATCCTACCGGCAAACGTGTATCTTGCTCATGTTAGATAAGGGCTGTGAATCGGTGGGGCCCAGAGCCACATGTTTTCTTCTTGCTGAAACCAGACCAAAAGACCAACCCCTCTTCTGAACATGCTGTTTGCATTGTGGCGGGCTAAAGCCAGATGTCTCAAGCCAAAACACACACTTGAATTAAAACCTTTTGCTTAGAAGAGGCATAAGTCAGGCTCCATCACAATTCACAGACCAAAGTAGGTCATATGGCCAAGCCCAGAGTCACTGAGGTCAGAATTTAAATGTGAGGGCAGTAGAGTGGAAAAAAGTACAAAACACCAATCTCGTCTTTCCTATCAAGGAATCAGTTCATATTTTATCAAATCAAATGCAATTATTTAGGCCTCATTTTCTCCTTTTAAGGAATCTTACGCAAGTTAGTATCTCTTAATGGTAAAGAAACAGTTATGTGGAGTATAGCAATTCCTTTAGTTTTGCTTCAGTACCATTTGCCTGTGTTAAAGTCAAGTTAATCCTTAAATATAGCACATCTAGCGTGTGCTTAGTTACTCAGCTGTGTCTGACTCTTCGCAACCCCATGGACTGTAGCCTGACAGGCTCCTCTGTCCTTGGGGATTCTCCAGACAAGAATACTAGAGTGGGTTGCCATACCCTCCTCCAGGGGATCTCTCTGACCAAGGGATCAAACCTGGTCTTACGCATTGCAGGCAGATTCTGTCTGGGCCACCAGGGAAGCCACATTACATACAGTGTGATCCCATTTTTTAATACCTCTGATTACCCAAAGAGATGTATCCAGACTGTGGTTTACCAACTGTCAGCATAGGTTCTTTCTAAGGGATGGTATTTGGTAAGATTTGTTGCTTTTTTCTGTTTCTTTTTATCATTATTATTATTTCATATTAGTTATTGCTTTTAATAAATATTTGATTTATTTAATAAAATTATTTTATAATAAAATTATTTTGTAATTATTTATTATTTTATAATGACATATAATAAAATTTATTTGATAATAAATATTCAATTTATTTAATAAAATTTTTATAATAATTATTTGTTGTTGTTAAGGATTTATTACTTTTATAAATTAAAGTCACTAATGTTCCAGTCCCATCACTTCATGGGAAATAGATGGGGAAACAGTGGAAATAGTGTCAGACTTTATTTTTTTTGAGCTCCAAAATCACTGCAGATGGTGACTGCAGCATGAAATTAAAAGATGCTTACTCCTTGGAAGAAAAGTTATGACCAACCTAGATAGCATATTCAAAAGCAGAGACATTACTTTGCCGACTAAGGTCCATTTAGTCAAGGCTATGGTTTTTCCAGTGGTCATGTATGGATGTGAGAGTTAGACTGTGAAGAAGGCTGAGCCCCAAAGAATTGATGCTTTTGAACTGTGGTGTTGGAGAAGACTCTTGAGAGTCCCTTGGACTGCAAGGAGATCCAACCAGTCCATTCTGAAGGAGATCAGCCCTGGGATTTCTTTGGAAGGACTGATGCTAAAGCTGAAACTCCAGTACTTTGGCCACCTCATGTGAAGAGTTGACTCATTGGAAAAGACTCTGCTGCTGGGAGGGATTGGGGGCAAGAGGAGAAGCGGACGACAGAGAATGAGATGGCTGGATGGCATCACTGACTTGATGGACGTGAGTCTGAGTGAACTCCGGGAGATGGTGATGGACAGGGAGGCCTGGCGTGCTGTGGTTCATGGGGTCGCAAAGAGTCGGACACGACTGAGCGACGGAACTGAACTGAATGTTAAACTGCAACAAAATACCAAACACATGAATGCAGTAAGTATAAATCTTATCTACTTCTAAGATATTCTAAAAATATATATATATTTTAAACTTTTTATTTAACAAAATTTAAGTTCTTTCTCAGGCTCCCATAATTCCAGCAACTTGTGCCAACGCAATAAAGGAAGCCTTTGTACCGGGGGAGGGTGGGAACATCTGATCCTCAACTCATCCCCCCATGCTGGTTGTCACCCAGGTCCACGGGGCCCACGTAGTCTGGTGGCCTTCTCCCTTCTTCCACTCCACATTCAAGGCACACAGATGTCTCTGAGGCTGACCACAGAGTCATCTGCTTACATGAATCAAGGAACAGTTCCCTCCCTGGTGTCTTTTAGTAATATGTTTTTATTTATTTTTTTTTATTATTTTTTTTAATTTTTATTTTACTTTACAATACTGTATTGGTTTTGCCATACATTGACATGAATCCACCACGGATGTATACAAGCTCCCAATCCTGAATCCCCCTCCCACCTCCCACCCCATATCATCTCTCTGGTCATCCCCATGTAATATTTTTTAGAAAGGCCTTTTTTTTTTTTTAATTTTTTGGTACCACCCTAAGGCACACTGGACCTTCGTTTCCTGACCAGGGATCTGTGCTCCCTGCATTGGAGTCTCCACCCCTGGACCGAGGGAAAGTTCCTCTCTCCCTGGTGTCCTGATAACTTCCTGGGACTCTACTACAGAATCAGGAAAGTCGGCCAACAGAGAACCCCCAGCTTGTTATAATGGACACACAGCTAAATACAGGCAAACCATAATGTGAGACCCAAGCACCCTGTTCCTCCCAGCCCTGAGCATGGATAAGGAGACCCCAGAGCTCTAGTAACAGCCTGCCTCTGACTCCAGCCCCACCCCAATTCTTGGGAATATTTTCTTGCCTAGGGATGCTCAGAAGAAGGAGATGGCTCTCTGTTTCTTGAAGCAGATGTCAGTACAGTTACCATCTGATGTTCCTGAATGACGTTTCTTCACTCTCTCAGAGGCACCTAACATAATCTTGTTAATGTGTCTACAGGTTTGGAATACATTTAGAAAGTCCTAGAAATGTAACGGACCACATATGAGAACTACAGTGAACACTGCTATATGTTACAGAGGAATGTTGTTGAGAGAGTAAATCCTAAAGGTTCTCATCACAAGGGAAAAATATTTTCTTTTTTTTAAATTTTGTATCTATATGAGATGATGAATGTTCACTAAACTTGGGGTAATCACTTCATGATATATGTAAGTCAAATCATTATGCTGTACACCTTAAATTTTATACAGTGCTGTCAATTACATCTCAATAAAACTGGGAGGATAAAAAAGGATTGCTTTGCTATATTAACACTGAATTCAAAAACTCTGGTGATCTTAACTTAGAAGGCAGTGTACCTGCCAGGTTAGGGGCTATTATTTTTGCTTTTGGAAAGGAGATGCTCACAGATGACAATGAAGAGGTGGAGAGGAAGAGTGACTTTCTAGAAGATTGTTCTCAGTTTACCTCCAAAAGAAAAAGAAACACATCTTGCCTTCCTCTCCAACAAGCCAAGTGCTCTGCAGACCAAGAGAATGCTGGGGAAGGGTCTGAAATATTGAAGAGGGGAGTGAGCAGGATATTTGAGCAGGCCAACAAGAGGATTTATGGCTCATGGGATACACAGCCAGCAAGACTCTCCTTTAGAGGGAAGGTGAAAGGAATACAAGAAAAGGAAAAACAACACAGCACAAGGAAGAAAGGAAATGTGTTAATAACAAGGAAAGTAGAAAAAAACCCAGGCAATTAAAGATCTGAACTGAACTTGAGAAGACCTTTCAGGACTAACAAGTGTTCATGTTGCAGATGAAATCAAGTAATTCCCAGGTCTTTCCTGAGACTTAAAGGTACATGTTCATGACGCATACAGGATGACTCATTGAATGTGTACACAATTTTGAAAACACCTTTACTTTCTACTGGTAAATTAATCATAGGGCCACTTAAAATGAAGAGAACGTCTGCTTAAAAACATGAGTATCCAAAGCACCAGCTGACACATCTCCCTGCCCCCCTACTAAGGACATTTTCTGTATTCCCACAGGGACTCAGTGGAGCATACTGCATTCCCTGAAGAAGTAATGTTGTTGTTTTTAATTCAGCTAAAATAGGAAAGGATGCCAAAAAAAAAAAAAAACTTACAAGTAAACAAAGCTTATAAATAAGTAGAAATCTAGAAATATTATCAGAGAGGAGGATTTTCTGCAAACCAATGTTTGAAACAAGTCTTTGCTCAATTACGCCCAAGCATTTTATTAAATTGTGCCGATGCTGCACCTCATTCCAAAAGAATGTGACGCATGTCATATGCACAATGTAAGGAGCTGTGACATAAACACTGGCAACCTTCCATAACGTGGGTCTCACTCTTTTCCTTGATATTCCTATCCAGAGGGTCAAGTTTCCAAAATCACTAACCCCTGCTAATTGAAACGAAGGGCTTTCTTTACTGTCAGAGGGAAGACGGTTGAAATGTATCTTACTACTGATTTTAAGAACATCAATTACCAAACAATTAGTGGCTAAATTATGTATGAAGAGTACAATGACTAATAGTTAAACTTCCAATGCTTTTGAAAGAACTATTATGTAGCAACAGTGTCTCCACTATTCCTAACACTTTTCTTGCCCACACTTCTTGTGGGTTCAGGGCTGCACCGACAAATCTATGTTATAGGCCCCAGTCTCTCAGGAACTTCTAGGCAAAAGAATTTTATTTATCTCTTCAGACTAGCATCATCTAAAGTTTACAAAGGACCAAATGCTAAACCTTCCTAAATAAATTTAGTCTTGAAGCAGGAGCTCGTGTTGTATTTAGCAAACGGTCACCAATATTATTAGCTACCTTTAAGGTTTTTTGGTGTATTTTTTAAATTAATGTCTAAACAGGTCTCTTTTCTTTCACAATCGTTGCCATATTGTTTCATGTTTTATGTTACCCTCCATTATAAGAGTTAGGCATTACTTGATTAGAAGCACGCATCATACAAGGATCTTAGGGAATTTTAGGAAATTGGATGCTCAGAGTAAATACTCTGGACAGAATATAAGAATGTGGTTTCATAGTTACATTGTTCCTTGTTGGTATTATGAAAATATTCCAGTTTTATTAGAGCTCCAAAAAGGATATAGTCTGTGAAGTTCATCTTGACATTTAGAAATAAAAGATTGTTACCTGGTTTATAATTGTGATCTTTATGAAACATAAAATGCACATTTACCTGATTCTGCTCTTAAATACCTTTAAATTTTAAGTTAGACTCTA
The DNA here is from genome assembly GCF_014754425.2 of Oryx dammah. Classification (NCBI taxonomy): domain Eukaryota; kingdom Metazoa; phylum Chordata; class Mammalia; order Artiodactyla; family Bovidae; genus Oryx; species Oryx dammah. The sequence goes on from NW_024070185.1 coordinate 25,904,290, forward strand.
GTGCTATAAATAACACTAGTTTCTCTTTTGAGGAGTCCACATTCTATGCTATAGAATTGCAATATTTCTTAACCAACCCTAAACTGTTCACTAGTTTTATACACTAAGTAAGAATAAGAGTATATTTCTTGGTATGTAGCTGTCCAACCTCCTGAACACATTTCCTAATCAAATCCTCATGTTCTGCTCATAGATGCTCTTTATATGTGGGTGGGGACAATTTCCCCAAAGTTCAAGTCTGAGGTCACAGGCCTCTGTTTAAACCTCAGGGATCAAGGGCCTGGCAGGAGTTAGGGGAACAGAATAAGCCATAGGCATTTAGGGTGCTGGGGTTGCCTTCTTGCTCTCATGAATTTCACGTTACATTTGATACTTCAGAGAGCTTTTTAAAGAATGAACAATGTTTATTCCCTGTATATACATCTGCTGCTGAGAATTCACCATGATTCTTGATTGAGAATGAAAACATGGATCCATAAGTGTGGAAGACTAACAGTAAACCCGGTTTTCCCAGGGGTTCTAAAAAGGCATACTGTAATTGGGGACATTGCAAGGGTGCATAAGAAGAGTGTGCTATACTGGGAAGCATTAAGAAATGGCTTTTAGAGCATATGAGATTTATTCCAGTTTTTACTTTATGCTCCTTTATGGAGAAAAAAACTCTTACATCATTTTCTCTGGGGACAAATCACCCATTTGGGCAAAAAGGGTCACTGCATGAGTGGGGGGCAAGAACGGCTTTATCAACACAGATTTTTTTTTAACTAGTGAAAGGGAAATGCTTTTTTTTTTTTTCAATAAAAGTATACTTCAAGATCTAATCTTTCAGAGGGTCATTTCTTGCCTTAAATTGTATGACCCAAATAGCACCAAATTCTCACATTATCAAAAAAAAATTACCGAATGCACACTTGATTCTCAAGAACATATGGGACACTGACTCTGAAATAAAACAAGCGAACGGAATTCGTTTCCCGGCCCAAAGGCAAGAGAGAAGCTTGGTAATGATGCTGGAGCCATTTGCAGGCAGGTGTGAGCCAACTTCCCATTGGGGAAGTTCCACATCAGAGACTCCAGCCTCACACCTGGAACTAATTGGCCTCCTTTTTGGCAAATTCAATAACTAGGCCAAAGATTAAGTAGACCTTGGAGATTGTATAACCACTTCCGTTTCTAAGTGCCGTCCACCCCAGGGTAGGAAGGAGGGATGCTGGGGACGTGCCCCAGAGAAAGTGCTGCCCCACTGCCCCCACACCTGCGCCAGGAATACACTAAACACACTCCAGTCTTCAAAGCCCCCAAATTAAATGCCTGTTCATCAAGCTGATGATTTCTTTCAGGATGGCGAGTTATGTTTTCCTGCATTCTGTACTAGAAATATTCACTCTTAAAGGCAGGTATGGACGCACATACGGAATAATGCCTGCAATAACAACACATACTCTGGAGCAGTAGCATGTAAAATATGAAACTATTACTTAGGAAGAGAAGTTATTTTTATGTAACTTAGTTTTTTCCTGTGTTTTAAAAAATTATACTTTCCATCCAACTTATGTGAATGAAATTAATGTGTTTGTTAAAGTCGTATTCATTCATCATCTTTTCAACCATCATTTCCTCTGTGGCTCCCATGTTCAAGCCTCCCTCTGAGACTGAGTGTACAAATCACACATTAAAATCTGCACTGGAGCTCACCATCTGATGGGCGAGAAAGAATAACAAGCAGACAGTTAAAATGCAGTGTTATAAATGCCTCAGTGGCAGAGAGAAGCACAGAGCCCTCCTTGAATATAGAAGGGGGGTGGACTGAAGAAGCAGAAGCCTCAGGTCTTGCTTGTGAGTTTGTTTTGGTGTCTGTGAAGACTCTCGGGTCAGAACGGCTCCTCCTATTCCACGATTCCCTGTCTGTCTGGAATGCTCTGGTTGCTGAAACAGATGCGGGGGTCGGGCGGAGGCGGGGCTTGGGTGGGTGTGGAGCACCGAGTCCTGGGAAAAGGCATGACAGACAGGGCTGCTCAGTGCCGGAGGAGCCAGATCTCGTGTTGTATGTGCAAAAGAGGTTGGGTTTCCCCTGGAGGAAATGAGAAGTCTTTGAAGTCCTTTAATCCAGGGAGTGCCATTCGCTGCTTTGGGTGTCAGCAGCATCCAGTGGCTAAGTGCGAAGGCTGATTTGGAGGGTGAAGAACTAAAGTCAGAGGAAACAGGCACGAGGCCTTGGCTGTAACTTGGTGAAAGATGCTGTGCATCCGGACTGGGCGTGAGGGCAGAGAGGTGGGGCCAAGTTCAAGGGCATCCAATGGGCAGAACTAATCGAATGATACTGAAGACTGGGGAGAAGAAACAGTCAAGTGCGAATCCCAGGTTTCTGACTTGGTTTATATAGAGCAGTTTAAAATCTATGGCCCTAAATCACTTATTCCCATGGGAAGAGATTTCATGATTCACTCATTCATCCATTTATCTATTAAACAAATGTACTGAGCATGCTAGGCGCTGTCAGAGACTGGATTTAGCACTGAACAAAGTTGTAAAGCTCCTGTATTGATGGAGGGTATATTCCAATAGAGGACTTGTGCTTAGTTGCTCAGTTGTGTCCAACTCTTTGCCACTCCATGGATTGTATAGCTGGCCAGGCTCCTCTGTCCATGGGATTTCCCAGGCAAGAATACTGGAGTGGGTGGCCGTTTTCCTCCTCCAGGGGATCTACCTGACCCAGGGATCAAACCTGGGTTCCCGTGTCTCCTGCACTGCAGGTGGATTCTTCACTGGCTGAACCATCGGGGGAAGCCCATTCCAGTAGAGAAAGGAAGACAATAGGCAAATAGATTAAAATGTGTCAGATAACGGGGATGAACAGTCAGACAGGTGAGCCTTGAGCAGAGGCCTGCAGAAAGTAGAGAGAGGGACAGAAAGAATGTTCCTGGCAGAAGGAACTGCTGGTGCAAAGCTTGTAAGGCTAGACAGGGCCAGTGATGTTAGGACGAGTCACCCTACACAGAGGCCACCAACACCCAAATGTGGTCACTGCTTTGCTCCTGGGACAAGGCCTAAATGAGGCAGCCTTCTGTCCCCACCACTGACAACCCCCGTCCCAGGCAAATAGTGCAATTCTCTCTGAAAGGAATGCTGAGACCTCAGAGAGCAAAAAATCTTCAACTTGTTGGATAGGAAAGTGCTAAAGATCTTGGAAACAGCAGAGTTGTTACCACCAGGGAGTGGATAATGAAAGAGATCACATTTATTCCTGTAAGAAACAGTGGGATATGGAAGCAGCAGGATCACAGGTGTGCTGATGACAAAGACAGGCCTCTCAGAGCACAGAGAACACCGCTGCCAGCAGACCCTCCCAGCACTGACTGCCCAGAGAGGGGCACCGTCCCTTCACTCTGCCTTCCATCAGTAGGCTAAGGAGGCATGTGTCTAGGAGCAAAGAAGAGATTCAAAGGGTTGGGAGACAGATGTGTAGGGTACATCTGGTGGTCTCTAAGTGCTTGGGGGAGGATGTAAGCAGAAAAGAGAGCCTCAGGAAGAACCCAGGCAACAGCAAACTCAAAAGCATATACAGACATGGAGGAACTCACTAGAGAGGCAGAGAAATGGCCAGAGAAGTGGGAGGAAACCCAGGAGAGCCTGGGTGAGGGGAGGAGTTTTGAAAGGCCAGTGGTCAAGGCGAGCAAATCCTGCTGAGAGGTCTAGGGAGACGAGGCTGACGCGTGCCCACTGGACTCAGGAGCCAAGATGGAAGAGGATGGCAGTGAGGAGTAGAAGGCGAGTGTGCTCCTCTTTCAAGAAACCTGTGGAGGATACGGTGAGAGACTTGGACATGTGCTTGGGAGTGCATTTTGTTGACTTTTTGTTTGTAGGTTTTTGAAGGGGATGTTGAAAGAGCAGCTAAGGTATATTCAAAAATGTAAGAGTTTATATGGACAAAATCTATTTGAACTCACTAGGGAGGTAGAGTAATGGCCAGAGCAGTGAGAGGAACTGAACAGCCCTAAATTGGGCAACTGCAAACTAGGGTGGTTATGAGCACTCCACTGGCGACAGTCAGGTCAAGACTTTTATAGACAGGACAACAGAAGCCAAACAAGGAAATCATTTGATCGGCTCTAACTTAAACAGCCACCTTATGTGGGAAAGGCTTGTTGACTGTTCATGACTTGCTGTCCTTTGGTTTCATTTTCTAAACCTTGAGGCATTTTAGGCTTAGGTTTTAATTTACTTACATAGGCTGCTGAGACAAGAGAAGCCCCTCTGTCTTACAGCCTCCTTGCTTAATTAATTTCACAGGGAAAATGTAAAGGTGATGTAATGATGAGGGGACAGAACCAGTAAAGAGGGAGAAATTGCAGATATGGGAAGAGAATGAGAGACAAGGCTGGGCTGGGACCAGAGCTCTGATGGCAGGGCAAGAGCAGAGCTGGGTATGGGTGTGCAGATGTAGATGTATGAGGTTGCAGTGCTAAATGATGGTTTATCTTTTTAATGTCTTTTCTATTCCTCTTCATCTATCTGCCAGGTAGGAGAGATGGCTTTCTTACTCACTGTCATCAGTGGGAAAACTCACCTTTCAGTTTCAAAATATAGCTTCTCAAGTCCAGGGTAAAGGCAGGTCTGAAGATTCAGGTGTTTTTGATTGTAGTTCAGTTCAGTCACTCAGTCGTGTCCGACTCTCTGAGACCCCATGAATCGCAGCACGCCAGGCCTCCCTGTCCATCACCAACTCCCAGAGTTCACTCAGACTCATGTCCATTGAGTCAGTGATGCCATCCAGCCATCTCATCCTCTGTCATCCCCTTCTCCTCCTGCCCCCAATCCCTCCCAGCATCAAAGTCTTTTCCAATGAGTCAACTCTTCGCATGAGGTGGCCAAAGTACTGGAGTTTCAGCTTTAGCATCATTCCTTCCAAAGAACACCCAGGGCTGATCTCCTTCAGAATGGACTGGTTGGATCTCCTTGCAGTCCAAGGGACTCTCAAGAGTCTTCTCCAACACCACAGTTCAAAAGCATCAATTCTTTGGGGCTCAGCCTTCTTCACAGTCCAACTCTCACATCCATACATGACCACTGGGAAAACCTTAGCCTTGACTAGATGGACCTTAGTCAGCAAAGTAATGTCTCTGCTTTTGAATATGCTGTCTAGGTTGGTCATAACTTTTCTTCCAAGGAGTAAGCGTCTTTTAATTTCTTTCAAAATCACTGCAGTCACCATCTGCAGTGATTTTGGAGCCTAAAAAAATAAAGTCTAACACTGTTTCCACTGTTTCCCCATCTATTTCCCATGAAGTGATGGGACCAGATGCCATGATCTTCGTTTTCTGAATGTTGAGCTTTAAGCCAACTTTTTCACTCTCCTCTTTCACTTTCATCAAGAGGCTTTTTAGCTCCTCTTCACTTTCTGCCATAAGGGTGGTGTCATCTGCATATCTGAGGTTATTGATATTTCTCCTGGCAATCTTGATTCCAGCTTGTGTTTCTTCCAGTCCAGTATATCTCATGATGTACTCTAAGAGCTGGGTAAAGAGAAAAGCTTGGACTATTTACAATAGCCAAGGCTTGGAGACAACCTAAATATCCATCAACAGATGAATGGATAAAGAAGATGTGGTCTATATAGATCATGGAATACTGCAGTCATAAAGAAAGAATGAAACAATGCCATTCGCAACAATATGGATGGACCTAGAGATTACATACTAAGTGAATTAAGTCAGAGAAAGACAAATATCATATGATATCATTTATGTCTGAGATGTAAAAACTGATAGAAATGAACTTATTTATAAAACAGAAATAGATTTACAGACATAGAGAATAGACCTGGTGGTTGTTAAGGAGAGGGATGGAGTGGGAGGCTTGGGTTAGGAAATGCAAGCTTCAGCTCAGTTCAGTTCAGTGTAAGCTTGTGTATATAAAATGGTTAAACAACAAGGTCCTATTGTAAACCAGTCAATCCTAAAGGAAATCAGTCCTGAATATTCATGGGAAGGACTGATGCTGAAGCTGAAACTCAAATACTTTGTCCACCTGAGGTGAAGAACTGACCCATTGGAAAAGACCCTGATGCTGGGAAAGATTGAAGGCGGGAGGAGAAGGGAATGACAGAGGATGAGATGGTTGGATGGTATCACCAACTCGATGGACATGAGTTTGAGAAAGCTCCAGGAGTTGGCAAAGGACAGGGAAGCCTGGCGTGCTACAGTCCATGGGGTCACAAAGAATCAGACAAGACTGAACAACTGAACTGAACTGATTGTATAGCACAGGGAACTATATTCAATATCCTGTGATAAACCATAAAGGAAAGGAATATGAAGAAGAATGTATATGTAACTGAAGCTCTTTGTAGTACAGCAGAAATTAACACAACACTGTAAATTAATTATACTTCAATATAATAAATTTTTAAAAAAGAAAGGGAAAAACCTGGAAGATGAGAACATAGGCCTATAAACCAGTCATAGGATGGCAGGAGGAGGCCATAGGAAGGAGGCAGGATATGAATCAAAGTGAGTATTTCCCTCACACAGGAAGGAGGTAAAGGTCTTTCCTTGGCTGAGAGGAAATCTTAGGATTACAGAAGAGAGCCTAAAATTGGCCGAGGACCTGCTCTTTGCCTCACTCCTCAAGGTCAAAACCAGCAGGGGCACGGAGACAGGATGGAAATATCCAGATGGGCTTAAGGAACTGAAGCACCTCAGTCACCATGGAGAGACAGAGTGGAGAAAAGAGAACAGCAACCATGGCACAGGAGGCTGGGGTCGGGGAGGGGGCACAGCCCAAGAAATATTCCTGGACTCCTGCGGGTTGTGAGGAAAAGTCCCATAACAAACAGCCCTGAAATCTTAGACACTTAATTTTTTTTTTTTTTTTTTGCACACATTACATGACCATCACTAGTTGGCAGGGAGGTCAGTCCATTTCAACACTCAGGGACCCAAGAATGATGATGCAATGGCCATCTTGAACAAAGTGAATTGCCCTGGCAGGCAAATAGGATTCAGGAGGGTCTTGCCCAGACAATCAGGTGTTTGTCTTGACCCACCTCATTCTTGTTTATTCTCCAAATGAATCACAAGGCCTCAGCCACATATCAGGGGCTCAATGAGTGTAATTCAGAGATTATTGGTGAGCAACAGTAATGATTACCTCATGTTCCGTGATAAAAGGGAGTCCTGTGCCAGCTGGAGCCCTGGGAAGTTCGGGGAGAGGGGACAACCCAGAGCAGCCTGAGAAGGTGGAGTTGAGTCTCAGGTAGGCCATGTTACTGAGCCAAAGCAGAACCAGGTGGCAAGGATATGTGGGGGCCAGAAGATCCAAAAACCGCTGCAGCCACAGATGCTTCAGCAGACGGTACAGAAGGCACAGAAGCCGTGGCCACGGCCTGGAAGCATGGGGCAGCAGAGCCACGGTCAGTAAAGAACAGAAGACAGCACAGGGGCAAGAGCGTGTCCTTCGGGCCAAAAGAGCCACCAGGAATTTGGATTGCATCGAAAACACCAAATTCAGAATTAACCATATTTAAAACTATTAGTGACTGAGTTAGCTTGAAGTAGTAAAAGAAGGGCATGTCACCATCAGAATAAAAGGAGTAGGGAAGTTTGTGAGAACTTCTAGTCCATTTATGGAGTAACAGATAATGAGAGCTATGCATCTAAGCTGTGACTGGAACCTTTCTGCTATGATGAGTGTGTGGCTGGGGTGGGAGGGGGTAGAGATTAGCGGCACCATAAAGACCAGAATGTTCATGTACAAAAGCCTCTATTTTCTCTGTAGATGAAGAGCCACAGTCATCTAGGATTCTGCTCTGAGTAACCAAACCCTTAGAAAAATGATGATGGCCCACAAGCTCGTAATTGGAAGTGATGTTCACCCGAGGGAGCAGGAACACTAGCAGATATCCATGTCCCCCCAGGGCAGGCATGCAGCATCCTGAATTTGGATGCAGGAGAGAACAAAGTATAGCACAAGCTCTTACTGTGCAGCACATATTTGGTTCAATGATACCCATGTGCTCCTGGAGACAATAGAATAGAATGGGAAACAATAAAATGGGAATAGAATGGAAAAGACTAGAGATCTCTTCAAGAAAATTAGAGATACCAAGGGACCATTGCATGCAAAGATGGGCTCAATAAAGGACAGAAATGGTAGGGACCTAACAGAAGCAGAAGATAATAAGAGGAGGTGACAAGAATACACAGAAGAACTGTACAAAAAAGATCTTCATGACCCAGATAATCATGATGGTGTGATCACTCACCTAGAGCCAGACATCCTGGAATCCAAAATCAAGTGGCCCTTGGAAAGCATCATTACGAACAAAGCTAGTGGAGGTGATGAAATTCCAGTTGAGCTATTTCAAATCCTAAAAGATGATGCTGTGAAAGTGCTGCACTCAATATGCCAGCAAATTTGGAAAACTCAGCAGTGGCCACAGAACTGGAAAAGGTCAGTTTTCATTCCAATCCCAAAGAAAAGCAATGCCAAAGAATGCTCAAACTGCCACACAATTGCACACATCCTACATGCTAGTAAAGTAATGCTCAAAATTCTCCAAGCCAGGCTTCAACAATATGTGAACTGTGAACTTCCAGATGTTCAAGCTGGTTTTAGAAAAGGCAAGGAACCAGAGATCAAATGCCAACATCTGCTGGATCATCAAAAAAGTAAGAAAGTTCCAGAAAAACATCTATTTTTGCTTTATTGACAATGTGAAAACCTTTGACTGTGTGGATCACAATAAACTGTGGAAAATTCTGAAAGAAATGGGAATACCAGACCACCTGACCTGCCTCTTGAGAAACCTATATGCAGGTCAGGAAGCAACAGTTAGAACTGGACATGGAACAACAGACTGGTTCCAAATAGGAAAAGAAGTATGTCAAGGCTGTACACTGTCACCATGCTTATTTAACTTTTATGCAGAGTATATTATGAGAAACGCTGGGCTGGAAGAAGCACAAGCTGGAATCAAGATTGCTGGGAGAAATATCAATAACCTCAGATATGCAGATGACACAACCCTTATGGCAGAAAGTGAAGAAGAACCAAAGAGCCTCTTAATGAAAGTGAAAGAGGTGAGTGAACAAGTTGGCTTAAAGCTCAATATTCAGAAAACTAAGATCATGGCATCCAGTCCCATCACTACATAGCAAATTGATGGGGAAACAGTGGAAACAGTGTCAGACTTTATTTTTTTAGGCTCCAAAATCACTGCAGATGGTGATTGTAGCCATGAAATAAACGACGCTTACTTCTTGGAAGAAAAGTTATGACCAACCTAGACAGTATGTTAAAAAGCAGAGACAGTACTTTGCCAACAAAGGTCCATCTAGTGAAGGCTATCGTTTTTCCAGTGGTCATGTATGGATGTGACAGTTGGACTATAAAGAAAGCTGGGCGCTGAAGAATTGATGCTTTTGAACTGTGGTGTTGGAGAAGACTCTTGAGAGTCCCTTGGACAGCAAGGAGATACAACAAGTCCATCCTAAAGGAGATCAGTCCTGAATATTCATTGGAAGGACTGATGTTGAAGCTGAAACTCCAGTACTTTGGCCACCTGAACTGACTCACTGGAAAAGACCCTGATGCTGGGAAAGATTGAAGGCAGGAGGAGAAGGGGATGACAGAGGATGAAATGGTTGGATGGCATCACTGACTCAATGGACATGAGTCTGAGTAAACTCCAGGAGTTGGTAATGGACAGGGAGGCCTGGTGTGCTGCAGTCCATGGGGTCGCAAAGAGTCGGACATGACTGAGCGACTGAACTGAACCTTGAGTCAAGTCCAAGAATGGCCCCTGCCTCAGGGAAGGGCAGAGAGAAGCAGCAAAAATCCCATCACATGGCTTTGACATCTACAGTGAAATCATATTGGTTGGCGCTGGTATTTGATGCTTATGAGTAAAAAGAGACCAAAAGCTGGTATCAGACTAAAGTTCAAGTCCTGGCTCTTCCAACTACCTTTAAATTACAACTTCTCTGAGTCAGTTTTACCATCTACAAAATGGGCAGGATTGTAACTCCCTAGGATGTTTGAATGTGGATCAAATGAGATAATTCACGGACAGTCCCTAGCACATAGGAAGTTCCTGAACACATAGGAAGCATTTGTAAAATATGATTTTCCATTCTTATTTTTGTGTACTAGTGACCCATCTGGTCATTTGGAGAATTTACACCCTGCCTTCCTACAGGATGTGAAGTACTCTTTAACAGTCATGGTAGGTCATCTGGAAAGTCAAATTCAAAGCCACTTTGGACATGTCAGAAATATAAATGTCATGAGATGAACTACCCCAATGGTAACTGAGCTGTAACAATCCTCTCTCCCCTCCTCCTCCCCAGCAAGGCCTGTTCAGTTACATTTTGTGACAACACAGGAGGAAAATGCTGATAGGAAATTTCCAAAAGCTCTAGCTCTAATCACTGCCCTTTGAACCCATGAAAACAAAATTTAATTGAATGGTCAGGGGTCCTCTGTGGGTTTGGAACATTTAGGGATTTATATATATATATATGAAGCTGGAGATATCTCTGCAATAGACCTTAGGTACTAGGGATATCGAGTGAATTAGGGAGAAGATGGACTAATTCATTATTGTAGTATTCTGGTTGTCTTTTTCTGTATAACAAATCTCCCAACACTTTGTGGTTTAAAAGAACAATTTCATTTTCCTTCTCATAGTTCTGGGGTTCAGATGGGCTTATGTGGGGTTTTTCCAAGCAGCTGAGGTCAGATAGGGGGCTAGGGTCCTCTCCTTTCTCAAGGAAAATGATAGGACTTTTTTCTTAGGCTTGACAATGCATTTCCCTGGAGGCAGCATTAGGTGATTGGGGATCATCCTAACACTTAATCTGGATGGGAGGGGGGTGGGCAGGGGTAGGGCACAGGCCTGAGAAGGTCCTGTGGACGCATTAGGACACAGTGGTTAAGAGCAAGGGCTTTAGAGATGGAGACCTTCGGCTCTGCTGGCTTTTCCACCACTTCATCAACTCTCCTGCTCACAAGCTGTGTGGCCTTGGAGTAAACGCTTATCCTCTGTGAGTTCCATTTTTCCCATCTTTGAAAGAGGCTAACAGTGCCTACCCTCACAGACCGAATAAGACAATAAAGTGCAATGCCCTGTGTTTAGAGGATGCTTGTTAAGTTCGGTAATGGCAGGAGGAAGCATTTCAGAAGCCAAGCCTAGATGCAGCCCAACAAATGAGAAATCCCAGAGGTGAGAAATTCAGTCAGTTCCAGAATCTCTGGCAGTGACTAAAATCAAACATTCCCTGTACTACTTTAATCCAAGAAGGCAAAATATAACTTTTGATGAGCTAACTCGATTATGGTTACTTGTTTCTACCTGCATCCATCCATATCCTTGTAAGGTATCCCCAAAAGCAAACCATGGTTGGGGCTTATTCTGGTGCTTTGTAAGTGAGGGTTATTATTATTGTTATTATAGAGGTGTGTTTGGCTCTGGGGAGAGGGGATGCTCAAATCACAGCACGCTATGAGTGGGTGTGTGCTAGGAATGCCCACTGCTAGTCCTTTCCCATAAACTGTCAGATCTCTCCGTGACAACTAAATACACACTTTAGACATGTTTTAAAAATCAGGCATGCCAGGCCCAGCTCAGATTTCATCTCACTGAATCACCTTCTGCATTGGGCCAGAGGAAGAAGGCAACAACCTCAAATACAGATTAAGCTGCTTTCAGGTAGAATTACAGGACAGGGGGCCAGGCTGGGGAAATGTTTCTACGATTTAAGGACATCAGGGAGGACCCTACTGCTTGAGTGCTTCAAGAACTATAGAAGTTGGCAAGCATTTTGCTTTTTTTTTTTTTTTAACCTTTGTAGGGCTTTAAAGCTCAATTTTAAGTACCAGTGAAAAACTGAATTGGCAGCAACAATTTATATCTCCATCAATATTAATGTTGGGGACAAGCCCTCCACCCAAGTGACAGGAAAGCATCCAGAACTAATCTGAGTCCCCGGGCAGATTTAGAGGATTATTATGCCTCGACAGGGGGTAGAGTTGAAACTCTCTGCTTCTGGCCCACTTTGGAAGATGATCTCTTCCCACTACAAATAAACAGATGATGGAAAATGCAGGCCAGGGGTGGAGAGGGCCTGACTAGGAAATTTTAGCCATCGACACAGAGACATTTTTGCTGCTCCAACAAGATCAAGGCTAAACTGGGAGTGGGCAGAGTTCCTCAGCATCCTCTGTAGTCAAATATGCATCTTGGCCATTGGTCAGGAGAGGAATGAGCAAAGACGATGCGTCCCTGCCCGCTCAGTCACATGGCTCAGCCAGGCTCTTCACAAGAAGGGGCTGTCTGTGTTCTGTTCCTCTAAGGGAAAGGGCATTAAAAAAAAAAAAAAGACAGATAAAACTCCTTGGCCAAATTTGGATTATGCGATCAAGGAATAAAATCATCAGCAAGTCTAAGTGGAAATAGACATCATGGCAATCAATTAATCTGGAGTTAGATGAGGTGAACACATAATGTCACTGAACAACTATTTCTTGAAGCCTGAAGTACATACTCTGCTGTGATTTCTAAATATATTTTATTTGAACCACGTAGAGATGGAAAGAGATTTCCCAGGTTAATTAACCACCAAAATAATGTGACCACTAAAAATTCAGCAAGGCTTAGGCAGCATTAAAAGAAGTACAGAAACTTGAAAGAGGAAGATGATGTCATGGCTCCTTCTAGTGCTGTGGGTGCCACACCACATCTGAAAAGGGAGGAGCAATAACCCGGGGCACGTTCAGAGAAGATGCAAAATCCTGTCACATAGAGATTGTTCAGGAAGGGGACGATTGTGGGGGACAGGGAAGGTGCTCAGGGGGCAAAGGGACATAATACCTCTTCTTGTTTTGTTCTATGTTTTTCAGTTTGAAAGTCAGTCATGTGGTTTGACTTGTTTGTATAGAAGTATAGAAGTTCTAGCACAAATAACTGAATTTAAGCAGCAAAAAGTCCCTCAAATATTAGGTGAGAATTAGGTGCCCTGAGTTTCTTCCCTTGGTGAGGATGCGTGGTCTATTGACAGTGCTATGTGGAGTGATTTGAACAGTGGATAAAACTGGACCCAGATAAGGGGGATCCAGAGGCAGAGTGGTGCAATGGTGACACTTACAGCTCAGCTCTAGAGACAGCCAGATCTGAGGGCCTCCCCACTTATTTCATATGACCCTGAACACTCCAACTTCTCCGAGCTTCATTGCTTCACTAGGAAATGGAGATAAGAGTGCCTGTCCCATAAAAGTGTTTTGAGGTGTAAACACATGAATGCATATAGAGACCTTTGCATGCTGAGTGCGTACACAGTGCTTAATAAATGGCATCTATTCTTATAGTTAGTCATGAGTATCAGGCATTTTATTACCCTGATATCAACTTTCCAAATTCTCTAGATTCAAGGAACTTCCCTATAACATTACGCTTCCAACCACAATGAGACAGACAATTGATACCCTAATTCATGCTCTGGGATCTAGCTGGGAGGTGAGAAGCAGTAAGAAAGCAGTAAATGATGAAAGAGAAGAAAGAAATGAACCTGGACCCACATGTTCACAGCCAGAAACAAAGCAGGGTGGGACCCATGAAATCAGGCCAGGAATTTACAGGGAGTTCACTAGACTTTGACTTTTATGTGATTACTTTTTTTGTTTGGCTTTTGTAGGAATAAAATATCTGTTGAATAATAAATAGGGGTTTTCCTGAAAGCTGATGCTTGTCGTGATTTTACTCAATGACAAGGAGACTAGTGGGGAAACAGTGGTTAGAAAAGGGAAATATGTGTTTACAGTTGTGCAACGAGTATACTAGGCATATAAGCAACACCCTTCACACCATCCTCAGATCCAGGCTCAGATCCAGCCTTGCATCTGTTTGCAAGGAGATATAACCCACACATACAGGCACTTAATAGTCCTTTCCTGTCTACTGTTCCTCCAAGTTCTGTGCCCCCAACTTTTAGTAAAATAAATAAAATAAATGACCCTGGCTTTCCCTTGAGCAAGGACTCTGACTTTAGGACCAGGTGAACGGATTGTAGTCCCAACTGGTTTACTTAAATAACTGGTTTGACTTGAACAAGTGACTTAAGTGTCAGTGTTCTAACTCACACGGCAAAGGAAGTAACCTAGCCCTGACTGATCTTCTAGAGGTTCTCCCATCCTAATGATCACTTACTCTCCAAAGCAGAGAGTTAACAGTCTTCTCTGAAGTCTAGTTACCTGGCCCATGAATCACAATTTACTTGAAAGCATCCAGATATTTACAATGTTAGAAGAAGTGGAAGAAGTCCTGGAAATAAAATAGCCTTGACTCTCCAGTTTATAAATGAAGAGACTCGGAATGACAGAGAAGTTTTAGCAAAGAGAGACAGCCAATTAGATAATCAGGCCAATACTGACCAAACACAGTAAATATGATTCTGGCTGTAGATTTTTCACAGAATCCCTTTATCAAGTGGTGGTGGTGGTGCTTTAGTTGCTAAGTCCTGTCTGACTCTTGCGATCCCATGGACTGTAGCCTACCAGGCTCCTCTGTCCATGGTATTCTCCAAGTAAGAATACTGGAGTGGATTGCCATTTCCTTCTCTGTTATCAAGTGGAAAAAATTCTTTTCCATTTCTAGTTTATCAAAAGTTTTTATCATGAATGGGCATTAGATTTTACCAAATTTGTTTTGTGCATCTATAGAGATGATCATAGAGATTTTGTCCTTTACTCATATCATCCTATTAATGTGATATTGTATCAATTTTGAGAAAATTAACCAACTCTGTATTCCTGGGAGAAATCCTACTTGGTCATGGAGTATAATTTTTATATATAGATGAATTTATTTTGCTAATATTTTGTTGAGAAGTTTTATATCTAAACTCATAAAGAATATTGATCTATAGTTTTTTGGTGATGTCTTTGTCTGGCTTTGGTATTAGAGCAATATTAGTTTTATGGAATTAGTTGAAAAGTGGAAGACTTTGTGGAAGATTTTTTTAAATCAATATTATTTTTCCATTGAATGTTTTATACAATTTATCAGTGAAGACACCTGGGTGTAGACTTTTCTTTGAGAGAATATTTTCAATTGCTAATCCAATTCTTTGTTTGTTATGGGTCTATTTAGATTTTAGTTTCTTCTTAAGTCAGTTTCATTCATTTGTGTCTTTGTATGAACCTTCTTAATTTAATCAAAATTGTCTTATTTGTTAGCATAAAGTTTTTTCATAGTATGTCTTTGTAATCCTCTTAATTTCTATAAGGTTGGTAGTGATGTCTCCTTTTTCATTTCTGACTTTGATAATTTGTTTCTTCTCTGATTTTTACTTGCTTTGGTCAGACTAAATCAGGTTTCTCAGTCTCAGTGCTATTGATATTTCGGTTCAATAATTTTTATTATGGAGGGTTCTGTGATGCCTCATAGGATGTTTAGCAGCATCTCTGGCCTCTACCTCTAGATGGCAATAGAGCCCACACCCTCTCCTCCCCCCACCACCTCCACTCCCTGCCAGATATGACAATTAAAGCTATCTCTAGCCAAAGCCTTTGACTGTGTGGATCACAATAAACTGTGGAAAATTCTGAAAGAGATGGGAATACCAGACCACCTGACCTGCCTCTTGAGAAACCTATATGCAAGTCAAGAACCAACAGTTAGAACTGGACATGGAACAACAGACTGGTTCCAAATAGGAAAAGGAGTACGTCAAGGCTGTATATTGTCACCCTGCTTATTTAACTTATATGCAGAGTACATCATGAGAAACGCTGGACTGGAAGAAACACAAGCTGGAATCAAGATTGCCGGGAGAAATATCAATAACCTCAGATATGCAGATGACACCACCCTTATGGCAGAAAGTGAAGAGGAACTAAAAAGCCTCTTGAAGAAAGTGAAAGAGGAGAGTGAAAAAGTTGGCGTAAAACTCAACATTCAGAAAATAAGATCATGGCATCCGGTCCCATCACTTCATGGGAAATAGATGGGGAAACAGTGGAAACAGTGTCAGACTTTATCTTTTTAGGCTCCAAAATCACTGCAGATGGTGACTGCAGCCATGAAATTAAAAGACGCTTACTCCTTGGAAGAAAAGTTATGACCAACCTAGATAGCATATTGAAAAGTAGAGACATTACTTTGCCAATAAAGGTCCGTCTAGTCAAGGCTATGGTTTTTCCAGTGGTCATGTATGATTATGAGAGTTGGACTGTGAAGAAAGCTGAGCACTGAAGAATTGATGCTTTTGAACTGTGGTGTTGGAGAAGACTCTTGAGAGTCCCTTGGACTGCAAGGAGATCCAACCAGTCCATCCTAAAGGAGATCAGTCCTGGGTGTTCATTGGAAGGACTGATTGATGCTGAGGCTTAAACTCCAATACTTTGGCCACCTCATTCGAAGAGTTGACTCATTGGAAAAGACTCTGATGCTGGGAGGGATTGGGGGCAGGAGGAGAAGGAGACGACAGAGGATGAGATGGCTGGATGGCATCACTGACTTGATGCACATGAGTTTGGGTGAACTCCAGGAGTTAGTGATAGATAGGGAGGCCTGGAGTGCTACGATTCATGGGGTCGCAAAGAGTCAGACACGACTGAGTGACTGAACTGAACTGAACTGAGACATTGAAAAATGTACCCTGATTGCAAAATTATCCCTGGTTTAGAACCACTGGTCTAAATAAAGTTTTAATTTTATTGATCTTGTTAAATAATCAACTTTTTTTTCATTAAATTTATCTTTTTTTCTTTATTTTGGTTTGGTTTTCATTTCATCAATGTCTGCTGTAATCTTAAACTTCTTACCTTCTACTTGCTTGGGTTTAATTTACTCTTTCTAGTTTCTTAAAATAGCAACTAAGCTATTAATCTGGGGATACACGAGGTAATTTTAAGACAGATTATATTTTGGACAACTTGGATTTTAATAAATCTAGCCTCTTAACTAGAAGAACTGTTGGTATATTAATAAACAGAAACTGTAAATAAGAATTTTTCCCCAGCCCTAAATCTTGCCTTCTCTAAGCAAAATATTATGCAAAATAAACTTAGATGTGAGTCATTTCCAGTCAACTCTCTTTTCTAATAGTGCTGGCTTCTCTAAATGATACCATTTGTCAGTTTTTCTTAAAATTTCTTTTTCACCTCCCATGTACATCCTGACCCCTTTTAACTCACTCAAGTTGATTAGCTAATCTGGTTGAACAATTGCTATTCCTTATATAAGAGAATATTATCTTTTCTAAGTGCTATAAATAATGAATAGTACATGTAAGTAATGAATAAATAGTGATTACTAATGTAATTACTATCATAGATGATACAGGCAATGAAGGAAGTACCTTTTGGAGTAATTAGACTTTAAAACAAGGACATTTTCAATCATGCAAGGGCAGAGAAGATAGAATGAGGCACACTAGAAAGGAAAACTCAGTTTAGTAGCCAGACTGATGGCCAACTTCCATTCCAAGAGTAGATGCTAAAAGTAGGATGGAGTTACTGCAAGGAGCTAAAGGGAGAGATGGCATCAGAGCCAAGCCATGGAAACTAAACTTAGTCAGTGAGCACCAAGGTCAAAGCAGAACTGACAACAGGAAAATGGATAAAGATGAGAAGCAGGAAAGAATGTGACAAAATAAAGAAAGCCTTGAGTGGAGAATATTTCCAATTAGATTGCAGGTTGCCATTCCGGGTTCTCCAGGCATGGAGGGTGCGTCAGTGGACTGATAGGCTCATAGGTTAAAAGAAAGCTGCCGTCAACTGGCAGCCTGTTCCGTCTATGTGCTCTGCACAGAAGGCAGGTGCTATGCTCCATCTATTTGTGAGGCACGTGCATGGTCCAAAGGCCAGTCGGGAGGAAGGCAGTGTGGCTCCACAGTGATCCCACTACCTCTCCCTCTCTCAGTCTCTATCCTTGACACAGTCCTTTAACCAGTCCCAATTCACCTTCTTTAACCTTCACCCTTCCAGTCCTTCTCCCTTGGTCCAGACTCAGCTTCTCTCTCGCATATTACCTTACCCATGCTAACTTCAGGGCCTCAGGAAACATTCTTTCTCTACCTCAAACTCTGCTGATTTTACATAAAATATAAACTCTTGTTTCAGGACACCTTGGGTGCCCTGCTGTTTACTGTCCAAAAACATATTGTAGCTTACTGAGTCACATAACTTGGAAAATGTTGAAATAGGAAAACCTGGGGTGCAGCTGATATCCCGTGGGTACCTTTGTTCTGGGCTATGAGACATGTCTATGAGCATGAAAACAGAGGAATGTTAGCAGAAAGAAATTTAAAGAAAAGGGAGAAGGGATCCTACAAGGTACAACCTTGTGATAGGAGCTAAACATGGATTATCTGATTTAAATTTTACACTTATATGAAAGAAATCACATATTCCTTATTTCACAGAGGGTGAAAGTGAGGCTCACAGATCCTAAATAACCTGCTTACTATGGGTATGTGGCAGAACTGGGATCCCAACCCCAAACTAAATTACCCCAAAGTTTTCCTCTGACACCACACTGCTTCACATACCACTCAACAGGGAACATTATGGTTACCTTAGTAATCTCTGTGTCAGTTTTCCTTTGTCTAACAGCGGTCCTTAGAGTAGAAAACTCCTGAAGAATGGCAGCTGGAATATGCTCTGACTGCCTTCACTCCAGTCCAGCTACTTGTCCTGGATTAAGCACTACCATGATTGCAATTGACAATGATCAAAGCGGAGATCACTTTGTGTACAGGACTTTTTCCACCTAAGCAAGGTAAGAACCTGGAAACAGAAATAGATACCTTAAGTTCAAATATTAGAATATTGTGGATCCATGAAGAGAACTCAGTCTCCTGAGATCTGTGGAACCCCCATCTCTCACCCAACAATACTACCAAAGGAATAACAACTAGGCCTGGATATGGATCTCTGGGCTCCTTGCCTCTGAAATGCTGAACAGGAGCTGAAAGAGGAATTTTCTTCTTTTTGTTCCCAGTGTGGGAGAACTCAGGGAGACTAAGAAACACAATGACTTCTTCCTGAAACTGACACTTTGGTAGAGGATGATAAAGTGCCTGTTGTCCTACCACTGGCTCAAAGGAGCAGAGACCATCAAGCTTTCCATCACTCATGGGACAGTCCTACTTCCGGTATATCAGCAGCTGAACCTGAGCCTAAGTGAGCAAACCATCAAGTCAGTTAACAATTATATGTAATAATGTCTGGCAGTTAGAGAGAGGAGAACAAGCAGAACCATTCTGAATAGTGAGGTAGAGCTGCTGAAGGAGACTAACAAAAAACTCAACAGGAAAAACAGGACTAAAGGTATTCAAGGCTAATACAGAGACGTTTGTCAGTACTTAAAAAAAGTGAGTAAGAATTAATAAAGTCAATAAATGAACCGACAAAAGAATCACTATGAGATTCAAATCATAAGCCAGACAAATGGAAGAAATATTTCAATGGGCTGAGCAACAGTACGAAAACATAAAAGCCATGAGGTAAATGATAAAAGGCTTGGAGAAAATACTGAGGCAACTTGAAAAACAAATCAGCCCCACAAAAGGAAAAAAGAAGAGAAAGATATGAGGCCATCATTAAACATAACTAAATAATAGAGGAACACAGTTCTGAGCTAAAAGATGATTTGTGGCTGCAAAGTAAAAGGGTTCACATAATTATATGTTTGAAATATAAATTAAAGCAATGAATTGTGTGGTTATATACACATAAAAGTAGAATGCCATGCAACAACAGCACAAAGGAAAGGAAAGAAAAGGTACAAGGGAGTACTCTGTTAAGGGTCTTAAGTTGTATATGAAGTGGTATACTTATTAACTCATGGTAGACTGCAATTAGTTAAGAATGAACACTTTAATCCTGGAAGCAACCACTAAAAAATAGAGCAAAGAGGTATGACTAAAATCCAATTGAGTATACAAAAACAAACGTTAAGCAATATTCAGTTAAAATTAAACCAAAAACAGATAGGACAAATAAACAACAAAACAGTGGGCTCCAAACAAACTGTCAATAATTACATTAAATGTAACTGAACTAAATAATTTTTAAAAGTGATTGTCATACTGATGTTCAAAAAAAAGAAAAGCAACTATATGCTGTCCACAGAAATGCACACTAAATATAAATCCACAGATGGGTTAAAAGCTAAAGGATGAAAAAAGATATACTACACAATCATTATTTATATATTGCTTAAAAGTTATAGTGGCTATATGAATATCAAATTAGACTTCAAGACAAAGTGCATTGTCAGAGATAAAGGGACACATAAAAGGATCAAATAATTAAGAAACATAAGCATCCTAAATGTGCATGCAAGAAATAACAGAGTTCTAAACTGTATGATGCAAAATCTGACAGAACTAAAGAAAAAAAAAAAACCTGTAATTAGACTTAGAGATCATCATACTCCTGATAGAAGAGGTAGACAAAATATCAGTATAGACAGTGTGTAACATCTTCATGTGTAGTCTGACCATCACTGGGGGGTGGGGTCCCTCAAACCCTTTCAGGAAGTCTATAAACTCAAAACTGATTTTATAGAAATACTAAGAGGTTATGTGCCTTGTACTCTGACTCTACACTAGAATAAAGCACAAGTGAGTATCTTCACAATCAGTCCAAATATCCTGGATGGGATATAAAAAATATTAATGCCACAAAAACAGAATACACAAAGCTAATTACCAAAATTTAAAGCCTTCACCAAAATTAAAAATTACTACTAGCACAATAAAAAGGTAAGTCACCGACTAGAAAAAAATATTTGCAACAAGTATATCTGATATGGTAATTAAATGTAGAATATATAAAGAACTCCTACAAATTAATCACAAAAGTTGCTCAATTATTTTAGTGGACAAATAATTTAAATAGATCCTTCACAAAAGCAGATATATAGCTGGATAAGAAGCATATTAAAGGGTAAACATCATTAGTCATCAGAGAAATACAAATATAAATGCTAATGAAATACCATCTTACTATAATGACTAAAATGAAAACATCTGACAACATCAAATGTTGGCAAGGTTGTGGAGCAACCTGAATCTTCACAGACCACTGGGTGGAGTACAGAATCATACAAACACTTTAGAAAACAAATTAGCAGCTTCTTGGAAAGTCAAACATGTACCAGTTCACGTCATCATGAATGCATCCCAAAAGCATTGTGATAAGCAAAAAGCCAAACACAAAAGAGTATATTCTGTTATTTCTATTACTTTTAGAAGTTCTATAAAAAGTAAAAATTATGGTATCCTGGTATATTTTAGCTTTATAAATTACATTTCAATAACAAATTAAAAGGGAAATCATTTCATTATCTTCACCATACAAAAACCCCTAGATAGTACAGTCTATAAATTCACTAATCCAGGCATTCATGGATTACACTAGGTCAACTCTTCCTCAATCTGGAATTCCATCTCCTCCTTCAGACTCTTAAACCTACGGGAGATTTGATTGCCTTTATGTGGTATGAGGACTGATCAAATCCACCAGTGTCAATTTTTACATTGCACATTAGTAAATTTAGTGGTCTCACTTTTAAGAAGTTCTAATATTTTTCCTTATAGTCTAATGGGTCATCTTGCACACACTCTAGATATGTGTCTGTCACTTACCACATCGCTGGTTTGAGTCCTTTGCATCATGATTTTCTGCTACCTGCAGCTGAAAGAATCTTAACTGATAAAGCTTGACATTGAAGAAGGAGCCAGATCGTGAAGGTGATTCTATCATGCTAAGGGAATAAGACTTCATCCTGCTGACAGTGTGCAGGTTCCAAAGTCTTTCAGAAAGGAGAGGGAAGTACCTAATAGTGTTGTGCAGAGACTAAAGGCAAGGCAATCAGTTTTAAGTCCTAGAAGAGGAATATGGCCTGCATCAAGGCAGTAACAATGGAATGGAGATGAGGAGATGCAATTAAGAGGCTTAGCAAGCAGAATCCAAAGATGTTCAGGTGCAAACACTGACAGGTCTTGGTAGTGAATCCGATGTGGGAAGTGAGAACACGAGAGCCATCATGACTGATACGCAGATTCTCAGCTCAGGCAGTTCATTATTGGATACAACCTTCACTAAGGAGGAAACCCAGGAGGTGGGAATGATGGCAATGATTCCAGCTTTGGGCATCTCAAATCTGAGGTGCCCAGGCGATATCCCCTGAGCCACTGGGACTATAGTTCTGATACTCAGCAAGGAAATCCTGGTTATTGAGTTGGCCCCTTAGGTATCCTCTCGAGGCTGAGGCCCTTGCCTTAATGGCCACAGTATTGCAGCCCTTCCTTAGCTCACATTGGTGTCTGCAAAAAGCCCCATATTTACCCCCAGTGTCATTGCTGGTCTCTCCCTGCTCCTCACTATACTTGAGCTGACATGGATGGCATCTCCCTCATCTGCTCCCATTTTTTCTGTCTCTAGGTTTGATGTCACCCCTACTTCCAGTGGGAGGGCCCTAATGAAGCCTTCAAGTTTGCAGGCCTGGTGACTGACTTTCCATTTTCTTCATCAAGAGCACAGACCTGCATCCATTCAACATTTACTGAACTTTGCAGCATGCCATGCTTTGTGCTAGAGATGAGATACACAGAAATGCAAAAGCATGGCTTCTGCCCTCAAGGAGCTTGCTATGAAGAGACAGACATATACAACTATAATGTGATACAGTGATCAGATTGACCTGTGTATGGTTAAAATTCAGGACGGCTTGAAAGAAGGGAGAGTGAGTCAGGCTGTAGAAATCAGAGAAGGTATCCAAGCGGTGACAGCCTTTGGCCTGACATTGAAGAGTGTTTAAGAATCAGCTAGATGCAGCAAGATGCAGCAGATATTCTAAACAAAAGCTCTGTGTGAAAACCCGAGGTGTGAGAGAGCCTGGTATTGAAGAGCAAGTGTTTGCAGACAGCTCAACATGGCTAGACAGGGATGGGCATGGATGAGAATGTTTGAGGTGGGCCTGCAGGGAGAGAAAGTGATCTGCAGAGCAAGTGCTAAACTAAGCCTTGCGTGGTGTTTAGAGCTTCACAGGGCAGTAGGCACAGGCTTTCTCTCATTTGAATTCTCTCCCATAGGAGAAGCTCATTAAGAGTCTGGAGTGGGAGAAACATAGCTTTGTCAGCGTCATCATGAGGTGATGGAGGAGGACACTTTGCTGGCCAGTCGAGGTATTTGCAGCTAGAGCAAAACAGGTTGTGCATTCAAGATGGGGCATTCCTGGGAGAGTCTAGCCAAGTGGTAACTGGAATTGGGCCCAGATACCAGCCTACCAGCTTGGGCTTGAGATGGCAAGATGACTTGCCTCAGTGCAGTACCAGGGTTCAGGTTGAGGTGAGGCCATCAGACCCAGATCCCAAGCCTTGGCCCAACTGCGCTTTCTGCCTGGAATAGGGCTAATTAACTCTAGTGGACATGGCAAAGTGACCAGGGTCCCATGGGAAGCAGTAGTCACAAAAAGAGCCACAGGACTAGCAGGAATCAGACAGGCAGGGAGACTTTGGCCTCCAGCATTGAAGCAGCAGTTACAATGGCCGTAAGATGGGGGGTGAATACAGGACAGAAAGAGGGTCAAGAGTGATGGCCCAGGACCCAGCTCCTCCCATTTACATGCAAAAGGCACAGCTTTGGCCCAGCAGCACCCATAAATACATCTTGTCAGTTTCTAGAATATTTGATTGGCTAGGAGTGTTTTTATGACCTTGAAAGTGAAAGTGAAAGTGAAGTCGCTCAGTCATGTCTGACTCTTTGTGACCCTGTGGACAGTAGCCCACCAGGCTCCTCTGTCCATGGGATTTTCCAGGCAAGAATACTGGAGTGGGTTGCCATTTCCTTCTCCAGAGGATCTTCCCAACCCAGGGATGGAACCTGGGTCTCCTGCATTGCAGGTAGATGCTTTACCCTCTGAGCCACCAGGTTATGACCTTAGACTTTAATTTTTACCCGATGTGTTGGTGGGGCTCAGAAGAAATTTATTAATAGTCTCATGCAAGTTTTTGTGTGCTAAGTTGCTTCAGTTCAGTTCAGTTCAGTCGCTCAGTCATGTCCGACTCTTTGCAACCCCATGAATCACAGCACGCCAGGCCTCCCTGTCCATCACCAACTCCCGGAGTTCACTCAGACTCACGTCCATCGAGTCCGTGATGCCATCCAGCCATCTCATCCTCTGTCATCCCCTTCTCCTCCGGCCCCCAATCCCTCCCAGCATCAGAGTCTTTTCCAACGAGTCAACTCTTCGCATGAGGTGGCCAAAGTACTGGAGTTTCAGCTTTAGCATCGTTCCTTCCAAAGAACACCCAGGGCTGATCTCCTTCAGAATGGACTGGTTGGATCTCCTTGCAGTCCAAGGGACTCTCAAGAGTCTTCTCGAACACCACAGTTCAAAAGCATCAATTCTTCAGTGCTCAGCTTTCTTCACAGTCCAACTCTCACATCCATATATGACCACTGGAAAAACCATAGCCTTGACTAGATGGACCTTTGTTGGCAAAGTAATGTCTCTGCTTTTGAATATGCCATCTAGGTTGGTCATAACTTGCCTTATCCAACTCTTTGCCACTGTATGGACTATACCCTGCCAGGCTCCTCTGTCCATGGGATTCTCCAGGCATCCATGGGATTCTGCAGGCAACAATACTGGAGTGAATTGCCATGCCCTCCTCCAGGGGATCTTCCTGACCCAGGGATCAAATCCATGTCTCTTATGTTCTTGCATTGGCAGGTGGGTTCTTTATCACGAGCTGGCTACCCACTCCAGTATTCTTGCCTGGAGAATTCCAGTGACAGAGGAGCCCGACAGGTTACAATCCATGGTGTCACACAGAGTTGGACACATTTCAGCAACTAACCCTTCACTTCAATAAACCCATCAAAATAGTATTTCACAGAATTTAAGAGACCACAAATTGTAAGAAGCACCATTATTTAACCTATCACTAGTAAAGTGAAATATTGCTGATTAATTATAAGATAACAACCAATTTTAAGGCATTTTGTTGTCATCCATCTTGTTGTCAAGTATTTTCTGTTCTCCCCCATTCCGAATAAATGAGAGGACAACACTTTCTGATAGCTTTGTTATTGGTGAAGTCATGTGAGTGATTCTGGGCTAAAGAATTGTGAGTGGAAGTGACCCACTAATTACTTGCAAGTTTGAGACCTTTTGGCCCCTTTTCTAACCTGTGCAAAGTGACCACATGGGTTAGAGGCAGCAGTGGACAGGGCACACAATGCCTGCCACTAAGGTCACACTGAAATCAAGCCCCGAGTTGGAAGCTAGCTCTGACACGTCTTCTTTATGCTTCTGCTTCCCTGACATTTGAAACGGCCATCGTTTCTGAGATTAATGAAAACTACTGTCACTCTGGGAAGACATTTCAGGATATACTACTAGCATCAACTAACACACGTGTCTAAACAGACATGTGTTTTCAAATGAAATGATAACAAATCACAACTTTAAGACACAACAAAAATGCCAGATTTGACCAGGGAAAACTTTCAGGACTGAGAAAATGAAATGTATACATTACATTTTTCACCTTTCCTGTCCACCATCATTTGCTGTATTTGGTCTTCTTTTGGAGGGTTGATATTTAGAGCATTTGGGAATTCATATGGAGAGTAAATGTTTTGACTGGGTCCTAATTCAGTTTTGAGACACCCAAGATGAGAAAGAGAAAAGGATTTATGGACCTTAGTCCCAAGAATTAAAGAGACATAAGAGGCAAAGAAACTCCCTGAACCTTCTCAGATAAATGTTGGGACATACAGACCAGGGAACAGGCTACAGATTCCCAAACAATGTTCAGAAAGGTTGAACTCTACCCACACTTGCCAATTTTGTTTCGTCACATCTGTGTGAAAATGTTGAAGAAGATGAGGAAGGTCTTTGCACTTGTTGATGGACAGAACTTACAGAACCTTCCTGATTTCAAAGGCCTCGATCCATTCTATCCATAAGAATATTTAAGCTTGAGAGGTTATGTATTGAAATTTCCTAGTTTGGGGTTCATGGTTGCTATAGGAATTGGTTGGACAGATAAATTCTGAGGGGCTTGCATCCTAATTTATAGCCACTAGAAGAGATGTTACTAAGGAAATGACAACAGGCAGGTAGAATCTTCTTCCTGGAAGGCAGAAGGCGGCACAAGAACTGATGTGGAAGTGGAAAAGTGAACCACGAGTCATCTAGTAGAAAGGCCCAGCAAGTTTCACAGAAGTGAAATGATGAAAAACAGTGCTTATAAAAGTGTCATTTGGGATATCCTGGTACAAATAAGCAAACTGAGCACCAGATCTGAAATTCCAAATACCATTCTCCACTAAAAGGGATTAGGGTTCTTTGAAAAATAGTTGATTTTAGGGGTGGGGCTCAGAAAGTACAAGATAAACATGGAACATGTTGCTATACCTGAAAGTAGAGATGTACTACGAGAATATGGGGACAAGTCAAAAAGATAAGGAGTCAGCTTAAAGGGACTCACTCTGGGACAATTTGAGCCTCAAAATAAATACTGATAGTACAGATTATAACCCATGGAATGAAATAAGAATCCATGTACCTGTACTTATGCAAATACATAAATAAATAATGAGAAAGAATAGAAATCTCTTCTTTACATTAGAATGGCACCTAATAGATATAGAAGAAATGATGGAAATAAATATGGAAAGAGAAGAGAAATTAGAAAATAATTAGCCTTGGGCACAACCAAGAATCACCATGATACTAAAACCAGTGAGAGAAAGTTTAATACGAAACACGATTTTTATGTAGTCTAGAAGTATCTCTCATAAGACCCTTACTAACAAATGGAAAAAAAAAAGTTACTTTACAGTATACAAATCTCACAGACACCACTTTCTCCAACTACTCAGCTGTAACCTATAATGGACAATACGTACCATTTGCCTTTTGAGATAATGTATTAAGAAAAACATATTATTTCTGTGGTATGCCTTCCAAAAATGTATAAACTGAATCTAATCATGGGAAACATGAGATAAACCAAAAATTAAAGACATTCTACAGATCAACTGTCCAGCAATCTTCAAAAATGTCTAGGTCATGAAAAGGCTGTGGAACTTGAAGGATATTATAGAGATGTGCTACCTAAATGTATCATGTGACCCTAAACTGGATCTTATACCAGACAAATACATTTTTCTTTTGCTATAAAGCACATTAGTGTGACAATTGATGGACTGTGAATGTAGATTAGATAACAGCTATGTGAATGTTAATTTCCTGGTTTTGATGAGTGTACTACAGTTATGTAAAAGAATATCCTTTTTTCATACACCTTGAAGAATTAGGCATAAAGAGGCCTTTGTACTTTCAAAAGATTCTGAAAGAAAATGATAAATCAAACTGATAAAACATTCACATGTTGAGAATCTGGGTGAAGGGTATATAGGGATTCTTTGCAATATATATATATATTTTGCAATATAGGAATCCTTTGCAAAATTCATGGAATCTTTCTACATGTCTGAAATTATTTCCCCCCAAATTTTTTTTCAAAGAATGAATGAATAGAATATTACAGAACAGAATTTTTAAGGGAGTTTCTACAAAAGAAGAAAAAGTGTTGCATGGAGTGTCATGCAGAGGAGACTCAAGTAAGGCTGGGGGCAGGGAGATCTTTCTCCACACACACCTAGTTTGGGTCCAGAGCCACCTTGCCTGTTTTCTAAATAGAATTACACAATGTTCAGGTTCTCCCCCTCACATAGGAACCTACGTGCTCAACATCAAGGTAGCTCTTCAGATAGGCACCCGGAATCATCTCTGAGCATCCCAAGATTAGATCACCTGGTGGACAACACCCACCTCTAACTAGAGACACGTTACATTGCTGATTGTGTCCATACTATCTTTCATCTACAGTCTTTGCCCCACCTCTGAGCACCTAACCAAAGTTTTACAAGTTTTCAATACAGCCAATGCACAATCTCCTCTGAGTTTTAATCATATACTATTTGAGTTCATATTTAATCATAAATCAATGAAGGAAAGAATCCCAAATTCAGAGAAACTACATGCTATATTGAGAAAAGCGTAGAACGTGGAGTCTTGCCTTTATTACTAATAGCCATAGGTGAGCCTGGGTGAATTACTTCTATAGTCCTTGCCCATAAAACTGGAAATATGAACTAAATCTTCTTAACAGTGGCCTTCTCCACTTCTAAAAAAGATGATAACTATTTAAGAAAAGGTCCTTCTAAATCTGATAGTTTTCATACCCATAAGAATAAACTTTTCCTCCTGAATTAAGAAGTTAAGATTTTACACTTGATTCTCAAGGTTGACCTAGGTTTGAGTTGACAGCATTGACCTTGCTTTACTCAAGAAGATTACAGCTAAGAGGGAGCATTGCTACACCCAAGTTCTATTTTATATCAACCACTGACAGCTATGCTATGTTTAGCTTAAACTATTTCTGGATGTACAACAGTTAATCACCTTTTCAAGTGAAAAATTACATGAGAAAAAAAAAAAAAAACACCAAAAAAATCCTGTAATCTCTCCTGAATACCCTAACTCTTCTCCTGGATGCCTGGACCCCCGCCCTTCATCTTCAAGGTTTCTCTGTAATCACTGGAACAGCACGCACATAAGTTGTCCCCATGTCTGTTGTATTCAGGTATCTATTTCCTTCAGGCCTGGCTCAGATTCAGCAGCTCTGAGTCAACAAGGAGTTGGTAAAGAGAGATTCTCACTGTGCCAGGTCTTGCATAAAAGCAGGACTCAGGCACACACACTGGACACTCATTCTCCAGGCTCTGTCCTCCTGCTTGGTTGCCTATCTGTGCTAAAGTGAAGTCGCTCAGTCGTGTCCAACTTTTTGCGACCCCATGGACTGTAGCCTGCCAGGCTCCTCTGTCCATGGGGTTTTCCAGGCAAGAATACTGGAGTGGGTTGCCATTTCCTTTTCCACATCTGTGCTAAAGTCTTTGCTAAAGGCATAGAAGGCTTTTCCCCAAAGTCCCAAATTTCCAGAACACAGTCTCTCCTACTAGTGAACACTAAGCATGACTCCATTTACTTTTTCAGAGTTTGCTCTGATGTGATTGTTCCTTTTCCCAAAGCAAAAATAATCCAAGTAAGAGAGAGAAAGTTATGCTAAATTTCCCTTGTGGGGCCAGACAAAGAAATACAATGGGGGCCTTATATCCTGGAGGAATGCAAGGAATCCCGAAGATGGGCAAAGGCCTCCTGAGCCGAGCGCATTTATAACAGGAGGTATAAGAGCACTGAGCTCGGACTGTGTCCAGTTGGGGCAGGAGGATAAACTGGCTCTGAGATGTAGAGGGGTCCCTGGAGTCATGGAATTTCTATGAAAAAAGAGCAGGCAAAACATATTTTAATTCCTCTTAGATGCCAACTTTGTACAATTATAAAAATAAAGTAGGAAAAATGTCAAACATAAAAAAGTGAAAAGATTAGTACAATAAACATCTATATCTTTACTGTATTTGTTCTCTTATACTTGGATGTGTTTCCATTATACATATATGTGTGCTTGTATATATATATATACAAGCACACATATGCAAAAGGCTGAAGTATTTTAGAGGACTCACACACTTCAAGATATTTCACTTCTAAATATGTAAGTTTTTATAGTCCCCAAATAAGAACATTTTACAGTTTACAGGAATAACATTGCTATTCTTAAAAGTAACAATAACTCCATAATCTCATGTAATACCCTGTCTCTAGTAAATGGTCCCAGTGGTACCAGAAATGTATTTCATGGTTGATTTCTTCAAAATAGTATATAACCAGACCAGGCCAACTATCTGGTTGGCTTTAACATTTTGTATTTATATAATGGTTTCCTCATGGTGTCATTTAAATTATTTCTCTAGCCCTTGTGGTTTTTTTCTTTTTCTTTTCTTTCTTTTAAAAGTGGAAGTCAGATCTAAAGACTTGATTAGCTTCACGCTTAAGATTTGGGGTTAGAAACTTTCACAGGTGGTGCTGTATAGCTCATATTGCAACGTATCAGGAGGAACATAATGTCTAGTTGTACTATTCAGTTCAGTTCAGTCACTCAGTCGTGTCCGACTCTTTGCGACCCCATGAACTGCAGCACGCCAGGCCTCCCTGTCCATCACTAACTCCCGGAGTTCACTCAAACTCATGTCCTAGGGAGAGTAAATTTCTGCACTGGGTAAAGTAACAGTTTTGCTATAATGCTGCTGCTGCTAAGTCACTTCAGTCGTGTCCGACTCTGTGTGACCCCATAGACGGCAGCCCACCAGGCCTCCCAATCCCTGGGATTCTCCAGGCAAGAGCACTGGAGTGGGCTGCCATTTCCCTCTCCAACGCATGAAAGTGAAAAGCGAAAGGGAAGCCACCCAGTCGTGTCTGACTCTCCACGACCCCACGCTTATATATATATCCTTAAAAATTGCCATGTTAAGCAAAATTACACAGTAAAAACCACAAGGCTTATGGGGGAAATGGAAATATGGATACAACATTCAAAAACTTTGTTGGTGACACATAATGGAAAAAATAGAAACCTATTAAAAAATGGTAGCAGTTTTATATATGTAAAATGGTTAGGAAATAAATAAATACTACAACAAATATGACACTTAATAGACTATCTGAAGCTTGCTTGTGGAAGTGGGCAATCAGAAAAGTTACAGCTCATGAGTTATAAAGTGATGGAGGTAGAGTTACCTAAAATTGAACAGGAAGATCCAATACCAGATGTAGACAGCTGCGGTTCATCACACATGTGGTGAAATAACGTAGCTAGTATATGTCTGAGATGTGCACAGGGGTGCATTTTGTGTCTTTCTAGGTGACTTGGTTCAACTGAGTTCAACATTCACCTGTTTCTTGTGCACAGAATCACGCACAAGTAAATGCGAAGGTGTGTCACACTCGGTGTTCCATAGTTCACCAACTGCATTGGAAAGAATTAGCATTTCAAGGCAAATGTTATCAAAATTGAGTGTATTAGCAATTTACATCTTCTCTCTTTGTTTCCTTGATCAGTCTTGCTAAAGTTTCATCAATTTTGTTGATAGTGTCATAGAAAGAGCTGCTGATTTCAATAAATTTTTTATTCTTCTGTTCTCTGATTCATCTAGTGTGCTCTTTGTCACTCCCTTGTTCTAGCTGAGTACATCCTTAGTTGCTCTGTCATGTTGGACTCTGTGACCCCATAGACTGCAGTCCACCAGGCTCCCCCATCCCTGGGATTCTCCAGGCAAGAACACTGGAGTGGGTTGCCATTTCCTCTAGTTACTCTGAGTTTAATTTGGCCTTCTTTTTCTAGCTTTCTCAGGTGGAGAAGGCAATGGCAACCCACTCCAGTACTCTTGCCTGGAAAATCCCATGGACGGAGGAGCCTGGTGGGCTGCAGTCCATGGGGTCGATAAGAGTCGGGCACAACTGAGCGACTTCACTTTCACTTTTCACTTTCATGCATTGGAGAAGGAAATGGCAACCCACTCCAGTGTTCTTGCCTGGAGAATCCCAGGGATGGGGGAGCCTGGTGGGCTGCAGTCTATGGGGTCGCACCGAGTCGGACACGACTGAAGCAACTTAGCAGTAGCAGCAAGGTGGAGGTTTAGATCACCAATTATAGATCATTTTTATTTTCTAATACAACTTTTTAGATTTATATATTTCTTGCTAAATACTACTTTATCTGCATCTCACAAATTCTGATAAATCACATTTTGTCATTGCACTAGAAATATTTTCCAAGATTTCCACATCTGCAAATATAAAGTAGATGCACTTTGCTCTATTTTTTTTCTGTCAAGTACAGCTGAAAGTCTGGGACACTTTGTTATAAAAGAAACACAAGACGACTCTGAAAGGTGAAGGGCAAAAGGCAGACAGGCTAGGGACCTTGAGACTAGTCTAATGACAGGGTAAAAGGGGCACTGTCAGTAGGAGTCACCCCCACATCTAGTGTCAGTAGAGGCCAATTGGAAACCTAGACTTCCAACCCCACCGGTCATCAACAAGCCATGCCTCCTTTTTCTAAACAGGAATAAATGGTAAAAGAGGGGATCTTGGAATATCAGGAAGAGAGAAAGAACAATGAAAAGAGCAAAAATATGAGTAAAGAAGGCTTACTTTTTCTCTTGAGTTTTTAAAATTGTATTTGACATTTGAAGCAAAATTACACTATTTGGTTCTCAATATATGTAAAGAAACATTTAAAATAGTTAAGATAGTTATATTAATATTATAAATGAAAGAGGGAAAAAGGATATAAAGTGAGAGAAGATTTCTATACTTCATTTTAATTGGTAAATTGTTAACACTAGTAGACTATGTGGCATACATATGATATATATATATATCTTAATTATATTAATTAATTATATGTTAATTATTGCTTAAGGTATTATATATGCTCTCTATATAATAATACCTTAAGCAATTGACTTGAAAGTTATGTAAAATACTATGATTAATAAGTAAAAATGATAAATAAAAATGGAAGTCTAAAAATTGTTAAAATAACCCACAAGGAAGCAGAAAGGAAAAAAAATAGAGAAGCTGAAATCAGGAAGAGCAGACAAAAAATGAAAAACAAAGGGAAGACTTAAGGCCTAACATTAGCTAAATAAATTATCTAAACACTCAACTAAAAGATTGACTAGTAGAGTGGATTTTTTTTAATGGAGAAATTTTAAGGATTCTTTATATGCCATCTGGATAAACAAAGCCAAAGCACGGGGCCTAATTGGTCCTCTAATAGCTAACTCTTTTCACGATCTGTCACCTAAGCCACAGCCAGGTGCTCTTTGAATTAATTCAAATATCACAGCTCCTATGAGACACATGCTGCCATTTTACAATGTTCAAAAATAAACCAATGGTGTAGGCCTATTTACAACAGCTCTAAATAATATATACGAAGAGAAAAATCACACTGGACCCAAATACAAAATATGCTTATAAAAATAAAAAATTTTCAGCTAGGGCTTCCCCAGTGGCTCAGTGTTAAATAACGTTCCTGCTATGCAGGAGATACAGGAAATGCTGGTTCAATCCTGGGTCAGGATTACTGGAGGAGGAACTAGCACCCCACCCCCAGCATTCTTGTTGGGAAAATGCCATGAACAGAGAAGCTTGGCAGGCTATGGACCATGCGGTCACTAAGATTCAGATACGACTGAAGCAACTGAGCACATTGTCTTATTATGTATTATGAATGTATTAACTGCTGCTGCTACTGCTAAGTCACTTCAGTCGTGTCCGACTCTGTGCGACCCCAGAGACGGCAGCCCACCAGGCTCCTCTGTCCCTGGGATTCTCCAGGCGAGAACACTGGAGTGGGTTGCCATTTCCTTCTCCAGTGCACGAAAGCAAAAAGTGAAAGTGAAGTCACTCAGTCGTGTCCCACTCTTAGCGACCCCATGGACTGCAGCCTACCAGGCTCCTCTACTCATAGGATTTTCCAGGCAAGAGTACTGGAGTGGGGTGCCATTGCCTTCTCCTATTTTTCTCTAATCATGGTTGGAGAACATAGCAAGTAATATTTCAATCTTGAAACGTGATGTCCTAGCAAATAGTCTATTTTGGTGGAAGTCCCATGTGCACTGGGAATGAACATGCCTTCTGCAGATGTTGCATATAGTATTCTGACAGTGTTAGGTCAAGGTGTTGTTCCCATCTTTATCTGTCCCAAATTTAACAAGTATTCTATTGATTACTGAGAAAATAAAATCTTTAATGATAATTGCTGATATTTCCATTTCTCTTTTCTATTTCATGTATTTTGAAATTATTGAATATGTACACATTTATGATTGTTTTATATTCTTAATGAATTAATCTTTGTATCAAGTGTTCCTTTTTATCTCTGATAATCTGTTTGCTTGATGTCTACTTTATTCGATATTAAAAATCTCTACCACCTTTCTTACACTTCTGTTTGTAGGAAATGACTTTTCCTTTGATTTTAGTTTTATCTATTGGTTTCCTTATATTAAACTGTGTCTCCTATAATCAACATATAGTTGAAATTATTTTTATCCATTCTGACAATCTCTGAATTTTAATTAAAATGTTTAGCTCATGTACATTTAATGTAATCACTGATGCAGTTGACCATAAAAAATGCTGCCATCTAAAAAAATGTTTTAATTTTTCTATTTTTAATTTCCTACCTTCTTTCAAGTTAACTAGTTTTAAGTAATCTTTTTGAACTCCTTCAGAAATCTTTTAGCTATACCTTTCTATAAGATTTTATTTATGTATTTTTATTTTTAAGTGTTCACTCTAGACATTATGATAAACATTTTTAACTTATAAGAGTTTACTTTGAAATAATACAAGCTTTGCATGGCAGTGTACAACTGTAAAAATGATCCTGTAAGCTGAAACTGCAAAGCAATTTTAATAATCAATGGGAAAAATTACAGTTGTTCTGTGACCTTTAAAAATTTTGTCAAAATATAAAAAACTCTCCTACTGTTGATTATAAATGAATAGGGAAATGGAAAGAAATGGTAAAACTAGTGTTTATTTAGTACACTGTAATTTAGAACATTAGGAACATTGAACATAAACATGTTTTATTTGTTCATTAAAAAACCTGCCAAGAACAGTTTAAATAGTGTTTGCCTTCTCCTTTTCATCACATAATTTATGATCTAGAGCGAGCAGTGTTGATATGTTGACAAACTGTGACACTCCTTTCTGTGTTAGGGTCTACTTCCAATATTATATCCTTTGTACTTGCAAATGTCATCAACTATCTCTGAGAGTTCCTCTATTAAGAAATTCTTTGCCAGATACCCCTACTTCCTCTGGGGTACCTCCATCCCTTTTGTCACTTTCTTTAATTTAGACACATAATTTCACCTTCCCTAAGTTTCTCCAGCTGCATTTTTAGAATCTTTCAAACAGCAGCCCTGTTTGGAGGGCTTTCAACAACATTTCCATAGTCAGCAGTACTTCTATAACTCCACTTATGTTTGATTCAAATTTCACTTCCAGGGTTATCACTTTTCATTTCATCTTTGCACATTTATTCTTTGTTGGCCAATTTCTTTTTTGATTATTCACTTTTATAAAATGTCTTGTTGGTTTATCACTGGTAGACAAGAAGTCCCTTTGCTGACTGTATGAACTAAAAAAGGATGTGTATAGACCAATCCCTGGCAGACTTTGAAATAAGTGGCATGCATGATCATGTGTGTGTTATTTACACAGTCATTTGTTGACTGAAGAGTTAGGAGCAAATTTATATTATGCTATTACAGTTAGTATAACATGGTAATGGAACTTGAATTATATTTTTGTGGTACTGGTATTATCTAACTAACAAGCTCATGCATAGTGGAGCCATGCACAGGGAGGGCTGTACTACTTCATGTAAGAGCCTTAATATGGACCGTCTCATTCAACCCTTGAATTCACTTAGCTGTTCCAGAGATTGGCTTGCCTTTGACATATGCATAGAGAAATCTGTCTACAATCCCTTTCAGTGTTATCACTTAGGCTGGGAAAGTTTTTATTGTAACAGAATCCCAATATTGACAATTAAACCACCAATTTCACTGTAATTTCATGTTCTCTTTAGCAACAGATAATTTTCTAAGTAGGCTCAAAATTGCAGTATGTAGTATCAGTCAATTTAGGTTTAGAATTGTTTTTTAAAAAAAATAGCAAATGTACTTTGAGCATCTGTTTGTGTAGCCAATAATCTCTTGGAGATCTTAAAGAGCTATATATTTTATGGCCCCCAGGTCTTGGGAACCAGATTAACAGACCTCAGAAGATGACTAAGTATATAAAGGGAGAAACAGATTCTGTAAGTATTCAGATATGGAAGAGTACTTTGCTTAATCATATATTCAGAGGTCTCACGAAAGATAAGAAACATGAGAAGAGGTGCAGTTTAAGAAAAGAACATAGAGAAAATCACCTAAATTATGAGCATAAACAAACACCTATTTGAAGAGGGGGCATGGCATGGCACAGTGCAATTCTCAATCTTGGCCGACCATCAGAAAGACCTGGGAACTTTGAACAACATAGATTGTCAAGGGCCCACCAGAAAGCTCCCCAGATGTTTCCAATGATGAGCCAGGTGTGGGTAGCTGCAGTAAAAACAAGTTTAACACATGTTCACTGCTTCAATAACTGTGAAGCAACATTTGGCTGTTTCCATATAATCATTTGATTCCTATAAAGCAGATTTAGTCCAAAGACTACAAAGTCCACCAAGAATATAACACTAACTTTGGTTAGAATTGATTAGATGATATGAGTCACTTCTCCACGTATAGAAAAGTGAGCCCAGGGACAACACCACGTTTATGAAGAAGTCTAATAGGAAGATATACACAAAAAATATTTTTGGTTTGTTTTCAGATGCAGCTTTTGCTTCCTTTTTTGTGGCCATTAGCTCCTTCCACCCTGGCATGCCCTCTGGAATTCCTAGGGTGTGGGCTGCTTCAACAGGCTTCTTTAGGCGAATGGGGAAGTCTTGCTTAGAACACTTCTGCAGCGTTCAGCTCCTCCTCCTCCTTGAAATACTTTTCCTTGAGCTCGCTCTTCCTCCCCCATAGGATAAGTCTCAGAGACCCTAGATTTCAGTGTGGAGAAAAAAAAAAAAGGAGCCTAGGAAACCTCCCCTTCTGCTGTGGAACAGGACCTTAGGCCAACACACTTCCAGTGAGAGAGACACTGAGGCCACAAGCTGGCCAACCTCAACACCAACAGGTCAGGACCCAACCAGCCCTTTGTGTGTCCTCATTGTCTTCTCCCTCAGGTTCCAAGGGACCTGGAGGTTGGGACAAGATGGGTTCTGAACTTCCTAGATGGCCTAACCACCTATAAATCTCCTCTTATAAGATGCATGAGAAGAAAACAGAATCTACAGAATTCCCTGTATTCATGACGTTCTTACAATCCAGCTGTATAGTACCCCTTGAAACTTTTCAGAGTGAAGGGGAAATTTTTCACTTTCTCTATATTTTTGTACTAAAATATTTTAAATTGCACAAGGGAGAAGGGGAAGGGGAGACAATAACTGAGTTATTTATTTAGCACACATGTGACTCGAACCTCACAACACATTGGATAACTTGATTACATTTCATCTTATTATCCAAAACATGTTAAATCTAACAATGATTGCCAGAAAGCTGGAAATGCTCTTAATAAGAGAGAAAGGTAAGCGGGTTTTCCCTCTGTGGTTTATAGACCATGGTTTATAAAGTGAGGCATTCCTCAAACCTCATCCCAGTGAAAAGGGACGTATTTTAGTCTTGTCAGAATTCTTATGGGAACTCTTACAAAATCTTACAGGAATTCTTACAATCACCAGGTGGTGCTTGAGAATGAACAAGGTCAAAACCAAAATCTTGGGGTCTTTAATCAATGGGAAATTTATAAGCATCTGCTGTGCCTCTGGTATATTACTAAACCCTGAAAGGTTACAGAAAGTAAACACATCTTCACCCTCAAGGTGTCTTGCTTTAGACATATATTCACGTTATTGTTGAGACAAAGGATCTTAAGGAGTCCCTGGCACATAGCAAGCCCCTAACCAAGAGTAGCTTTGGTGATTAACCTCTGCACTAGAACAGAGGCGCAGGAGGCTGTAAAAGCTGCTCCTGCAGCACGGGAAGAGCCTGTCACAAGGAAAGCTGTGTAAGATCTCAGAGATGCGGTGTTCTGAGGCGAAACTTAAAGGGTCAGCCAGAAGTCTCCAGGTGAATAGCATGGACAAAAGCAAAGGCTTGAATGTGTATTCTCACTAAAGGAACCTGAGTGTGCCCAATGCCAGCAGAACATAGGGTTGAAAAGATGGGGTAGGGGGAGATGTGGATGAGACGATGAATTGGGCCAAATAATGAAGGGCTGGAAGTTCAGGATTTATTCTGTAGACAATGGGGGAGCAAAGTGTGGACGGGGAGAGCAAATCTGTGAATTAGAACGATCATTTGGGGGATAAAAAAATAAAAGATTGGGTAGTGTTGGCGAGGGGGAGGAAACGCAGTTAGGAGGCTGGTGATGCAGGAATACCAGGCGGCTCAGCAGGGAGGAGTACAGCTGCCAGTGCACGAGGCACAGCAGACACAGCTTTGATCTGTGGGTCAGGAGGGTCCCCTGGAGGAGGAAATGGCAACACCCTCCAGTATTCTCGCCCGGAGAACCTCAGGGACAGAGGAGCCTGGCAGGCTATGGTCCATGGGGTCGCAAAGAGCTGGACACAACTGAGTGACTGAGGAAGGATAGATGGAGGTGGGAATGGGGAAAGACATGATGAGGGGACCTAAAATAAGCTGTGAGCCACAGAGAAGGCAGCAGGCAGATGCAGAGAGTGGACATGTGGACATGGGCGGGGGGATGCAGAGCGTAGGACAAACTGGGAGATTAGGATTGAAATATATAGCCTACTATGTGTAACATGTCCTGAGAGTGGTTTCCCTGGTGGCTCAGATGGTAAAGCATCTGCCTGCAATACAGGAGACCCAGGTTTGATCCCTGGGTCAGGAAGATCCCTTGGAGAAGGGAATGGCAACCCACTCCAGTACTCTTGCCTGGATAATCCCATGGACAGAGGAGCCTGGTGGGCTACAGTCCATGGGGTCACAGAGGGTTGGAAACGACTGAGTGACTTCACTTTTATAAGTAAGATAGTTAGTGGGAATCTGCTGAATAACACTGGGAGCTCACCTTGATGCTCCAGATGACTTAGAAGGGTTGCATGAAGGGCAAGGTTTGGAGGAAAGTCTGAGAGGAAGGGGATATATATATTTACATACAGCCGATTCATTTTGTTGTTCAGCAGGAACTAATAAAGCGTTGTAAAGCAACCATACTCCAATAAAAACACAGGCTTTTTCATTATGAATTACTGCACTATTATTTTTTCCAAGTTATGGGGTATAGTTTTAAATGAGGTTCATTTCTGTCAACTGAGAGCTCTTTGAAAAAAAAGAGCTGGATTTTCCTCTCCATTCCTACCAGCTCTGTACATGTACCCAGAGAGACCTAACCCACTAGACTTTTGCAGACACCACTTGCTGGCTGCTCTCTGAATTACAGGCCCAGAGCCAGAAGTATCAAAATCATCCCTGAACAAGATTTCCCAAACTGACTTGTGCGTGCAGAAGACTCACCGAATGAATGAATGAATGTGTGCTAAGTCGCTTCAGTCGTGTCCAACTCTTTGCGACGCCATGGACTGTAGCCAGCCAGGCTCCTCTGTCCATGTGATTCTCCAGGCAAGAATCCTGGAGTGGGATGCCGTTTCCTTCTCCAGGGGATCGTCCCCACCCAGGAATGGAAGCTGCACCTCCTGCACTGGCAGGCGGATTCTTTACCACTAGCACCACCTGGGAAGCCCAAAATAACGACAAATGCCACACTGAGGTTTCACTGCACTTTTTCAGAGGTGATATAAAAATGTTATTTCTTGGGTTATGGGTAGGAACATTTAAAGGTGGCTTGCTTCAGCTGACAAAAATGAAAGGCTTCATTCTAGATAAAAGAGCAGAAAGAAGATTGGGGGAAAACAGGCCACAAAGGGAAACCCCTCAATGCTCATGCTACGTCTTGCAGATTATCCAAGCCTGACTCACAGACTGCCATCAGTCACACACAGAACAATGAAGGAAGCCACTGTGCTGAGGCCCTGCTACCTGAAATCAGAAGTCCTCACTGTTTACAGCAGCATAAACAACAGCTGTTCAGTGCTAGGCTGGCGTTAGGAATACAAGAGTTTAAGATGGTTGACGTCTGTCTGGCTTCTATTTAAATCCATCCTCAGGAAAAAATGGGGTTGGGGGAGGGAAACGAGACCCTGGATTTGGCTACTCTCTCTTTTACACATGCTTTATATAATCGGTCCCTGGCAAACCCCAGGAACTCTGTCTTTAAAGTCTTTCAAATGTAGCCTAATTTGACCATTACATACCACCTCTGCCGCCACCACCGTGGTCTTGCCGCCAGCATCTCTTGCCCGGACCCTGCATTAACCCTCAGGCTGGTCTCCTCACTTCCACTACTGACCATCTTTCTCATGGTTTCTCTAACTCCTTACCAGGTCCCCCAGCTCTCCCTGCCTGACCCCTGCTACCTCTGCAACCTCACCTCCCACCACCACCCCCTCAGAGTCCTGTTCCTGCTCCTCTGGCCTGTTTCAGCCATTTCAGCACACCAGGCACTCTCTTGCTTTGGGGTCTCTGCCCTTGCTGAACGCTCCGCCTGGAATGTTCTTTCCTCTACTGCACATACCTAAAGCAAAACCCTCTATTTTTTTTGTCTTGGGGTTTTTCCTTATATTTTATTATATATTTTTAAATTTAACGCTATATCCCTCCCTGGAATCTAATCTCCATGATGTCAAGGATTTAATCTGTTCCATTTATTGCTACTGTCCACTGATG
Organism: Oryx dammah; assembly: GCF_014754425.2. NCBI lineage: Eukaryota > Metazoa > Chordata > Mammalia > Artiodactyla > Bovidae > Oryx > Oryx dammah. Next base: position 25,944,715 of record NW_024070185.1, read on the forward strand.
AGAATAGTGTTGGTACATGGTAGGCTCTCAAATATTTATTAAATGCATGAAAGACTTACCGAATGAATGAATGATACATTGCCGTCACTTCCTAACCCAGGCTCATTCCCCCTCCATTCCTGAAATAATATTCATTTGTAGTCTCACAGCTCATCAAAATACCCTGCCAACCTGGCCTAAGTGATTTCCCTCAAAGTGAGGGGTGGAGCTGGATTTGGGGCTGTGAAAGGTTAGTACATTTTCAAGACACCAGATTAAGCTCTTCAGACCACTTCAGCTACTGTCAAGAACTTAGCAGCTGCACCCACTCTGCCTATGGAGGGGAATTCAGAGGGTGCATGGCTTCACAATAAACCTCAGACGATTAAGTGAAGGTGTGCCATCACTCTAAATGAACTCAGTATATTCATACAAACAAGATCTAGCTTTAAATAACTAATGCATGATTTCAGTCTTTTGATTAAGGAGACTTAAAATTAGTATCTCTATGGGGGGAAAAAAAAGCAAGCTTAAAGCTGGAAGAATCAAATTACCGCCAAGGGGCACTCTAGTCAAAGGCCAGAGCGCCCTCTACTGGCTACTGGCAGCTAACAAAACTATGCGGAAAAAGTCAACAAAAGGAAGCCGCTTTATATTCAAATCCATAAATGGGGTTATTACAAAATATTTCAGTCTCTTCAAAGAAAACAGACTGTCGCTATAATAGGGGGAAATATGTAGTCCCAACTTTGAAAGGAGTTGAAGGTTTCCATGAGGAACAGAAATTTGGAATCAGAGTAGGATAAGTAATGTCACTTAGAACACACAGTGGACATATAATCCAGCAGGCAGGGGTGTGGAGTGGTGCCTGAGCTGAGGATTGTAAAAGGAGGAAGAGGCAACCAGGTGAAGGGAGCGATGTGTACACGTGTACATGGAGAGTCAGATCCCGGTGATGGATCCCTAGGTGTAGAGGCATGGAGGTGAGAGAACACGCCCAAGGGCTCGAGGAGTTGAAAGTTATGACAACTGCTCTGTCATTTCACTGAAATGTAGCTGATTTACCATAATGTGTTAGTTTCAAGTACACAGCATAGTGACTCAGTATGTTGCAGATTATACTCTATTATAGGTTTTTACAAGATAGTGGGTATAATTCTCTGGGCTATACAGTATATCCTTGCTGCATGGTGGTCTGTATCTATTAATTCATGTATTTCTATACACTAATAATGAAATTTCAGGAAGAGACAGTTAAAAAAATTTTTTTTAATTCCTAGGAGTTGAAAGTCCTATACTCTAGAAATGATAAAACACTGATGAAGGAAAGTTAATGATTTAAAGAACTGGAAAGATAACCCGTGCTCTTGTATTTGAAGGATTACTATTGTTAACACAGCCATACTACCCAAAGCAACCTGCAAATTTAATACAGTCCCTATCAAAATACCCATGACATTTTCCACAGAATTAGAACAAATAATCCTCAAATTTATAGAGAAGCTCAAAAGACCTCGAATTAAAAATGGCTCTTGGCTGACCATGCGCCAGCCATTGACAGATCTGTTTCCCTTGGCAGGTCTGCTTCCATTCTGGTGGCAGGAATTACTAGTTACCAATTTTCCTAACTGCTCTTCCGGCTGGAGATGGCTACTCAACCCAGTCCTGGCTGATGAGATGTAAAGGACACGTGCTGGCAGATGGCGAGGATGTAACTGCCTTCATGATAAGGGAGGAGACACTCACGTAGAGAGCCCCCCACTCTCAAGGTGCTCGTGGAAGTTGCCATGAAAGGATGTGGTCCTTGCAGCTGCTGCAGCCATCTGCTGGCCACAGATGGAGACGTCGACACCACAGTGAGGACATCCATCCTTGACAACAGGACAGAGCTGCTGAACCACCCCTGAGAAAACACGTTGCTGATTCTTCACTATGAAGGAAAAAAGAACCCTTAGGGCTTAAGCCACTGCTGCTTACATATTCTGCTGTTTCTAACCAACGTATGCTTATTGCAAACACTTATATTGTTATATTAAAAACACATATTATTATATTGAAAACACATATTATTATATCATTGAAAACACATTATATTACATGACATGAGAAATAATGGAAGATTTTAATAAGAGTGTAACAAAGAATTTTGCACTTCAGAAACATGAGGCTGATAACTATCAGAGAACAACAGAAGAAGGCAAGATGAGAAACCAAAGGGCAATTACGATACTTGTAAAAGTTCAAGTGTGGATGGGGGGAGGAGAGGGCATGGATTAGGGCCTGACCTCTAAACTAAGAATGGAACAGAAGGGAGGTATTAAAAAAAAAAAAAGTATTTAGAAAGCAAAGTGGACAGGATTTGGTCAGTTATGGGGGAAGCCGGAAGATGAGCTGAAAGGAGAAGTCAGGAGTGAATTCCAAGTTTGGGGCTTGGATAATAAATAGATGGGTCACTCCTAGATATGCAGAATTTCAGAGAAGGAGCAGGTCAAGGATGGGGAGGAAATGATGAATTCTTTTTGGCTGGGTTTTGGGAGCCAAGAGAAATCCAGGGAGCAGTTGAATTTTATATCTGGAGTTCAGATGATCTGGATTTAAGATAGAGATTTTCAACATATCTACAAGGACGTGGTAATTGAAGCCATGGAAACAGATGTAGTCAAGGAGCATATTAGAGTGAAGGAGACAGGAGGAGAGGGCCAGGGAAGAGACTTTGGGATGGCCAGTATTCAGAGACAGATAGGAGTGAACGCTCCATTGATTCTAAGAAATGGCAACGGGAGAAAGCAGAGAGAAACAAGTCTTTCCACGGCAAAGAAACAAGGTTTTCCAGGGGGAAACATCCTACTTCAGAGGAGATGAGAGAAATGACACCCTTGCTGACCTAAACCAGAGTGGTCTCGTGGAGCACTGCAGCCAGATCCGGGACACTGAAGAGGTGACATGGATATGACCCAAGCAGACGTCCTTTCAAGGAAGAAACCCGTGAAAAGGAGGACAGAGGAAGAGAAAAGTAAGGCAAGGCTTGGGGCCCAGGGAAACGTACCTCTTCAAGATGGCAATGGGTGGGGGCAGGGGCGCCGGAGGGTTTTGAATGTGTTCCATATGTAGGGGAGGATCCAGCAGAGGAGGTGAGCAGAGGTATGAGATGGCGAATTGAGGGGATAATTGAAGAGGTGAGGACCTTAGGTTTCAGGGGAGACTGGGAAGCATAAACTTCACAAACCAAGTCAGATCACAGTTCAAATTAACTCTTTGATGGAAACTCCAATCCCAGTTAGTAATAGAACTCTTCTCCCTCCCCAAATCATGCAAGGGCCCTAGTGTCAGGACATCCAGAAGCCACTCTGGCTGCTGACCACACTGGTTGGCCCAGAACACAGAGATGCATACTCTTCAAGCCTGCAGGGCCCAGCCTGTTTTGAGGGAGACCGTGAGCCCACGGGCCTGGGGGTCAGCATCCTTAGATTCATCACATGGACAGCCCAGCAGTCCCCAGGGCCCTGCCACTGACTCCTCATCACTGGTGGGAATCCTCATTTTCTTTCTGCCTTTAGGCTCCTCCTGATCTGTGGAGAATTATTCCCCTCTCTTCTTGCCTTTATGGGCCATCCCTTCTCTACCTGCCCTCTCTTCCGTAAACTTGGGTATTTATAGAGAACAGGGATTCCAGCTACCTCTCTAGTTCCATTTTCCACAAAGCATTCCTGAGACAGGAGGCTGTGGGTTGGGGATAAGTCAGGAACACAGGCAAGCACAAATTAATATCACAATAAATTATTTTTTCGTGCAGGTAGAATCCAAAATTCGTAATGAAAAATGCATCCGTCCTTCACAAGGGGAGAAAATCTCTTCCACCGGCAATTGCTAAGCCATCAGTTACGAGAGGGCAGGAATTTAATGATGTTTCCTGTTGAACAGAAAGGATTCTACTAAAAATGACAGAGATGACACAGTGGAGGGACAGGCACCCTGAGGACTGCGGTACAAATCCAAAACTGCTGTTGAGGAAGGGGAGCGGCAACATGGAAGTATTGCTAGGCAATGATAAGTCCTCGGCTAGAGTTAGAAAACACACACTGTCCTGGCTTATGCCTGCATCACTGTGGGGTTCCCTCCAGGGTGCGTGGCAGCCCCGGGGCAGGGAAGATGGTACACAACTGCATCACGGGATGGAATGGGATGCTGCCAGAGACGCGGCAGAAAGACAAAGGGACAAAGCAGACAAGAGTACTGGCTCGGGGCCAGTTAGAGTGCGGACCGAGAAACATAGGTCAGGAATAGACTCCTATAGTTCGAGATCTCTGAGGCAGTGCTATTTTGGGTGGTGGTCATGGAGTGGAAATGAAGATCACTGGAGGTGAAAACAGCAAGGGACTAAGAGGATAGGAAGATGAATTGGCTATTCCTGCAGACAGCGGGGTGGGGGTGGGGGGGAACAGGATGACCAGGAGACAATGGCAAGTCTCTGAGCCACTTGTTAAAATCATCAGTGAATGCGGTGGGTGGTGAGTGATAGAAAGGGAACATGGAGAGAGGCAGCAGACACGGGAGCCTCAAGTCTCGTTGTGGGAGGCTTGGTTACAAGAGCACAGAAGAGTGTGGCTGGGAAGCCACGACAGGAAACAGGAGGACGCTGACCTTACCTCTCTCAGGAAGCAGCTCTCAACAGTGCCTCTCACCCAGGGAGTGTCCACAGAGGATTTCAGGATCACATCCCAGAGATTCTGATCAGGACTTTCGTCTAGCCCAACACATCATTTTAGATGAGGAATCAGGGTTCAGGAAGAACAAACTGATGTGCAAGTTCTCATCGTCTAGACCCCACTGGTAGCCTGTCCACTATGCCTCTCTGATGCTCAAATCAAGCGCACTTGTTTTAGAGTTGCCCAACCCTAAGTGAAGGAGGAGGTGGGGTGGGGAGGAGAAGAGCAAGAGGATGGCGGAGGAGGGAAAGGGTAAGACAAAGAGAAGCAGACACCCCCACTCCTTTCAGAAAGTTACTCAGTTACAAATTGTGATCACCAGTAATAACAGCCTGCAGAAGGAGGGAGGGCTTTCTGGGTGACACAGGTCTAGAAAGGAAATTCAATTTCATAGAAATTGTCAGTGAGGCTGAACCCAGAGTTGGGATTCTCCCGTGGCTCTCCCAGCACCCAGAGGGTAAGCTGCCAGACACAGTGGGGCCATGAGGACCCTGCAGGGGCAGGACAGGTTCCAATTCCTATTGTCCTGAAACCCACCCTTGTTTTATAGGGCTTTTTAAGGATGATGTCCCTTCCTCTCAAACACAGCTGTTACATGGGAAATAAAATCCTCAGAGGCTGAAACAATCCCAAGAACAAAAGGGTCCTTTATGAGGTCCGGACTCTCTGCAGCTCAAATTCTAGCTCTGCTACTCACCCTTGTGTGGTCTTAGGGAAATTATCACATCTCTGTGCCTCCATTTCCACATACAGAGCTTGGGGATTCCTAGTGGTTCTTATCTTATCAGATCATTGTAAGGACTCACCTGAAATAATCCAAGTAAAATGTATGGCACAGTTTCTGGCACACAACATGAACTCAGCATAAATTTCCTCTGCTGTAAGGTGGGGATTGTTATGGACTGAATATTTGTTTCCTCCCCAGATCCACAGGTTGAAATCTGAACTTTCAATGCACTCGGGTTAGGAGGTGGGGCTTTGGGGTGATTAGATCATGAGGGTGGAGCCCTCGTAAATGGGAGGACTACCTTTTTATAAAAGGAAATTCCAGAGAACTTTCTTGCCCCTTCTGCCCTGTGAGGACACAGTGAGAAGATATCCATCTAGGAACCAGGAAACAGCCTCTTACCAGACACCACATCCGCTGGTGCTTTGGACTTGGACTTCTCAGCCTCCAGAACTGTGAGAAAGAAATGTTTTCTGTTTAAGCTGCTCAGTCTGTTGCATTTTTGTTATAGCAGCCCAGATGGACAAAGACAGGGATCAACAACAGCTCTTACCTAATTGGGTTATTATAAGGAAGTGTGAGAAAGCATCCGTGTAAAATATTTAGCACATAACATGCACTCAATCAATGTTGGGTATAGTTCATTTATCTGCCCAGAAATTCTGCTCTTACATTTGCTTGTCCAATTGTGTCATTTTTTTTTTGACCCAAATAAGTATCCTCTCCTCCATAAATTGATGTAAGGAAAAGGTGAAAGCTCTCTGCTTGCTCAGAAGTAAAGCAGTGTAGCCAACTTCCTCAATAAAAATACCATAGGAATATGCTTTGTCTATAGTGCACTAGCTAGGCACTTAAGAGCTGTATTATTAATTGGCTGGACATATGATGTGATACTATCTCAGGGTCTGACCATCAGTTAAATTTATTCACTCCAAATCCTTAGTCTGACATTGGTGATCACCCCAAATATGCAACTGTAATCTAACATTCTCACCCAGAAGCCAGACGGCTCTGTGAATTGGATGTTCCTTCTGAAAATCCCACTGTCCATCCTCAGGTCCAAAGCATGAAGTGAGTCAGTTTTGAAAAGCAGAGTCAATGGCCTTCTTAAGACGTGTGGAGGAGGGCAACTCAGTCTTCATGCACTTAAAGCGTGAGGCCTAGGATTCCCCCTGCAACAGCCTGAGCTACAGATTCCAGAACTCTCTAGTTGACCTGCATCAGAAAACACATAAAATGCCATATTTTAAAGATAAAAGGGGAGGTGGTGGTGTGAACTCACTCATAAAGGGGAGTGTGGCTCTTTACACAACTTGAACAGCCTCCAGCCATGTCAGGGGAAGGGAACTTGACCAGTGGAAAGGTGCATTCCAGACCTCCTGCAGGAACAGCCAGCAGCCCCAAGGTGGAAATAACTGCAACAGGCAGTTACAGCACAGCGAGCTGCACGTTACCACCACCAACTAGCTGAACTCAGACTAAGCGCACTGAGATAGCTTTCTGCCCAGCTCAGCCATGCAAACAAGAAAACCACGCAGCTGGGCTGATACAGTCTATTCAGCCTGTGTGATAGCTTTCATGCTAGCTGGCATCCAGTATTGCTTGGGTGAGTGTTTAACCATTGTTAAATAAATAAACCCAAGCCGCCAGTCCTCCTGAGACCTATTACATAGGGCTGCCCATGTGTAAAACAGCCTGCTCCCACAAATCAATGCCTGCAATTTGAAGCATCTGGCCCAGTGACTTCAATTTTAGGCTTATATCTGAAATCATGGTTTGATTTCTCTGTTCATTTAGCACATCTCACCCAATTGGCAGTCCCAGGGGCCACTCATCACACCTTGGTTTCAGCCCTTCTGGAGGATCATCTCTAAAAACCCCTGAAGGCCTTCTTGAGATGATTAGGGCTCATTTCACCAAAGTATGTAAACATACCCCTGTTGTCAAACATACTCTCTGTGATGTTAATTTTGTGTGTCAACTTGACTGTGGCCACCAGGCCAGATGAAATAGTACTTCTGGGTGTGTGTCATTAGCATTTGAATGTGTGGATTCCTTACAGTAGCTAGCCCTCCCCAGTGTAGGTAGGCATCCTCTAATCTACTGAGCACCAGAACAGAACCCACAGTAGAGGACAGAGGATTCAGCTCCTTCCTGCCTATCTGCTTCAGCTGGGGCTTCAGGCTTCTCCTTCTCTTGGACTGGTATTTACACCATCAGCTTCCCTGTTTCTCAGTCCTTCAGACTTGGACTGGAATTACATCACTGGTTTTTCTGGGTTTTTAGCTTGTAGACTGCAGACCGCAAGGCTTCTCAGCCTTCATAATCATATGAGTCATTTCCTCATTAAAAAAAAAGATTCTTCTTTATATGTATGTATGTACATATGTAGCAACCCACGGCAGTATTCGTGTCTAGAGAATCTCATGGACAGAGGAGCCTAGCGGGCTACAGTCCATAGGGTCGCAAAGAGTCGGACACGACTGAAGTGATGGATGGCTGGATAGATAAATAGATAGATAGGTAGATAAGTCATTGGGTCTATTTTTCTATTTTTCTGGAGAACCTTAACATGCTGTCCAAAATTTCTGAAAATCTATAGGGGTTTTTCATAGAACTAGTAAATTTCTGAGTCTTTATATTACTTAACTAGATCATAATCAAATAACCTTGCCTTCCTGTTAATTTAGAAGATAAAATAACTTCCTAGCACTTCAGCTGGGGTCTTGAGATCTACTGCTCGAAGGAACCAGGGCTCCTTGAAGAAATGGTCACTTCCAGTTTGGAGGCTCAACCTACCAGATGAGCCCATATATCTCATTACACTAGAAAGTAAGGAAGTTAGCAGAGCTGTTTCTATTAAAAGGACTTAGATGCTAACTTAGAGGGATTCACATTGCCAAAATAGGGGCAACTTGAGTATCAATAAGGTTAACTTCAATAAACTGAAACATGTTAAATATGTTTAGACCCATGAATTCATAATGATACTTACAAAAAACTATCGGTCACTATTAGAAAGATGCTAATGAATCAACTACTTTGAAAGCAGGTAGAGTGAAAAAATCAAGAATTTTTCCTGCCTTTTAATGCATACAGTGTATCACTATAAAAGAAATTAGTAGGTAAAAAGAAGTTTCTCTTTATAAAAGTATTCTAGACAATAAGTGAAGAAGGAATGACAGAATTAGAATATCATTACTTTGCAACTTCTATTACTGTATCCACAGAACAATTATCAATGACTGCCAAAATCACAGAAGGATAAATGATCAAAGATGAAATGCCTCCTGATGAAAGAACACACTACCTAAGAAGTAGTCTTGCTAAAAACTCAAGCTTGCATTTGATCAAGTCACTTGTCTAGATCCAAATACCAAATTACTGGAAACATAGAGGACATTCTACAAAACGAATCATCCAGGGTCTTCAACAAATTGCAAAAAAAGAGAGGAAACCATCAGTTTAAGTGAGTCTTAAAGGACATATCGGAGAAGGCAATGGCACCCCACTCCAGTACTCTTGCCTGGAAAATCCTATGGACAGAGGAGCCTGGTGGGCTGCAGTCCATAGGGTAGCTAGGAGTCAGACACAACTAAGCGACTTCACTTTCACTTTTCACTTTCATCCTTTGGAGAAGGAAATGACAACCCACTCCAGTGTTCTTGCCTGGAGAATCTCAGGGACAGGGGAGCCTGGTGGGCTGCCATCTATGGGATCACACAAAGTTGGACACGACTGAAGCAACTTAGCAGCACCAGCAGCAGCAGCAAGGGACATATCAACCCCTCTTCCCAATAAAAGAAAGCTATGCTGATGTTCCCATGTTTCTTATTGCCTCTGGAATAAACGTGTTCCCTTTTAATCTCAAAGTCTCACAGTTTTCCCAGGACCTATAGAAATGGTCAAGAGCTACAGAAATGCTTGTATTCTGAGCTACTGTTAATCCTTGGGTGCCTCTTATTCCAAAGTGTTTGAGATACCACTCTTCGGTGGATTATATTAACTGAAGGCTTACTATTTACTATGAGACACATGAATTCTATATACACCCTCATATCACACAAAATCTCTGATTCTGGGAAGCTCAACAGGATTGAGAAGATGAAACTGGTGCTAGAATCTGGGCTTCACAGGATTCGCCAAGAAAGGAAATCTTACTTAAGGCAGTTGTCCAAAGTATGAAGAGTGGAGGGACACATCTGAGCCACAATTCTTCCGGGGCAGACAGGAGTCAGGGGACCAGATGTCAACATTAAATCTAAGGGTGAGATGATGAGAGGTGTTACGCCAAAAGCCAGACACCACTTGGGAACTAGACTGGAGGGAAGAGGAGAAGAGCACAGCTGACAGGGCCTTAGATTCTATGTAAAGGGCAAGGAACATTGATTGACTTCTTTTTGTCTAGTATTTCTCCTTTAATTAGAGAGCTGCTTCTTCTCCAGCCCAAAGTCCTGACTCTCCTACTCCATAATGCAGGGCAACAACCAAGGCTGGGACTCTCATGGGATATTATCCAACTACAGTAGAGACTGGACCGTCGTGACTGGTCCAAGGATGGACACAGAGCCAAGCAGGGCCACGTGGAGTTCTTCCATGAGATCCTTGTATTTAGATATTAGAGAGAAAGTGCTCTTTCTTCTGTAAGGACGAAGACAAGGATGTGTCAGCAATCATTCCCCCCATGACATACAGCAACCAGTTGTCGGTGGTAGAAGAGAATGGAGCCAATAAACTATTTGGAAACAAGAAGAGATGAGGGGGGAAGAATGATGTGGTGATCAGTCTCAATGGTGTTGCTTGGGCCCCTAGATCTAGTCTTGCCTGTAGTGAATGCCATCCTTGAGCCTACCAATTATATGTGCTAATTCATTCCTTTGTTTTTCTTTTGGTGCATATTAGGTTACTGTCACTTGCAATGAAGACTTTCACCTCTACAATGTGTAGAACAAATACAGATTGTCCAACATGCTCAGCCTTCATTTACCCAGTTTGCTACTTTCATTAAAGACATATTGACTCCAACCTTACAAGCTCCTGCTCTCTCCCTGGCATGAACAATAAAATGGTCTCCTAGGGAATGGATTTGAATTATTCTGTGCTGAATATAATGTCTAAATAACCAAAGACATAAGCTATTATTGTTTAATGTTATAAATGTTCATTGAAAAGAGTCATGTAAACAATTTGGAGAGTACAACTCATTTTCCCACTGACTTTAGTTACCATTTCAAAAGTGTATTTCACGGTAGATGACTTCGGAACAGGAGTCAGAACTGATTTTAGCCCAGGAACCTTGGTTTGGTTTTGTTAAACCACACAGCATGGCCACTTTTTGTTACTCTGTTTTAAACCCTTCATGTCTGTTGACTCATTTAATCCTCAACAATCTAGTACAACAATGAAGTAGGTGTTATTTTAGTGTCATTTTACAAAGAAATGGAGGCACAGAGGGTCCAAGTAGGCTAATCAACCTAACAAAACGAGCAAATGGAGAGGGTCGTGTGTTTTGAATTTGGGAACATATGTCCCTCATCCACAAAATACAAGCTATGTGAAATGCTGTGTCCTACGGTACCAGGAGAGGGTAGGCTTTGGACTCAGAAAAAATTGAGTTAGAATTTTTGAGTCTCAGTTTCATCATATGTAGACCTGGCTGGCAATACTTTTCTCTTGGGTTTGTTGTGTGGATTAAGTGAGATAGTATATGTCAGGAGCTATGGGAAACTATTGGAAAAACCCCTTCCTCCTGTGAATCAGAAGAGATTGACAGACTATTTGGACTTTTGAACAAGATACTTGAAGTATGTGAGTCTGTTCCTAGGAAACAGGCCACTCATGTGCAGCAATGAAATTAAAAAAAATGTTTAAAAGTCCCTCTTTGACTAGAAATCATGCTCGCTTGATTTTTATATTTCTATAAAAGCACAGGGAGATATTTGCCACAAATGAGGTAAGAGAGTTGCAATCAGATATCACCGCGGGCCTGTATTTTCTACCCTGAGGAAAAATAAAATATGTCAGAACATGTATTCCCCACCCCCAGGGAACACTCAGCCGGTGGTCACCACAGAGGCTTAGCTGGGCATGCAAACAAAGCCCCATCAAGCATCACCAGGGGAACCTCACCAGCCCTGGGGGCAGAATTGTGAAGACAACTGAGACGTCCTGCCTTCCACAGGGGCTGGAGTCAACAAGGTTAGAATCTAAATAGTATTTGGCCTTGCATGGATAGTTACATAGGAGAACATGGAACCTTCTCACTTCAGCTCAGGGACCTGATATTACCATCTTTGTGTGAATAAAACAATCAAGAGTAGGAATTCCAGGATCAACATGGCAGCATCAGATAGAAATTTCCACTTCTCCTCCAGGCAACCCACTCAAGTATTCTTGCCTGGAAAATCCCATGGGTGGAGGAACCATGGTAGTCCATGGGGTCGCAGAGAGTCGGACACGACTGAGCAACTTCACTTCACTTCTTCCAGGCTATCATACAAGATTAATGGAAACAGTAGCAGTGTGAGCGATGACATTTTGAGCAGAATTAGGAGGGGTATAGTCCTCAGCCTCAAAAAACATCCAAGGGTCATGCAAAATAACCAGATGGGGTGAGGAGTTATTAAGGAAGAAACGGTGCAGGGTGATACACTCAGTAAGCTGGTTCAGGGACTCAGAAGATGCCAGTGAGAATATACTTCCCCAGGTAAGGGGCTTATCCCAATGTGATGGATACATATCCCATGAATATAACAAGAGCTGAGAAACCTGAAGAGAGAAGGGCAGAAATTGACTGAGTAGAAGCTGCCTGGGGTGGAGGGTGGGTATAGTGTGATCCTCAGAATCCTCTAGGCTCTACTTCCTCCTGCAGCCAAAGCTCAGCATCCACTTCCGTGCAGACCTTGACTGGCTTTGCACAGATGCAGAAAGACAGAGCCTTGCCTCCGTTAAGGAGGCTTACTTCTCTTCCTGGGAATCCACTCTTGAATTTAGCCATGAGAAACCCAGGAATGTAGGGAACAGGAGCCAATAGATCAATGCCTACCCCTTTCATCCCCCAAGAGAATATTTCTCCTGGATCAAACACTAATTGCAAAGCAGGAAAGTACCTCAAAAAAATGTATCTTTTCGTTTGGCCTTCTTTTGTTTCCCCATCCTAATTTCCTGCTTCCTGGAATCACAGCCCCCTCCAAGTCCACCCACAGGGAAGCCTTTGTTTCCGTCTCTGGATATCTGGGTATCAGGCTGAGAAAGTCAGTACCAGAAGCGGCCCTGGAAAAGCAAACTCTCTGAGTAGGATTTGGCAGTTGATTGCCTACCCGTGCGTCAGGTGGCAAGGACCTCATTTATGGTGACCATTTGAGTGACAAAGCATCACAACTCTTACCTTGGGTTGACAAGATTAACTACTGGTGAAGATGAAGAGAGCTTGAACAGCACAGGAAAATGGTAGTTAAATGACAATTGTGATATTCACTGCTTTGGTAACTGTTAGACTATCTTGGGGAAAAAGAAAGATAGCTACAGGTCAACCAAGCAAAAACTGTGAAAAACAGAGGGCCTCTAGGGAAGCCCTTATGAGACCTTTATCTCATAAGGCAACTGCACGGCAGACTGTACTGGAAATCAACTCAAAATCTGCCAAGGAGGCAAAGCTACAAAGAAAACTTATTATGCAGTCTTGACAGTTCCCTCCTGTCACAGCCAGGCAAAATGGGACCCTGAGGACCCGGATGAAATCATAGAGGTAAACCAGGCTCAGAACTCTGAACTCCAAGGTCCCCTAAATCACCCCATCAAAGACAGGCGCCCCCTCCCTCCCCTTTGGTAGAGGAGGGCCACCTCCCCTCCCAGGAGCCCCCACCAAGACTTCACCTGAGGCTGCTGATCCTCACTGCTTCCAGGCTAGTGAACGGCATCAGAGCTCAGCACACCCAGAACTCAGAAATGCAGTCCCCACTCCGGGGGAGAAAGAGTGTCCACAGTGAAGGAAGAGGAGGCTGGTGTGAACTGGCAGAAACTACAGGAAGTCGCGAAGGGATTGGATCTCCTGCATGCTGAACTTGGGTGGGTGTGCAGGATGTAAGGTCAGTGTGGGGAGGGGGCAGGCATTGGGAGGACGCTCCTGGGGCCCTGCACGCAGCACCTTGAGCTGTCCTAGCTGGTCGCTGGGAAGTGCTAGAAGCTTGGTAGGTGATGGTCCAAGGTAAGCGAGGTGAGGTGCCAGAGCTGTCCAGCAGAGTATTAAGGAAGAGGTGACAAGATTCACAGAGGTGAGCAAGTTAGGATATTTCCCAGAGGGATAGCTGACTATGCCAGTATCATTTATCAATTAAACCATTATCTATTCCACTTAATTAAAAAGTCTCCATTTTTATACTTAAAACAATTAAAGGTTGCCTAGATGTGAGTATAGAAGCAGAATTGACTGCAAATGAGAACAAACAACCTTTTTGGGGTGATGGAAATATTCTAAAACTAGATTTCAATGACGGCACACAATTCTATAAGTTTACTCAAAATCCTCAAACTGCATATCTCAAATAGGTAAATCTTATGGTATATAAATTACACCTCAGTAAATCTGCTTTCAAAAGTACTCCAAGCATATTGCTTAGACTTTGTAACTTGTGTTATTGTCTCTGGACATGGCATTTCTTGAAGGCTGTTGTTCAAGGTGAAATACTATGACCTATAACTTCTTTTCAGCTTAGCTTCAGAAACCTGGGGGGTGGGGGAAGTGGTGGGGAGACCACAGTTTCATTCCTAGATGACACCACCCTTATGGCAGGAAGTGAAGAGAAACTAAAAAGCCTCTTGATGAAAGTAAAAGAGAGTGAAAAAGTTGGCTTAAAGCTCAACATTCAGAAAACGAAGATCATGGCATCCAGTCCCATCACTCCATGGGAAATAGATGGGGAAACAGTGGAAACAGTGTTAGACTTTATTTTGGGGGGCTCCAAAATCACTGCAGATGGTGATTGCAGCCATGAAATTAAGAGATGCTTACTCCTTGGAAGAAAAGTTATGAGCAACCTAGATAGCATATTCAAAAGCAGAGACATTGCTTTGCCGACTAAGGTCCGTCTAGTCAAGGCTATGGTTTTCCCAGTGGTCATGTATGGATGTGAGAGTTGGACTGTGAAGAAGGCTGAGTGCCGAGGAATTGATGCTTCTGAACGGTGGTGTTGGAGAAGACTCTTGAGAGTTCCTTGGACTGCAAGGAGATCCAACCAGTCCATTCTGAAGGAGATCAGTCCTGGGATTTCTTTGGAAGGAATGATGCTAAAGCTGAAACTCCAGTACTTTGGCCACCTCATGTGAAGAGTTGACTCATTGGAAAAGACTGTGATGCTGGGAGGGATTGGGGGCAGGAGGAGAAGGGGACGACTGAGGATGAGATGGCTGGATGGCATCACTGACTCGATGGACGTGAGTCTGAGTGACCTCTGGGAGTTGGTGATGGACAGGGAGGCCTGGCATGCTGCGATTCATGGGGTCACAAAGAGTTGGACATGACTGAGCGACTGAACTGAACTGAACTGAACTGCAAACATGCATCATTGTAAATTGCCCATCATTGTGTTTTAACTGGACAGTTACACCGTGTGATCCACAACCAAGCTTTCTTTGACAAGAGCAGGATCTCAGTTCTCTACCTGAACACTGCCCAGTATTTCACTGGGTATCAATTTGATACTGAGATATGCTAAAAATGACTAATTGATTCAAAGGGCAATAGCTTAAGCATCATGCCACTGGGATGAGACATATCCTAAGGTTTGTTTATACATGATGATTATGAAACAGTAAATTTTGTCAGATTTTTATCTGATTAAAAAAAAATTTTTTTTGGCCAGCAGAGGGCAATCTGGTTCTCATAAAATGGGGGGAAATGAGAAAAGAACAAAAGTGCGGGGTGGCAGGGGGGAGAACATAAACAAATATATGATAATCAGATGGCATCAGCGTCTAAGTGATTGGGTTGGTTAAAGCATTCAGTCTGGGTTTCCTCAGACTCCTGAACCACTTTCCTCCTTCCCATTCTCTGCCATCCTCCTTCCCTCTGCATTTCCTACATAATAAATTCAGATGCATTTATTTCCTAAAAAGAAAAAAATAAGGCAAGAGAAAGACTGTGTCACCACTCCTGCTAGGGGTTAGCCTGTGCATTTTGCAATACTTTTAACCATCTCTTTTCATTGGAAACACTGGCACTACATGAGAAGGGAAGCTGCTTCTTCCTTTCCCCTGCTTAGTTGCCAACGCATGTCTATTAAGGAATCCTCTTCCATGGTACTCACAGGCCTAAGGATTCCCAAGCCTGAACTGGGGCTCTCTGTGGGCCCTGAAGACTGCCTGCAGAAGCCATGGGGGGTAGGACAGGGTGCCCGTCACAGCTGCAGGTACTGGGGCCCACTCTCAAAAACCCAATCAGAGTCTCAGGCAACAGGACCTGCCTTCAGCACCTCTGCCTGTTCCTGATAGGAATGCAAGTGTGACTGCTGATCTAAGTAAGAAAAGCAAGGGATCCTGCCCCACCGAGGCACTCGAGTCTCACTTCAGACATGCCTCTGTTCAAGCTCCTCACAAGATGTGCAGTGAGCAGTAAAGCATGAGGAATGTCCAAAGAGAAGGTGGGGATCCTACACGAGCACAGACTCAGGCTTAGGATGTCTGTCCTGCCATCAACACGTTGGGGAAACAGGGAGACGCTGGGTTTGCAGGATCTGTCTGAGTGAGAAGGAAATGTGGGTATCAAATGTTACTTCTTCAGGCAGTGAGACTGTCTTTCAAAAATCAAACCAAAAAGAGAAAATAAGTAAAAGTCGGCAAAGAGCTGGCCACAGATTTCAAACATTTTTACAGAGACTAGTGCTTCCCCAATCTGAATATCACTGGAAAGTTTGCTAAAAATACTAAGAGGAACCTCCATACTGTTGAAAAACTAAAAAAAGAACTACCACATGCCCCAGCAATCCCATTTCTGGGCATAAACCCAGAGAAAACCATAGTTCAAAATACCACATGCTCCCCAATGTTTACAACTGTGAAGACCTGGTAGCAATCTAAATACTTATTAATAGAGGAATGGATAAAGAAAATGTGGTACATATATACAATGGAATATTATTCAGTCGCAAAAAGGATTGAAACTGGGTTATTTGTAGAAACGTGGATAGACCTAGAGAGTCACACAAGGTGAAGTAAGTCAGACAGAGCAAAACAAATATTGTATATTAACACATATACGTGGAATCTCAGAGAAGGCAATGGCACCCCACTCCAGTACTCTTGCCTGAAAAATCCCATGGACAGAGGAGCCTGGTGGGCTGCAGTCCATGGGGTCTCTAAGAGTCGGGCACGACTGAGCAACTTCACTTCCACTTTTCACTTTCATGCATTGGAGAAGGAAATGGCAACCCACTCCAGTGTTCTTGCCTGGAGAATCCCAGGGACGGGGGAGCCTGGTGGGCTGCCATCTACAGTGTCGCACAGAGTCGGACACGACTGAAGTGACTTAGCAGCAGCAGCAGCATGTGGAATCTAGAAACATTGTATAGATCATTTTATTTGCAAAGCAGAGACACAAATATAGAGAACAAATACATGGATACCAAGTGGGGAAGGGGATGTGAAAGGAAGTGAGAGATTGGGATTAACACATATACACCACTGAGACTTTGGATAAAGTAGGGAACTAATGAGAAACTGCTGTATAGCCCAGGGAACTCTAGTCACTGCTCTGTGGTGACCTAAATGGGAAGGAAATCCAAAAAAAAAGAGGAGCTATATGGATGCATATAGCTGATGCGCTTTACACCGGAAACTAACACAACACTGTAAAGCAACTATACTCCAATAAAAATTAATTAAAATGAATTGACAAAACTTTCAACTAAACAAACATCTATATAAACAAAGATGGTTAAGGTATATAGTATCAGTGGAAGTAACAATCTATAATAGGGAAAAAAAATTAAAACAAAAATACTGACAGAGTTCCCAGGGCCTGTTTAAGCAACCACTGTCCCACAAATGATCCGGGATTTCTCAGGTCTACAACCAAATGCCTGGACATCCCCCAAGCTATCCTTCTCCACAGAAAGTTCTTCTCAGTATGTGAGCACAGAGAACAATTTAGCTGGGGACAATAACTAATTAATGCATCTATGTCTTGCCATCTTTCATGACACCAAAGCCAGGGCCTAAATATTAGGAAGCAGGCGACTCTGCCTAAGACGTGTATCTCATAGAGCAATAGTACTCCAAGTGTGGTCCAGGGACCAGGACACACACCATTTTGGAATCTATTGGAAATGCACACTCTCCACCACCCCAGACCTACTGAGTCAGAATCTCTGGGGGTGGGGCCCAGGCATCTGTCTGAACAAGCTCCAGGGGATCCTCACTTATGGTCCAGTTTTAGAGGCACTGTAGTTAAGATTGCTTCCTAAACTTTCCTGATGTTATATATACCTTTCCAGATCCCTCAACAGGCAATTCTGGTTAAGAGCAGCTGAAAAGAGAACCTGGGAATTTATGCAAGTACTCCCACATGACTCTTAGCATCAGGTGAGTTTAGGAGGCTCCACAGGGGCCTCCCTGATTTCTTCATCTTTATGAGCCCTGATGGGGAAAGATGCTTTGCTGAGAGATGCTAGTAAGAATCACTGGTGGAGCTTTTTAAAAATACAGTTTCTATGGACTTTTCCCCAAGTCTAGTCAATCACCGTTATCTGAGGCGGGTGGTAAAGCAGTAAATGATGTGTTTTGTTCTACTGGAGTAAGTGACTTACATGAAGAAAGAGTGACTTTTCAGTGGGGATGGCCCTGTGCCCAGGGATGCTGGGTCCCAGGGCTCCAGCTTGGGATTCTCAAAAATGACCCAGAACCAAGCTCAGGCAGAGAGGGCTGGAGCTGTGCTTTCCAGCAGACTACAAAGGCTTGGGCCAAAAAAGCTGGCAGCAGCCGCACCACCTAGGCTGAGAACCAGAGGCTCTTCCCCACAGACAGAACCAAGAGCGCACTGCCTGCCAATTCTGATGGGAGTGGAATGAGAGCCATATTTAATTGGGTTTAGAAAAATAAAGCAAAAAAAAGAAAAAGAAAAATAAACCAACGTGGTGTTTTTTGTTTTTGTTTTTGTTTTTTTACACCAGTCACACACAGAAAGATTTTAAGGAAACCGAAACACTAGCACGGAAATAAAGTGTGAAAACAGTGCTTTTAAAACTTCTCTCTTTACTTTCTTCACCTCCTATGTCTGACATCTCATAAGAACAGCCTTTTATAAGACCTGATAGTTGCTTTATTTCACCATCAAGAAGCTCACTATTTCTTTGTCTTGCTACTAAGATATTTCATAGTGTTGGTAAATTCTTTTTCTTTGTTAAGCTCTAAGTACCGGTGAGCCTGAGACACTACACTGAGTAAACAGTCAAGCCGTTTAAAAAGCTCTCTTTCTTCCAACGTCTAGCCCTGAAGAGCCAAGCGTTTTAGGTTTAACACCTTACTCTTCAATTGAAATCACATCTATTGACCTTACCTAAGTGCTCAATACAGGGTAATAAACAATGGTGTTTCCCATCTCTTTCCCTTTCAATTACAAGCATCATCTGATAAAAGTGTGGAATGCGTTTGATTCCCTGGGAAGAAAGAATGATGCAGGAAATTCAAACACAGCTGTAAATACACATCTATTTTTATTGCTTAAAAGGCTCCTGAAAGACTATAATCAAGGTAGCCTCTGCCAGGTGAAAAAAATCTACATTTCGCCTGCCTGGAATATAAAGAAAGGACAATTCTTGAATTTCAGATTTCATGAATGCTGAGAACATTTTCACATGACATCCAAAAACAGATGTGAGACCACACCTGACACGGAGATCAAGAACCGAGATTCCAGAAAGAGCTCCAAATACCTCCGAATTTTCCTGATATTCTAATTTGATTCTCCACCCCTCTACAGTGAACCACTTTGTTATTTCCCATCTGAAGGGACTTACCCAAATCTTGGCCTTGGGACATATGGATGCATAATCACAGAGGGTAGTACAACAAAAGTCTAGGGCTCCTTTTTGAGAAAGTGAGATGCTGCTCTCCATTCTTTTGCCTCAAAAGCTGACAACATGCCTCACTCCCATCAAGAATCACAGCTCTAGTTTTTTAAGGAATCTCCATACCATGCTCCATAATGGCTATATCAATTTACATTTCAACCAAATAAAACTACCATATGGCCTAACAATCCCACTACTGGGCATATACCCTGAGGAAGCCATAATTGAAAAAGACACATGTACCCCAATATTCACTGCAACACTATTTACAATAGCTAGGACATGGAGAAGGCAATGGCACCCCACTCCAGTACTCTTGCCTGGAAAATCCCATGGACAGAGGAGCCTGGTGGGCTGCAGTCCATGGGGTCACTAAGAGTCAGACACGACTGAGCTACTTCACTTTCACTTTTCACTTTCATCCATTGGAGAAGGAAGTGGCAACCCACTTCAGTGTTCTTGCCTGGAGAATCCCAGGGATGGGGGAGCGGGCTGCCATCTCTGGGGTCGCACAGAGTCGGACACGAGTGAAGCGACTTAGCAGCAGCAGCAGCAGGACATGGAGGCAACCTAGATGTCCATCGCAGATGAGTAGATAAAGAAGTTGTGGGACATATACACAATGGGATATTACTCCGCCATAAAAAGGAACACGTTTGAGTCAGTTCTAATGAAAGGGATGAACCTAGAGCCTATTATACAGAGTGAAGTCAGAGAGAAAAAAGCAAATATTGTACATTAATGCATATATATGGAATCTAGAAAGATGGTACTGATGAACATATTTGCAGGGCAGCAATGGAATTGATGTTCTTGAACCGTGGTGTTGGAGAAGACTCTTGAGAGTCCCTTGGACTGCAAGGAGATCCAATCAGTCCATTCTGAAGGAGATCAACCCTGGGATTTCTTTGGAAGGACTGATGCTAAAGCTGAAACTCCAATCCTTTGGCCACCTCATGCGAAGAGTTGACTCATTGGAAAAGACTTTGATGCTGGGAGGGATTGGAGGCAGGAGAAGAAGGGGACGACAGAGAATGAGATGGCTGGGTGGCATCACTGACTCGATGGATGTGAGTCTGGGTGAACTCCGGGAGTTGGTGATGGACAGGGAGGCCTGGCGTGCTGCGATTCATGGGGTCGCAAAGAGTCGGACACGACTGAGTGACTGAATTGAACTAAACTGAACTGAATGGAGATGCAGAGAATGGACTTGTGGACACAGTGGGGGAAGAAGAGGGTGGGATGAATTGAGAGAGGAGCACTGAAACATATATTACCATATGTAAAACAGATAGCCAGTGGGAATTTGCTCTAGGACACAGGGAGCTCAAGCCTGGTGCTCTGTGACAATCCAGAGGGGTGGGATGGGCTGAGAGAGGGGAGGGAGATTCACAAGGGAGGGTACATACGTATACCAATGGCTGATTCATACTGAGCTATGGCAGAAACCAACACAATATTGAAAGCAATTATTCTCCAATTTAAAATAAGTTTTAAAGAAAAAAATCATAGATCTTCCTTACACAAGTGGGAGGCCACCATCTTTTAGGCACACATGAGAGGTGAGTGACATTCAACAGCCTGACCCTTAAGTGGTTAGCTTTCATTGGAGTCTTTCAAAAATGGCTTTGTTCTTTTCCTTGGCATCTACTTTAATATGGGGACTTGTAACAGGTCCCAACAGCTGGATCTAGAAATTGCTGGTAGCCACCTCTCCATGTAGGCCAGTAAGTCTTCACCAATTACCACACAGAATTCCTAATGGAAGCTTCAGGAGGTCTCTTTCTTCAGCCTTAAGTCCTTCCTGTCACCATCACCACCCCCATGGGATGCAAGGCAGTCTGCAAAGCAGGTTTATAACTTTATAATCATAAACCTACTTTTATTACTTAGGCATGACTTTTTTAAGTGAAGTGTAGTTGATTTACAATGTTGTGTTAGTTTTCTTTACCCATTCATCTGATGATGGACGCTTAGATTGCTTCCATCTCTTGGGCTATTGTAAATAGTGCTACTGTGAACACTGGCAAACTATTCAGCATCACAGTAATTCAAGTCTATGCCCCAACCACTAACACCGAAGAAACCGAAGTTGAATAGTTCTAGGAAGACTGACAAGACCTTCTAGAGCTAACACCAAAAAAAAAAAGGGGGGACTAGAATGCAAAAGTAGGAAGTCAAGAGATACCTAGAATAACAAGCAAGTTTGGCCTTGGAATACCAAAGGAAGCAGGGTAAAGGCTAATAGAGTTTTGCCAAGAGAATGCACTGGTCATAGCAAACACACTCTTCCAACAATACAAGAGACGATTCTACATATGGACCTCACCAGATGGTCAATACCAAATCAGATTGATTATATTCTTTGCAGCTGAAGATGGAGAAGCTCTAAACAGTCAGCAAAAACAAGACCAGGAGCTCAGATCATGAACTCCTTATTGCAAAATTCAGACTTAAATTGAAGAAAGTGAGGAAAACCACTAGACCATTCAGGTATAACCTAAATCAAATCCCTTATGATTACACAGTGGAAGTGACAAATAGATTCAAGGGATTAGATCTGATAGACAGAGTGCCTGAAGAACTATGGACGGAAGTTCATGACATTGTACAGTGTCAGGGAATGTTTAACAGTAGGATTCCTGTGTGCTATTTTCTGTCTCACATGAGCCCTCTGTTCCTTATCCGTTCCTGGTAACAGGAGTGAGTGGAGCGGCACGCTGCTCCTAGTACTGAGGTCATGGCATGGAATGCATGCATGCATTTCCTTCATTAGCTTTTCCATACAGTGAAAGTGATTATTTACAACCCTCTTTCTTTTGATATGGATTGTCTTCTGGCTTTAGGACCTCTTTTACACCTTGTTTCCTTGGTAACTTGTAAGTCTGGTCTTTTGATCTTTATCTTTGCTGAAAAGGCTACCTTGTAAAACAGTATATATACTCACACAGAGTTCAATAAAGCACCCTTGTTCCATCAGAACCTGGGTCCCTGTGTCCTTCTTTCTCTCTCTCTCTCTCTTCCTCTGGCTAATTCTCTGGAGTGCGGAAACCTGCCGAGCTCACTTTTCTGCCCGGGCTTTCAAGACCTCCTCGAGAGGATGCCCTGTGCCTTTGTGAGTCGTACAAGCCCTGTTCTAGGGCTTGATTGGTTCTCTGCGTAAACCAGGGAATATTAGCCCCTTTCTCTCTCTCGCATTCTTATCGTTGACTCCAGACCACCAGGTTCCAGCCCATTAAAGGACTGCAACAGTACAGGAGGCAGTGATCAAAACAATCCACAAGAAGAAATGCAAAAAGGCAAAATGGTTGTCTGAGGAGGCCTTACAAATAACTGAGAAAAGAAGAGAAGTGAAAGACAAGAGAGAAAAGGAAAGATATATCCATCTGAATGCAGAGTTCCAAAGAATAGCAAGGAGAGATAAGAAAGCCTTCCTAAGTGATAAATGCAAAGATATAGAGGAAAACAACAGAATGGGAATACTAGAGATCTCTTCAAGAAAATTAGAGCTACCTAGGGAACATTTCTTGCAAAGATGGGCACAATAAAGGACAGAAATGGTATGGACCTAACAGAGGCAGAAGAAATTAAGAAGAGGTGGCAAGAATACACTGAAGAACTATTCAAAAAAGATCTTACTGACCCAGATAACCACAATGGTGTGATCATTCATCTAGAGCCAGACATCCTAGAGTGTGAAGTCAAGTGGGCCTTAGGAAGTATCACAATGCACAAAGCTAGTGGAGGTGATGGAATTCCAGATGAGCTATTTCAAATCCTAAAAGATGATGCTGTGAAAGTGCTGTACTCAATATGCCAGCAAATTTGGAAAACTCAGCAGTGGCCACAGTTTTCCAAGGTGGTAAAGGTCAGTTTTCATTCCGATCCCAAAGAAAGGCGATGCCAAAGAATCTCAAACTACTGCACAATTGCACTCATCTCACACATTAGCAAATGCTCAAAATTCTCCAAGTTAGCTTCAACAGTACCTGAACCAAGAACTTTCAGACGTTCAAGCTGGATTTTAGAAAGGCTGAGGAACCAGAGATCAAATTGCCAACATCCACTGGATCATAGAAAAAGCAAGAGAATTCCAGAAAAACATCTGCTTCTGCTTCAATGACTACACCAAAGCCTTTGACTGTGTGGATCACAACAAACTGTAAAATTCTTAAAGGGATGGGACTACTAGACCACTTTACCTGCCTCCTGAGAAACCTGTATGCAGGTCAAGGAGCACTAGTTAGAACCAGACATGGAACAACAGACTGGTTACAAATTGGGAAAGGAGTACATCAAGGCTGTATATTTTCACCTTGCTTATTTAACTTATATGCAGAGTACATCATGTGAAATGCCAGACTGGATGAAGCACAAGCTGTAATGATTTCTAGGAGAAATATCAATAACCTCAAATATGCAAATGACACCATCCTTATGGCAGAAAGCGAAGAGGAATTAAAGAGCTGCTTGATAAAAGTGAAAGATGAGACTGAAAAAGCCGGCTTAAAACTCAGCATTCAAAAAGCTAAGATCATGGCATCTGGTCCCATCACTTCGTGGCAAATAGATGGGGAAACAATGGAGTGACAGACTTTGTTTTAGCGGGGCTCCAAGATCACTGCAGATGGTGACTGCAGCCATGAAATGAAAAGATGATTGCTCTTTGGAAGAAAAGCTATGACCAACCTAGACAGTGTATTAAAAAGCACAGACATTACTACTGACAAAGATCCGTATAGTCAAAGTTATGATTTTTCCAGTAGTCATGTATGGATATGACAGTTGGAGCATAAAGAAAGCTGAGTGCCAAAGAACTGATGCTTTTGACTGTGGTGTTGGAGAAGACTCTTAAGAGTCCCTTGGACTGTGAGGAGATCAAACCAGTCAATCCTTAAGGAAAACAGTCCTGAATATTCATTGGAAGGACTGATGTGGAAACTGAAGCTCCAATACTTTGGCCTCCTGATACAAAGAACTGACTCATTAGAAAAGACCCTGATGCTGAGAAAGACTGAAGGTAGGAGGAGAAGAGGATGACAGAGGATGAGATGGTTAGATGGCATCACTGACTCGATGGACATGAGTTTGAGCAAGCTCCAGGAGTTGGTGATGGACAGGGAAGCCTGATGTGAGGCGGTCCATGGGGTCACAGTCAGACATGACTGAGCGACTGAAATGACTGACTGACTGATGAACGTTGGGGTGTATGTGTCTTTTCAAATTAGTCTTCATCTTCTCTGCATATATGCTTAGGATTGGGACTTCTGGATCATATGCTAACTCTTTAGCTTTTTTTGCTTTTGAGGAATCTCCATACTGTTCTCCATAGTGTCTCAACTAATTTACATTCCCACCAGCAACTTAGGAGTGTTTCCTTTTCTCCACACTCTCTCCAGCATTTAGTGTCTGGAGACATTTTGATGATGGCCATTCTGATTGGTGTGAGGTGATCCCTCATTGGAGCATTGATTTTCATTTCTCTGATAATCAGCAATTCAGTTCTTAATCTGGTTAATAAGACGGTCTTGAAATGAGTCTTAAAAAGTGCCCACATGGTTTGATTTAGAACTCTAGAAGCTGTCTTGAAAAGAGCTTTCGGATAATCTTAATATCCTAAACCACTGCTAAATGGATATAGAATAAGTGTTGGCAAATTGCAGGGTGTATGTTATAAACAGTGTAAGGGAAACTTCAATTCTCAGTCATGCCATTCTTACTGTTCACTTTTTTTTTTTAGCAAAGAAAAACTAAGGAAAAATAGTTTCCCAGGAAGTATTCTCTTGAAAACTTATCAGACATATTACAAAAACAAAAACTAAATGAGACAACTGCCTCATAATTTGCCATATTGGTTCAGTTTAGTTTAGTCCTGCCTCTCTTTCCACCTCTGACAGTTCATTCTAGGATTAGACTTAGGAAAATATACATATGGGGGTAGATTCAGCTTCTCAGTGGTGATCCACAAAGCTCTCAGCTGTTTCTGTATGTAAAGTTTTATAAAAATGAATTTATTCTTCTTCAGTAAAAATAAGGAATTCAGATAGTTCCAAATCTGGAAAAGACTCCCTTAAACATCGAGTTCTTCCTGGAAGATGTGGTTTTTGTTTCATTTGACATTAACGCATTATGAGATTACTCTGTGTGGTGCTGGGTCTTGCTGTTAGTTTCCCTTTGATGTTACAGAACTACTATTACACAGGTACGGCCCCATTGGCATGCGTAGCGTTAAAGACAACAGAAAGCCTCACTGGTTCAAATATTGCTTGACTATATATAGGTTTCTATCTGGACTTGCTCTTCTGAACAGATCATCTATGTCCTGTCCCCATATCAACATCACACTTTCTTAATTACTGTAACTTCATGTTTTATATCAAGAAAATGTCCTCCATCTTTGTTGTTCTTCTTTAGAAAGAAATATCCACTTGCATTTTCACATAACTTTTATGATATGCTTGTCAATTTTCAAAACTTCCTGAGATTTTGGTTGAAATTGCGCTAAACCTATATGTCAATCTGAGTAGAAATAACATATTTACAATGTTGAGCTTTTCCAATCCATAAATATCTCTTCACTCATTTAGGGTCTTCTTTATTTCTTCTCAAACATGTTTTATAAATTTCTACATAGAGTTCTTTCATAATTCTTATTAGATTTATATCTACGGACTTGAATTTTTATGCCTTTGTAAATGATGTACATTTTAATTACTTTTTTCTAATTGACAGTTACTGGTATATTACATTTTTTGGATACTGATTATACATCCAGTAATCCTATTAAATTTGCTTATTGAGTCTAATAGTTTACCTGTGATTCTTTTGGATTTTATCCAGTCACAGTAAAGTCATTCATAATTTCTTCTTTAAACTGGTTTGAAGAATTGATCTGTAATACTCTAACTCACAGGTAGAAAAAAAATTTCAGTTAGAGAAATTTATATATAATATATATGTGTAGTTAGTATATCTTCTGTAAATCTTTAGAAGTTAGATTAAAACTACTTGCTTTTTTTAGAACTTTTGGATTATTGCCCTCAGCATGGAAGAATACAAGGATGCCCAGTACACAAAGACATGTTTATTTTCTCAGGAGCTCAGGAAATACATGTTCTGTATGCACTGCTCCCCTCCTCCCACCTCCCACCCCCAATAGACACAACAAGAGAAAAGAATGCTGGCTTTTGGCCAATCTGTATTTCCATGTCAGTTCCTTTCTCTTCAAGCATGAAAGAAAACAAAAGACTGATTGGAATGATATCTTTTATTTGCTCCTCTGAACATTATATTCTTCTCATGATATCAACATGATGCTATCTCATTTAACTTTTATAGAAGTCTTTTTCTTCCTACTTTCTTATCTTTTTTTTTTCCCCCAAATCTCCTCCTTCCCAGGGTTACCAAGAAGTTACCAGTGTCCCAGCTAACTCCTTCTTGATAACGGAACTTGCCCTGCTTACAGAGAAGTAGGTCTGAGGTTGGAAAGCAGGTATGCTTTGGCTGTATCAGAAGGCAATGAAGACTAGTCCACCCACTGCTGGACCCGGACAACTAACACAAAATAAAGCACCGGAGCCTTTGGTTCTGTCTTCAGCAATATTTATTGGAAACAGCAATGCTTCCCGTGGGAAGACTTTATACATTAAGCGGTAAGATTTGCCTTTCACTCCACATGATCCACAACCGCAAGTGGCACATCCGAAGCAGCACATTAAACTTCTGAAAGAATCTGTACAGCTAGATAAATAGAACTCTGGATACCTAACAAGACTTTCATGACTGATACAAAAACAACAACTCATAAGCGTACGCATAGCACTGTACACACATGAAGAGGAGATAGAAGGGACAGAAATCAACGTCGTTACTGAACTGCGAAAGAGTCTTGCATATGCAGCCACACATCTTAAACTGCTAAGCACAAAAATCGTCTTTATTTGGTCCTCATTGAGGGCAGAATATGCACAAACGATGTTCAAAGAACACAAGGTGAAAGTGGAATGGGAAGATAGTTCCTGTTTCTTGGTCTATGAACTAGTGGAGAAATGGTTTCGAGTGCTCTTCTTGTGTTACTGTACCAAATGGATTCATGAAACATGTAATTCACAAACAGAACTGAAGTGAAGACAACTGTTCCCCCTTCCGTGTACCTTCAGAAATGCCCTGTATACATATCTGGTTTCTGTACAGCAAGAAAGGAAAGCTTGGCGACCAGGTCCTTTCCAATTCCTCATAGTAGAGAACCTCTTCAGCTCCTCCCACAACATGATGACCGTCTTACTTAGAGATAAATGGGAATCACCCTCTGGCTTTAACAGCAGGGAGGGAAGAAAACCAGCTGAGCCTCAGAAACAGGCAGAAGCAGGGAAACAAAGGAGACTTTTCAGAGAAGGCTTTGAACCCACACTCAACACTTTCTATGAGAGCGTCCAGGGATTCACTCATTCAGACAAGAAGATAATTTGCTGGTGAGGGAGGCTTTCTTGGACAGTTCTGTGACTCACACATTTGGGAGGGGCTGATGTGAAAACAAGAACTTTCTCTTCTACTTAAATGGAGAACCTGAGACCTGGAGATGGCCCGCCGGTGATAGATAATATCTTCAGTAGGATGGTGGATATGTGATGTGGCTCATGGTCCAATTCTCAGAGGCCACAGCCTCCTGAGAACTGTGTAAACAGCAGTTCTGTGACTACTGGCTGGTCTCAAATGGTATTGTACAAGCACATGCCATGCCCACCAGGCTAAGAAGATATCATCCATCACCATGACTCTTGTCGGATCACACAAGTCAACCAAACATACTCAGTGGGGCTTGACGACTTGGACCACTGCAGCCTGCACTTGGGATGTATTGTAAGCAGCATTACCAAAGCAGTGGTTAAACCTAACTATCTGGGTCAAGAAGAGGTGAGGCAGCCAGCGTTAACATCCTAGTGGGGCAGAGCAACCAGAATCTCCACATAATTGATGGGGAAGAAACCTGACTGGCCGTGGAGCATCCCCTCATACCAGTTCTCATCAATCTGGTTAGTGAGTGTGATGATATCACCCTCTTTAAAACCCAACTCCCCTTCATTTTCAGGTTCAAAGTCGTACAGAGCTCGGCAGCAGGGCTGATCCATTGGGGCACCTGGGAGTGAGAGCAGGAGAGAAGAACACAGAGAGACAAGGGGAATTTAACACATGCAACTACTGCCTGCGGCACCTGCCTGCCTTGCTGCCCGCCTCGGCTCCTCCCTCTCCTCTTCCTGCTGAAGCTTCCTCTTGGCAGTGGTCCCCAGCGTCTGCTGCATGGCTCCTTGCTCTCTACCAGTCTTCAGAAGTTTTCTCACGTTTCTGGGAGTTGCTGAATTCCTGTTTCTTTTTCCAGTATTAAAAATTGGTCACATCTATTCTTTTGGTACATACAACACAGTTCATCGAGGCTGGCCTTCCTAACAATGTGCAGAGACGGAAGGCCCAATGACTTAAGGAGTCTTAGTGAGATGTGGACTTCCCAAGTGGCACTAGCGGTAAAGAACCCATCTGCCAATGCAGGAGACTTAAGAGACAAGGGTTCGATCTTTGGGTCAGAAAGGTCCCCTGGCGGAGGGCATGGCAACCCACTCCAGTATTTTTGCCTGGGAAATCCCGTGAACAGAGGAGCCTAGTGAGCTACGGTCCATAGGGTTGCAAAGAATCAGACACAACTGAAGTGACTTAGCATAGCACAGCATAGGAGATTTAGGTTCATCATGGAGCATGGCCAAAATTCTTTCCACACTAGCACTTTAAGATCTCTGCCTATATGAAATAGTACAGTTCACTACATGGAATGTTTTGCAGCATCAGAATAACAGTGCAGTTCACACTTTTAAAAAATAAAGACCTCAGTCTCTGGAAGTTGCTGTAATATAGTGAAAAACAAGACAATATAAAACATTGTGTTCAAGTTCTTACTCTCTGTGACCTTGCATAAGGTACTTCAGTCTCAGTTGCTTTGTCTAAAATTGGAATGAACAGTTAGAGCTTATTTCATGGTACTACTGTGGCTATTAAATGAGACTATATAAAAGTGATATAATTATACTTGTGCATTAATATACCGCATATATGACTATGATGTGTGTCCATCAGAGCTATGGCATAGAAAAATAATATATTTACCTTGATTTAAATAATGATGGATGGGCCCATATCTTAAAAGAGATCTGTGTTAAATCAGTAACATACTGACAGAGTAGGCATACATATATACTAATAAACTCTGACAAGTGCATGCAGATCCATGCCACCTAGATGGCTTTGAAGGGGAACAATAACATTTATTTATTTTATTTAGAGAAAGCAAGTTAATGAGTCTCTGAGAGAAACGTGGAATATGTGATTGGTTTCTGAGCACCAGAGAACAGGTTACCTATAACTTACATGACTAGTCCTTATAACCGGCTAACTTCTAAAAACCACTGCTGTTATCCACACATGGAGTGCTGTGAGCAGAGCTCAGCACAAGGGGCAGAGAGCTCCCACTATCATCATACACCTCACTTCTTTCCTTTGTAGTCTTCTGAGGACACCTATGTTTCCTCCCATCGAACATTGAGCACTGGGGATGCAAGAAACATGGAAGAAAGCTGCATATCCTTACCGTCCACATCTAGTATCAGACAGTTCCTCTTCTTCAACTAAGCAGATTACTAAGGCTGAATATATCGCAAGCACAGGCTTTTACCCAATCTGCATATAGCAGGTGGACAGCAGTGGTGTCAGCTAAAAGGATACATTACTGGGTATATACCAATATCCTTGATAGAAAATAAGTTTTCACTTTTACTGTACCAACCTGTTACCACAGCACAGTGAACTGGCTGGAGGGTAGGGAGAGGAGGAAAGTTGAGCAGCTATTGAGACTCAGAATATATTCACCTGCAAATATATTCGCCCATGTGTTTCTTTGATTCCAGAAATCCAGTTTCCTAGAGCTGCTGTCTGTGGGTTATAAGTGAGTGTATGTGGGCACGTGCTGTCCAGGGGCATTCCCCTTTATGCAGGCAAGATTCATACAAGCAGAAAACCAGGCAGAAAGAAACCCATGACATCCCTACAATGAAACTGACATATTAAGGTGATTTTAAGACCACAAAGTCAGGTCAAAATCAAATGTGCTTGCTGCAGCAGGTAAGTGTGGGCTGATGGTGGACAGTGAGAAAATAAGGGACTTACAAAGAAAGTTTAACAGAGGGGAGAGAGTAAAGGAGAGGAAGGGAGAGTCAATGAGACAAGAAGGAACTCCATTAAGTTTCTATCTGACAACACCATTCTGTAAGAAATATATTACTGTGTATTCCTCACATAGCCAGACTGGACCACTCCTAGAATTTCTGGAAGCATGTCAACTGGGGTGCCCAAGGCCTGTGGAATGGGTTCTGCAGCTATCAGCTCCTTACCTGCAGGTTTGGGGGTGCCTGTGTGGGAGAGGCCCCCATTGGGCTGAGTGCTGTCCCCAGTTGAAAACTCCAGGCTCATTCGAGGTTTAGGCTGATACTCCCTTCTTGGCTGGGATGAAGCTTGTCTTATTCTGCATTAAAAAGAAAAAGGGGATGCAGCCAATTAAGACACAAAAAGAAAAGCCAGAAAATACTTAGGTTACCCACCAATCTACCATTGTGGAATATGAGAAAGGATCCTTAGTTTTCTTTTCTGTGTCTTTCTCCATGTTTTATGCCACAGTCACACCCTCTATGGTTATACTCTCACTGTCTTCATTCTTCCTCTCACTTACTCCCTCATTTACTCAGAGCTCACTTTGCAAGGATGCACTGTGTTAGGTGCCAGGAACACAAAGACCAATCAGTCACAGGTCTTACCCTCAAGCTTATGTTCTGGGAAGACAGAACATAAACAACTGATTACTGTAAACTGTAGTAAACACTATTATGGAGATGCGCATAAAATGTTATAGGAACACAGAGGTGGAGCTGGGGTGGAGTCTACTGTCCATGGAGAAGTCAGAGAGGGTTTGAGGAGAAAAGTAAAAGATGGTTAGCAGTCATTTCTAGATGAATAGCTGTTCCCAGAAGACAGTTATTCCCTACTGAGCTTGAGAATGTGTGGAGGGAGGAGAGGAGGAAATACGGTATACTCTGGGTACAGCACAGAGGAAGGAGAAAGAATCCAAGGGAGACGAGAGGAAGTGGGAAAGGTACAGGCAGCAAACATATTTATTCTGTACACCCTGAAGTGTTTCCCACAGCGCCAGATGCTCACTAAGCAAAGTGCATGGCCAATCCGCAAGTGTGGGGGCGTCTAGGGTATGGCAATTGTAGAACGACAGCTCTGAACATAGTTCAGAAGGAAAAAAGAAAAGTGGGCTTCCTGCTCAGCAGATGTCACAAAGATGTATCACGCTTCTTTAGTACGACGAAATGCATGGCTTTCAACCCTCCTAGAGGCTTCAGAGCATGACACGTTTCCACAAGGGTTCACTGTCCAAACACTGGTCAAGGAAGACACTGAGGAGAGGAAGAGGCTGGCCACATGGCAACAGGTTGCGTAAGTTTCTCATAACACAGCCCTATACCTGCAGG
Organism: Oryx dammah; assembly: GCF_014754425.2. Classification (NCBI taxonomy): domain Eukaryota; kingdom Metazoa; phylum Chordata; class Mammalia; order Artiodactyla; family Bovidae; genus Oryx; species Oryx dammah. Next base: position 25,976,762 of record NW_024070185.1, read on the forward strand.
AGGCCTTGTGCATTGATAGCCATATCATCAGCTCTGAGAGCCTAATCTGGCCATAAGCTGAGAATAAAATCTCTTGAGGCAATCCTTTGATGTGCATACATTCAGCTCAAATAAAATAACACATATTACACAGCACAGGGCCACCACACACAGCTGTGCAGGCTGTGCCTCACAGCTCTAATAATTAAACCTTCCCAGCCAGGATACGGGGCCCATCTGAGGAGGCTGAACAGGCATAAGTAATCAGCTCCCTCTGATGGACCTCCTCACCACTTAGAGAAACACAAAGTGTGAAACGACACAGGCTTTCCGATAGGTTATGCTTACACGGGAGCCCCTGCATCACCGCTGCGTGACCCTGAGCCCAGGTTTGCTGGTCTGTTAGGTGAGGTTAACAATACTTGGTTTACAGGGCTGTTACACGACTGATGATGACATGCCTTCCGTACCCATAGCATAGCTGGATGGCAAATCACACCCGTTATCATTAGCAGCCTCCTGGGGGGTCCCATCTGTGGCAGACAAAGTATTTCCTACGTATTGATTGCTCATAAAACACATGATGATTGTTGGTTAGTCACTAAGTTGTGTCCAATTCTTTTGTGACCCCATGGACTGTAGCTCACCAGGCTCGTCTATCCATAGGATTTCCCAGGCAAGAATACTGGAGCGGGTTGCCATTTCCTTTTCCAGGGGATCTTCCCGACCCAGAGATCGAACCTACGTCTCCTGCACTGGCAGGTAGGTTCTTCACCACTAAACCACCAGGGAAGCCCAAACACAATATTAGGAAGGAATGAAGGAAAGAGAAGGAAATGAAGGAAAACAGAGCCCAAGACAATATAAGATCTAAACAAATGATTCACAAGTTGCTTATGTAGGATCAGTAGGAATCGTGAAGAAAGTTTTTCTTCTAATGTATTCTAATATTTCCACTTCTTTCTACACCATTTTATAGCAAGGAAATGGAAATGGGAAATGCAGGGAACTGTACAATACCTTTCCTCCAGGCTGACAGTGACCTGCTGCAGGATCTGGACTGCCTGCTTATGGTACTCCAGCTGGGCTTGGACGAGCGCAGACAGCTGGCTCACCTGCTCGATCTGCAGATCAACGGGCGAATCACGTCTCAGTTATCAGGTTACAGCCCTGGATCATCTGCTACTGTCCAGTCCAAATGACGCAGCTACCCCTGACACACAGCCCAGTGCTTGGCAGTGCCCATGACTGTGCAGGGAGCCAGGCTAACTGACAGCTTTGCAGGTAACAAATTGATTAAAGGTAAGAGAGCATCCCTGTGCTTGGAAACTCTAGTTCTAGGAGAAGAAACATTAGTCAGAGATCCTCCCAGAGATCACAAAGCTCTCATCAAACAGTCTCATGCTTAGCCACAACCTTCTGATTAGGGTTTGGCTTCTTTGATTGACTTTCTATAGGACAAAAGATGCATTGACAAGAACATTCTTTGCTGTCTATACTTCTTATGCTAAGTCAATATCAGTGCTGTTAATAAAAACGTAAATATTGATTTCTCATATGAGGCACTATGGGAGGCAGTGTGGTTTGACAGAAAATCTTTTGTTCTCTCTGACCCTCATCCGCAATATAAAAGGGTTGGGTTAAGTGACACCTTGGGTTCACTCCACCTCTAATATTCTGAGCATCCTTGGTTACTCTTCATGTTGTGTCTTTTGTTGTGATCCAGTTGAATAGTGGCCTCTGAGTGAATACAGGCAATGCTACCCCATGAGTTTTGGAGTGGGCCTGGGTCCTTGGTGAAGAGAAGGAATGTTGTGACTCAGGTTACCCTCTCCCTCATGGTGTTCCTCCTCGGTAGGTAGATAGACACATTGTTTTACATAATCACAAACTAGCAATGTTCCTGGAGAGTTTGGAAGTCTGGATATGTTCAACATGCCTCCCCTGTCACCAATCAAGGAGGGTGGTAAATACCTAAAGGCTCTGTAAATATCTTGGCAGAAGCTGGTGAGCAACTGATGGGGCTAGAGGTGAAGATGAGCAAGGACAGAAAATCTGGTTAACAGGTCTTATGACATGAGTGGTGAGAAAGCAAATTTTAAAGCCATGCAAAATAATTCAGCATTCTGGAAATGTGAAGGCAACTTTTAAACTATCTCACCTATATCCCAAATGTAGTATCTATGTGACAATCTTCAACCTTAACTGTAATTACCTTTGGAAAGAAAAGGTGAACTTGACCTCAAAATATAGACCATCTTAACCATACATGAAGCTGGCACCGAAGAATCAATGCTTTTGAACTGTGGTGTTGGAGAAGACTGTTGAGAGTCCCTTGGACTACAAAGAGATCCAACCAGTCCATCCTAAAGGAAATCAGTCCTGAATATTTGTTGGAAGGACTGATGCTGAAGCTGAATCTCCAATACTCTGGCCACCTGATGTGAAGAGCTGACTCACTGGAATGAGACCCTGATGCTGGGAAAGACTGAAGGCAGAAGGGGAAGGGGATGACAGAGGATGAGATGGTTGTATGGCATCACTGACTCGATGGACATGAGTTTGAGCAAACTCCAGGAGATGGTGATGGATGGGGAAGCCTGGTGTGCTGCAGTCCATGGGGTCGCAAAGAGTTTGACATGACTGAGTGACTGAACTGAACTGAATGTATATTGGACACATACTTACTGACTACAATGACTGATTTTCTTATTTAATCTGAAGTCAATTTGCCTTACATTTCACATTTCAACAGAGTATTTGGTTAAACTATTGGACTTATATAGGTCATCAGAAAGCGAAAGTCACTCAGTTGTATCTGACTCTTTGTGATGCCATAGACTGTAGCCTGCCAGACTCCTGTGTCATGGAATTCTCCAGGCAAGAATACTGGAGTGGGTAGCCATTCCCTTCTCCAGGAGATCTTCCCAACCCAGGGACTGAACCCAGGTCTCTAGCATTGCAGGCAGACTCTTTACCATCTGAGCCACCAGGGAAGCCCAGGTCAACAGAAACATTCTTTATCTCCCTACTATTTATAATAGTTTAAGATTATTAACAGACAAAAATCTAGTTACATCAAACTTTTTGTTGTGCTGTCATTTGTGTGTGTGTGTGTGTGTGTGTGTGTGTGTGCTCATTTGTATCTGACTCTTTGCTACTCCATGGACTGGAGCCTGCCAGCTCCTCTGTCCATGGAATTTTTCTATGTAAGATTACTGGAATGTGTTGCTGTATCTACTGCAGGGTCTCCTCCTGGCCCAGGGATTGAACCTGAGTCTTGCGTCTGTGGCACTGGCAGGTGGATTCTTTATCACTAGTACCACCTGGGAAGCTCACAGCAAACTACAGGAATATAGAAACAGCTTTACAATTTCTCAGTCTACTTTATAATTTTAAATTATTTTAAAAAATAACTATCTACTGAAGCTTTCACCACATAGTACTATCAGTCACTCACATTTTAAATTACATAACCCTTTAACACATTAATCCTGTCCCTCAAAGGTGAAGTTAAATTAAAAACCACAGGAGAGTCACTCACATCCATCTCTAAGAGATTGAACATGCTTGACTCAGCAATCTCCTTGGACTCATCAAATTTCTCCAGAGCTTGACGTAACTCTTCATCAGGAATCTTGCCTTGTCGTTTCTTCTTGTAATCAAAGTCCAGGCGTCGCCCCTCCAACTTCTTCAGATGATGCTGAAAAAATCAAGGGCAGAAATGTGCTTTGAAGGGACCTATGGAAAAGGACTATTTACAGCTCACTTCCCTACCATGCCTATTGGTTTCCAAAATAAGACAGGCTAAGTTCTAAAACATCACGTCACCAGAGAAATAAAGAAACACACACCAATGGGGGCAAATGCTTCTAAAGGCTAAGACATCTATGTTTGGGAAACACCTTTAAGAATAATTAACAGCAAGAAAGAAATTGTGGAAAATACTGATCCTCTTTATTGTCTTCCCCTGCTGGGTCAAAGCTAAGGTAGAATATATGCCTTTCCACCCTATGACTAGGGGTGGAAGCTAGGAAGGTTTAGAAAGCACAGACATATGGGGCTCACAAGTCTCCATCTTCAAGGAAATGGTATCTCGTGAGAAGGCAGAGGAAAAATGGTTTCCTTGAAATGAAGTGAGAAAGAAAAGTATTCTTCCTTTTTCATATCATAAAACATTTGTGCTGGAAGGGATTTATTTTTGAGGTAATCCAGTCTATTAGAATCACCTTAAGATGTTTACTAAAACTACGGATTCTTGATCACCTGAATTAGAATATCCAGGGCTGGGGCCTAGGCAACTTGGTCTCAGCACTTACCCTAACAGACTGATGCAGCTTTAGGAGAATCATGGATTAATTTAAGTCTCCCATCTGACAGATGATGACACTGAGTCCTAAGACCTAACTTGAAAGAGACCTTCATCAGGACCTAACCCCCAACACTGCGCAGCAATTCCCCTTTGCATCACCCCTGATGCACACATTCCAGGTGTGGGACTGCCCAGCCTTGCCCCAATGCTTCCAGTAACCAATTAGGAAAGTAGTTTTGCAAAGCCACAAAGTACTCTTTTCCTATGAGCTGCAGTGTCCCACTATTAACGGGTGGGGAAAATGTGCTAGATTTCTCTTGACCCTGGGTGTTCAGGGAGTGAGAGGGAAGGAAATGAAAATGAAGTTGGGAAAGGGGAAGAAATGAGAAGGAGGGAGGAAGAATACCCTTGACCTTCCTGCCACCACACACCCTGCCTCCAGCCCATGCCCTGATCCAAACTAAGTGCTTATTCCTTTGGAAGGAATATCCTTTTAAAATGTCTGAATCTGCAGTCAGCTGCAAAACAGAGCACTGGAATCAGAGAGACACGTTAGGTTTGGAGTGAGTCTGCCACCTAGCAACAGCGTGGCAGGGTTGAAGATTTAAGCTAGAGATTGCAGAGACTTCATTTATCTGAAAATCAAATTTCAGACAAGCTAAACAGATATCTGTTGAAAGAATGGATGAGCAAACATCACATACCTAGTTAGAGGTTACAGCCAGTTGAACATTATTTATCTGGAAAAACTAAACTGTTCTACATATTTTAGAAAGGATAGTTGGGTGTTCTTCCTCAAGTCTAACAACCATTATGAAAACACAAGTTTATAAAGTAAAAGATGAACAGCGTATACAAGCTAGGAACTGGTACAACTGGTATTTTAGAGGGTGAAATCATCCCAGAAAACAGAGAATAATTAATAAAAATGTATAGTCAGGGAAAGAATATCCTTCTGGAGAAAAATGCTTGAAAAACTTGAAAACCGAACATGGAGAAATTAAATGTAATACTCGTCAGTGGCACAGTCATAATAGTGGGGGCAAAAAGTACTACATTTATCATTTATCTTGATTTTTCATCCTGGATTTTTTACAGTTCACATGCTCAGTGTTGACAACATGCATGGTAAGTTTTTAAAAATGTTTCCTAAAGGAAAAGGGGACCTGCATCTGTACAGTTCCAACATCCAGTTCCCAAATAACTAGTAGCAGGTACCTGAATTTCCCTCAGATCTTTGTCATGAAGATTCTGAAGGGGGTCAATGAAGTTCTGCTTCACTTCCATGTCCAAGGAGTCCTTTACCTCCGAGAGTTCCCTCATGGCCTCCCCTACCTCACCAAGCGCTGGGCCTGCAAGGTAATAAGGAAGCCCCTGAACATTAAAGAACAAAGATGAAATGCACTTGCAATAATAGGGCCCATCACAGACCAAACCCAGGAACAGCTGCCTGTCTTCTGAAGACAACCAAGACAAGAGACGGTACATAATGCCCTCTGGAGATCAGTGTATTTTCCATCTGAGGCAGTTCTTGAAAGTTCATTGAGTACAGCAGACTCAGTGCCCCTGGGGGTGGGAGCCGGCATTCCTTACTATAGAGAATATAAAAGTTTGCTTTTCCTTTGAAAAGGAATTGGAAATTCCCTACCCTCCTTTGGAGGAGCCTCTTGATGAAAGTGAAAGAGGAGAGTGAAAAAGTTGGCTTAAAGCTCAACATTCAGAAAACGAAGATCATGGCATCTGGTCCCATTACTTCATGGCAAATAGATGGGGAAACAGTGGAAACAGTGGCTGACTTTATTTTTTGGGCTCCAAAATCACTGCAGATGGTGATTGCAGCCATGAAATTAAAAGACGCTTACTCCTTGGAAGGAAAGTTGTGACCAACCTAGATAGTATATTCAAACACAGAGACATTACTTTGCCAACAAAGGTCCGTCTAGTCAAGGCTATGGTTTTTCCACTGGTCATGTATGGTTGTGAGAACTGAACTGTGAAGAAAGCTGAGTGCCGAAGAATTGATGCTTCTGAACTGTGATATTGGAGAAGACTCTTGAGAGTCCCTTGGACTGCAAGTCCATTCTAAAGGAGATCAGTCCTGGGTGTTCATTGGAAGGACTGATGCTAAAGCTGAAACTCCAGTACTTTGGCCACCTCATGTGAAGAGTTGACTCATTGGAGAAGACCCTGATGCTGGGAGGGATTGGGGGCAGGAGGAGAAGGGGATGACAGAGGATGAGATGGCGGGATGGCATCACTGACTCGATGGACATGAGTTTGAGTAAACTCTGGGAATTGGTGATGGACAGGGAGGCCGGGCGTGCTGCGATTCATGGGGTCGCAGAGTTGGACACGACTGAGTGACTGGACTGAACTGAACTGATGCTAGGAAAGATTGAGGGCAGGAGGAGAAGGGGACAGCAGAGGATGAGATGGCTGGGTGGCATCATGGACTTGATGGACGTGAGTCTGAGTGAACTCCGGGAGTTGGTGATGGACAGGGAGGCCTGGCCTGCTGCGGTTCATGGGGTGGCAAAGAGTCAGACACGACTGAGCGACTGGACTGAACCCTCCTTTGTTAGTACTTGTGCATGTGTGCTAAGTCACTTCAGTCGTGTCTGGCTCTTTGTGACCCTATGGACTGCAGCCCGCCAGGCTCCTCTGTCCATGGGATTATCCAGGCAAGAATACTGGAGTGGGTTGCCATGTCCTCCTCCAGGGGATCTTCCTGACCCAGGGATTGAGCTCATCTCTTGTGTCTCCTGCATTGCTAGATGGGTTCTTTACCACTAGCGCCACCTGGGAAGCCCTCCATAAGTACTTGCACGTGTGTATGCTAAGTCACTTCAGTTGTGTCCAACTCTTTGTGACCCCATGGACTGCAGCCTGCCAGGCTCCTACGTCCTTGGGATTCTCCTGGCAAAAATACTGGAGTGGGTTGCCATGCCCTCCTCGGGGGATCTTCCCAACCCAGGGATTGAACCCATGTCTCACATCTCTTGCATTGGCAGGTGGTTCTTCACCACTAGTGCCTTCTTTATTTTCATCTTTTTATTTATTTTTGGCCACACTGCTTGGAGTGTGAGATCTTTGTTCCCTGATCAGGGATGAAACCCATGACCCCTGCAGTGGAAGCACTGATTCTTAACGACTGGACGGCCAGGGAAGTCCCAAGTACTCGCTCTCCCCTAGAGGAGATCTGTTTAAGGTCAATGTATTCAGCAAAAACTTGGAAGGGAGAGCAGGGCTCGATTAGGAAGGACAGTTATTTGCTGTGACCTCACATTTTGAAGGAGTGAAAACAGAAGGTGGTTAGCATGGCAGCTGTGGGTCCAAGGAGAGCGAGGTAAAGGAATTCACCAGGGGTGTCACATTAGGTACCCTACACAGATGAGCAGAAGCTAAGAAAAAGCTTGTGAAGTGGGGTGTTGACCCACTGCTGAGTGTGACAGTTCCCTCTGCCCCAACGCTCAGTCACTGCCAGACACACACAGTGGTAAATATCCAGGCATCTGGCTGTGTCTGCCAGCTATGGTAATGATGGGATCTTATGAGGAAGAAAGAAAGTGAATAAAATTTCTAAGACAAATGACACTAAAAAATGGCAAAGCAACTCTGAAAACACATAAGGGGCCCATGTGTACAAGACCCAAAACTGAGAATCAAACTATGAAATGGTCTTAATTATTCCCTGCAGGGTTTTTTTCGGTGGCACTAAGATCCCCAGGACAAATGCTAACTGGAAATGTGAGGAAGCACACGTTACCAAAGTTGCAGTCATCTCCGAGCTCTCTTCCAAACTTGAGCATGGCCTCCGCCAGCAGCGCCTCGGCCTGGGGGTAACCCGGCCCTTTCTCCTGGCCACGGATTTTTGACATGGTGTTGATCATGCTGAGTTTGGCTCTGGAAGCTGCAGGCAAAGAAATAAGAGACTTTCAAAGTAGGCAGTGTGATGTAGGAAAAACAGGGCTCGGTAGAGAATCAGGCCCTGAGCAGACTCTAAACCAGTTCAGTTACTGAAAATTGTACCTTCACCAATGTCTTTATCTATAATATGTGCAAGTTGGTCCACAGATAAAACACAAGCATGCCCTTTTCATCACTAAACTCTCCCTTTCTTTCAGAATCTCATGAGGAAATTAACAGGAAAGGCAAAGCTCTCCAGGCGAAGGTCCCATCTTTGTGTCCTCCTGCCCATCTTCCCATCTCTTCTCACTGCTGTGGCATGCAGTTCTTCTGTGGACCTGGGAAAGCACTTAAAAACCATGGGGTTATGTGGCCTCTAAGTTCTAGGATTCTGCTTTTGTATTTCAATTCTAGGAGCCTATGGACGAAGTAGGAAATTCATTGTTAATTCTTGCAACGTGGGCCTTCTGCCATGTTTCACTTAGACCACGTATAAAATAGAACTATTTGCAAAATCACTTCTTTACTAAGATTCTGACAGTAAACAGACCCATGAAGAACAGAAATATTGTGTTCATTAAAAAGATTTAATTACTTCACTTGAACATAACTGCTTCGGAAAACGAGTTTTGTGCCACAAAGACAGCATTTCAATTTCTTTTTTGCTTTTATTTTTATAGGAGAAGTGCCTAGAAAGTAAATCCAGTTTTCATGGAAGAAACAGCGTTATTAGGACACGTTAGACACAATGATTAACTTGATGCTATGGTTTCTCAGGTTCATTATCAGAGTTGGGACTCTATATTAATGTAGGATTCCATCTGCATGGCAACCCCTTACAGAATCCCCTTACAGAATTTACTGGCTGACATTTCATCTTGAACATTAGGTCCAAATAGAGTTTTATTTAAACGTTGGGCTTCAAAGGTTTAATCTGGAGACAAGGAGAATTATTATGAGAGGATCCTCTTATAAGCCTGTCCCAGGGATATTATAACGAACAAGACACCTATGGTCTCTACCTTAACAAAGCTTACAAGGTAGCATCTATTTTAAAAGCCATTAGAGTGAAGTGTATATACTAAGTGTCATGCAGGGAGATTATAACAAGTCACAAAAATATAGCAACACCCTAGTTTGTATGGGTGGCTGTAAGGAAGGTTTTGGGAGAGAAGCATCTTTAAACTTTGAGTCACATAATGATTAGCAGTTAATCCTGCTAACAGCAATAAGCAAAGCCTGGTGGTACCTGGAAAAATATAAGAATATAAAATTCACATTTTCTTTACTCCTCATAGAAAAGTATATCACACATAGTTTTAAAAATTGAAAATGTCATATGAAGACACATTTTTTGGGGGGAATACTATCATTAGAGTTTATATTCAAAGATTTTTCTACAATAAGCCATATTTGAAATCCAGGAAAGACAGAGTCCCTGACAACGTACTCATAGTGTAGTGAGGCGTCAGATATGTAACAGTGGCAGCAAATATGATAAAGGCTCCACACACAAGGTATTGGGGGAACACAGAGAAGGAATAATAGCAGCACAAATGAAACTGAGCCAAGCAGACGCTAGACAGTAAGAGGGAGCACATGAACAGAAGGAAAGAAGATAAATGGAGATCAAACAGAGTAAGGAAGCCACACATGGTGGTTAATCCTTCCAAATCCTGTTTTGACCATTTTACACTCTAAACATTTATTCCTTTTAGGAAAGCTGGTTACTGATTTGTGCTTATATCTTGGTTCTGCTGAGAGCTGTCTTCTGGTAAGTAATTACCTGAAGTAATTGCAATAGTTAAATATACTGTGGCTGATTTCTAGATTCGTCTTTTTGAATGTTGTTCAATTGTGAAGAACTTTATTCTTCCACTAAGTACTTAAGAACATCTTAAATATGTTCTACATTTTCATGCGAAGGGGGAAGAAAACCAGGTTCTGTTAGTTTATCTATTTCTTCAAATTAAAATATTTACCTAGCGATCCTTTAGTTTTTCTTTCAAATCGTTACCATCTCTGTAACTAGGCCCCCATCTTTACTCTCCCACCTTCACATTCTAGTTCAAGCTGCCCCCATTTGGAGAAATGGGCCTTTAAATTTATTCACAACTGTTAAGTATTTTTAAGACTCTTGGATTAGTAAGCCTCTGTGTTCTTGAAAAACACCATCAGATCTCTAAATTAACTTTATTTTTTTGCTTCACAAATTTGCGTGTCTTCCTTGTACAGGGGCCATGCTGATCTTTTCTGCGTTGTTCCAATTTTAGTACATATGCTACCAAAGTGAGCACTAAATTAACCATTTTTAAGTGTTACAATAAGTGTTTTTAAATGATTTTTAAAAGCAGTACTTTAAGAAACAGAGAGGAAGCCTGGAAATTACAAATTGAAGACACTAGAATTCCTATAATCTCAGTCTAGATAGCATCACCAAGTTGGATGTGCTCCTAGGCACCTTTCTCTTGTCTTCTGCTGCTGCTGCTGCTGAGTCACTTCAGTCATGTCCAACTCTGTGTGACCCCATGGACTGCAGCCCACCAGGCTCCCCCGTCCCTGGGATTCTCCAGGCAAGAACACTGGAGTGGGTTGCCATTTCCTCCTCCAATGCATGAAAGTGAAAGTGAAAGTGAAGTCGCTCAGTCGCCTCCGACTCCTAGCGACCCCATGGACTGCAGCCCACCAGGCTCCTCCGTCCATGGGATTTTCCAGGCAAGAGTACTGGAGTGGGGTGCCATCGACTTCTCCATCTCTTGTCTTCTAGAGGGACCTGACTCCTCTTCTTCATATTATCTTTATGTTTGCCATACCTTTAGTTTTTCTTTCAAATCGTTACCGGCTCTGTAACTAGGCCCCCGTCTTTACTCTCCCACCTTCACTCTTCTAGTTCAAGCTGCCCCCACTAAGTTTACTGCAGAAACAGCTTCTTAATAGCAACTTCTCCCCTGACCCATGAGAGCAGGATACTGGTATGTTGCTCTGCCTATCTGCTAGACAGGATTAGCATGAAGCTGTACACGCAGCAGATGTGTAACCCTGACTGCTGAAGGAAAGAATAAATGCATAAACCGACTACCTTGGAAATTCATAGATGATCATGGCAGTGGTTTTCACAAGCAGATGCTGCTCACCACAAACAGAGAAAGCCTGTGCACAGAAATTAAGACCCGGTACAGCCAAAAAGAACTAAATATGCTTATTTTTAAAAGCTTTAAAAAAACATTTTCTATTTTAATAATATGAGCATATATTACTTCCATTATGAAGAACTAAATTTAACATATTTCCCACTTCCTTTTCCAGCAGGAGACCTAATTTAGTTGTGGAACTGGATAAACAATATTCACAGTATCTTTATAGTCCGGGCACTGCTCTAACCTCATGGGTCTTTCCACTAAAGAGTTCTACTGAAAACTAAATTCAGTGGAGCAAAGAGAATTGGCTAGGAAGAGAGAAGCTCATGACGATTAACAGGTGAAATGCCATCAAGGAAAAAACCCTCAGAAGCAAGGTCTCAGTGAGTCCACATGTAGGTAACTTCTGGAAGGAAAGGCATCGGGCAAACTGAAACAGCAGGAAGTGACATCAGGGTGATCAGAAAGGCTGATGCATCCCCCAGAGGGCGTCCACTGCTTTGCCTTCTGCTAAGAAAGGGGGTCTCGGAGAAGGCAATGGCACCCCACTCCAGCACTCTTGCCTGGAAAATCCCATGGATGGAGGAGCCTGGTGGGCCGCAGTCTGTGGGGTCGCTAAAGTTGGACACGACTAAGTGACTTCACTTTCACTTTTCACTTTCATGCATTGGAGAAGGAAATGGCAACCCACCCCAGTGTTCTTGCCTGGAGAATCCCAGGGACAGGGGAGCCTCATGACTGAAGCAACTTAGCAGCAGCAGCAGCAAGAAAGTGGGTGGGGAGGGCAGTTTCTTTTTTGTTCTCAAAAATCCAGATTATCTTTTCAGGAAGGGAAACAGGGGCAGCCAAAGCTTGATCCAATCAGCTCCTGACTCTAAAGCATCATCCGCAGCATCCCTTGATGCGCTTTTTAATTCTGGGCATAGCTGAAGGAAAGTCAAAGCTCTGCTGAGAGTAAAACAGAAGCTCTCATCACGCTGCCAGATGGACTTATTCTCCTCTGACCTAAAAGTGGTGTCCCTGTGAGTCACTGCTCGGTCTCTCCTAAGTAACTAGCATGGTAACTAACTGGAATGTGGAAAACCCAGAACTTCTGCTAAATCTAAATTTTAAAAATTTACTTATTAATTCAAATGAACAGGAAAACAAACCATTAGATCTTGTCTCTCATGAAAAGCAGCATAGTACATTAAAATACACATTAGTTTTGGCTCATTCGAACAAAGGAAAAAAATCCAGGCTTCAAATTTTGCTAGATATGTATCTCTGAACATCAATTCTTTCTGAAAGCAGTTATCAGGATTCAGTGATAAACAGCCAAAAGAGTAACTAGGACACACACATACTCCATAGGCACTGGAGACAGGCAAAGGCACCCCTTTCTACCTTCCATGTCCTCTTTCTAGGTGTGTGTGTGGTTGTAGGGGAACCTGGTTGTAGGGGAAACTATATTTCCCAGAGCCTCTTCCCTGCATGTTTCCAAGCTAGAGCTGCTCCAGAGTGAGGCTGCATGAGATCTGGGAGGCAAAAGTGAAGCAGCAGCCATGCATGCGAGCCTAGGATGAACCCTGGTTCCAGTGTGTCCTTGAGGTCATACTCTGTACCTCAGTTCAGTTCAGTCGCTCAGTCGTGTCCAACTCTTTGAGACCTCATGAACAGCAGCAGGCCAGGCCTCCCTGTCCATCACCAACTCCCGGAGTTCACTCAGATTCATGTCCATCGAGTCAGTGATGCCATCCAGCCATCTCATCCTCGGTCGTCCCCTTCTCCTCCTGCCCTCAATCCCTCCCAGCATCAGAGTCTTTTCCAATGAGTCAACTCTTCGCATGAGGTGGCCAAAGTACTGGAGTTTCAGCCTTAGCATCATTCCTTCCAAAGAAATCCCAGGGCTGATCTCCTTTAGAATGGATTGGTTGGATCTCCTTGCAGTCCAAGGGACTCTCAAGAGTCTTCTCCAACACCACAGTTCAAAAGCATCAGTTCTCCAGCACTCAGCCCTCTTCACAGTCCAACTCTCACATCCATACATGACTACTGGAAAAACTATAGCCTTGACTAGACGGACCTTAGTCGGCAAAGTAATGTCTCTGTTTTTGAATATGCTATCTAGGTTGGTCATAACTTTTCTTCCAAGGAGTAAGCGTCTTTTAATTTCATGGCTGCAGTCACCATCTGCAGTGATTTTGCTCTTCTCAAATGTTGAGAATGTTGATTCTGGTGACCAAGAGTGCCCCCAGGCCTACCACAAGACTGTGCTGCAAACTCACAGAGGGGGTGACCTTAAAGAGCCAACCAGCTTCCACAGCTTTCCTTCCATGCCAGCTGCCCTTTGCAGTGTTGCTTCCAGAGCTGGGCCTGCCTACCCTCCAGATTCCCAGAAGTTTGTTTGCCTGGGTCAGGGCTAGTCACTGAACTTTCTCTGATCCTTAACCCCACTTTTTTTTTACCTTTACTTACCCAGCTCTTTCTACAACTATATAAGCTCTAGTTCCTTTAATAAAAATCTTAGCCCATAGTATCCACTATGGCTTTGCTTCCCTTACTGAATTCTGATGAATGCAGTGGCTGATGGTCTAATATCTAAACTAACAAAAATTTATGATCTATCCTTGGTAGAGCCCTGAAAATAAGTCAATAAAAATGACCATAAATATTTCAATTCTGCAACTCTGTTTTCAGGAAAGACATAAAAGAAAACAACTGTAGGTGGGAGTTAGCTGCTAATAGTGGGAAGAACTTTTCCAGTAGTCATGTATGGATGTGAGAGTTGGAGTATAAAGAAAGCTGAGTGCTGAAGAATTGATGCTTTTGAACTGTGGTGTTGGAGAAGACTCTTGAGAGTCCCTTGGACTGCAAGGAGATCCAACCAGTCCATCCTAAAGGAGATCAGTCCTGGGTGTTCACTGGAAGGACTGATGTTGAAGCTGAAACTCCAACACTTTGGCCACCTGACGTGAAGAGCTGACTCATTTGAAAAGACTCTGATGCTGGGAAAGATTGAGAGAAGGAGGAGAAGGGGATGACAGAGGATGAGATGGTTGGATGGCATCACCGACTCAACGGACATGAGTCTGGGTAGACTCCAGCAGTTGGTGATGGACAGGGAGGCCTGGCATGTTGCAGTTCATGGGGTCACAAAGAGCTGGACATGACTGAGTGACTGAACTGAACTTAACTGAATTGAGAACACCAGAAAGGACAGTCAGTTTAACAAGGCGGGATTAAGACATAGACTTTGGAGTCAGATTGTCTGAGTCCAAATCCTGGCTATATTTCTTGCTGGATGATTTGGGCCTTAGTTTCCTCATTGGTAAAACAGTACTTCCCCATTCTTGGGTTAGGATGATGTAAGGATTAGATGATATAATGTATGTCACAATGTTGGTACATGATAAATATTCAACACATGTTGCCTATTTTTATGAATATCAGACATGCCAGTAAGTTCCCTGTGGGATTTTGTGTGAGTTACTTTACCTCTCTGAGTCTCAGGTTCTTCACTGATAAAAAAGGTGAAAAAAAGAAGACAGTTGGATAATTACTAAAACTTTTCCAAGATCTCTACATAAGGTGATTCTTCTTAGATAGAAGAATTCTCCAAGAAAGCCTTCAGCTACAGGAAACTTCAGCAGTTTTCTTAAGTTGCTAGGACTGTCAGTCTTCTTAGAACGACCTTCCCTCTCTATTTGCTCAACACAATACCAGGCACACCTTTTCTACAGTCTTTCCCAATTACCCTTTACCTCTATTGCCTCTGAGTAGACGTGACCCTTCCCTCATTTTATATCTCCACCATGCCCTGTATATACACTGATAGCTCAAATGATACTTTGTTTCTCTCTCTTCTGCATGTCTGTTTGCTGCTACAAGCTGAGAAACTACATCCTACTGAATTCTAGCACAGGGCCTAACATACAGCAGGCACTTACTTACTGACTGTGGGCTGAATGATTTTATTTAAAAATTCTGACTTTTTATATCATTTTCTGTATACATCATTTTTTCTAATCCTTAGAACTAAGACTTCCCTGTTCAAAAGCACAACAGTTTCCTATTGTGCTCTGAACAGAGTGAAAGGCTGCTGATAAGATCTAACTATGCAGAAACTCTGAGATCTAAAAGGATGATTTGGGAGAGCAGGTCATGTTGATGGCAATCTGGCTGATGTTTCCCTTACATACAACCAGATTTTAACATTTCTGAAGCTGCTGGGTCTTTCCATGTCTCCTGACTCCATTCTTTAAAGTGCAGAAGGGTGGGACCTCATTTCCTATTCCCTCTTATTATTAAAACCGGGTCTCAGGAAGCAAGTCATCTCTCAACTACACCATGAAATGCTGCTTTATGGGAAAATGGTAAGAAGCTGATCACACAACCTCCTGAAATCAAGACAGAGGCTCTCATTTTTTTCCAGGAAAAGAGGGCTCCTATGCTAAATTATAAGCCCTAAGGGGATAAAAAAAGATCAATAAAAATCAATACATAGGGGAACTGGAAACAATTATGTATCCCCCATTACAGAAAAATTATGAATTTGTACTCCCTGAGTGAAGTGAAAATGAAACTCACTCAGTCGTGTTCGACTCTTTGCGACCCCATGGAATTCTCCAGGCCAGATACTGGAGTGGGAAGCCTTTCTCTTCTCCAGGGGATCTTCCTGACCCAGGAATCAAACCAGGGTCTCCTCCAATGCAGGTGGCTTCTTTATCAACTAAGCTATCAGGGAAGCCCTGATTGAAGAGGTATTTCCTAAAAATCAGCTTTCTAAAGATTTTTTTCACTAATTAAATGAACAAAACATTTATTGTCTGAACAGGACTATGTCAGAGAGACTCTAAGAGAAATAAGGTCCAGTCTCTGTCCTCATGAGCTTATTGTCTAGTTGGAAAGTGAGAGCACGCTCTACTCACTGTGATTTGAGGCAGATTCAGAGAATACTGTGAATAAAGATACAACATATTCACATCACAGGATAGAGCAATGAACTCTGCTAGAAAATTAAGGCGGGGAGACTTGGGAAACAGGTGGCAATCCAGCTGGGTTTCTGGAGGAGTTAGCTGTAAAGGCAGTGGGATGGGAACAGCCACTCTAGGTATCTAGAGAGTATGAGCAAAGGCATATGGAAATACCTGGCACATCTGGAAACTCCAAAGTGTCTGTGGCTGAGGTGCAAGGTCAAAGAGAATAAGGTGAGTAGGAACCAGGTAGTGAAGGGCCCTGAACCGCAAGCTAAGGAGCTGAGATTCTCCTATCGAAGGCTGCTGACAGAGAGTTATTTAACATCTAGACGGTCAAAAGGGCTTTAATTCAAATTAAATTACATTTAGATTTGGGGGAAAAGATACCCATCATCATTGCAGGAAAAGTGGGATGTGGGAAGGGTCTTCCCCAAATGGGAAGCAACTGGAAGCAGGGAAACCCATGAGAAAACTGTAATTTAACAGATGAGTCCTAAGGAAACAGAAAGGGGGAAGGAAGTGAACTTTAGAGTCCTGTGGTGGGTAGCACTAACAGGACCAGGTAATTGATTAAGTGTGAAGAGGAAGAGGGGCATTCAGGCTGGTGTTAGGGCAAAGGATGGCTGCCCATTAGAACTGCCTGAGGAGGTTTTTAAACTATTGATTCCTTTAAAGGTGGTACTGGGTCAACTAGATTCCATAATAAAAAACCATGACTCTTAACTCCACCTCACACTATACGTGCAATTAATTCTGCAGATCTAATTATGGACCCCAACACAGTACAACCTTTACAAAGTGATACGGGAGAACACATTCCTGACCTGTAGAGTAAGCAAAGATATCTTAAAACAGGGCACAAAAACACTTTGTCATAAAGAAAAAGTATTTCTAAATTGGCCTATGTTAAAATTAAGTACTTCTATTCAAAAGAAGTCAACAGAAAGAATTAAAAGGCAACCAAGAAAAATGAGTTAAGATACTCACAATACGCATATTCAAAACAGGACATGTATCCAAAACATTAAAAGGAAAAAAAAAAACCTCCTATAAATCATTAAGAAAAAGATAATCCAGTTTTTTAAATGGGCAAGAAGTTTGAACAGACAGTTCACAAAAGAAGATATTCAAATATCTAATAAGCATCTGAAAGGGGCTTGACTTCATTATTCTGGCAATGCAAATAAAACCACATTGTAACCACAGTAATAGTTAAAGCAGAAGAAAACTAAAAAAAATCAAGTGTTCAGAGGATGTAGAACAACCGGAACTCTCAAGTTTTGCTGGTGGGAGTAAGAACTGGGAGAACATTTTGGAAAACAACTTAGCAATATCTATCTACGAAAGCTGAAAAGATACCCTATGCCCCGGCAACTCTACTTAAAGGCATATATCCATCAGAAATGTGTATAAGAGACATGTACAAAAATGGGCTATTCAAAGTAGCCAGAAAATAGGAACACCCAAATGTGTGTCAGTGAGAAAACAGATAAATAAACTGTGCTCTATTCTCACACTGGAACAGCAATGAGAATGAAAGAACTGTACCTATATACAGCAAAGACAAATATAAAGTTGAGCAAAAGGAGCCAGAGCTGCAGAGTACATGCTTCATGATTCCATTTAAGCAACACTCTAAAACTGAAAGAACTGTGTGGCATTAGAGGTCAGGGCAGTTCGCATCTGACGGGCACTCGTGGGAGGCCAGCAGTGAGCAGTTTCTTAGACTGGGTACCTTTACATGACAGTATCAGTTTGCAATAATTCACTGAGCCATACACTTAGGATCTGAGCACTATACTTTCTTATACTGTAGATCAATAAAAAGTTCAGGGAAAAAAAAAAAAACAAAACCTTGATGCCTGTGTCCTACTCTCAGATGTCTGAGTAATTGGTCTAACCATCTATAGTTTTTAAAATCCCTTAGGTGATTCTAGCACCCCACTCCAGTACTCTTGCCTGGAAAATCCCATGGACAGAGGAGCCTGGTAGGCTGCAGTCCATGGGGTCACTAGGAGTCGGACACAACTGAGCGACTTCACTTTCACTGTTCACTTTCATGCATTGGAGAAGGAAATGGCAACCCACTCCAGAGTTTTTGCCTGGAGAATCCCAGGGACGGGGGAGCCTGGTGGGCTGCCATCTATGGGGTCGCACAGAGTCGGATATGACTGAAGTGACTTAGCAGCAGCAGCAGCAGCAGCAGTAGGTGATTCTAGCATATACCAAGTTTGAGAATACACTGCATTCCAATCTCTAGACTGAACACCTGGCTAGGGGATGATAAAAATTTGACATGATTTTGGGGAGACTTGGGGGAGGATGTATAGAGATGTTTCAATTTCAGCAAAGACAAAGTCTAACAGAATATCCACAAGATTGGACTAAACATACAACTAAATACATGGGTCTTAAGCCCAAAAGATGGTAGATTATCTGAAATACCTGGAATCTTTTTTTTTTTCTTTCCAAGTTTTACTGAGATATAATTGGCCTATAACACTGAATAAGTTCAAGGTATACAACATAATAATTTGATATATGCATATATCATGAAATGATCACTACAGGAATATGTATCCTCACACAGTTACAAATTTTTTCTTCTTACAAGAACTTTAAGTACACCCAACTCTCTTAGCAACTTTCAATATGGTATTGAAATACAGAATTTAAATCACGTGGTACTGTTAACTATGGTTATCACGCTATACATTACATCCTTAGAACTTATAACCAAAAGTTTGTACCTTGGCCAGGTTAAATCCCTGGGTTGGGAGGATTCCCCAGCAGAATGGAACAGCAACCGACTCCAGTATTCTTGACTAGAGAATCCCATGGATAGAGGAGCTTGGCAGGCTACAGTCCGTGGGGTTCCAAAAGTGTCAGACAGGACTGAGTGACTAATACTTTTTTCCCACCCCCTACCTCTGGCAACAATCTGATCTCCATTTCTATGAGTCTGGTTTCTTTAGATTTCACATATAAGTGAGATCATACAATTCTTTTGGTATATATACATACATTCATAACATGGAATATTATTCAGTCATAATAAAGAAGGAAACACCTGGAATCTTGAAGGATAGGCCATTAGATAAAAGGGAGAAGGGGAAGAAAATTCCCCCCAAATCAAGATTAAACAAAATTCTACAAGTTTTCTTTTTCATCTGGTTTTATATTTGGTAGGTGAGAATACCAAATATATTTGGTTCAGTTCAGTTCAGTCGCTCAGTTGTGTCCGACTCTTTGCGACCCCATGAATCACAGCACACCAGGCCTTCCTGTCTATCACCAACTCCCAGAGTTCAGCCAAACTCATGTCCATCGAGTTGGTGATGGCATCCAGCCATCTCATCCTCTGTTGTCCCCTTCTCCTCCTGCCCCCAACCCCTCCCAGCATCAGAGTCTTTTCCAGTGAGTCAACTCTTCCCATGAGGTAGCCAAAGTACTGGAGTTTCAGCTTTAGCATCATTCTTTCCAAAGAAATCCCAGGGCTGATCTCCTTCAGAATGGACTGGTTGGATCTCCTTGCAGTCCAAGGGACTCTCAAGAGTCTTCTCCAACACCACAGTTCAAAAGCATCAATTCTTCAGCACTCAGCTTTCTTCACAGTCCAACTCTCACATCCATACATGACCACTGGAAAAACCATAGCCTTGACTAGATGGACCTTTGTTGGCAATGTAATGTCTCTGCTTTTGAATATGCTATCTAGGCTGGTCATAACTTTCCTTCCAAAGACTAAGCGTCTTTTAATTTCATGGCTGCAATCACCATCTGCAGTGATTTTGGAGCCCCCCAAAATAAAGTCAGCCACTGCTTCCACTGCTTCCCCATCTATTTGCCATGAAGTGATGGGACCGGATGCCATGATCTTAGTTTTCTGAATGTTGAGCTTTAATATATTTGGTAGGTAGCTTTAATTAGACTCATCATCAACCAGGAGCTTTACCTACAGAATTTAAATTTAATCTTCACAACCATCACCAGCCTGTGAGTCTCACTGCATCATTCCCATGTGGAGAGAGGACTGAGCTGCATTCACAAGGTGAGGATGTAGAGACTCATGGAGACAGGAAAATCTGCCCAAGTTCTCCTATGTTACTATGCGGCAAAGACAGAATTTAGACTCCTTTGAGGAGCCAGAAATAACCCCTAACTGCTTTCTAAACTGCTGAGAGGGCCATCATTGAAGCAAATGCATGACACTGCCCTCCTGGCATGCTGTGCTTACTCCTTTAATATTCTCCTAATTGGACTCCAAATCACCACCTATGGTTACCGTAGCCATGGAATTAAAAGATGCTTGCTCTTTGGAAGAAAAGCTATGACCAACCTAGACAGCATATTAAAAAGTAGAGACATTACTTTACCAACAAAGGCCCATCTAGTCAAAGAGATGGTTTTTCCAGTAGTCATGTATGGATGTGAGAGCTGACTATAAAGAAAGCTGACCACCAAAGAATTGATGCTTTTGAACTGTGTTGTTGGAGAAGACTCTTGAGAGTCCCTTGGACAGCAAGGATATCAAACCATTCAATCCTGAAGGAAATCAGTCCTGAATATTCATTGGAAAGACTGACACTGAAGCTTAAGCTCCAATACTTTGGCCACCTGATGTGAAGAACCACCTCATTGGAAAAGACCCTGATGCTGGGAAAGATTGAAGGCAGGAGGAGAAGGGGACGACAGAGGATGAGATGGTTGCATGGCATCACCGATGCAATGGACATGAGTTTGAGTAGGCTCTAGGAGTTGGTGATGGACAGGGAAGCCTGGTATGCTGCAGTCCACGGGGCTGCAAAGAGTCAGACATGACTAAGCGACTGAACTGAACCTGAAAGAAGTATCCTATCACTGTTGGTATTATTTTCTGAGGGCTTTTATAACAAAGCCATCATAAACTGGGTGACTTCAAACAGTCTAATTTTCTCACAGTTACTGAAGCTTCTTCCCTACACTGACCCTACCCATCTCCTCCATTTGGCTGTTCCTCAGGTGCATCCTTTATAATAAATGGGTAAACATTAAACAAGTGTTTTCCTGAGTTCCAGGAGTCATTCTAGCAAATCAGCAAGCCCACGGAGGAGGTCAGAAGCACCAGAGGCTCAGGCTTGGGACTGGTATCTGAAATGGGGGCCTTGTGGGAGGACTGAGTCCTTAGCTTATGTGATGCCAACTCCAGATGGACAGTGCTGGAGCTGAGTTGAACTGTACGATCCCAGGTAGTCAAGAGAATTGGCTGGTGTGGGGAGAAAAACATACACAAATGCATCTAGTGTCAGAAGTGTCTGCAGGCAGAGCATAGAGAAAACACAGTAGTTTTCCTTCTCCAGCTCGGAAACAGCATGCAGCACACTCAATATGAGCACTGAGGTTTTGACAGATATTAAACCTTGCAGAGACTGCTTTTCTAGAAAGGTTTCATGAACTGTCAGGACAAGTGGACCCCAAGCTTGTGAGGACAAGAAAATGTGGTGTGTTCTAAAGGGGTTTGGTCCCAAAGAAAGAGATGGCAGAAGATGGAGTGCTCTTTTACCTAGAAGGAAAAAAAAAAAAAGAGTCCTGATGTTGGTTTTTTTTTTAGTTTCATTATTTAGGACTGAGTGACTCAACTGAACTGAACTGAACTAGGATTCAAAATCAAGGTTTACAGCAAGTAGGATTTCTGTAGCTCTGGAAATAAGCAGTCTCTTTGGAACAGGGAGGGGAATGAAGAGTCCCAGCACAAACGTGAGCACAGGTAGGGACTGAAGGCAAGCAGGGTGGTGAACATGAGTGTTCACTGCAGGGGACAGGGAGGGCAGAGTCTGAACCTCATCTTTCTCCTCCCACCAAATGATCATGACAGGAGTGTTTACAAAGAAACCTTTCATAAATCATAAAAAGTACAATCTGTTTTAAACTTCTATAGAATGCTCTCAGGAGTAGCTTCTTTCTCTATTCAACTGGGATATTCCAAATAAGAAAACATATTGACAGGGTGTCTCTCACAACAGGGAAGAAAAAAAGCCACCCCTACCCTGGCTAGTGCTGATGAAGGCAGCTGATACACTCAGGCAGAAGATGTGGCCACAAAATTCCAAGGCACATCCTTGTCTTCTGACAGAGGGGGAAGCCTAATGGATTTAGCATCCATCAGGGAATAAATTTTCTGGAAGCCTTTCACTTCTTTAAAGGACTGACTTCCTTTCTCATCTCTACCTACATTACAGAAAACAAATCAAGCTGCCTCAAAGA
Organism: Oryx dammah; assembly: GCF_014754425.2. Lineage (NCBI taxonomy): Eukaryota > Metazoa > Chordata > Mammalia > Artiodactyla > Bovidae > Oryx > Oryx dammah. The sequence goes on from NW_024070185.1 coordinate 25,999,297, forward strand.
GCAGAGAGTTTTATCAGACAAATGCTCAATAATTTGTACTAGTCTTCATAAATGCTACCATCTGTTCTGAAAATTTAGAAAAATCCCTGAAATATCTTTGAATCACTGAAGATCATGATGACATTTCATCCCATAGCTATCATTTCAGTAATATCTACTATGTGTAATTCACATACATAATCTCTTTAATTCTCCCCCAAACACGAGAGACAGCTTTGGCTTCTCTCACTTTCCAGATAAGGAAAACGAAGCAGAAAGAAATGATACAGTAGCCCAAGGACGTGAAGCAACAAGAAGCTGAGGAAAAACCGAACGCTAGCTGTGTCTCAAAAGCCTAATGTCCTCCCATAATGCCACTCCGACTCTGGCTGCTCTATTACTTCTTCATTAAAATAGGTCAAATTAAGATATGTCAGCAGCAAGACGCAGAGCTCCAGCTATATTTACACTTGTTAGCTGTTTGAAAATGCAGAGGTGAGGGAGTGTGATACTTGTTGTGATTCAGGAAGTAAGATGAGTACTGCCCCAGAGTGAAGAGACTGGCGATCTCTCCACCTGTGTGACCTTGGATGAGCCACCTAAACTTTGGACCTCTGCTTCCTCACCTTGAACCTGAGAAAACTGATTTTCAGTCTTACCTGATTTTCATAATGCCTTTCAGATCTAACAATATCTTTTACATGTCCTCGAATCCACTAGGATAAGTGAACCAGGTCACTTGTAAATAAGTACACGGTATCTATCCCAGTGTACACAGAGCCTCAGTGTAAAATTTCAAAACCAAAGAAAATTGTCCTTTGCAAAACCATCGCTGAGATAAAAACCAGTAAGTCTTACTTTAAACCTCCAATTTAAAGATTTTAACTTTGTTCTATTTTTAACCCCTTCTTTACTCCGTTTTGTTTCTACAAGAATGAAGACACCAGCCTGACTCTTTCCTAATGATATGGTTTATGTGTATGGGTCTCAAGGTAATTTACTCTCCCTTATTGTAGAAAGTTAATAAATATCATTATGGAAATTAACTACTAAATACAACAGATACTGTGAATGGATACTGGTAAAATCAAGAGGATCAAAGTGATATATTTAGATGTGAAAATACAGCCTCTTTTTGAAGATAAAAAAATTGAACCTGCATTTTCCTGTGATGAAATCTATTACCACTGCCTACTAATTAGTGCAAGGACACATGTTGTCAAAGGAATACAGGGACAGGGTTCAGACTGCAGCTCTTCTGAGAAGAGCAGGCTGACCTCACCCTCACTGTGCCGGGGCAAAGTGAGAGATACTAATACTTAGTGACAGAAGTGTAGTGATGGTGAAATGAGGCGATACGTGTAATCAAAGCAGGCACTCAGCTCAATGTTGGTTCCTTTGCTCCCCTTCCCCACTTTGGCTGGGAAAAAAATGTAGATGATGACCACTGCATGAAAAGGTCCACCAAGAGCTTTCTCTTTACCTCCTTATTATTTATCAAAGCTCAATGATATCTTTAGTTGGAACAAAAAATTAAGTCTGGATTATATCAACTACATTTGTAAAATCTTTTAGAGAGATTACAATTGGAATAGGAACATCAATCCCCAAATCACACTAAGTTAGACTTGGGACTTAATACTTGCAATAAAATGTATGTAATAAATAACACTTTGGCATATATTTCACGTTAGCAACCTGTGATGATTGTGTATAATGGCCTAATTTTTCCAGATAAAATCTCAGAATATCTGCATGTCTGAGATGAACCCTCTGATGCTCCCTGCACTGTGAGCAATGTGTTCTCCAGTCTTGCACACTAACAATTATTAAAGGGGCAAAAGATTTATGTGGTAATTAGGACTTATCCAAATATCTTCAAACATTTTCAGGTGTGTGTGTTTTTTTTTTTTTTTGAGTTAAGTGTTAGAAGGTATTGAGGAAAGGAAAGAGTATGTTTTTTCTACTGATTTATACAAATATGCAGCTGTACCAAGGAAGCATGCTACTCTCAACCCAAATAACGGTATTTATAAAACACTTCTTTCCATGGTAGCAAAGCTCTGTTTGCCCCTGCAGAGTGGGAAGCAGCAGGGAGGTGTTTTAAGACAGAGCTGTGATATGCAGTCAGCATCCCTAAGAACCCCTGAGATGGGACAGCGAACATCTCCCACCTCCACACTGGGTGTTAGAAGGTACCAGCAGAAGTCTCACAGTGTGCCCTGGGAAGGCAGGCAATTACATCCCAGGAGCAGAGAATGGTTCCTGCTATTTGAAAAGTATACAGTCTTTTGTGGACTAGCATCATGAACCTCTGCTTCATCAGGTTTTCAGAGCAGACAGAACAAGAGATTGCTGTGGGGAGGATCTTGTAGTGGGACTTTTCCCTGGAGGCCTTATCTGTGGGGGAATTGCTGGGTAAGCACCTGAAATACCCTGAGGCAGGGCTGCAGACCACTGGGAAGAGAAGGAGAGTAACATTTCTTGACCCTTACAAAGTTCCTGGCACTGTGCCAAGTGCTCTTCACTGTGACACATTTCAAAGAGACCTTAGTCTCAGCACCAAGTGGACTTGTCCTACCACCCCCTGAGGGGTTCAGGGGACTCCATCCTAAGCTGAAAAGATTTGACAGGTTTTCCCCATCTAACTCCTGCTTCCAGGTAAAAGAGCCAAAAATGATAAAGGCAAATGGCCTTTTGATTCCAGCAGACAGTGATATGCTTGAAATAGGAGCTCTGGCTGGGGAACAAATAGCCATATTGTATTAATTTTTCACTGTGTAACAAGATCCCATAAAGTTAGTGACTTCGAGCCACAGATTTATGACCTCACAGTTTCTGCAGGTTAGACATCCAGGCACAACTTAACTGAGGCCTCTGTTCAGGGTCTCATAAAGTGACATTCAATTCAAGTTATTGGCAGGCTGCCTTGTTTATCAGGAAATATCAGTTGGGATGAGTGTGCTCCCTGGCTCCCTCGGGTTGCTGATAAAATTTCACTTCTCTGTGGTAGTTTTGACTGATGGCCCTGGCTTCTTACTGGCTGTTGGCCAGTGGCTACCCTTAGATCCTAGAGGCCACCCCTGACACTCAGCCCCCTCCTAAGGCAGTCACAACATGGCAGCTTGCTTCTCATAGACCACCAGGAGAATCCCTCTCACTCTAGTCTGCTAAGAAAGTTTTATATAATATGATCTTGGGAGTAACAGCCCACAGTTTTGCCATATAATGGAACCTAATTAAGGAAGTGGTGAGTAGTAACCCCATTACATTTGCCATATTCTATTAATTAGAAGGAAGTCATCAAGATCCCACCTATACTCAAAAAGAAGAGATTACCCAGGATGAAATCATTAGGAGCCACTCTAAGTGTGGACTTCAGAAGGTGGCTCAGAAGGTAAAGAATCCACCTGCAATATGGGAGACCTGGATTTGATCCCTGGGTTGGAAAGATCCCCTGGAGAAGGATACAGGCTGCCTACTCCAGTATTCTGGCCTGGAGAAGTCCCATGGACTGTATAGTCCATGGGCTCACAAACAGTCGGACACAACTGAGTGACTTTCACTTTCAGTTTTCTAGAGTATATTCTACACACACAGCAAGACTGAATGTGGCTTCATATTTTGTAGCATATGACAATGAAGACAAAATGGACTAAGAAGATACTCATGTGAATATGAATTCTGGTTCCTTTGCTGCAAGACTTTGGACAATTTATTTAATCTCTCTTGAAGCTTCAATTTTTTAATCTGAAAATAGGAATGACTATTATCTATATAAATATGAATATGCTGTCAATAGCTTCAGCTATTGTTTAATAGTTTAAAATAATGTTCAATCTCTTAAATGTGAGCTTATATGCACTTTGTACTTTTTCTAAAGTGACTGTGAACTGTGAAATGTATTAACTGTGCATGACACCAAGTAGGTATTATATATACAGAGTAACAGGCTCTGATTCCAGCCTGTTCAGGTCTGCAGACCATGACTCCATCAGAAAGTTTAGCTACTCTTATAGATGAAGCTTAAATATAATTAACATGAGTTGATTCTCTCATTCAGCAAATTAAGCACCTAATAAGCACTACTATGCTAGGTGTTAGGTATTATCTATCTACCTAACTATCTATATACACACCCCCCCCCAACACACACACACAAAAACAGACATATTTCTTGTCTTTGATGAGTTTATGGTACAGTGGGAGAGAAAAACAGTACTCATTCAATAAATAATGAGGGCACTATTTGTATATTAGGGATAATAAACAGGAAAAAGTCCTTACTCTTGTGATTATATTCTACAGAAATGTAGGTGGTCAGTGGAATGGTTTTTTTTAAGGTAAAATAGAGGACAATTTAAAATCATGATAGAATATTAGAAGGGGATCTGAGTGTAAGCAGGAAGGGCTATTTGAAATAGAGTGGGCAGAGAAGGACTGCATAGGGAGGTGGAGTGACAAGAAAGAACAGCTACAATAGGGGCCAGGAGAACAGTGTTTCAGGAGAGGAACTTCCTGTGCAAAGGCCCTGAGGCAGGAACCAGCAGAGCACAGCTGAGGATCAGCAACAAATCAGTCAGAGTGGACATCAACCCAGGCTTAGGGGCAGAGCAAGAGCCAAGGCCCCGCAGCCAAGAAGTTTCTTCTCAGCTTGATGGGAAGCCACTGCAGGATAATGGGTAGAGGAACCGCAGACATGATTGATGCCGGGAATGAACTGGCTGCCACGCAACTGCGCCCATCTCACACGCTAGTAAAGTAATGCTCAAAATTCTCCACGCCAGGCTTCAGCAATACGTGAACGGTGAACTTCCTGATGTTCAAGCTGGTTTTAGAAAAGGTGGAGGAACCAGAGATCAAATTGCCAACATCTGCTGGATCATGGAAAAAGTAAGAGAGTTTCAGAAAAACATCTATTTCTGCTTTATTGACTATGCCAAAGCCTTTGACTGTGTGGATCACAAT